>NC_136431.1:41062500-41701250 GCF_052849685.1 Lactuca virosa | reverse complement strand
TTTCAAGATTTGACAATTTATCTTTTAATTGGATGAGACTAATCACTACCATATCAGAAAAATCAGTTTTTATGATGTAAAACCGTTTGTAGTAATGATTCTTATCCAATTTAGGCCAAAATACTCGAAAAACAGCCAACAGATGATCCAACTCGTCGAGTCGGATAATGGACTCGTCGAGTTCATCACTGATGAACATGGACTCGTCGAGTTCATGTATGGACTCGTCGAGTTCATGTATGGACTCGTCGAGTCCTACTGTCATAATGCAATTTTTCAACTTTTTCAACTTTGAACAATTAATCTATGCATCTATATAAAAGAAAACACCCATGACTCTTATACCACTATTGGGTTTTAGGTACTATAACACTCCTATAGTGCACATACAACCCTAATAGTTTTGGATCTAAGTTTTCTCAAGTTATACATGCAACAATAATTATCCAAAGCATGAACCTATCTAGCATACAAATTTGGTACATGAATCATAAAAACTAGTTAGAAGAATATATACCTCTTATTTGTAGCTTGTAGTTGTTGGCCTTTCAAGAGCTTAGCACCTCAAGTGTGATGCCTCAAACAAGTCACAAACACCATGAACAAATGGAGAATAATGAGAGAGAGTTTAAGAGGCACCAAAATCGTCCATGTTCTTCTTAGAATCCAAGTGTCACGATTTAGGGTTTCAAGGGTTACTTTTATAGTGTGGAATTCCTAAGGTTTAACTTGTAAACCCTAGTTTATTTACTTAAGCCTTTAAGCAATCCAATAATCCATATGACGAGCCTTTTGGACTAACTCTCCATGGACTCTCACATAGATTTAGTCCATCCCTAATCAACATGGATCATTGGCCCAAAGTATAAGTATTACTGATTGACTTAATTAGTCCCCGTAAATTTAATCACTCTCTTTTGATCAGTAAATTAATTCTTGATCAATACTAATTAAATAATATGATTTCTCAATTAATATATTATACTTATAATATATTAATAAATAAAAAATAACCTCTTTCTCAAATATCCATCTTGTCAAATTATTCTGGTGAAGGCAATCCGAAATGGACCATGCTACTCTCGGGTCAAGTACATACCAATTATAGTTATGGGCTTAGACACCTAATCTAACATCATAATCATAATCCTTCACCACATCCAACCATCTGCACTGCCTCATGTTCAGATTTGGCTGATCCATCAAATACCTCAGGCTCTTGTGATCTGTGTAGATAATGCAGCGGACCCCATAGAGGTAATGACGCCAAATATTAAGGGCAAACACCATGGTCCCCAACTCTAAATAGTGCGTAGGGTAGTTCGCCTGATGAGGCTTCAACTGCCTCGAGGCTTAAGCGATCACATGAACCCGCTGCATCAGAACTGCACCCAAGCCCGTGATCGACGCATCACAATATACCACAAAGTCCTCAAAACCCTCTGGCAGGGTTAGAATCGGCGCCTCACATAAACTCTGTCTCAGGGTCTCAAAGGTTGCATGCTGCTCAGGCCCCCAAAGAAACGTGACGGTCTTCTTTGTCAACCGAGTCAAAGGAATCGGTATCTTGGAGAAATCCTAAATGAATCTCCGATAGTAACTTGCCAATCCAAGGAAACTCCAAATCTCAGATGGAGACCTAAAAACTCCCACCTCATCACCACCTCGACCTTGGCCGGATCGACCAGAATGTCGCTTTGGTTGACTAGGTGCCCCATAAACTGCACCTCACGCAACCAGAACTCACACTTGGAGAACTTCGCATATAATCTCTCCCTCCTCAGAGTCTCCAATACCCCCTCAGGTGCTCCTCATGCTGCTACCGAGTCTTGGAATGGACCAGGATGTTATCAATAAATACAATCACAAACTGATCCAACATGGGCCTGCATACGCGATTCATGAGATCCATGAATGTTGCTGGAGCATTGGTGAGTTCGGAAGGCATCACCACAAACTCGTAATGACCATAACGATTCCGGAAGGCCATCTTCTTCATGTACTCCTCCCTAGCCCTCATCTGGTGATAACCCGAATGCAAATCAATCTTGGAGAACCAAGATGCGCCCTGAATCTAATCAAATAAATCATCGATCCTCGGGAGCGGGTAACGTTTCTTCACTATTAGCTTATTCAGCTCCTGGTAGTCAATACATATTCGATGCGTCCCATCCTTTTTCTTCACAAATAAGCTCGACGCTCCTTATGGTGAACTACTCGACCGAATAAATCCATTGTCTAGCAGCTCCTGCAACTATGAAGACAACGCCTACATCTCTGGAGGTGCTAACCGATAAGGTACCTTGGCTATCAGAGCCACACTTGGAACCAAAGCAATCCGAAACTCCACCTACCTCTCCGGAGGCACTCCTGGCAAGTTCTTCGGGAATACATCTGGGTACTCTCGAACAACTGGTACATCACCTATGGTCATCTCACCATTCTTCCGGGTATCCGTCACATATGCCACAAACGCAAAACATCCCCGCTGAAGATAACGCTTGGCTCTGGCTGCTGAACATA
This sequence comes from Lactuca virosa, assembly GCF_052849685.1. Taxonomy (NCBI): domain Eukaryota; kingdom Viridiplantae; phylum Streptophyta; class Magnoliopsida; order Asterales; family Asteraceae; genus Lactuca; species Lactuca virosa. Next base: position 41,698,727 of record NC_136431.1, on the reverse strand, counting down.
GAGCCGACCCACGCTGAGCACCCTCACTGTGGATCACCAACTCTTCCCCACCTGGGGTCCGAACACATACCAACTGAAGCCCATAATCAATCATCTCCCCATTGGGTGTCAACCAATCCATCCCCACAATGTCCCTGCTCTCGCGTAGGGGAATCGAAACCAAAATAATCAGATACTACTCACTGAATAACTCCAAAGTGCATCCCCGGTGAACCCTCGACACTAGCACCAGGCGGTCTTCCACAATCTCAACCTCTAGTGGATAATCAAACTCTCCAGGGGCATCGTCAAACCTCCTGCTAAGCGCAAGGGATACAAAAGATTGGGTAGCCCCCGAATCGAATAGGACCAATGTAGGAATACCGTTCACAATGAACGACCCTAAACAACAATACAAACATATAAGCATGACAAATAATATAAATAAGAAGATAAGGAGAAGATACATACCAGTGACCACGTCGGGTGCTGCATGAGCCTCCTCGGCTGTCATTTGAAATGCCCTACTCCGAACAACTGGCGCCTCCGCCTTGCCCTGGCGGCCATCAATGATCCTCAGAGTCGTTGGAGCAGGTGCTACTATTGGTCCTCTTGATGCTAAAGTCGGGCAACTGGCCTTTTTTTGGCCCCTCTGATTGCAATGGAAGCAAATCAGATCTGATGTATGGGTGGTGGTGGTAGTAGCAGTACAATCCCTACTGAAATGCCCTGTTTTGCCAAACTTATAGTAGACCGAACCACCCGCCCTGCAGAATCCATCATGTGCCCTGCCACACTTACCACAACAGCCCCGACTCTGCTGGCCCCTCGATCTAGAATCGAAACCCTTGGGTTTCTTCGCCGAAACCCTAGTCGTCTGCCCATGATCTGCCTTCCTCTTCTATATGTGATCCAAATCAATCTCCCGTTCTCGATCCCAGGATATCATGTCGTCTAGTGTCGAGCAGGCAGAAAAATTGACAAACTCCCGAATATCTGATCTCAACATGTCATGGTACCGAGTCTTCCGCATCTCCTCGTCTACGGCATACTGGGGTACCAATAGGGCTTTCTCTTTGAGCTTGGCGGTGATCTCCACCACGGTCTTAGTCGTCTCTCCCATATCCAGAAACTCCCTCGCTAGCTGTTGCACTTCAACAGCTTGTGCAAAATCCGCCCAGAATATTACCTGGCCATGGCCTCAATCACTGGGGCTCCTAGATTATAGCCAACCTCCTCCCACTAATCCCGAGTTCGCTCCCTCAGACATCCTGCAGTGAACCTCACCTCCGACTCCTCGGGGCAGAAGCTCGTCATCTGGGCACACTCAATATCTGTTAGCCAATGTGTGGCGGCAATAGGGTCCTTCACCCCAAAGAATTTTGGTGCCCCACATCCCCTAAAATCCTTGAAGGAGAGAGTGCAGGCCCCAGACTGGCTAGCGGAGAGATCAGCCCTGATGATCTGAAGGCGATCCTCCATCAGCTCCATGATACCCTCCTTGATCGACCCAAACATCACAGGGGTCGCATCAAGGATGCCTTTAGTAACCACTGACACAATGAACTCGTGTAATCCCTCATCAATTGGCTCGGTGCCCGTGCCCGTGCCCAAACCTGATCCAGATCCTGATCCCCAGGCTCCATTGCGTGTAAACACCATGCTGAAACATAACCACATAAACAATCATTAAACACACGAAGAGGTTCACACTCTCGAGCATCCTAGATTCATCATGGTCTTCTTGGTATCGAGTATAAATCTTATGCTTCCAGTAGTACGGGCCCAATACTACCTTCCACACCTTTCTATACCCCCCTCAAGGACTACCTTAACTCCTCTAAGTCACTCCTTCTAATACTCTCCTCATACTATCAGACGTCTTACATGCCAATATATATTCTAGAGGCTTCCTTGGGTTTCTTTCCTCACCACTCTCTACTATCAGCTGCGGAAGGAACTCCCATTAATACCATCTAAATACCACACGAATACAATTACATACTATCGGTACTAGATAATTCTTTGAATGAAAGGTCCCACACTACAACGGTTGGACTCAAACAAGAGTTGTGCAATAGAGTTAAATCTATCCTTCTAAAATTATCTAATCTAAATAATATGTAACCAAACACAATCGTCCACTAGTCAGCTGGTACTAATAAAATTCCTAAAAGCACAAAGCACACAACATTCAAGCATCACACAATTCAAATTAGAACACAATCTAAACATCCCATCATATCAGATAATGTGATTTTAGGACTCCAAGCAATCTGGGAACGTCCCATCAAAGTCCTTTTGGAAGGAGAAAAGATGAAATGGTCCTCAGTTTCTTGGCCATCATCTGTATATGAAACCTTTCAAAGGAGACTATACATGGCTAAAGTAAAAACCAAGCTAACAATTGACGCCTTCCAAGCGACTCATTTGATGCTTCCTCTAATTCTTGCTTCGAGAATTGTTCCAATCGACAAAGGTTCTCCCACCCGGAAACCTGACAAGATTCCTGACGAGCCTCTGATTCCTCCTCCATTCGAACTATTCATCACTGAATCTTGTCGTCAAATCCTCTCCTCGTTTTCTGACAAAGGTTAAAATCCCCAAGACAAAGGCAAAAATATTGCTACAGATTCGGACAACCCAGTGAAGACGTTTAGAGAGTCTGGGGGTTGGTCCCATGAACAAATTGAGCAAGTAGTGGAAGAAAGCATTCAGATTCAAGCTCTCAAAGACAACCCAAATCCGATGTGGGGCATTTCTCCTCTCTTCTGAGACGAAAACATTCATGATATAAATTTTGTGGCCTTTATGTATTTTGATCTTCCAACAAAAGATGCTGATCAAATCGACTTTCCAATCTCTCCTCATGGGCATTACTATATCAAGTTTGCACCTCTGCATCCAACCGATGATCCTCAAACAATCATCCGAACTAAGCGTGAGAGATTGAGCACCTTTTATTCTGTCAATGTACGACCCCAAAAGGAAGTGTGGTCTCGGAAAAGTATTACCAAGATCGTCGGATACGGTAATAAGGTTCAAAGTATGTTTGAATTGGATTGTCTTTTGCATAGATATTTCATATCTCGGAACAAGGAATCCACCATCACCATCATGGATGCAAACTCTCATTCGATGAATCCCAATGATATTATCACTTTAGCTGTTCATTTTCGATATTGTCAAACCAATGAATCAAGCATTGGAGCCTACAACGCTGCAATTAGCTTCCTAAAGGACTACATTGTTGAACTCTATCGATTAGATGTAGAGTTTGCTCATCTTTTTGGAACGGAAAACCTCTTAGCCAAGATCATTACCGAACTTCCTGAAGCCCAGATCTTAGCTGAAGGACCAATCGAAGAACCAGAACATGGTTACATCTACCCTAAGAAGAAGACAAATCAAAATGATTTTTTCTAAGTGCTAAAAAAAATCTTATTCCAACCATGATTCTTCAAAAGATCATTTCTAATGCTGCTAAGAGTGATTCTTCCGAACATGTCAAAAAGAAATTTATTTAGCATCTCAGATGGTACATCGAGGTCTGAAGCTGGCTCCAAAGAGCTTACCTATTTGTGTTTGATGAAGCTAAGTGATTAATCAAACGATTGCTAAAGTCACTTAGGGGGAGATTGTTGATACATGAAAAGTGATCCTTTAGCAATCCGAAGTGAAGTCAATTCCGAAGTAAGAAGTGTTCCGAGATGAAGCCAATTCTGAAGTGAAGATTTATCCGAGATGCATCTTTTGTTACATGCTATATGATTTTGTAACGTGAATTAAATGTTCCTAGTACTACTTGGTCCTTTAGTCGTTGTTTTGTTGTACAGTACATGTGACAAGATCAACAGATGCAGCTTTGTCAGTCTGTTGATCTTCAGTTGTCTTTAGTTCATGCACTTTAGCCGATTTGTCTTTTTGTCATTCCTTGTCTATTTAACGAATTGTAACCTTGGTGTTAAGCACGCATGAGTGCAACATTCTCTTTCACATCAATACCAAGAATCATTCAGTCAAATCATTCTTTCTATCATTCTTATTATTCTTAAAATCACTTTACATTGTTCATACTTACTTTTACTTATTTGATCACTTTGTTGAACTTTTAATTTCGAGACAAGACTGGTTTACTAGAATTGACCGGACTCTAATATTAGCAGCATATATTTATCTTAAGTTAATTCAAGGTTTAAGTTTTCAAACCTTGTCCATGCAAATCTTTTTGCTTCCATAGGTTGCAGCTGAAACAAACTCAAAAACCCTTTAGAAAATCCTTCACAAAGTGCCCATCCCTGCCGCACATGTAGCATATTATCCATACCCAACATGGACTCTCATGACCCTTACCGCACTTGCTGCAAGTACGACCCCTCTATCATCATGACCTCGAATATGCAGGCTTAAACCGCTTAGCCGCCGACTGCAACTGGACTGGAACATGTTTCCTCTCCCTCCTCTGATTCTCCTTCTCATCCTCTCTTGCCTAAGTCTCCAACTCAATCTCCTTCCTCATGGAATTGGACTACAGCTCAACTAATGAATGATACCGATTGTTCTTCACAAACTCCCTAATATCCTTATTGAGCATACTCAAGTACCGGGTCATCCGAACCTGCTCCGATGAAGCGTACTCTGGGCAAAACAAGGACCTATCATGAAACATCCTGGTGATCTCGGTTATCGAGTTTGTCGTCTGCCAGAGCGACAGGTAGTCCTGGGCCAACCTCTCTCTCTCCCTCTCTCTCAATCTCTTTCCACCAAAGGATCATACTCATCATGAAACATCTCAACAAACTGCTCTCATGTCACCGCGGCTCGCTTCACATGTGAATATCTAGTAGTCGCACACTTCCACTAGTCATTCGCTCCCAAGCGAAGAAGGTTCAATACAAATCGAACCTTTATATACTCTAGACACGACCATGTATAGAAGCACCCCTTAACATCATAAATCCACGTCATCATAGCAATCAGTTCCTTGGACTCACCAAACTCTGGTGGCTTCGTGTTGGTGAGTTCTCGGTACTGCATCGAATCACGCCCATGCGGTCTCGCAACGACAACGGTTGCGGTGACTATGACAACAGTAGCCTTACTGAATGCGATGCATCACTCATCGAACTGCTAGATCAGTGTGGTCTTAATTGACCCAAACATCTCCAGGATTGCCTACCTCAATGCTGCGGCCACCTCAGTGGCAATGATCCTACAAATCTCATCATCACTAGAACTCGGTCTCTCCAGATCGCTAGAGCCTGAACCTCGGGTAGTCACCACCATACTGAAACATGCAATTAAATAGGTCAAAATCAGGCAATACCATATACATACACTACATATAACTCTTGTTACCTTCTCAACGGCCTCAGGACTCTTCCTAAATCGCATACAGATCATGTGTTTTCAGTAGTATGGGCCAATACTACCTTCCACACTTATCCGTATTTGACTCAGATATCCTCCTGAGACCCCAAATCATTAATTTACTCCACATTACGTGCATTAGCACACATCTCTATATGCTCCATGGACCCACACCTAAACCCTAGATACTCGTCCTAGGTTCCCTTGACCACCTCTCGTACTGCTAGAAATCTCCACTAATCTCGCTAACTGCTCTGTTTATACCAGTCATATATAATCCATGATCACATAGAGAGTCGAATAAATGATTCTACCCAAAATCCAAACTAGACAAGGAATAGGAAATAAGGCTACACCAGGCATTCTAGGGCTATAAAATCCTAATCATGTGTAACTATATATTATACACAAAGCAATTAACAATATTAATTTCAACTTCTAGCATAGCATCACAAGTATTCCCCTAGGCTACAAGGCATCACAAAAACAGGAAAATCTATCATGCATATCCTAATGGGATTCTTAGCATATCATCTAGCATGCATTTCTAGCAGCAACTCAATTATAGCATATATGATAAGTATGTATATTTTTAGGAAATCACTTTCGAGCTCCGGCTGTAACGTCCCGATTTTATGAAGCAAAATTTTCATTTGTATTTATTTAAAAATATCAGAGTATAATTACATTATGCGGAAACATGTTGCGAATGCGTGCGTGTACATTCGAACCTTGCCATTCTCACGAATGACTAAAGTACCTAAAAAACATTTTTAATTAGTTGGGTAAGCACTAGGCTTAGTAAGTTCCCCAAAAATTCCATATACCACAATACATATACATGCATACAAACAATGGCTCACGATGTGCCAATAATATGTTTACTTATGACCTACACATCATTTTGTTAACACGAGTCTATGAAACAACCCAAAATCTCAGTAAAATTCTTCATTTTTAATTAAGAAATTCATTCCCATAAATTATAAAATTCCAATTACAATTTTTTTCAAAATTCATAACATCAAATAAATCTTTCATAAAATCAGAGTGTCCCAAATAAACGCCTGAGAGTGCATGCTGCGCCATCACGTCGGGCTCTTGACCTTAGATCCTGAAGTACCTGAAACAACCAACAAACTGTAAGCTAATGCTTAGTGAGTTCCCCAGAGCATACCCCACATAATCTACATAACCATATAATACATATCAATCACATAAGCCATGCATATAAACATATAAGGATGCCCCGGAAACCCTCCAGGGTCTTAGTCCATTGCCTCGGGAACCCCCCGAGGTCTTAACTAAGGATGCCATGGAAACCCTCCAAGGTCTTACACCCTAGTGCCTTAGGAACCCCCCGAGGTCTTTAGTTAGGATGCCATGGAAATCCTCCAAGGTACTACACCAAAGTGCCTCGGGAACCCCCCGGGGTCTTTCATGTAATTACCATAAATACAACTAGCATACAACATAGCAAATATTCAACTAGCACATCACATAGTAATAATGGGCCGAACATGGTGCCTTCGACCCATTGGTATGGTGAGGAGACTCACCTCTCAATAAATGTTGAACTGATAAGATCTAATCCCAACTCACACTCCGAACTCAACCGTCTACAACCAACCTGTAATCACTTCAACAAAACCCCGAATTAATATAAATACCCTTACAGTCAAACTTGGTCAACCATGGTTCAAGTCAAAGTCAACAGTCAAGGTCAACATTCCATGTTTGACCCAACTCGTCGAGTTTCTTCATTGTTCAGAAAGCCAGGACAACCCTAGCCAACTCGTCGAGTTATCTCACCAACTCGCCGAGTTCGCTCAGTATCCAGAAGGCGAGAAAACCCGATCCAACTCGCCGAGTTGGTAAGGCAACTCTTCGAGTTTTTCCCTTGTTGCACATGTGCGGATTTTCCTTCGATTCTAGGGACTCTAATGCTCATATATGAATTCCTAATGTGCCTTAAAGGATAAAGTTTCCAACTTTATCCTTTGGTTCTATCCCAAACGTCCAAAACTCTTAACCAAGTCTTTTAAACCCAAAATGTTAACCATTAAGCCCAAGACCTTAGAGATCTAGAACCCACCCCTTTTTAGAAGAGATTCTAACCTCAAGGACGTCCCAACGATTGATGCTTTATAGACATGCATGTCCAATGTATATCTTGAAACTATAATGGCCCCAAAAGGAGAAATATGCCCTAACTTCCAAGCATGGCATCAAGACTTGATCAAAAGTCAGATCTAGCCAACTGAGAGACTCTCTTACCCTGGAGATTCATAAAGTTGCAAGCTTTATGAATCCCATGCTTGCATAACTAAGAATGAGGAGGGATGAAGGGACAAAATCCGAGATCTAGCTATGCATGTACATAAAAATTGGGTTTTAAATACTCACAACAGTTCACTCCAGTGCCAACACGAAGATGCTTGTTAAATCCTAACCTCTTTCTCACAAACTTCTCCTCTTCTTGCTCCAAAGTGCCAACTATCTCACAATATGGAAGGAAATGGGGATTAGGGTTTGCAATATCGATATTAGGGTTTAGGGGGCTGATAAGGGTTCAACCTCTAATGCTTAAGGAGATTATATAGGGTGCAAACCCTGAAAATTAGGGTTTTCCTTTCCAGCATCAAGTCGTCAAGTTGGGGCTCCCCAACTCGTCGAGTTGAGTCCTTAAACCCGCGTCCAAAATAATTCCTACACGACGAGTTGGAGCTCCCCAACTTGTCGAGTTCCAGTCCAAAACCCTAAAATAATGAGAAATAAATAATACCTGGACTAAGCGTTACAAATCTCCCCCACTTGAACTAGACTTCGTCCTCGAATTCTGCTGATGCGAAAAGGTCCGGGTAATGCTCTCGCATCTCATCCTCTAGCTCCTATGTCCATTCCGAGCCTTTCCGGTGCTGCCATTGCACCTTCACTAGCTTCACCTCCTTGTTACGCAGAACCTTAGTTTTCTTATCCAAAACCATAACGTGCCTCTTAATGTAGTTCAGGATCTCATCCATCTGAATTTCGTCCAAGGAAATAACTGTAGCCTCGTCAGTGACACACTTCCGAAGCTGAGACACATGGAAGGTGTTGTGAATCTGGCTAAGCTCGTCCGGCAGGTCCAGACGGTATGCCACCTTGCCCACCCGGGCAGAAATCTTGAACGGACCAATAAATCGCGACCCTAGCTTCCCCTCTTCTGAAACCTAAAGACACCCTTCCATGGTGACACTTTCAGTAATACGAAGTCTTCCACCTGGAACTCAAGATCCGAGCGACGCCGGTCAGCAGAGCTCGTCTGATGGCTCTGCGCGACCCGCAGCCTGTCGCGCACTTGCTGGATCAACTAGGTAGTCTTAAGCACCACCTCGGTGGTTCCCATGACTCGATGCCCAACTTCACCCTAACAAACTGGGGTCCTACACCTATGACCATACAACATCTCAAATGGGGGTCGGTCGATACTATCATGATAACTATTGTTATATGAAAACTCTGTTAGTGGAAGGTATGTATCCCAACTCCCTCTGAAATCCAATACGCATGCCCGCAACATATCCTCGAGCGTCTGGATCGTTCGCTCACTCTGGCCGTCTATCTGGCGGTGGTATTCAGTGTTGAAGTGTAACTGTGTGCCCAAATCCTCGTGGAACTTCCTCCAAAATCTGGCTGTAAATTAGACATACCTGGTAGAGACCACCCACACTGGCACCCCGTGCCTAACCACCACCTCTCGCACATAAATATCTGCTAATTTCTCAGCAGAGATGCTCTCGGAGATTGGAATAAAGTGGGCACTCTTCGTCAATCTTTCCACAATGAACCAAATGGAATCCACACCCCTCGCCATCCTTGGTAACTTCGTGATGATCTCCATGGTGATCTCTTCCCATTTCCACGTGGGAATAGGTAGCGGTTGAACCTTGCCATGAGGCCGCTGATGTTCGGCCTTGACCTTCCAGATGTTCAAGCACCGCTCCACAAACCAGGCGATCTCCCGCTTCATGCAGGGCCACCAGTAACTCAGCCTCAGATCTTTATACATTTTTGTAGCCCCCAGATGTATAGAAAACTTAGACCTGTGCGCCTCCTCTAAGATTTTCTGTCTCACCCCCCCAGATACCGGCACCCACACTCGGCCACACTGTGTCAATACACCCCGACCATCCCGAACAAACAATGGAATCTGACCCTAAATCCACTCTATCTTCCAGTTCTCCCTCTTCAAACCCTCCACCTGAGCCTCCTTGATCATATCCAACAAGGGAGAGATCACTGTCATCCTCAAACAGACATCCCTAATTGGAGCACTCACCGCCTTGCGGCTCAAGGCATCAGCCACCACGTTGGCCTTCCCTGGATGGTATAAAATCTCGCAGTCATAATCCTTCAGCACATCCAACCACCTCCTCATTCGCATGTTGAGGTTCTGCTGATCCATCAAATACTTCAAACTTTTATGGTCAGTAAAGATGGTGCACCGGACTCCGTACAAGTAATGCCTCCAGATTTTAAGGGCAAACACAACCGCCCCCAAGTCCAGGTCGTGAGTAGGGTAGTTCGCCTCGTGAGGCTTCAGCTGCCTCGAGGCGTACGCGATCACATGCCCCATCTGCATCAAAACTGCCCCAAATGTTGTTGGATTAGTGTCTAAGTCCATAACTATAATTGGTATGTACTTGACCCGACTCGGCATGGTCCATTTGGGTTGCATGGCATCAGAACATTTGGATAGACCGTTTATGAGGAAAAGATATTTTGTGACATATTAATATATTATAAGTTCTAATATATTAATATGAAATCATGTTATTTAATTAGTATTGATCAAGAATTAATTTGGACTTAATTTAGTGATCAAAAAGAGACTAATTAAATATATGGGGATTGATTGTGTAAATCATTCATTCTTATATATGTGGGCTTATGATCCAAGATTCCTTTATGTTGGGTTTAATCCATGTGGTGATCCATGGATACTCCATGGAGGTTAAAACCCATGGAGCATAAGGAATGGGTAAAGTCATGAGTTACATGGTGTAACCCTAATAGCCACACTATATAAGAACCCCTTTAGTTCAAGAAATTGGCACTAGTGATACATATTTTGAGGGCTAGCCAATTTGAACATGTATGTCTTCTTCTCATGGTTATTCCAAGAGTTCATGATGTTGTGTGAACCATTTGAGGTGTCACACTTGGGGCACTAGGCTCTCAAGCTTCATGGAGTCAAGCAACAACAACAAGGTATGTATTCTATCTATTTTAGTATCCTAGTATCAATGTTTTGATATGCTAGTTAGGATAATACCTTGGATAATCATATTTGCATGTATAATAGAGAAAACATAGATCCAAGGTATTTAGGGTTGCATGTACACTTAGGAGTGTTAGAATGCTCAAAACCCAACAGTGGTATCAGAGACTAGGCTTGTTTTCAATTATACTTGATGCAAATTGCTGAAAAATGCTAAAAAAGTCAAATTTCGGGCATTCTGGGCACTGGACTCGCCGAGTCCACTGATGAACTCGCCGAGTCCATGAAGAAAATCATCCTACTCGGCGAGTAGGTTGATACACTCGACGAGCAGGAGCCCCAGACAGCATATTTTCGAGTTTTTTTGGCTAGAAATGGACTAGAAACATTACCCTAAGATGTTTTTGAACTTATAAACTTGTTTTTGATGTGGTAATGTTCATACTAATCCAATTTTAAAGATAATTGTCAATAGATTCATGTTTTGTATTAGTTTAGTGATTAGGCTAATTACATGAAAAAGTTTGATTTGAATTATCTTATTCTTATGAGTTGCTTAGATTAATAGAAAAGTTAATTGATTATATGTTTTCAATCCATTTTAATCTAAGATATGATTCTAAAATGTGTTTTTGTAACTTGTCCTCAAGTTATATGAAAAGTCACATTTAAGTTTCATAAAACTCATAAAAGTTGGCAATGGTTACAAAAATGAAGTGTCTTGTCCTCAAGTTATGGAGGTTCAAGAGTTACTTCATTAAGTAATAAAATGTGTAACCTTAATTAATTCCATAAGTTACAAAATAAAGAAAAGTTACATTCTTTTATTAGTTTAAAGTCTTCCATAACTTGTCCTCAAGTTATGGAACTTGAAGAGTTTTTTAATTAAAACTAATTTAAACACATAAGTTATGGAGTTAATTAGTTTTGAATAGTTTCAAAACTTGCCCTCAAGTTTTGGAATTTGAAAAGTTTCACTTATGAATACTTTAATTCCAAGTTAGCCCTTAGAATTTTAAAAGTTAAAATTCAACCCTTATACTATTATTATAATCTTAATTATATAGATATGTATAAGAAAAGTCAATCTTACCGTTAGTAGGCCTCATTCACGAAGCCGGTCTATAAGGGGGGTATAAGGTTACTGCCTATAAAATGGCAGTTTAATGGGTGTCCACTCTCACCCACCGCTTCCTTGACTGGTGGAGGGTCGTTAGCCGAACGGGTAGGACAAGGACTATAATTCTCCCTTCATTAAAAGTATTAATGATAAATACTAAGTAACTAAACTTTTTATAAATTCCCAATCTTAGTTACTTAGGAAAAATGTGAAATTGGTGCTAGCCCATAAAATTACACTTTGTACCTTACCAAGTCGTTAGTGGAGCGTGTGTGGTTAACCGGCACATCGATTAGGTAATATTGTTGTGGGTACCAAGTCAATTTGTATGGTTATTCACACCTTGTTTGTGATCCTCGGCATCCCAGTCACAAACTTGAGAGGGCACAATCGAGATTCAAACATTCCATTGAAAGTTCAATGTATCTCAAAAGATATAGGAGTTTCAAATCCAATTAAAACTTAATTATATTTCGTTTTTCTATGGTGGAAATTGGTAAATCGTCATTTACCTACCTTTAACTATTTTATAACTTGGATTACGGCATCCCTCTTCCAGTTATAAATAGGTTATTGGGTCCTAGCCTTAATATTTCATATTGGGTGTTATATTAAGGACTCTAAATCAACTAACTTGAATATCTCCCAAAAGATGTCTAAGTTCAGACATCTATGATCTTCCCAAATCTCTTGAAACAAACTTTCCTAAATGAAGATGATGTCCCATGGAAATCATACCTCTTTTACCTCCTCCAATTATTCTCCCTAACCCACAAGTTCCTGAAAAGTTTAAGGTCACTCAAGCCCTATTGGCAAGCAAAGGTCTATGTGTGATCACATCTTGGAGATGTAGTCACATATTGACAAGCCGGGAGAGTTGGGTGTCAAAGTCTAGAGGAAGCTGATGATCAATCACTTTCTAAGTCACATAGTGAGTTCCTTTGGGACTCCTATGAAACAGACTATGACAAGACCCTTAATGATCTTATCTATTTGCTAAGATCAACTTCCTAAAACTTTATGGACATTGACAATGATGACGTTGGATATCCAGTAAAGCTCTCTCTTCCCAATGGAAAGGGATCGCCCATAGTCAACTCGGTTGACCAAATGGTAAAGAGAGAGGCTAAGTCTGAGATAGTCCCATTATCAAGGGTCCATTGCCAAAGAAAGGGGCATTAGTTGCGAAGCTGCCAAATTTACCTAAGGATGTTAAAGTCAATAAGTTTGACTCTACTTCAGGTAAAGTCCACTATCTAACTCTACTAAGTTTCTATTCTGAGATTCTTGATACATGATGTGACTGGGTCACATGTTGATGTTTGAAGAATCAAAGAAAAAAGTGAAGAAACTTAAAGAAAGATTATGCTGAATCTGATCGCGTAGATGGATTTCTATCGCATAGTTTGAAGATCGGATTCTTAAGCTACATCTTAGGAGTTATGATATATTGCATAGGATTAGATAACAACAAAGTTTTCATGTGCTTTTGCATTGTAAGGATAGTTTTTCCGCAAAGTTTTTTAAAATAAAAGGAAAAATGATGATTTTATTTATTTATTTTAAAATATCCTTACAATGGCATTTGAGGAAAAAATTGTTGCTTATAAGATTCCATTAAGAGCAAGAGTGGAAATATGAATTTGATTCTTTCATTTGTGGTAGTGTCTAAATTTACCAAATAAGGAAAGATTCTCATCACCTAAGTTTCAGTTGGATAGAAACTTGGAATCATGCAAGTTGTATAGCATGATGAATAAGAACTTTCAAGCATTGGAAAAATTAAGACTAACTACTTGTTCACATGGATGTGTGAGTCAAGTAAAGGATTGAGTACACATTCTTGTGCACTGATCAAGCCCACCACAAATAATCGTTAAGACTATTCGTCATTATTTACTAAAATTCAGTAAATATGGTTATACTTACAAGCTTAAGTGTAATTCTGAGACATTGGAAAAGGTTTCAATGTTTGGCAGAGCGAATAAGAAGAATCAACTTAGGCAGAAAGATAAAAGTTTCTCAAATCTGAAAAGATGGGAGAGTACTTTAGTATCATGTTAGATAATCATCTTAATGATTAAGAGACCTTATCACAATTCATCCTCTAAGTGCATTCTGGTAGCTAAGAAGAGGAGCTATGAATTGTTGAAGTAGTTAAATCAAGAAGATGATTTATACTTCGTTCCAAAAACAATTCTTAGAGTTATACTCTAAGATTGTAACTTGAGTGACATGTCTTAAAGAAGGTTTAAAACACTTGTCAAATGTAAGAGTAAAAGTTTTCTACTCTTGTACATTTGAAATTGGTAAGTTGTGATGTTTTGGATAAAACAAAGACCAACTAAGGCCAATTGTATGAAGTGTTTGTCTTGATTAGAATCCACACTATCTCTTGAATATCTGACAAGAAAGTCTTATATCTCAAGAGGACAGTGGGAGTCTTAAAGGTCTTGAAAGTCTCAAGAACTAATCAAGAATAAAACCTGAAGTTCTTCACTAGCACACGACTTGAGGTTTATAACATATCGTGTCGACATGTCTGTGCCTATTCAAGTTGGATTTGCATAGGAGTTCTGAGAGTTCTCAATTGGTTGCACAGCTACTTGGAAGCAATGGAAGGCCCTTGAGCTGCCAAATGGCAAGAATTTAAGATTGCACAAGTTTAATCCATATAAGTGTGGATTTGTCAGTAACCTTGTCTTGTGATTATGGTTTTGACAAAATTCATATGGATAGGAACTCATACACCATAAAATCTAAGTGTCATAAGGTTTCTCTCCGATTCATGAAAATGATGGTGAGGAAACACTTTCACTAAGTAGATTTTAGCTAGATAGCAATTGTGATATTTGCATTCTCAAAGTCGTTAGTGGAGCGTGTGTGGTTAACCAGCACACTAACATGGACTTGTGAGAAGTGGTAAAGGTCTAAACAATCGAGACTATGATTACGGCATCCCTTTTCATAGTTCTTAAAATTGTTTAGACACACCTGTGAGCTATCTAAGATAAGGTGTATGATATTGATAAAGTTTTATCAAAGCAATCTAGTATCAGAAATCTGAACTTTGGTAAGAAAGTCAATAAAGTATTGATTTCTAGAAGTTCAGCTGATTTCTGATTACATGTCAAAGCTAGTGGGAGCATGAGTGTTATGCTAAAAATCATCATGTTAGGGGGAGCATGATAATTATGATAAAGATTGCAAGTTAGCAATGTTAACTATAGAAAACAAAAGTTTTAATTCGTGAGGCTGCAGGGTTGAAAAAGTTGTTTTGCTATAATTAAGGGAGAGGAAATTATACTTCATTTCAATTCTAAAAGCTTAGATTGAGGTTTTAAGTCCTATTTAGTCAAGGATATATATATATGAATTTCATGTTGGAATGACTCAACATAAGGAAATTCTATATATGGGTCCATTATTTGTGTTCTAAAATTCGATTATGATTACGACATCCCTTTTCATAATCTGAATTATGAGAACTTGGCAAATAGAAATGGAAATGTTATAGCAAAAGACTGGTTTAGTCTTTATGTGAGACATCATGACTCGTGTCTCATATGCTTCGGATATAGGATCGATTACATGTGCTATATTTATCCTTTCTAAAATTTTCCAAATGCCTGGGGCATTAAGAAGGGAAAAGGTCTAGAACTGGATATGACTAAAAGGATTAAGCAATTGTCGAGGACAATCTAAGGTGTACCAAAGATTGGTTGCTCAAGGACAGTTGGAAGTATAATGATAATTCTGGAAGGACCATATTGACATAATCTGTAAGGAGGAAACTCTTGTTCAGAAGTGATAGTCAAAATGGAATATGGAAATGTTTCAAAGTTGGAAATTATTCAATCTGTGTAAGATTAGGAAACTTAATGCAAGAAGGATGTTTCCAAGGAGTTGATCTCCTTGGAATGCTCTGTAATGGTTGTTGTCAAGTCTTTCTGACTCTGTGCATAATCATTACAGGAGGATCAATGCATATAAGTTTAGAATCTAACAGATTTCAGTAAATGGCATGAATTTGGAATTCTTGCATTTGCAGTAAGGATTTGGGACTGTGAAAGAGGATCATTGGAGTTATGTTCAATTGATCTAATTCACAAAGTGAAGATCATAGACAAACATAGTATGCATACTTGGTGTATGGCATGACTAGTGTTTAGAAAACATAGTGTACATGCTTGGAGCATGGGACAACTATTGTTTTAAATTCAAGAATAAAGTTGATAGCTGAAACAGTATACAATGAATAATGTGTAATCATATGGTGATAAATAAAAGGTGTTTTATTTATGTTCATAGGTTTTGATACCATATTAGATTCTATTATTATTGTGTTTCATTTTGCATGTTTTGACTTCCAGAATAACTAGGTCGTTCTTCCTGATTGACTAAGTTATTCAAACTATCCACAGTCGGTCATATGTTGGAAGTAGATATGAATCAAGACTGTCATGGGTTGGCTTGTAGAGGTCTAAGATGTTGGACAAGGGGCTACAACACTCATGAGTGCTCATAAGTTCTGAGTATTGGATTCAACCCGTGCTCATTGGAATCACTTCATGGATTTTATCACGAGTGATCATGAGACGATAATATCTTATATTCTTCAAACCTAGAGATATGAGTTGTTACTATGAGTTGGTTGTACATTGATTGCACGAAAACGCATTCGGTAACTCGGTGTTATAAAACGTGCCTTTGTGTATGATTCAACAAGTAGTAGAACAAGCCATATGAGTCGAAGTTTATCCATTCCTTTTACCTTCGGGATAAAAGCGATATCTGTGGGCCCCTTGATGATTTGGTGATGACAAATGTAAGTGCTCGGCCGGGCCTGGACTGATTTGATTTGTTCAATTAGTCAATCGTCATAAATCGGAAATCGGGAAACAACAAATGGACAAAGAGAATGATTATAATCCATGTCTCAGTCCATATGATATCTAGAATGGAGGAATATATGATCCCTTATCTAATGGACAAGTCATTGACAAAGGTCAGAGTTCATCTACAAGGTCAGAGTTCGACAACGGCTTTTGAGAGCTACGATTGCCAGTTGGTTCCTGAAGTCATACGCAATAATAGTTTTAGACTTATCCAAGTGGGAGACTGTTGGATTAGTGTCTAAGTCCATAACTATAATTGGTATGTACTTGACCCGACTCGGCATGGTCCATTTGGGTTGCATGGCATCGGAACATTTGGATAGACCGTTTATGAGGAAAAGACATTTTGTGACATATTAATATATTATAAGTTCTAATATATTAATATGAAATCATGTTATTTAATTAGTATTGATCAAGAATTAATTTGGACTTAATTTAGTGATCAAAAAGAGACTAATTAAATATATGGGGATTGATTGTGTAAATCATTCATTCTTATATATGTGGGCTTATGATCCAAGATTCCTTTATGTTGGGTTTAATCCATGTGGTGATCCATGGATACTCCATGGAGGTTAAAACCCATGGAGCATAAGGAATGGGTAAAGTCATGAGTTACATGGTGTAACCCTAATAGCCACACTATATAAGAACCCCTTTAGTTCAAGAAATTGGCACTAGTGATACATATTTTGAGGGCTAGCCAATTTGAACATGTATGTCTTCTTCTCATGGTTATTCCAAGAGTTCATGATGTTGTGTGAACCATTTGAGGTGTCACACTTAGGGCACTAGGCTCTCAAGCTTCATGGAGTCAAGCAACAACAACAAGGTATGTATTCTATCTATTTTAGTATCCTAGTATCAATGTTTTGATATGCTAGTTAGGATAATACCTTGGATAATCATATTTGCATGTATAATAGAGAAAACATAGATCCAAGGTATTTAGGGTTGCATGTACACTTAGGAGTGTTAGAATGCTCAAAACCCAACAAATGTAACATCCCATTTTAAAGAGACTAATTAAATAATAAATCAGGAACCCCGGGAAGTAATTATTATTATTTTATATTGTCAGAGCTCAGAAATTAAATAATAATTAGTGGGGTGTTGGTTTCGGGAAGTCAAATGACAAGATTTGAACTCCAGGGGTTAAAGTGTAGCTGTGGGACTTAATTTGCAAAGATTTTTATAAGTCAAGGGGGTGTATGGTATTATTTGGACTTAATATGTAAGAATTTATGGAAGTGAGGATTAAAAAGTAAATTATGGACCTAAGATGAAAGGATTTTGGAAAGGCGGGGTCTAATTGGTAAATTTCGGATTTGAGATGAAATTTTTTTGCCATGGAGGGGCCATTTAGTAACAGTTGGATTTAAATTAAAAAGGAAAAGGCGAATGAGGGGTTGTTTATGTCATTATGGATTGTAGTTTGTAGGAGCTGGGTATAAAACCCGTTGATCTCTTTGTAACCCTAACCCTAACGGGTTCTATGCAGCCGCCACCACCAGGAGAGTCCTCCCAGCCGCCGCCTCTCTTCCTCGTTCGTTTTCTGATTAGTCAAGGCCGCCAAGCGGCTGTCCCGCCATCGAACCGCAACCCTTGCTGGCGGACGTCATGGGCTGCCGGAAGGGCCACCGAGACCGGTGACAGAAGTCGTGTTCGCCACTGAGGAGGTCATGTGTGACCTGAGGGTTCTCGGTAAGGGTAGTCACCTGCCATCTCTTCTTTATTATCACCTGTTCGACGTCGTTCAGCCCCATCGATGTTCCATTGCCGTTCTTTTCTCCGACTGCCTTATGCTACCACCCAATGTGACCGTGGTGGGTGTGTGATTTACAGTAGGGTTGGGTTCGCGTGTTTTGCTCGCATGGGTTGAAGGGTTGTTGGGCAGTGGATCAAGAGGAAACACCGCCACCACCGTGAGGTGGTGGCTGTCAAAGCAAAGTCGTCGCTGCTGTTCGCTAATTCCAGTGTACGCCGCCGCCGCCTGCTGCTTTTCTTTCCGTCGCCACCAGCCACCATGGAAGGTGACTGAGTACGTGTTTGTTATGTATTTAGGTGTGTGCTGTTGCCATATTGTGTTAAGTGTGTGTGTATGTTGTGTAACCGAAATTCACGGGAAAGTTACCACCACCACCGTGAGGTGGTGGCTGCCACCACGTGCCACCGACGGCCACCACAAGTGTGGCTGTGTGTGTGCGCGTTTTATTAGTATGTGTGTGTGTGTGTGTGTTTTTCTTGGATTGAGTTGTAAAATGTAAATGGTGCCCGGAATAATAATAGAAAATCCGTAACCACCACCGTGGGGTGGTGGCTACCGCCTCCTGCCGCCATCGGCCACCGTGTCGGGTGGCGGTGTGCTTGCCTTGTTGTGTTTGACTCGTTTGGGGAATGCTTGGTCAAGGTGGGCCCAATGAAGCCCTAATGGGCCCAAGGAAACCCTAATTGACATATTAAAACCCTAATGGGCCCAGTGAGGCCCAAAGTGACCTAAAAGCCCAACCAATGGACTAATGGGCTGGTATTGGGTTGGTAAACCCTAATTAGGGTTTGGAAAACCCTAAGAGCATAAAACCCTAATTATGGGAATTGTTTGGGACACACACCCGAATTAATTATTAAACTTAAAATAATAATTAATAATCATTGGCAAACCAACTTAGCAATAATGGACTTAATGGATTAAGTCCTTAAGGGGTTAAGTAAGAAACACTTAACCCTAATCATCATTTCATGTGAAAGCCCTAATTTCACTCGAGCCTTGAATTGGGCCTTCCTAGTGGGCTTTGGTGATTGGACTATTGATGGGTTGTCCAAGAAAAAGTTAATGGACCAAAATAAGTAGATGGGCTTTAGGATAAGGCCCATGTGAGGACTTGAGCCCAATTTGGAAAATTGGGCCATAACTGAGCCTTTATGACTATGTGATAATGGGCCATTGGATATGTATTGGAATAATCGAATGAGCCTTAAGGAAAGACCATGTAAAGGTGTGGGCCCAATTTGGAAAATTGGGCCATATGTTGGACTTTGGCCCATTATTTTACTTTTGGGCTTTTGTGGTGTGAGCGGACCTTGGGCTTGGAACCCAATTATTAAATTGGGTATTGTTTGATGTTGACAGTTCGGGAATCTGTCAACCAGCAGCTGGAGTTTTATCTGCGGGACTTCAACAATGCCAGGTGAGTTATCCTCACTATACTAGGGGGGTCTAAGGCACCAAGGCCGGCCCATTGGATATGTTATCCTAGCAGTGTTAGATTTTGGGTATGAGTTAGTGTTGCATGCTAGTGGTTATGCCAGTTAGCTAGATTTGTAGGACTACCTGTGTTGTTATATGATATGGGGGATTGGTTGAGGTGATACTGCTCCGTGCGGTAACCAACAAACCCGGGAGCATTCCATATACGAGCTGTGGGCCCGGTAGGCAATCCAGACTCGTACTGTGGGCTCGGTGGCAACCATATGTGAGCTGTGGGCCCGGAAGGCAATCCAGATTTACACGGTGGGCCCAGGCGTAATCCAATCTGTAAAGTTGTGGACCCATTACATGTTGTTCAGTTTGTTATGTTATGATGTTGTTGACATGGTTATGTGGACTGTATGTGTATCGGTATTTTGGGGGTAACTCACTAAGCTTTCGGGCTTACAGTTTCAGTTTATTGTTTCTGGTACATCAGGGGATCGTGGCAAGGAAAAAGCGTGATCGTACAGCTCCTCACTTTTTATGACTTTGTTTCTGGGATACTCTGATATGATACATTTTGAAAACAAGTTTGTAATAGTTAATGGATTTGAAATATTTTTAAAAGTTTAAATTGGCTTGAATTTTTTGAGTGTTAGAAGTTGGTATCAGAGCCTTGGTTTGAGTGAATTGGAGGAACATTCGTGTAACTCCAGTCTCAAATCAAGGAAAGGATTTTCAAAATGATTTCTAAAATGGTTTTCAAAATAAGTAAAGGAGGATGCAGAGTGTACGATCAGCCGGAGCTAGTAAGTAGACCCGAAAATACCATACAATATTTGATTATGTGATATGTTAGAACAGCATGCTAGTGCTAGGCTAGGGATCTTTAGGAATTTCATAATAAAATTGTCTGATTACATGATACCTGCTAGCCTAGGGTTTCCTTTATATGAGATTGACATCATTACTGTAGTTGCTTAGTGTATGCTTCACGGTTATACATAATTAAGATCTTATAGCCTGAGAATGTTTGATTTGGCCTTATGTTCTGTTCTTGTCTGATTGGGAGTGATATGTGCATATTTAGCTATATATTTAGTATAGATTTTCATTAATTGTTAGCTAATTATTTACATATTATGGACAAAAGGTACTTAATAGTGTTCAAATTGTATTTTCAGTTCAAAAGAGAAGCTCGTAGATAAAAGGAAGCAGGAGATACGATCGAAAGCTCGGGAACTAAAGAAAGAAGAAAAATGCTAAATCCTGAAGCTACTCGGCGAGTAGGGACGTCTACTCGACGAGTACATATGAAGATTCGCGAAGCAATACGTAAAGTCCTTGCCGTATACGGATTCTTCAAGGGGACTCGGCGAGCCAGTTGTCTACTCGACGAGTAGACCCTGTTTTGAGAAATCTATAAATAGAAGCAACAAATACGAATTGAGTCTCTCTCTGGCTTTTGGGAAGATTACTTGGCGACTAAGGAGACTGCTGGAGATCTGAAGAACGTGAGAAGAACCCTAATCCTCAATTCTAAGAAGACTAAGGCAACTTAGGTTTAATTTTCCACTTTACCTTTGAATAGAATTATGTTAAGCTTGTTTGAATTCGTTTTTAGTTTTTTACCTACTGCAATTATGAACTTATTTTGTTAGTTTCTGTTTAGGGTAGACAAGTTTGCTCCTATGGATTAATTTAATCTTTTGATTAATTGTTATGTGGTGAATCTTGTTAAATTAATCTTGTTAAAGACCCTTATGCATTAACCATAACTATTTTCTGTTAATTGCGAAGTAATTAAGCTGCATGAATATCTCTTAATTGCTTATCTCATATGATTTATGTGAACACATTGCTATATGCCTAGGATTAGTGAATATGAAACTAGGATTAACTAGAGAATGGGTAAATTAATGTGTGAGCTTGTGTGATACACCATCAACAAGAGGTTAATTGAATCACCAATTTAATTAGCTAATTACAAGTCCTATTTAACCCGAATAATTAAACTAGGGAATTTATTAGTTTAACCACTTGATCACTGCTTAAATTAATCTATTTTCTAAGGATTAGTAATAACGAATGTGAATCTAATCACCTTAGTGGGTAACCAATAACAATTAATCCATTACATTACCATAAAAATTAACCATAGGAGTAAATGAGTTGAACCTAAACAGAAACCCTTTTGATCATTGGATTTAGTTGGTTTTTACGTTTTTCAGCTGTTATTTGATTAGTTAAGTTTTAGTTAAGTTTCTAGTCTTGCAAAACTAGAGAAAACCCCTCTATTTTACTAATTGTTTAGATAATTCGAGTAGTTAGATTAATTTCCATTCCCTGAGTTCGATACCCTACTTGCTAATTCATATTACCAATTGACAGGTCCACTGCCTTTTGTGTGTCAAATTCATAAATTAAAAGTAGGATAAAACTAGTTAGTTTAACAGACATCAAGTTTTTGGCGCCGTTGCCGGGGAACGGTTCAAAAATTAATTCTAATTTCTAGTATTATCGACCCTTTGTGTGAGATTAATCTTGCACAAAGTTACTGCTTTAGTAGTCTAGGTATTAGGTTCAGTTTTAATTTTATCTGATTTGTTAGAATTTTTTGTTTGATTTTTTTCAGTTTTAGCCTTGAACTCGCCGAGTGCAATCGAAGCTACTCGACGAGTCCATCGCTGAAACACAGTTTCGTTTTTATTTTATTTTTGTTCTTTTTACGCATGTTTTCTGTTTTGTTTACAGTTCGTTTATGACCAGGGGAGGAGGTACACCTTTGATTCCACCGCTTGAAGACCCGGAAGCAAACTTGAGGAAAAACAAAGGCAAGAACGTAGGAGAAACCGCAACATCGAAGAATTCACCGTTGAAGAATCTAAAAGCTGTTTTTAGTAAGAAAAAGGGCAAGAAAGTAGGAGAATCCATCTTCTCTTCAGTGGCGGACGAAGACCCGAAGAAGGAGGACACCGAGTACGAAATCGAAAGGGAAGAAACCGAGTCCGAAGAAGGAAGCGATTTTGGAAGCGAATTAGCTAACCCATGGCTAACATCGATGAAGTTCCCATGGGCGAATGGAAGAAGAGGATACGTGATGATACTTGACCGGGACTAGTGCAACCCATCATTCCCGCGACTGCCACTTTCGAGCTAAAGGGCCACATACTTGCTCAGCTTAAGGAAATCTCCTTTTACGGGAAAGATCACGAAGACGCTTACAAGCACTTGGATGAAGTCAACGATGTAGTCGACTACTTCAACGTTCCAAATGTACCTCACGAAACCGTTTTGCTTTGCATGCTTCCCGTCACATTCAAAGGAGCTGCGAAGGATTGGTTGAAATCACTCCCTCCCGGATCCATCACCACATGGGCTAAGATGAAAGAAGAATTTATTGATCAATTTTGCCCTCCCTCAAAAATAGCCAAGTTAAAGAAAGCCATAGCTAATTTTGAACAACAAGCTGGAGAATCCCTTTATGAGGCTTGGGAGAGATACAAGGGACTACTAAGGAATTGCCCACATCATGATCTTAATAGCCAACAAGAAGTCTATATTTTCTATGATGGAGTGAATGTGACCACAAGGCAACTCCTTGATTCGCAAGGACCTCTCACAAAGAAGCCACCCCCGGAAATCAAAGAACTAATTGAAGAATTCTCTAAGCACTCTAGAGAATATCATAACCCAAGAAATGAACTGAGTCGGGGGGCGGTGAACTCAGTTAATGATAGCATGGCAGCAATGATGGCTAAACTAGAGAGTTTGGATCGAAGAATAACTAAGATGGACCAAACCATCCATGCAATTAGGGTCGGTTGTGAGAATTATAGAGGGCCTCATCTCACTAAAGATTGTGATCTTGACGAGAACGGGAACCGGAGGGTGCAAGTGTGCTATTCAAGTGGTGATAGGTATGATGACAATTGGCGAAAACCCAAGAAGGATTGGCTTCCTTATGATGAGTACAAAAAGGCAAAGGAGGAGAAATTTAAGCAAAAAGAAAGGGGCTATTATCAAAAAGAGGAACCCGTGCTGGAGAACAAAGCTGACTGGGAACATATGTTCACAAGATTTGTAGTCGCGTCTGAGAAGAGGCATAATGATTCAGATGCTGAAATGAAAGAGCAATGAAATATGCTTAGAGAACATCAATATGATGAAGGATCTGCAAAATAGGCTTAGGAATCAGCAAGCATCTATTCATAACATCGAAAAACAGCTAGGTCAGCTTGCACAACAAATCAACCAAAGAGCACCCAGTGAACTTCCTAGCAATACCGAGCAAAATCCAAGAATGGCGCATGTGAATGCAATAACAACAGATTCTAAGCCAATTTACACTCCTCTGACCTCTATCCAGAAGAATCACAACAAGGTGCGAACAGAAGAAGTAATTAGCTGGAATTCGAGTAAACCCGACTCGACTCGCCGAGTCGCCAACATGGACTCGACGAGTCGACAACCTGATACCAAAAACTGCTCTCTTTCGAAGCCTTACCGACCCTATTTGCCATTTCCGAGCTGAGCCATACCTGATGAGCAGATTCAAGAATATAGGAGGTTTATGGAGCACATAAAGGAACTCCAAGTAAATATTCCGTTTGTTGAAACGATATTACAAACACCGAAATATGGTAGTTTACTTAAAAACCTCTTTACCACTAGAAGAAATATGGAAGAATTTGCTGAAATAGTGCTGAGTGAACTGCCAGAAAAGAGGGGCGATCCGGGAAGCATCACCGTACCTTGTCAATTTGGGAACATAATGACCACACGAGCATTGACGGATTCGGGTGCAAGTATTAATATTATGCCATATTCCTTCTTCCAAAAGTTAAACCTTCCGGTCCCAAAGCCTATTCAAATGAAGATTCATTTAGCCGACAAAACGATAATACATCCGATGGGAGTATGTGAATGTAATGGGGGTGTTTCTAGGTTAGGCATTAATATTGATGTGATAGTCTAGGTTAACCTTTGTAACTCATTTTGAAGAAATGAAAAGGAATTATGTGAATATTATGTGAATTATGTGTTTTATGCTTAATTACTAGGATTTAATTAATTAAGAATAAAAATGAGCGTCGAAAATAAATATTAGATAAAGCAGATATCTATTAAGAAAGTTGTAGTTGTCGTGACAAGAATTACGGATATATAAAGAATACCAAAATCCGAGTTATAACGAAGAAGTTATGACCTGTCGAAGTTTCGCGACAAAACCGGCACGGTGCCGAATGTCGTAAAAAGTGAGTTTTTGATAAACTACTTTTTAGCCTTAGTGATCTAAATGAAAGTCGTAGTGTTCGTTAAACCGAGAGTATGTATAAAAAGAACGTCCAAATCTGACTTCGTATGAGGAAGTTATGATTTTTCTAAGTTTCAGCTTAGCAGTAGACAGCTAAAAACTCGAATTTTAGATCGAGTGATTTTTAGCCGAGGCAACCTACACGAGAATCGAAGGTCTCGTCAATAGTAGCACAACGGTCAAAAGACAGACGAAAACGGACATCGGATGAAGAAGTTATGAATTTTTAACGGATTTCCTGTCCCGGTCTGTTAAAAATAATAATATAAAAATTAAAGTCAAAATTAGCCGACGAAGTCTAAACGAAAGTTGTAGAGCATAATTTTACCTACGCGTGCATATAAAGAATGTCAAAAACAGAGCCCGTATGCGAAAGTTATGGATTTTAGAAGTGTTGGCGCAAAAATCGAGAAAATTTATAAAATCCGAGAAATTTCGCATAGGTGGACTTCGGCCACGTCACCCTCGCTCAAAACGTGCCACGTGTCCAAAATCTGCTGAGTCATCCGAAGCTGTGGCGCATCCAAGGAGTGACGCGTGTGCAGCCTAGTCCGAGCCTCGCACCGCCTGCCGCGTGTCCGACCTTCGCACCAGTTGTCTCCCTTCCCTCCTGCTTCGGGTCCGAACCTCGGACCTAGACTTCGGTCCAATCAGAAGTCAGCAGCCCACCCCCTCGCATGCGCAACCCACGTGACCTCTCCTCGCATCTGATGCCACCTGGAAGCCTCTCATCCGTCCGATCAGGAGCCTTGCCCCTATAAATAGGAGGGTGCGAGACCTCCCGGGGATACTTTGAAAAATTGTCAATTTTCACCCCTCTTTCAATATTTCTTTCATTCTAACTTCCCCTAAAGCCCCAATATTATACCAAACACCCGAAACACGTCCCGAAGTGCCCGAGAAGCCCGAGAAATTTATCTTTTCGGTTTTGAAGCCCGACCCTTGCAGAGCCCGGTTTCTCAATAAAACTCCCGGTTTTATTAGAAACGATCGTTTTAGGGAACGAAGTGCTGCCCAATTTTCAGTAAATCAAGTGAGTGTGTAGTCAATTTCATCTTACACCTAGATATGAAGTATGTTCTATAAAATACGTGCTATGTGTAATTATATTAAGTGTTTATTTGAGGTGACTGTTGAACAGATGTTTTATACAACTTTTAAACTGTATATGTATTTTATCTACAAATATGTTGGGTAGAACATGGGTAGACGAAATAGTCGATGTGTGTTAAAATGGTGAGAGGCCTCGATGTTGTTGTTGTTGTTGTTGTTGTTGTAGTCGTCTAGCGGAGTATAGATGACGACCACGGACCTTTCTAGACAGTCTAGTGGCACACTAGCAGGTTCGCAACTTGTAGGTGTTGATGAACTAAATGGTCATTGGCGTACTCCATCCCCCTCATGGTTGCCTTTATGACATGTATGGATGAGGAGTCCCCTCAGCAGTAGTGTCCATCCCGATGATATTCCTTAGGCTAGGTCCCTTGTGATAGGTGTTTAGGGACGTAAAGTGAGGACAACGGGAATGGGTAATCAGGGTTATTGTTGATTGGTGAACTTAATAAGTTTATTATTATTGTGGGTTGAAAACCCTATATGCTCACCAGGCTCCCAAGCCTGACCCACTCAGCTTTTTATGATTACAGGTAGTGGACCCCGAGCATAGTCGGAGGATGATGAGAGATTTTTGGATTATAGGCCAGTAGTTGTAAATAACTGTTGTAAGGCTTATAATGTCTTGTTTATGCTTTTGATCTGTATCGGAACATGACATCCCGAGGTTTTGATATGAAATGAAATTATATATTTCTTAAAGAAAGGTTTTGATAAACTTTTATCATGTTTTGTTTTGGGGACCAATTCCGCAACACCTTTTAAAAGGATTTCTCTGATTTTATTTTAAAAAGCATAAATTAAATCGGTCTTTTCTGGCCGAGAAATTAGGGGATGTCACAGTGAAGATCTCCTTATCAAGATTGATAAGTTAGTATTTCCGGTTGACTTCATAATATTAGACATAAAGGAGGACTTTAAAGTACCAATCATCCTTGGGCGACCATTCTTGAATACCGCTTGTGCCTTGGTAGATATGCGAGAATCTACGATAACATTAAGGGTGGGAGATGATTCGGTAATTTTTGAAGCTGAGAAAAAGAAGAAGCACAAAGAGTCAAAAGAAGATAAGGTTTCCTCAATAATTTTAGATGATGAAGTGTTGGATAAAGAGCTTTCTTACTTGCAAGAGGTCAATCCAAAGCAATTCTTATTATCCTTGGAAGAGAATTCTGATGCCAAGGGAGATCTGGAGGAGATAGAAAGGCTGATCAAGGAAGCTGACTGCAAAGAAAGCCTCAAAAGAGTTGAAGACTCTCTGACTCGTCGAGTCGTAACCGCTGACTCGACAAGTACATACGAGAAATCTCGTTCTGATGGAAATCTTAGTCTGCAAGCCATTAGTACCTTTAGTGAATCGGATGTGCACGTTTTGCATGATTACTTGAAGAATCCTCTTAAGGAAAACAAGGCTGTTCAAGATCTTATCAACTTTGAAAATACACATTTGGCTTTTCTAGAAACAATTGTGGAGAATGATGCGGCTGTCCAAGAGGAGGATAGAGGGAGTTTGGAAGAAAAAGGGGATCCTAAAACTTTGAATGGTGATAATCATACCTCTTCTATTGAATCACATATGCTAGATCAAGAAGAGATGTCAATCAAATGCAAAAGAACCAAGCCTCGTGCCATTGTCTCTACTACGTGTGAAGTTTTCACTTTCAAAACACTGTATTCTGTAACGACCAAAAAGGCAATCAATAAAGATAAGAAAGGAAGGGAAACGATGGAGCGTGAAAAGGAAGGAGTGGAGAAAAATAAGCATGATAAAGGGAAAAGCGTAAAGCTGAAGAAATCACTGCAAGAACGAGAATGGAAGAATTGAAGAGGGCATACAAGAGAAAAATCTATTTGTACAAGACAAAATATAAAGTACAAAAATTAAAGAAGGAGATCCCAATGGAGGAAGCAGCGGAAACGTAAAGCGGGATGGAGTCCAGCTAATGACTCCTTAAAAAGAAGCGCTTTCGGGAGGCAACCCGAGTTTAGAGTTTGCTTTCTTTTTCCTTTATTTTTCATTTTTATTTTAGTTTTTCTTCGGATCTGCTTTTATCAATCTTCTTCTGTGCTTATGATGATTGCTTGAGGGCAAGCAATGCTCAAGTGTGGGGTTGGTGACATACAATTTAAAAACACAAATTCTTATCAAACAGATTGAACGACTCGTCGAGTCCCTAAACCTACTCGGCGAGTCCATTTAAGAAATCCCGATTAAACGCGGAATCGCGTTACTACTCGGCGAGTAGGTATATCTACTCGGCGAGTCCACGTATTTACCCGAAAAAAATGAAAATTATTTTTTTTCACATTCTGTAAAAGGGGTTTTTACCCTAATTGTAAAACACTTCAACATTTCACACAGCCGCCACCCATACACGACGAGCAAGTTCTCTCAAGCTCTCATCTTGATTTCTTCCGTTTCCTTACAAATCCAACTAAAAGGTAACCATTTTCACTCTTAATCTTTTAAAAGTTTCGACCTTTGGTTGAGTTATATCCTTAATTTCTGAAAAATCCCGATTTTGACTAAACTTGGATATTAGGGTTTTAATTTCTTAGTAAATTAGGTCGTTTTAAACAAAATTTCTTATATATTTATGCTTAGCGAACATGCCGAAGCAAACCCCTGGATTAATTTATAGAATCGAACGGTTAATTTCACCCGACTGGATTGGACTCGCACAGTTCGTCCTGCTCGCCGAGTCGGTCCGTGGACTCGGCGAGTCCGGGTCACAGATGCCCAGAATTTCGATGTTCTTAATTGCTTTTTGTTTTGTTTGTGGTCTTCTTGATTCTTTTTTGCAGGAATTATGTCTAGGCATGGACAAAGTTCAAGGGGAGGCGGCTATGGGGACCTCCCATGGTTAACTTTTCCACAAATAACCTCCAAGCCTTCACTTGCTCGCGCACAAAACAAGCTGAAAGTGTTGAGGCGCAAGGAAATATATGTCCCCAATGCAATTGACTGGCCTTGGATTGGTCAAACTGGGTTGGAGGAAGAGTTGACCCCTTATTTGGTCAAGTCTTTCAACAATGATGGGACGACAATAGTTTGTGATGGCTGGAGACGACTTTTTAAGATTCAAGAGCCTGTTTGTCAGGAATTGTGCTGGGAGTTCTTTGCTACCATCTCCTTCCGAGGTGGTAGTGACTACTACAATCCAAACACTATTACTTTATGTCTTGGAGGGGAGCTGCGTCAATGCAGCATTGCAGAGCTCGCATGGAGGATAGGGATTTATGATCAAGATGTGGTCATGTCTGAAAACTTTGAAACATTCCTAGAACATTGTCATAAGGACTTGCCCGAGGGAGTGGTTGCATCGACTTGGTGGAACACAATCGCCAACAGGGTCTACATTCCATCATCTGCTCAAGAGGGGAGTATCAGTTCCCCAATTCACCGCTTGATACATCGTCTGATCTCAAGTACTATTAACATGCGAAAGGATGACGATAAGGTCCCTACTCTTGACATTTTCTACATGTGGAGCATTATCACTCCAGATGTTTTCTGCAATCTGCCATATTGCTTGGCAAAATATTTAGTAGAGGGGGCGGTAAAGGAGCGGATGACTTCAAAAATTAACGGGGGAATGTTTGTTATGAAGCTTGCAAGAACATATGGTATTTTTGACCAAGGGGAAGCTCGGATGTTGACCATGATTCCTACTCCTCCTTCCAGCACCACTTTGTTTAGGAGGGCAAGAATCGTGGAGGATTTTGGTGGGGGGCATTTTAGCATCCCTAATGCGGATGAGGTGTTGGTACCGGAGGAACCGGGAAGAAGGGTAAGGCAAAGGAGGGAGCAAGCTCGGGAAGACCCACCGGTCATTCCGGTGGATGAAGA
Source organism: Lactuca virosa (assembly GCF_052849685.1). NCBI lineage: Eukaryota > Viridiplantae > Streptophyta > Magnoliopsida > Asterales > Asteraceae > Lactuca > Lactuca virosa. The sequence continues at coordinate 41,668,624 of NC_136431.1, read as the reverse complement.
GTTACCCATGGATTGGTACAACATTGAAGTAAGAAGGTACCAAGACGACCTTGGGAGAAGCATGAACTATAACAACGAGTCATTTGTTTATTTATTTGAACAAATGAATATCGACCAAGGCCTGGACCCGAATTCCCCTATGTGCCAAGTTGGGAGGAAAGAGTGCAAGAAAGGAGGAACCAAGCTAATGGGAGTGGAGCAGTAGGAAATGAGGAGGAAGATGAAGATTGATATGTTTATGGTTTTATTTGGTTGTTTGAAGACAATTTTTATTTGTTTTGTGTTTTGAATTTTTATTTGCTTTGTAGGACGATTAAGTAGGAATTTGTTTTTATCACTTGTGGTTGCTCTTATCTTTTCAGATTGAGGCTAGGAAGCATGCAAGAGTCTCAAATTTCAAGGCTGGAGTAAGGGTCGGGTCTAGAAGAGAATGTGCAAGTTTTGAGTTTAAGGTCGAGTCCGTTATCAAAGAGGGTTTAAGAGTGTTGCTTATTAAAGAAAAATAAAGGAAAGACACTAAATTGTCATACCCAACTACATCAGGAACGGACTCAGAAGCAGAAGATTTATTTATCACTCAGCGATGTACTCGCCGAGTGCATATCTTGGGCTCGGCGAGTCCGCTTACGAAACCACATTTTTTCTGCTAAAAGCCCTTCTGCTCGTCGAGAAGCCGTAGTAACTCGGCGAGTCACTCAATATTCCACTATCAAACTTTGGATTCTAACCACATATGATACGGGTTTACTTATATTCTTTAAAGGTTAATTCCCGAAGATTTTTCGAGACTATTTTCTTGCATATTTGGAGCAGTACCACATGAAATTTGACACCCAAGACATGGATGAGTTGTTCCCATGTTTAAAGTCAATTGAAGATGGAGCTTTCAAAGAAGAAAATCAACCTCGCGAATACTATCCCAGGGGAGTTTGTTCTAATTCTCTCTTTACTTTTATGTTTTTCATGCATAGTATGCAATGGGGACATTGCATAAATTAAGTGTGGGGTAGGGGGTTGGTTACATTAGTTAAAATTTTGGTTACATTAGTTGAAATTTTAGTTGAAAATTTTGAAATTTTTGCATAAATGAAAATTGCTAGGACTTAATTTTGAAAATTTGGTAAAAAGCAATTAGGAATCATGCTAGTGTTATGTTTGATGATTGCATGAAGACCCAAATGTTTAGTTGAGCCTATACACGTTATAGTGCATTTGTGGCCCCCTTTATTCTAGTGAAATCATGGGACAAAAACATAACCTCGCTTAGTTTGAGGGATGCAATATGTTTAGCATCGTGTACCAGAAATGTATCCAGGAAAATTTTTATCTTTAATCAATAAAGGTTGAAGTTGAGCGCCCCTGCTTAAGCATGTAGGATTTGAGAGAAAAAAAAAGTGAGTTACATGTAAAAAAAAGAGAGAGAATTACAAGAAAAGTTGTAAGAATTTTGGAGCAATTAAAGTGAAGATCAAAAGATCAAAATTCCGAAGATTCAAAATGATGAAGATACCAAAAATCATAAAGGTGGTGAATTCAAAGAAATAAAGATCAAGTTATCAATGAGTGAAGAATTCCAAAAATAGCTCCATAAGTGGTATCGAAAAAATTATAAGTGTCTAGATTATGTATGCTTGGGTTGCTCAACCAAAAATACCTTGAGGCTAGGAGGTTTTCTGCGGATGGATTCGGAGGGATGCATAAAATGAGCATTGTTCAAAAGAAGTGGGCGAGTGTTTATGAGGATTGTGAGTATTTAGAATTGAGGGGGGTCCTTAGGAAAAACTTTAGACACAAATGCATGCGTTGCGGTCTTGACATAATGAATGGGTTTGATTGGGATTGTCTTATGTAATATTAGTGTGCTAAAATTCAGTTTTGCTTGGGGGCAAGAAAAAGTCAAGTGTGGGGTATTTTGATATGTGCATATTTAGCTATATATTTAGTATAGATTTTCATTAATTGTTAGCTAATTATTTACATATTATGGACAAAAGGTACTTAATAGTGTTCAAATTGTATTTTCAGTTCAAAAGAGAAGCTCGGAGATAAATGGAAGCAGGAGATACGATCGAAAGCTCGGGAACTGAAGAAAGAAGAAAAATGCTAAATCCTGAAGCTACTCGGCGAGTAGGGACGTCTACTCGACGAGTACATACGAACATTCGTGAAGCAATACGTAAAGTCCTTTCCGCATACGGATTCTTCAAGGGGACTCGGCGAGCCAGTTGTCTACTCGACGAGTAGACCCTGTTTTGAGAAATCTATAAATAGAAGCAACAAACCCGAATTGAGTCTCTCTCTGGCTTTTGGGAAGATTACTTGGCGACTAAGAAGACTGCTGGAGATCTGAAGAACGTGAGAAGAACCCTAATCCTCAATTCTAAGAAGACTAAGGCAACTTAGGTTTAATTTTCCACTTTACCTTTGAATAGAATTATGTTAAGCTTGTTTGAATTCATTTTTAGTTTTTTACCTACTGCAATTATGAACTAATTTCGTTAGTTTCTGTTTAGGGTAGGCAAGTTTGCTCCTATGGATTAATTTAATCTTTTGATTAATTGTTATGTGGTGAATCTTGTTAAATTAAGCTTGTTAAAGACCCTTATGCATTAACCATAACTATTTTCTGTTAATTGCTAAGTAATTAAGCTGCATGAATATCTCTTAATTGCTTATCTCATATGATTTAGGTGAACACATTGCTATATGCCTAGGATTAGTGAATATGAAACTAGGATTAACTAGAGAATGGGTAAATTAATGTGTGAGCTTGTGTGATACACCATCAACAAGAGGTTAATTGAATCACCAATTTAATTAGCTAATTACAAGTCTTATTTAACCCGAATAATTAAACTAGGGAATTTATTAGTTTAACCACTTGATCACTGCTTAAATTAATCTATTTTCTAAGGATTAGTAATAACGAATGTGAATCTAATCACCTTAGTCGGTAACCAATAACAATTAATCCATTACATTACCATAAAAATTAACCATAGGAGTAAATGAGTTGAACCTAAACAAAAACCCTTTTGATCATTGAATTTAGTTGGTTTTACTTGTTTTCAGCTGTTAGTTGATTAGTTAAGTTTTAGTTAAGTTTCTAGTCTTTCAAAACTAGAGAAAACCCCTCCATTTTACTAATTGTTTAGATAATTTTAGTAGTTAGATTAATTTCCGTTCCCTGAGTTCGATACCCTACTTGCTAATTCATATTACCAATTGACAGGTCCACTGCCTTTTGTGTGTCAAATTCATAAATTAAAAGTAGGATAAAACTAGTTAGTTTAACACACATCAGGGAGCTTAGGGTAGGATTGGATATTCGAAAGTCTATAGGGTCGAGCGTTATGTATGGCTAGCATACACCAGTACTACAGGGTTGGTGGAAGTTTCATGGATGGATGGGTTGTGTGAGACCGGTAGGTCAGTTGTGAGACAATTAGCCTTCCTCTAGGAGTGAGGTTGAGCGACCACCAGGTGTATGTATAGTGTTAGGGTGTTGTGGTGATACTTGAGACAAATATGGGTAGGTGTGGAAGGTAGTAGGGGCTCATACTACTGAAAGCACATGACCCATACGCGTAGCAAGGAAGTCATAACCCCTAGGGTTGGGTAGGGAGTGGGTCCCCTATCATTATATGGATTATCAGAGACCTTTCGGGCGTCTTACCAGAATGGTGGTTACGAGACGTCTTGAGACCAGATCCAGGTCAGGATCGGGAGCTGGCATCCACGATAGGCCAGCATTGCCAGAAGACCGTGTTAGTGAGATCATCCGGGAGGAGGTGATCGGGGTTGTCAAGGAACAGTTCGGGGGAAGTTTTCGGTCTATCAAGACCGTCATGGTTGAGTATTTTGATGAGCATTATGCAGCCATTGCCGAGACGATTGTCGTGGCAGCTTCAGCAGCTGTAACAATGGCAGTGGGAGGAGCCAGTCGGGCTTTCCAGTATCGGGACTTCGATGATGCGAAGCCCCGACTGTTGCTAGGGTTCAGGACTCGGTTATAGCCATGAGGTGGCCCCTCTGACGTGGAGGGATGTTGCTTCACATGTTCATGTTCTACTGACCAGAAGTTCAGGCGCGCTCTGAACCTGCAAAGGCCCGGGGCGAAGGATTGGTGGGGACTTGTTACTGGGACATATTCTGACGAGCAGAGGGCTGCAGTTACTTGGGATCAGGGAGATATTATGTACTCGTACATTTCGCGGGTTGAGCGGGAGAAGCTGTCATAGGAATTTTTGGATTTGGGGCTTCGGGGGTCTTGTTCGAGGTCGGGATTTGAGTCGCAGGGACTCCGGAAGGGAGTGATGATTATGATCAGCTGGAGTTTCGCAGCTGGAAGCACAATGGTTAATTAATGGATAGGAATGTCGTTTTCTGGGGCAAGGATTGTGCCCTTTTCAGCTTTGCAAACTCAAAGGAATGAACAGGCTTGTGACCCCCAGGATCAAGTTGTATTTCAGCTCGGGGTCAGTTAGTCGTCGGGATTGGCGACAATAGTTCAGCGTTGGTGAGCGCAGGTGGTTCGATGTGGCATAAGTATTTTGTGAGGTTCGGTTCACCTTTGATGACTTGTATCAGGTGGTAAGGATTGATTGTGCGATCTATTTCACTTTTGGGATTGTAGACTATGTCCTGGAAGTAGTTGTAGCCCGGTTTAGGGTAGAGGTTGTTTCAACTACTGCAGTTCAGTTGTGGATGATCGAGCTGGTGAGTGAGTCAGGGTGCATGACCCTGAATGATATTATTTCTATAGCCGAGAGCGGGAGATTTGTTGGAGCACATTGGGAAGAAGGGTATTATATGGGAAGTCTGCAGACAGGGTCCCACATGATGGTTATTCAGCATTGTCAGGATTCAGTGGTTTTAGTAACTGTTATTAATTAGCGGAGGAAGGCGCCAAGAGAAGCAGCTCGTTGTTGAGACATTAGTTGGAGAATCTATCTTTGGACTTCAGGATTCGAGTGGGGGATCATTCAAGTATTAGGGACTGTCGGTATCACTGGGATTCAGGAAGTGTTCAGCTAGTTCTTAGAAGTGTGTGATCACTTGTGATTGGCTAGTAATGGAGCACTAGTTGAGAGGAGTTGGTTATTATCGGATCGATCATTGGAAAATGAGAAGAACTGGGAATTCACCAACTTTCAGGTGTTGTGAAGACTTAGTCAAATCTAAGTGGGGGAGAATTATCCTGAGATTCAGAAACAGGAGCGGTTTTGAAAATGGGATAAGTTTCGCATCGCTGTCTTAAAGTAAGACAACTCAAGTGGCTGTTTGGTTTGAGGTTTGTGTGAGTTGGGAGTTCGGTAAAAATCCCCAGCATATGAATCGCATCATCTCGGTGCTTGATAGCAGAATTGGGAATTTTCAGGTCGAGCGTCAGCCATTGAAAGTTTTGTCTGTTGCTGTTCAGATTGTGGTTTCAAGAAGGGTCGGACAGGCGTTAATCGGTGAACCTCCCAGAAAGTGGAAATTCTCCGAAGGAAATTCAAGAGGCGACAGTTGAGGAGCTAGGAATGCGTCAACAATTTACTTGTGTAGTGTGATTACATTTCCTAAGTCTTTGGGGTATGTTTCCCCTCAGTAGTGGAATAGACTTTTGATTCTTATCGGACTCAGATTTTCGGTAACGTTGGGAATAATTGTGGAAGTTTTCTTGGACTAGCTTTGGTATTAGTAGAATCGGATCAGTCTTGATCCAGTATGGGCTTTGTGGCAAGTGAATGTGGAGCTAGGGATTCCCAATTATGTACATGGTAGTGATTCTTCATGTGTAACGGCGGGTATACAAGGTGGCAATAGGGCTGGTTCGGCTTACGTGCTTGATCAGGTTCGGCTATCATACTATTCTAGGGTCATGTGTGATCGTGAGTTGTAAGAGTTTGCTTGGATAGCAACTTATTATATAAGTGAATCGTGCATGGTGGGATTTCAGCATCGTGGCACTAGTTGGTGTGTGAAGGACGTTGGTTAGATTTTTCTTTTGGACAAGGTTGATAGTTTATCAAGAGCATTCCAGTCATGAGCTGAGGGCCAGGTGGGGCATACCAGACTCATGCTGTGGGCTCAGAGGCAATCCAGACCTATGCTGAGGGCCTTGTAGGGGTATTGCATTCATAGGCTGTGGGCCTAGTGATCCTAGTAGTTCATTCTTCTGTTGGAGCGCTTTCGGAATGGACACATTGTCGAGGTTCGGGTGAGCCGTAATCGGCTGCGAGGAATCAGAAGAATTTGTGCGAAATACACAAGTAGGTCCCTGAACTTCAAGTTGTGATTATAGACCAGAGTTTGTATATAGTGGTATTCTGATCTAGGGTATTCCATCCCGAGGATGACCGGACCCTATGATTGATTGGACTTAACATGTTTGGTATTCTAACCCGAGGGTTGATTGGGCCAAACATGTGTAGAATACAAGGGTATTCCATCATGAGGATGATTGGACCCGTCGGGGACATGCCTAGTATTCCAGCCCGAGGCTGATTGGGCCAGGTATGAGTGTTTGAGCTTATGAGGCGGTCATTAGGTGTATGCGATTCAGGAACCAATGGAAACATTGTTATGTTGACCCAAGAGGGTTCATCACCCAGTTTGCATCTCGTTGTTCATTATATCGCTAGGGATTGGTTATCAGAACGAAATTCTCTTGAAGGAGTACCTAATCTCTTATAAAGAAGATAATTACAGGTAGCAGTGTGGGATTTGTGATTCTGTTATCGGGTGGGAATCCCAGGTTCTTAGCAGTTGAGTAGCCAATTGGGAGTTAAGTGTAAGGAATTCCATCTCAAGAATTCAGATTTCAGATTGAGTACATGTGATCATAGGGCAAGGGGTTCGTTTATTTCCAGGTTTTAGAACCCTGCGAGGGTTGGTTGCGGTTGCCTTGGAAAGGCTAGGGTTATGCTCGGGATTGTAGCCAAGTAGTTCAAGTTGTTGGCGTGTAAAGGATGATAAGAAACGATTTCGAGGACGAAATCAAATTTAAGTGGGGGAGAGTTGTAACATCCTATTTTAAAGAGACTAATTAAATAATAAATCAGGAACCCCGGGAAGTAATTATTATTATTTTATATTGTCAGAGCTAAGAAATTAAATAATAATTAGTGGGGTGTTGGTTTCGGGAAGTCAAATGACAAGATTTGAACTCCAGGGGTTAAAGTGTAGTTGTGGGACTTAATTTGCAAAGATTTTTATAAGTCAAGGGGTGTATGGTATTATTTGGACTTAATATGTAAGAATTTATGGAAGTGAGGATTAAAAAGTAAATTACGGACCTAAGATGAAAGGATTTTGGAAAGGCGGGGTCTAATTGGTAAATTTGGGATTTGAGTTGAAAAGAATTTGCCATGGAGGGGCCATTTAGTAACAGTTGGATTTAAATTGAAAAGGAAAAGGCGAATGAGGGGTTGTTTCTGTCATTATGGATTGTAGTTTGTAGGAGCTGGGTATAAAACTCGTTGATCTCTTTGTAACCCTAACCCTAACGGGTTCTATGCAGCCGCCACCACCAGGAGAGTCCTCCCAGCCGCCGCCTCTCTTCCTCGTTCGTTTTCCGATCAGTCAAGGCCGCCAAGCGGTTGTCCCGCCATCAAACCGCAACCCTTGCTGGCGGACGTCATGGGCTGCCGGAAGGGCCACCGAGACCGGTGACAGAAGTCGTGTTCGCCACTGAGGAGGTCATGCGTGACCTGAGGGTTCTCGGTAAGGGTAGTCACTTGCCATCTCTTCTTTATTTTCACCCGTTCGACGTCGTTCAGCCCCATCGATGTTCCATTGCCGTTCTTTTCTCCGACTGCCTTATGCTACCACCCAATGTGACCGTGGTGGGTGTGTGATTTACAGTGGGGTTGGGTTCGCGTGTTCTGCTCACGTGGGTTGAAGGGTTGTTGGGCAGTGGATCAAGAGGAAACGCCGCCACCACCGTGAGGTGGTGGCTGTCAAAGCAAAGCCGTCGCTGTTGTTCGCTAATTCCAGTGAATGCCGCCGCCTGCTGCTTTTCTTTCTGTCGCCACCAGCCACCATGGAAGGTGGCTGAGTATGTGTTTGTTATGTATTTAGGTGTGTGCTGTTGCCATATTGTGTTAAGTGTGTGTGTATGTTGTGTAACCGAAATTCACAGGAAAGTTACCACCACCACCGTGAGGTGGTGGCTGCCACCACGTGCCACCGGCGGCCACCACAAGTGTGGTTGTGTGTGTGGGCGTTTTATTAGTATGTGTGTGTGTGTGTGTTTTTCTTGGATTGAGTTGTAAAATGTAAATGGTGCCTGGAATAATAATAGAAAATCCATAACCACCACCGTGGGGTGGTGGCTACCGCCTCCTGCCGCCACCGGCCGCCGTGTCGGGTGGCGGTGTTCTTGCCTTGTTGTGTTTGACTCGTTTGGGGAATGCTTGGTCAAAGTGGGCCCAATGAAGCCCTAATGGGCCCAAGGAAACCCTAATTGACATATTAAAACCCTAATGGGCCCAGTGAGGCCCAAAGTGACCTAAAAGCCCAACCAATGGACTAATGGGCTGGTATTGGGTTGGTAAACCCTAATTAGGGTTTGGAAAACCCTAAGAGCATAAAACCCTAATTATGGGAATTGTTTGGGACACACACCCGAATTAATTATTAAACTTAAAATAATAATTAATAATCATTGGCAAACCAACTTAGCAATAATGGACTTAATGGATTAAGTCCTTAAGGGGTTAAGTAAGAAACACTTAACCCTAATCATCATTTCATGTGAAAGCCCTAATCTCACTCGAGCCTTGAATTGGGCCTTCCTAGTGGGCTTTGGTGATTGGACTATTGATGGGTTGTCCAAGAAAAAGTTAATGGACCAAAATAAGTAGATGGGCTTTAGGATAAGGCCCATGTGAGGACTTGAGCCCAATTTGGAAAATTGGGCCATAACTGAGCCTTTATGACTATGTGATAATGGGCCATTGGATATGTATTGGAATAATCGAATGAGCCTTAAGGAAAGACCATGTAAAGGTGTGGGCCCAATTTGGAAAATTGGGCCATATGTTGGACTTTGGCCCATTATTTTACTTTTGGGCTTTTGTGGTGTGAGCGGACCTTGGGCTTGGAACCCAATTATTAATTGGGTATTGTTTGATGTTGACAGTTCGGGAATCTGTCAACCAGTAGCTGGAGTTTTATCTGCGGGACTTCAACAATGCCAGGTGAGTTATCCTCACTATACTAGGGGATCTAAGGCACCAAGGCCGGCCCATTGGATATGTTACATCATCCAATTGATTGGGATTCCGCACCATCAATTGGATCTGATTGATACACAAGCAGATTAGGGACTTACAATTGGTATCAGAGCTTGGATTGTATCAGTCAATTTTGTCAGATCTGGAGCTTATTTGATCTTATTTTGGAAGGATTCTTGCGTTTTTGGATAGATCGTAGCAAAAATGGGGGTTTGTTCTTCGCGTTTTTGATAAAAACGAGTTTTCGATCGAGTTTTGGAGCAAAAAGAGGTGAAAACGCTGTTTTTCACGTAATCTGCGAAGAGTTTACGGCCGGAAACAATTTACGGTCGCCGGAGTTTACGACTAGGGTTTCTCGGAGTTTACGGCCGGTCCTCGCACGTCTACGGTCCAGCGCATTTTCCGGTTCGCACCAGGTCCTCGCATCGCGTCGTCGGCCTCGTCCTCGCAAGCAGAAGCTTCGTCCTCGCATCAGCTTCGCATTAAAAATAAGGAAATTGGAATTGGGGGTGCCGGGATTCGAACTTGGGTCTCCTCCCTAGTCGACGAACGCCTTACCAGTTGATCTACCAAGCTCCTTGTTCCAAACCTTCCGTTTTTAATTCAAAAAGACTCCCCTTCGGTTCCTACTTTTGCAAATTGACACTTTTAGCCCAAAAATTCAATTTCTTTTATTTTAAAATTCCATTTTCAACCAAAAATTTTAGTTTTTAAATTTTGACTTTTATTTTTGATTTTTTACTTAAAATTTTGACTTTGACTTTTAAAGTTTGACCTTTGACTTTAAACTTTGACTTTCTCGTTTAACTTTTAAATTTTCAAATTTAGCTTTTCGGTTTGACTTTTCAAGTTTGACTTTTGAGTTTGACTTTTTAAATTTGACTTTTAAGGTTGACTTTTGAGGTTTATAGTCAAAGGACATTTTTAAATTTAAGTTTGACTTTTAAGTTTGATTTTGGCTTCTAGTTGTGTTTTTTTAATGGCTTTTGAGGTCAACAAGAGAAACTAGAGAGAAGAAGAGAGTATTTTGAGTGTAGGAATCTTGTAAGGAACTTCATTCTAATCAAATCATACAAGATTCATATTATTCTTCTTCTCCTTCTCTTCTATTTTGATCTGACATCATCCAATTGATTGGGATTTCGCACCATCAATTGGATCTGATTGATACACAAGCATATTTGGGGACTTACAATTGTCTTCAACAAGGGAAATGAAGACATGAAAGAGAGTCAGGATATGTTAAGACAAAAATTCAACATGTTCAACTATATCCCTGGAGAAACCATGGAAGCTCAGTTGCAGCGATTTACTACACTTACTACTGAGATTAGTATAGCTGGGATTTTCTTGACTAAATCTGAGATAAATAAAAAGCTGCTGAATGCACTTCCAAAGTCGTGGGATATGAACGTGGATGTCATCAAGAAGACAAAAGATCTCAATCGTCTTAGTCTTGCTGCTGTAATTGAAGAACTTGACGCTTTGAAGTGTGGAAAAACAATGAGTTCCGCAAACCTTCCGGTCAATGAAGTTTCATGTTCTCAATCATGTGAAGCTACGATTAAATTTCTTCGGGAACAAATTGATTTATTAAAAAATGAAGTTGAGGACCTGAGATATGAAGGATATCAACTTAGAAAAGGACAAAAACCCCTAAAGGCCCAGTTAGAAACAAAAATAAAGGACTTTAGGAGACTTCAGGAAGACTACAGTAACAAATGTGAAAATTATGATTATATCAAGAGACAGAATGCTGAGTTAATTACTGAGCTTGATACATTAAAAGGGCAATTTGAAACTGCAAATTTTGATTTTAAAAGGATTGATGTATCAAGCGAGGTAGTTGCCAACATGATTGACCATTGCCTGCAGTTCAAACGAAACCAGCAAAAGGGTTTAGGATACGATAATGTACCTCCTCCTTTTAATCATACATATAAGTATCACCCTTTGACGAAAGAGGAGATTGCCAACGAACCATTCATGGTTTATGGCAAGCCATCTGGTTTTGTTTCAGGAGGATTTATTAATGTTGAAAGTACTAACGTTTCTACTTCCCCTACAGATCAATCCTTAGATCAGTCAAAGCACGAAGTTGAAGGATCTATTTCTGATAACAAAACTGAGTCTGAACCTGATGTTTTTGTTTCAAATGATGACTCTTTTGTTTCCGATGTTAAAATCAATGATACATCTTGTGATGCTTCTGCTCCGTATCATGTTGAGTTAAATTTTTTTGACATATTTGATGATTTGTTTGAAAATACTGATGTTCCTGTTTCTAGCACATCTACTTCATATGCACGTAAAGTAGCAGAGGATGAGAACAAGGAGAAAACCATTGAACAAACCAACATCTCCTTGAACTCTGAATCTGTTGCTTCGAACTCAGCTGCTTCTAATCAACCTGCTGTTGAGAAATACAGGCCACCAATTCCAATGAAACAGAGTGCCTGTTGTAATTATGCTTGTGGGAAAAATAAGAGACAAGGCAAGTACACGTCACCAGGGGCAGGAAGAAACAATTTCCCAGTGAAGAAAAAGACTTGTTTTCACTGTGGAACACCTGGTCACATTGCCCGAAACTGTCCAAATCGTGCATACGTTCCCTACTATGCACAAGGCTGGCAGAACGCGCCATGAGGGAGATACTTTAAAAGAAACCCCTCAAGGTCACATTCAGACCATGATGACTGGAACGTGCAGAAGGCCAGGAATCCAACTCCCAAGAACAAGAAGGGAATGCCAGCCAAGAAGTCCAATCCAAGAGATGCTCCCGTGAAGCCAAAATCAAAGTCATCTCAACGGACGACATCAAGATAAAAAGCAAGTACTGAACCACCCATCAGATCGAAAAAGAAATGGGTTAAACCCAACTACAAATGGGTTCCGAAGGCTCACTCTCCCAAATCAAATGATTCTAATATTTCTTCATCTTCTGTTTGTGATAAACAGGACATGTCGTGGGAGAATGTTCCTTGCAAAGATGACAAAGGTCGACCCAGTTTCAAAATGGACTGGGTTCCAAAGACCAACTGATCCCGCTCTGTGTCGGAGCAGCTATGGAGGCATATCATCAGACTTCGGTTTGTTGGTAGTGGCTGTTCCTGGCACATGATTGGAGGCATCTCTCAACTGTGCAACACTCAGAACTTTGTTTGAGAGTATGTGTCCTTTGCGGGAAAGGAAGAAAGGAAGGGATCACTCATGGGGTTAGTGCTTAACGATGTGAAGAATTTGTGGATCTGTTTTGAGATTACGCGTGCTGTTCTTAGACCTTCTGGATGAAAATTCAATCGGTGACTTACGGTTTGAGTTTCCTTCTCTATACTCCTGAGTTTTTCTTAAGCTGATTCGCTTTAAAGACTAATTTTTGTTTTAGGATAGTTTAAATTTGCGCATTTACTTTTGTTTCTCTCCTATGCACAAATTTAGGGGGAGAAATAAAAACAAAACAAAAATTATAAAATTTAAAAAAAAAAAATCCAAAAACATGAGAAAATCAGAAAATCCAAAAATATGGTGTTAATGAAATGTGCTTGAGGGAGATGTTTTGGGAAGTGATATAATCATGTGATAACAGGCAATCTGAATCTGTGTAAGGGACTGAATCTGAATTGTCTAGGCTCTGTGTTCGATGTGCTGGTAGGCATGAGAGATTAAAATGGACTTGACTAGGCATTAATGAACTTAAGGAATCTAGAGACTTGAAAAATCTTGACCTAGATAGATCCATTTAGCCTGACAATACGACGCTCAGATAGGTTGAGCAGGGAGATATACATGATAATCCACCGGTCACACTAAAATAATCTGTATCTAGAACTGTGGTTTAACTCTTCCTCGATGTACGAACTCTGTCCTTAATTCCGGTATTGATGGGGCGACTGGGGAATTCCGATAAAGTAGGTCTGTAGGAAATTATTTTCTTGCTTTCTTTCTGTTAGTCATATGTTGCCTCCTCTGCGTGATTGAAATACATCCGACCTGGACTGCAACATATGCAACTCTATTTCTATGCATCTTCTATCTATGCAATTCTTCCTGCCTGTTAGCCATATGTTGTCTCCTTTGCGTGATTAACCATCCGACCTGGTACACATCATATGCACCATTCTACTTCTCAATCCCTCTAAATCTGGTTAGTCATATGTTTCACCCTCTGCGAGATTGGAAGAGATCCAACCTGGGTGTATAGCATATGCATTCTAAATTTGACTTCTCTCATAATAATTGTCTGCTCACCTAAAGTAAGGAGTACTTTGGAAGTTCCTGATTATTGGGGTATGTCAGGAAGCGGGAAACATGTTCTAGTACATTTAAAATTGAACAATCACTAGGTTGTCTGTAGATCTCGCTGCTCAATTTAGGTGGACAACAATATCTTTGATCGTCGTCAGCTGAATGGTCCTTAAGGAATATTATCTAGGAACATAGGATCACACTGTCTTGTCACTTATAGTATGTCCTAATTTTGTCACAATCTTTCATGTTTAAGTGGACCACAATACCGACGATTGACCAGATCTATTCATGAATGGAGAGGTACTGATAAACGGATAAAGGCTGTCTAAAAACTTTGATCCCAAGTCACTCTTAAAGTTAGATATCATTTTTATTTTTGTTAAATTTGTTCATAGTTTTCTTCTAATTTAAATATTAGGGGAGAATTAAAAATTTAAATAAAAAAAAACCAAACAAAAATCAGAAAATTAAAAATCCAAAAAATATTGTGTGCTAAGTTTTCTTTTAGTTTTGTTTTGTCTTGAAAAGTGAATTCAGGTGTAGATGAGACTCATGGAGACTGTATCGAGATTTCAGAGCCAAGGCTTCATCCGTGAGCATCGAAGAATTCTCATTCGAAGGAGCAAGAAATGAAGATTATTCTTTCAACATTCAATCCTTCAACCCCATAAGCAAGGTCAAGCTGTAATTGAAGATTATGTGACAGATTGCATTGAAGCCTCCTCAATCAATCTGCTGCTATCTATGAACCTGCTGAAGTGATCCATAAGATTGTTCCACTCTATTATTCTCTCTGAAGATTCTCAAGCTGAAAGCACTATCTTTCAAGAATCAGTACAAGAAGCCTCCTCACCCAATGTGCGTTCTGTTGGGTTTTGAGCATTCTAACACTTCCTAAGTGTACATGCAACCCTATTAAACCTTGGATCTATGTTTGTCTAAGATACATGCAAAATATTATTTTCCAAGGTTTATAACCTATCTAGCATGGCATGGGGTACTTTTAACCATAAAAGAACTAGATGAATTACATACCTTTTGTTGATTGTTGATTCCTTGGAGTTTGAGAGCCAAGCACCAATAATGTGAATGCCTCAAATGGAAATCACAAATCACCACAAACTTGGAAAATGTATGAGAGAGTATACTAACTCTTGATTTTGGCCACCACACTTACACACACATTAGTGTCTTTTTCATGCAACATAAGCTTGTTTATATAGTGTTCATGGTTAGGGTGAAACCCTAATAACCCATGTCTTTTCCTCTTCTAAGGATCCATGGGTAAAAGCTCCATGGATCATCCATGGACTTCCATATAAGCTTAGCCCATTCCCAAATGAGTGTTAGCCCACACCATATAAATATAATAGCCCATGATTTAATTAGTCTTCCTTTTAATCACTAAATTAATTCATAATTAATTCAAGATTAAAACTAATTAAGTAACATGACTTTATATTAATATATTATAACTTATAATATATTAATAAATCGTAAGTATACAACTCTCATAAAATTATCCATAACTAGTTTGGGTGAAGTGCAACCCAAATGGACCATGCCGGGTCGGGTCAAGTATATACCAAATAAGTTATGGACTTAGACACCTTATCCAACAGACTCCCACTTGGATAAGTCTAATAACTGTATTTGCCTATATTACTTCAGGAACCAACCGGCAATCGTAGCTCTCGAAAACTCTTGTGAACTATGAAGCGCCATTTTAGATAAGTGATCATATAATCCTCTGCTCTCATGATATCAGCCGTACAAATACATGGAACAATGTCTTACTTATTGTCTAGCAGTTGTTTCTCGATTTCCGATTTGTTTGACAAAGAACTTAACTGAACACATCAATTTAGTTCTGACCGGGCCCGATACATGGGTCAACACAAAATCATCGAGGGGCCCAGATATCGCTTCTATTTCTAGAAGGAACAGATAAACTTTGACTCATATGCTTGTTCTACTACTTATTGAATTGCACACAAAGGCACGTTTTATAACATCAAGTTACTGATGCGTTTACGTGCAATCAATGCACAACCAACTCATAGGTAACAACTCATATCTCTAGGTTTGAAGACTTATATGATATTACCGTCTCACGATCACTCGAGATAAATTCCATGAAGTGATACAAGTGAGCGTGGGTTTATTCCAATACTCATAACTTATGAGTACTCATGAATGTTGTAGCAACCATTGCTATGGCTAAACACCTTTAGTCATCTACAATCCCAATTCATGACAGTCTTGATTCATACCTACTTCCGACATATGACCGACTGTGGAGAGTTTGAATAAATTAATTATTCTGGAAGTCAAAACATGCAAAACTGAAACAATAGTAAATAATTGACAATGATAGCAACACTTTACTCATAAATAAATCACAAATTTTATTCATCATCAAACGTCGATTACATTTTACAAGTTTCAGAAAAGGCTATCTAATCTGTAAAACTAATATCGTCCCTCACCCCGATGCGCCTCGCATGCTGCAAATGCTTCACCCTCGTCAGTCCCTTCGTAAGGGGATCCGCAGGCTTCTCATCTGACGATACCCTCTTTGCCACGAGGAGTCCCTCTTCTATCTTGTGTCTTATGAAGTGATATTTTCTGTCAATGTGCCGGGATCTGCCATGATCTCTTGGTTCCTTGGCTAAGGCAACCGCACTATTGTTGTCACAGAAAATCTCCATAGGCTCCTTAATAGCTGGTACAACTCCAAGGTCTCCGATGAAGTTCCTCAGCCATATCGCCTCCTTTGTCGCTTCACTCGCTGCTATGTACTCTGATTCACAAGTCGAATCAACTACAGTCTCCTGTTTGGAACTCTTCCAAGTGATTGCCCCTCCATTTAAGGTAAAGACCCAGCCCGACTGAGAGCGGAAGTTATCCCTATCAGTCTGAAAGCTAGCATCACTATACCCTACTACTCTCAAGTCATCACTCCCACCAAGGGTAAGGATCCAATCCTTAGTCCTCCGCAGGTACTTGAGAATATTCTTTACCGCAGTCCAATGAGCCTTGCCAGGGTTCCCCTGATATCTACTGACCATGCTCAAAGCGAAGGCCACATCAGGATGGGTACAAGTCATAGCATACATGATCGAACCAACAGCGGAAGCATAAGGTAATCGACTCATCTCAGCTATCTCATCTTCTGTACTCGGGCTCTGAGCCTTGCTCAGTTTGGCATTGCTTTGGATCGGTAATTCTCCTTTCTTGGAATTCTGCATGTTGAACCTTTTCAACACCTTATCCAAGTAGATACTTTGACTAACTCCAATTAGTCTTTTACTCCTTTCTCTTAATATCCTTATCCCTAGGATATAGGTAGCTTCTCCAAGGTCCTTCATAGCAAAGCACTTCCCAAGCCAGGACTTAACCTTCTGCAAGGTTGGGATGTCATTTCCTATTAGTAGTATGTCATCCACATACAATACCAAAAAGCTAACTATACTCCCACTAGCTCTGACATACACGCATGACTCATCTTCACTTCTTGAGAAACCAAACTCTTTGACCTTCTCATCGAAACAAAGATTCCAACTTCGAGATGCTTGTTTCAATCCATAAATGGATTTCTCAAGCTTGCACACTCTATTGGGGTACTCTGCACTGACAAAACCTTCTGGCTGATTCATGTAAACATCCTCAGCCAACTTTCCATTAAGGAAAGCGGTTTTGACATCCATTTGCCATATTTCATAATCATGAAATGCAGCAATGGCTAGCATAACCCTAATAGACTTAATCTTTGCTACTGGTGAAAAGGTTTCATCATAATCAATACCCAGAGTCTGAGTAAACCCCTTCGCAACCAGTCGAGCCTTATAAGTCTGCACCTTCCCATCCATGTCGGTCTTCTTCTTGAAGATCCATTTGCACCCGACTGTCTTACGGCCTGGTACATTGTCAACCAAGTTCCAAACTTGATTGTCATACATGGACTGTATCTCGCTGTCCATAGCCTCCTTCCATTTAGCAGACTCTGGGCTTGCCATGGCTTCCTTAACACTGTTAGGTTCATCCAGATTTACTAGTGTACTGTCACTGATAAATGTATCACCTTCCGTAGTAATATGAAATCCATAATAAAACTCAGGTGTGTTCCTAACCCTTGTGGAACGCCTCGGAAGTATAGACTCGTCAGCTGGATCAACAGGAATTTCCTCCTTAAGTTGATTGCTAGTGTCTGAGGTTCCTTCACCAATTGAGTCTTCAATTTCTTCAAGGTCAATTTGCCTCCCACTGTCTCCTTGGTTTACAAATTCTCTCTCTCGAAAGACCCCTCTCCTAGCCACAAAGACCACATTCTCACTGGGTCTGTAGAAGAGGTAACCAAAGGATTTTTGTGGGTAGCCGATGAAAATACACCTTTCACTTCGAGGTTCGAGCTTGTCATGAGTTTTGCGCCTCACGAAAGCCTCGCAACCCCATATCTTGATATGGTCCAAATTGGGAACTTTCCCAGTCCACATTTCATGAGGTGTTTTGGCAACCTTCTTTGTAGGGACTAGATTAAGGATGTGGGCGGCAGTCTCTAAGGCATACCCCCAAAAAGAAATTGGTAGCAAAGCTCGACTCATCATAGAGCGAACCATGTCCAACAAAGTTCGATTGCGCCTCTCAGCTACACCATTCAGCTGTGGTGTCCTGGGAGGTGTCAATTGTGAGACAATCCCACACTCCTTAAGATAGTCGAGGAACTCAGTACTAAGATACTTACCACCTCGATCGGATCGAAGCATCTTAATATTCCTGCCCAATTGATTTTCTACTTCCTGTTTAAACTCTTTAAACCTTTCAAAAGTTTCTGACTTATGTTTGATTAAGTAGACATAACCATATCTACTAAAATCATCAATAAAAGTCACATAATAGCGATTAGCATACCTTGTGGTGGTTTTGAATGGTCCACATACATCAGTATGTATAAGGTCCAACAAACCCTCACCCCTTGCACAAGTACCAGTGAAGGGTGATTTTGTCATTTTTCCAAGTAGACAAGACTCACAACTATCATCCGACTTGAGGTCGAACGACTCCAAGACTCCATCCTTTTGGAGCTGGCCTATGCGTTTCTTGCTTACATGTCCAAGACGACAATGCCACAAAGATGCTTTATCCAAGCTAGTAGAAGAATCAATACATAATACATTATTTCCTAAATTATCTACAACCGATACAGCTTCATACACACCATCACAAGGTAATGCTTTAAAATAAAGAACATTATTAAAGAAAGCATTAATACTACCAACTTCATTATCAAAAGAAAAGGTAAAACCTTGTTTGTACAAAGCATGAAAGGAAATAATATTCCTCGCCATTTCAGACGAGTACACATATTTATTCAAATCTAACTTTAACCCACTATCTAGCAACAAAGTATAAACTCCAATCTTGGTAATAGGTGCAACCTTCTTGTTCCCCATGATTAAGTTTATCTTTCCGTGCTCCACATCCTCACTTCTTCTTAGGCCCTGCAAGTCACAACAGATGTGAATACCACAACCTGTATCAAGAACCCAAGAATTAGAATATGGTGAGTTATTAGACAATATAGTGTAAATACCTGCATGGGATGGTTTCACTTTCCCATCTTTGACATCCTGCAAGTACTTTGGGCAGTTTCGCTTCCAGTGCCCCTTATTTTGACAGTAGAAGCATTCAGTATCCTTAGGGATGGCAGAAGGAGTGATAGAACCACCTTTGGTTCCAGATGAGGAGCCTTCAAGGGACTTTCCCTTGGTACCCTTCGAAGGGTGCTTCCTCTTCTTCCCTTTGCCTTGCCCGATAGCCAAAACAGGGGTAGTAGTAGGAGTAGGAGTAGCAACCGACTTACTCTTAAGACCACTCTCGGCAGTCTTCAGAAGTCCTTGAAGCTTACTGAGTGTGACTTCCTCCTTGTTCATGTGGTATGTCATACGAAATTGATCATAACACGATGGCAAGGAGTGCAAAATGATATCAATTGCCAACACCTCAGGGAAGTTCACATTCAGTTTCATTAGACGGTCCACATACCTTTGCATTTTCTGCATGTGGCTCGTGATTGGTTCGCTATCTTTCATACGGGTAGTGATCATGGAGGAGATTATTTCATACCGCTCTTGACGAGCACTCTGATGGTACCTTTCCATCAGATCCTGATGCATCTCAAAAGGGTAATAGTCCTCATAGGACTTTTGGAGTTCAGCTGTCATGGTGGCCATCATGATGCATGCCACCTTGGTGGCATCTCTTTCATGTGCCTGATACTCAGCGACCTCCTCAGGAGTAGCAGTGGACTCA
Source organism: Lactuca virosa (assembly GCF_052849685.1). Lineage (NCBI taxonomy): Eukaryota > Viridiplantae > Streptophyta > Magnoliopsida > Asterales > Asteraceae > Lactuca > Lactuca virosa. The sequence goes on along the minus strand of NC_136431.1, from coordinate 41,648,840 downwards.
TCAAGCTCCTTTAGCTCCTTATCGAGGACATATTCCTTGTCCTCGTAACGAGTAACCATCCTGATGTTCCGGATCCAATCCATGAAGTTGGAACCATCAAAGATGACCCTCCCACAAAGGTTCATGAGGGAAAAGGAGCCAGTAGGGTTAGAGCCCGAAGCTTTGTTGTTGGACGACATCTGAAAAGAAGAAAACAAGTTTAGATTAGATATATCGAATCCTTAATAATACACCCAAATGTAATATTAAGGCTAGGATCCAACACAATATATTATAACTTAGAAGAGGGATGCCGTAATCTAAGCTATAATATATTTGAAGGTATGTGAATGACGATTCACCAATTTCCACCATGAAAACGAAATGAATTATTAGGTTTAATTGGTTTTTGAAATTCCTAGATTCTTTTGAGATTCATTGAACTTTTCAATGGCATGTTTCAATCTCGATTGTGCCCTTCAAGTTTTGTGACTGGGATGCCGAGGATCACAAAACAAGGTGTGAATAACCATGCAAATTCACTTGGTACCCTTAATATTGTCACCTAATCAATGTGCCGGTTAACCACACACGCTCCACCGATCTATGATAAACATTAAGTCACCCTTCGTGATCCTTACTAGTCCAAGTTAGTGTGCCGGTTAACCACACACGCTCCACCAACGACTTGGTAAGGTACAAAGTGTGAATTTCATGGGTTAGCACCATATTCACATTTTCCTAAAGTAACTAAGATTGGGAATTTATAAAAGGTTTAGTTACTTTATAATATTCATCATACTTTTAATGAGAATTTATAAGTCCTTGTCCTACCCGTTCGGCTAACGATCCTCCACCAGTCAAGCAAGCGGTGGGTGAGAGTGGACACCCATTAAGTTGCCATTTTATAGGCAACAACCTTATACCCACCTTATAGACTGGCTTCATGAATGAGGCGTACTAGCGGTAAGACGACTTTGATCTTATACATATATATAATAATTAACCATTAATGTTATAAATAATATAAGGGTTGAATTTTAACTTTTAAAACTCTAAGGGTTTGGAATTAAAGTATATTAAAGTGTGTGTAACTTTACAAATTCCAAAACTTGAGGACAAGTTTTGAAACTATTCAAAACCTTTCATTTCATAACTTATGAATTAAAGGTTCATAAAAATGAAGACTCTTCATTTCCATGTAACTTATGTGTTTTAAGTGTGTGTTTAAAAGAAGTGACCTTTGGATATCCATAACTTGAGGACAAATTATAGACTCCATTAAAACACATAAATGATCAAGAATTAATCCTAAACAATTCAGCAAATAATTCCTATCATCTTCTAAATTCATAAGAACATGAACATGACCATCAAAGTTTCAAGAATTATATGAACACATACAAAGCATGAAATTTTGATATAAGCTATTGTAAATGAATTAGAACAACCATTACACCAACTAAAACAAGTTTTAAAACACCAAAACAGTTTAGGGTAATGTTTCTAGTCCATTTCCAGCAGCAAAAGTCGAAAATTTGCATTCTGAGGCTCCTACTCGCCGAGTGCACGAACCTACTCGCCGAGTAGGATGAGTTTACTCATGAACTCGGCGAGTCCCCCCATGGACTCGGCGAGTTCATCAGGCAGACAGCAAAAAATTCAACTTTTTTCACTATTTTGCATCAAGTATCAAACAAACAAGCCTAGGCTCTGACACCACTGTTGGGTTTTGAGCATTCTAACACTTCCTAAGTGTACATGCAACCCTATTAAACCTTGGATCTATGTTTGTCTAAGATACATGCAAAATATTATTTTCCAAGGTTTATAACCTATCTAGCATGGCATGGGGTACTTTTAACCATAAAAGAACTAGATGAATTATATACCTTTTGTTGATTGTTGATTCCTTGGAGTTTGAGAGCCAAGCACCAATAATGTGAATGCCTCAAATGGAAATCACAAATCACCACAAACTTGGAAAAATGTATGAGAGAGTATACTAACTCTTGATTTTGGCCACCACACTTACACACACATTAGTGTCTTTTTCATGCAACATAAGCTTGTTTATATAGTGTTCATGGTTAGGGTGAAACCCTAATAACCCATGTCTTTTCCTCTTCCAAGGATCCATGGGTAAAAGCTCCATGGATCATCCATGGACTGCCATATAAGCTTAGCGCATTCCCAAATGAGTGTTAGCCCACACCATATAAATATAATAGCCCATGATTTAATTAGTCTTCCTTTTAATCACTAAATTAATTCATAATTAATTCAAGATTAAAACTAATTAAGTAACATGACTTTATATTAATATATTATAACTTATAATATATTAATAAATCGTAATTATACAACTCTCATAAAATTATCCATAACTAGTTTGGGTGAAGTGCAACCCAAATGGACCATGCCGGGTCGGGTCAAGTATATACCAAATAAGTTATGGACTTAGACACCTTATCCAACACGTTCAATGTCAAATTCTGAAGAAATTCCCAACTGCTCAAGATGAATTCATTCATTGAAGATTCATCAAGTTCATCTTGAAGTTGTGAAGAATTTGAAGATTAATGCTGAAGCCAAGCTCTCGATTAAGATTGACAAGAAAAGTCAGCTACTTTTTAGGGGGAGCTTGTTGGGTCAATTAAGAAAAGAAAGCTATAAACCAAGGGGGGATTGTTGGGTCAAAAATATGGTTTATACTTTACTTTTCTAGGCATTAATAGTTTTTGGTCGTGTAATATATTTTTGCAGTTGTATTTACGGCCCAATGGGTGTTTACGGCCGTAAACCCATTTATGGCCCATATTCCCCAAGTATATATATAGGTGTTAGGTGGTTGAGGAGGGATTGATGAACAGAAAAGGAGTGTATGGCATAGAGAGAAGAGAGGAGTTTTAGTGTGTGTAAGTGTGTGAATCTTGTGTAAGGGAACTTCATTCTAATCAATACATTCAAGATTCATCATCTTATTCTTCTCCTTCTCTTCTATTTGATCTGACATCATCCAATTGATTGGGATTCCGCACCATCAATTGGATCTGATTAATACACAAGCAGATTGGGGGCTTACAATGGGCTGTCGGAAGGGCCACCGAGACCGGTGACAGAAGTCGTGTTCGCCACTGAGGAGGTCATGCGTGACCTAAGGGTTCTCGGTAAGGGTAGTCACCTGCCATCTCTTCTTTTTTTTCACCCGTTCAACGTCGTTCAGCCCCATCGATTTTCCATTACCGTTCTTTTCTCCGACTGCCTTATGCTACTATCCAATGTGACCGTGGTGGGTGTGTGATTTACGATGGGGTTGGGTTCGCGTTTTTTACTCGCATGGGTTGAAGGGTTGTTGGGCAGTGGATCAAGAGGAAACGCTGCCACCACCGTGAGGTGGTGGCTGTCAAAGCAAAGCCGTCGCTGCTGTTCGCTAATTCCGGTGTACGCCGCCGCCGCCTGCTGCTTTTCTTTCCGTCGCCACCAGCCACCATGGAAGGTGGCTGAGTGCGTGTTTGTTATGTATTTAGGTGTGTGCTATTGCCATATCGTGTTAAGTGTATGTATGTTGTGTAACCGGAATTCACGGGAAAGTTACCACCACCACGTGTCACCGTCGGCCACCACAAGGGTGGCTGTGTGTGTGGGCGTTTTATTAGTATGTGTGTGTGTGTTTTTCTTGGATTGAGTTGTAAACTGTAAATGGTGCCCGAAATAATAATAGAAAATCCATAACCACCACCGTGGGGTGGTGGCTGCCGCCACCGGCCACCATGTCGGGTGGCGGTGTGCTTGCCTTGTTGCGTTTGACTCGTTTGGGGAATGCTTGGTCAAAGTGGGCCCAATGAAGCCCTAATGGGCCCAAGGAAACCCTAATTGACATAATAAAACCCTAATGGGCCCAGTGAGGCCCAAAGTGACCTAAAAGCCCAACCAATGGACTAATGGGCTAGTATTGGGTTGGTAAACCCTAATTAGGGTTTGGAAAATCCTAAGAGCATAAAACCCTAATTGTGGGAATTGTTTGGGACACACACGAGAATTAATTATTAAACTTAAAATAATAATTAATAATCATTGGCAAACCAACTTAGCAATAATGGACTTAATGGATTAAGTCCTTAAGGGGTTAAGTAAGAAACACTTAACCCTAATCATCATTTCATGTGAAAGCCCTAATCTCACTCGGGCCTTGAATTGGGCCTTCCTAGTGGGCTTTGGTGATTGGACTATTGATGGGTTGTCCAAGAACAAGTTAATGGACCAAAATAAGTAGATGGGCTTTAGGATAAGGCCCATGTGAGGACTTGGGCCCAATTTGGAAAATTGGGCCATAACTGAGCCTTTATGACTATGTGATAATGGGCCAATGGATATGGATTGGAATAATCGAATGGGCCTTAAGGAAAGACCATGTACAGGTGTGGGCCCAATTTGGAAAATTGGGCCATATGTTGGACTTTGGCCCATTATTTTACCTTTGGGCTTTTGTGGTGTGAGTGGACCTTGGGCTTGGAACCCAATTATTAATTGGGTATTGTTTGATGTTGACAGTTCGGGAATCTGTCAACCAGCAGCTGGAGTTTTATCTGCGGGACTTCAACAATGCCAGGTGAGTTATCCTCACTATACTATGGGGGTCTAAGGCACCAAGGTCGGCCCATTGGATATGTTATCCTAGCAGTGTTAGATGTTGGGTATGAGTTAGTGTTGCATGCTAGTGGTTATGCCAGTTAGGTAGATTTGTAGGACTACCTGTGTTGTTATTGTTGGATTAGTGTCTAAGCCAATAACTATTTTGGTATGTACTTGACCCGATTGCGAGCATGGTCCTTTTGGGTTGCCTTCACCAAAGCAACTTGATAGGATGATTTATGGAGAAAGAGATTAATTATGATTTATTAATATATTATATGAATAATATATTACGAGAGAAATCATATTATTTAATTAATAATAGTCAAGAATTAATCAGAATTAATTTTGTGACTAAAAGACATTAATTAAATAAAGGGGACCAGAACTGTCAATTGTGTGATTGTTGGATATTGGGCTAATGGACTCCATAGAGGATGGAGTGGACGAAATCTACAAACCCATTAGAATTCGTCCAAGGCCTCTAAAGGAGGAGTTCATGGGCTGCTTAGGGCCTAAGCAGTCAGATTAGGGTTTACTAGTTCAAAACCCTAATAGCCTCACATATTTAAGGACCCCTAGGGCACCAAAAACGTGGCTAATTGATTCCTTAGGGTTTCTAGACGTTTTTGGTGTTCTCTCTCTCCTCCTTCTTCATCCTTATTGCTTATGGTGTTTGTGACTTCATTAGAGGTGTGACATTTGTGACACTAAGCTTTCAGAATCCAATTACAAGAAGGAATTGAGATTGTTATTGCTACATAACAATCAAGGTAATATCTAAACCCTAATTCATATGTTATTTGATTATCACATGCTAGATCTAGGGTTTATGGCTTTGGATGATTATTGCATGTTCATTAGACAAACTAGATCCAAAGCTTTAGGGTTTGCATGTACACCATAGGAATGTTGTAGTGCTCATAACCCATCAGTTATATGATTATCTACATGATCAGTAGTTATGTTATATGTTGATAAGTTATGGGGGATGGGTTGAGGTGATACTGCTCCGTGCGGTAACCAACAAACCCGGGAGCATTCTAGATACGAGCTGTCGGCCCGGTAGGCAATCCAGACTCGTAGTGTGGGCTCGGTGGCAAACCATATGTGAGCTGTGGGCCCGGAAGGCAATCCATACTTACACTGTGGGCCCAGGGGTAATCCAGTCTGTAAAGCTGTGGACCCATTACATGCTGTTCAGTTTGTTATGTTATGATGTTGCTGACATGGTTATGTGGACTGTATGTGTATCGGTATTTTGGGGGTAACTCACTAAGCTTTCGGGCTTACAGTTTCAGTTTATTGTTTCAGGTACATCAGGGGATCGTGGCAAGGCAAAGGCGTGATCGTACAGCTCCTCACTTTTTATGACTTTGTTTCTGGGATACTCTAATATGATATATTTTGAAAACAAGTTTGTAATAGTTAATGGATTTGAAATGTTTTTAAAAGTTTAAATTAGCTTGAATTTTTCAAGTGTTACACCTAACCCCGAGATAGACGCATCACAATACACCACCAAATCATCCAATCCATCGGGTAGTGCTAAAATCGGGGCCTCACATAGCCTCTGTCTCAAAGTCTCGAAAGCCATCTGCTGATCCGGGCCCCACCGAAATGTCACATTCTTCTTGGTCAAGCGAGTCAAAAGTACCACAATCTTGGAGAAAATCTTGAATAAATCTCTGGTAATACCCCGCTAGGCCCAAGAAGCTACGGATCTCAGATGCATTCTTCGACATTTCCCATCGCATCACCGCCTCAATCTTGGCTGGATCAACCAAAATACCTTCTTGGTTGATGACATGCCCCAAAAACTACACTTCACGCAACCAAAAATAACACTCCGAGAACTTGGCATAAAGCTTTTCCGTCCTCAGTGTCTCTAATACCTCCCTCAAATGCTGCTCATGTTGCTCCTTGGTCTTAGATTAGACCAAGATATCATCGATAAAGACGATCACAAACCGATCCAACATCGGTCTACACACCCTGTTCATGAGGTCCATGAACACTGCTGGGGAATTGGTGAGCCCGAATGGCATCACCACAAAATCATAGTGACTGTATTGAGTCCTGAAAGTTGTCTTCGGTATGTCCTCATCCCTAATCCTCATCTGATGGTACCCCGACCGAAGTTAATCTTGGAAAACCAAGATGCACCCTGCAGCAAATCAAACAAATCATCGATCCTCGGAAGCGGATAACGGTTTTTCACTGTTAGCTTGTTCAACTCCCGATAATCGATGCACATTTTGTGTGACCCGTCCTTCTTTTTCACAAACTTGATCGGTGTTCCCCACGGGGAACTGCTCGGACAAATAAATCATCGGTCTAGCAGCTCCTGAAGCTGCATAGACAGCTCCTGCATCTCGGGCAAAGCTAGCCGGTATGGTGCCTTAGCTATTGGAGCGGCACCCGACACCAACTCAATGCGAAACTCTACTTGCCTCTCCGGAGGCACCCCTGGCAACTCTTCACGAAAGACATCCCTAAAATTTTGTACAACTGGTACACTACTCAAATCTGTCGTGGGCTCAACCATCGTATCTGATATGTATGCCAAAAATCCCGAACAACCCTGATGAAGAACTCTCCTAGCCTTCGCAGCCGAACAAAGATTTGGCCCCTGCAAGGCCCTCTCCCCATGAATAACCAGTTCTCCCCCACTTGGGGTTCGAACTCTCACCAGCTGGCGCTCGCAGTCTACCATGGCCCCATTGGCCCCCAACCAGTCCATCCCGACAATCACCTTCAGCCCTCGTAACGGTATCGGAACCAAATCAACACGGAATCTCTCCCCAAACATGTTCAGGACACAATCCCGATATACCCTCGCGGCACTCACGGTGCGGTCATCCGCAATCTCAACCAACAACGGGGTATCCAGAGTCCTCAGAGCATCCTGGAACTTCTTGCTTAGTGCAAGAGATATGAATGATTGGGTAGCCCCCGAATCGAAAAGAACATGAGCTGACATATTGTTGACCAAAAAGGTACCAATACAAGTGCACATATGTATACATATAAGCATAATCAAATAATATCAACAAGAAAAATAGATTACGTACCAGCCACGACGTCCGGTGAAGCCCGAGCCTCCTCTGTGGTCAGCTGAAATGTGTGGCTCTTCACCGTAGGAGCCTTTGCCTTGGCAAGGTGGCCATCAGTGATCCTCATTGCGGCGGGCGCAGGTGCCGCCACTTCTCCTCCTCCTCCCTGCAACCTCAGACAATCGATCCTTTTATAGTCGGTCTGGTTGTAATGGAAACAAATCAATCCCTTCTTGGGGCAGTCCTTGCTCACGTGGTCGGGCTGACCACAAGTATAATATATTGTGCCCGTCACCCGACAAACTCCTCCATGTGACCTCCCGCACTTGGCACACCAACCACGGCCCTTCTGGCCCCGACCAAAAGAATCAAAGGTCTTAGGCTTTTTAGCCTGACCCACAGTTGTCTGAACCTGCTCTAGCTTCCGCTTGGTGCGGAACTCCAACTCCATCTCCCATTCCCGGGCCTTCTCCACCATCTCATTCAGGATTTTGCACCCCGAAAAGCTCACGAACTCGCGGATATCATCCCTCATCATGGAATGATATCTCGTCCTCCTCATGTCCTCATCCGCAGCATACTGCGGGATCAATAGTACTTGTTCCCAAAACTTGGCGGTGATCTCCGCCACAGTCTCGGTGGTCTGATGTAACTTTCGGAACTCCCTCACAATCCGTTGCACCTTGATGGATGGTGAAAACTCCAACTCAAAACGCCTAACAAACTCCTCCCAAGACATCTTAGTGACTCCGGCTGACCCCACCTGATGGGTCACCTCCTCCCACCAGTCCCTGGCTCGATCCCTCAACATACACGAAGCATACCCCACCTTTTCCGCCTCTGGGCAAGAGCTCGTGCGCTGGGCATTCTCCATGTCTGCTACCCAACGTTGACTAACTATGGGGTCCCTGACCCCAAAGAACTCGGGTGCCCCACATGCCTTGAACTCCCGGAACGAGGGAGTTCAGGCCCCGACCTGGCCTACGACAATCTCGTCTTGGAAGGACCTGATCCGTTCCTCCATGATCTCCATCATCCCCTCCTTGACAGTCCCGAATATAACTGGGGTAGCGTCAAGAATACCCCTCGTAACCTCAGTCGCGATAAGCTCGCGCAACCTCTCATCAATGGACTCAGTAGCATAGCCCGACCCAGACCCTGATCCTGATCCTGATCCCGATCCCCCTGCTCCGTGTCGTGTCATCACCATACTGCACTGAAATATCATAAGACATAATTATGAGGATGTTCAAAAAGGGAATCCTTCCACACTGGTTCTCCTTAGAGCTTCCAAATCTAACATTAGTTCGGGTACAGGTCATGTGCTTTCAGTAGTACGGGCCTAATACTACCTTCAACAACCACCTGTACCTTCCCCAAGGCTCTACCTAATAACTCTAATTCATCCCAAAACAAAACATATTTCATAGACTACCGCATAACTTAAATCCTAGGCTATCCTAAGATTTTATCAATCCCATCATACCAGAACTCAAATCAATCATAACAGGTTGCCTTATGCATCCAAATTATACACAGAACAGGATCAAATAGACTTTCGAATAACTGACTCTACCCTAGAACCACAACCAGACAAGGAACATGAAATAACGCCATTTCAATCATTCTAAGGCTATAAGGCCCTAACCGTATACAATTTTGAAAGCATACACATATCAAGATTCATACAATTATCACATTCCAAGTATCATCATAGCATGGCTAACCTACTGGGAAAAAAACTTACTTAAGCTCGGCCGATTACGCGCATTGCATTCTCCCTTTTTCTAACAAGAAATCGGTTTTAAGAAGTGTTTAACTTTGATTTTTGAAAACAATTTTTACCATTTCCTTAGTTTGAGTCATGACACACCCGAGAGTGTGCCCGAATCCCTCAAACCAAGGCTCTGATACCAACTTGTAACAGCCCAAAATCTCAGTAAAATTTTTCATTTTTAATGAAGAAATTCATTCCCATAAATTATAGAATTCCAATTACAGTTGTTTTCAAACTTCATAACATCAGATAAATCTTTTATAAATTCAGAGTGTCCCAAAGAAAGGCCAGAGAGTGCATGCCGCGCCATCACACCGGGCTCTTGCCCTTAGATCCTGAAGTACCTAAAACAACCAACAAACTGTAAGCTAATGCTTAGTGAGTTCCCCAGAGCATACCCCACATAATCCACATAACCATATAATCCATATCAATCACATAAGCCATGCATATAAACATATAAGGATGCCCTGGAAACTCTCCAGGGTCTTACTCTAGGTTCCCTGGAAACCCTCTAGGGTCTTAGCCCATTGCCTCGGGAACCCCTCGAGGTTTTAACTAAGGATGCCTTGGAAACCCTCCAAGGTCTTACACCCTAGTGCCTCGGGAACCCGCCGAGGTCTTTACTTAGGATGCCATGGAAACCCTCCAAGGTCTTACACCCAAGTGCCTCGGGAACCCCCCGAGGTCTTTCATGTAATTATCACAAATACAACTAGCATACCACATAGAAAATAATCAACTAGCACATCACATAGTAATAATGGGCCGACCTTGGTTCCTTCGACCCATTGGTATGGTGAGGAGACTCACCTCTCAATAAATGCTGAACTGATAAGATCCAATCCCAACTCACACTCCGAACTCAACCGTCTACAACCAACATGTAATCTCTTAAACAAAACCCTGAATTAAAAAAGATACCCTTACAGTCAAGTCAAAGTTAACAGTCAAGGTCAACATTCTATGTTTGGCCCAACTCGTCGAGTTTATTCAGTGTTCAGAAAGCCAGGACAACCCTATCCAACTCGTCAGGTTATCTCACCAACTCGCCGAGTTCGCTCAGTATCCAGAAGGCGGGAAAACCCGATCCAACTCGCTGAGTTGGTAAGGCAACTCATCGAGTTTTTCCCTTGTTGCACACGTTCGGATTTTCCTTCGATTCTAGGGACTCTAATGCTCAGATCTGAATTCCTAATGTGCCTTAAAGTATAAAGTTTCCAACTTTATCCTTTGGTTCCATCCCAAACATCCAAAACTCTTAACCAAATCTTTTAAACCCAAAAGCTTAACCGTTAAGCCCAAGACCTTAGAGATCTGGAACCCACCCCTTTTTAGAAGAGGTTCTAACCTCAAGGACATCCCAAAGATTGAAGATTTATAGACATGCATGTCCAATGCATGTCTTGAAACTATAATGGCCCCAAAAGGAGAAATATGCCCTAACTTCTAAGCATGGCATCGAGACTTGATCAAAAGTCAGATCTAGCCCACTGAGAGACTCTCTTGCCCTGGAGATTCATAAAGTTGCAAGCTTTATGAATCCCATGCATGCATAACCAAGAATGAGGAGAGATGAAGGGACAAAATCCAAGATCTAGCTATGCATGTACATAAAAATTGGGTTTTGAATACTCACAACAGTTCACCCCAGTGCCAACACGAAGATGCTTGCTAAATCCTTGCCTTTTCTCACCAACTTCTCTTCTTCTTGCTCCAAAGTGCCAACTAGCTCACAATATGGAAGGAAATGGGGATTAGGGTGTTCATTATCGATATTAGGGTTTAGGGGGCTGATAAGGGTTCAGCCTCTAAGGCTTAAGGAGATTATATAGGGTGCAAACCCTAAAAATTAGGGTTTTCCTGTTATGTTTTGAGCATTCTAACACTCCTATGGTGTACATGCAACCCTATAAACCTTGGATCTATGTTTTCTCTATTATACATGCAAATAAGAACTTTCCAAGGCTTTAATCCTAACTAGCATACTATGAGGCAACTATACTACAAAGACTAGTTAGATGACATACCTTTTGGTGTAGCTTGATGTCTTCAAGCTTTAACAGCTTAGCCCCAATAGTGTGGAAGCCTCAAGTGGAATCACAAATCACCAAAACACCTTGGAAGACTTTGAGAATAAGAATACTTTGGTTCTCTCTAGTGAAATCGGCTAGCCCTCTTAGTGTACCCACACTAGTGCCAATTTCACCAACCAAGGACATCTTTATATAGTGTGGAGACTAGGGTTAAACCCATGACCTTTCATTTCATATGATCCATGGGTTACACACTCCATGGACTATCCATGAAAGCTTAGCCCAAGCTAAATGAACTTGGCCCATTCCATATATATAAGAGTCCATATTTAATTAGTTCATTTTGATCACTTAAGTAGTTCTAAATTAAGTCTTGATCAATACTAATTAAATAATATGATTCCATATTAATATATTAGAACTTATAATATAATAATATAAATCATAAATATACTATTCTCAAAAGACTATCCATATAAATTGTGTCGGTGAAGTGCAACCCAAATGGACCATGCCGGGTCGGGTCAAGTACATACCAAATATAGTTATGGACTTAGACATTAATCCAATAGTCTCCCACTTGGATAAGTCTAAAACTATTATTGAGTATGACTTAAAAACCTAACTGGCAATCGTAGCTCTTAAAGCCGCTGTCGAACTCTGACCTTGTGAATGACTTGTCCATTAGATAAGGGATCATATATTCCTCCATTCTAGATATCATATGGACTAAGACATGGATTATAATCATTCTCTCTGTCCATTTGTTGTTTCCCGATTTCTGATTTATGATGACTGACTGATTGAACAAATCAAATCAGTCCTGGATTGGCCAAGCACTCACATGTGTCATCGCTAAATCATCGAGGGGCCCACAGATATCGCTTTTATCCTGAAGGTAAAAGGAATGGATAAACTTCGACTCATATGGCTTGTTCTACTACTTGTTGAATCATACACAAAGGCACGTTTTATAACATCGAGTTACCAATGCGTTTTCGTGCAATCAATGTATAACCAACTCATAGTAACAACTCATATCTCTAGGTTTTAAGAATATAAGATATTATCGTCTCATGATCACTCGTGATAAAATCCATGAAGTGATTCAAATGAGCGTGGGTTGAATCCAATACTCAGAACTTATGAGCACTCATGAGTGTTGTAGCACCGCTTTCTCCAACATCTTAGACCTCTACAAGCCAACCCATGACAGTCTTGATTCATATCTACTTCCAACATATGACCGACTGTGGATAGTTTGAATAACTTAGTCATTCAGGAAGAATGTCCTAGTTTATTATGGAAGTCAAAACATGCAAAATGAAACACAAGAATAAATGAATCAAATATGGTATCAAACCCTATGAATATAAATAGACCACTTTTATTTATCACCATACTGATTACTCATTATTTCATTGTTTCGGTTTTATCAACTTTATACCTGAATTAAAAACACTAGTTGTCCCATGCTCCAAGCATGTACACTATGTTTTTCTAAACAATAGCTTTGCCATACACCAAGTATGCACTCTATGTTTGTCTATGATCCTTACTTTGTGAAATAAACCAATTGAACATAATTTCAATGATTCTAATTTCACACTCCAAAATCCTTATCGAAAAATGTGAGAATTTCAAATTCCTATCATTTATCGAAATTTGTTTAGATTTTAAACTTATATGCACTGAACCTCCTGTAATGAATATGTACAAAGTCACAAAGACTTGTCAACAGTCATTATAAGGTATTCCAATGGAGATCAACTCCATGGAAACTAAGTCTCATATTCAAAGTACATTGCTTTGGACATGCTTCTTGCATTAAGTTTTCTAATCTTACACAGATAACTTCCACCTATGGAGACAACTCCATATTCTCATTTTGACTATCACTTCTGAATAAGAGATGCCTCTTTTCAGAATATGTCAATATGGTCCTTCCAAAATTAGCACTATACTTCCAACTGTCCCTGAGCAACCAATCTTTGGTAAACCTCAGATTGTCCTTAACAGTTGCTTAATCATTTTAGTCATATCCAATTCTAAACCTTTTCCCTTCTTAATGCCTCTGGGCATTTGGAAAAATTTAGAAATGATAAATATTATAGCACATGCAATCGATCCTGTACCCAAAGCAAATGGTACACGATTCATGATGTCTCACATAAAGACATGATTCTAGACCAGTCTTTTGCTACAATATTTTTATTTGCCATGTTTTTCAAAATTTGACTATGAAGAGGGATGCCGTAATCATAATCGAATTTTGAGAACGCAATATATAGAATTTCCTTAAGTTGAACCAATCCAACATGAAATTCATATATATATTCTTGACTAAAGATGATTAAGGTCTCAATCTAAGCCTTTAGAACTGAAATGAAGTATATCCTCTCCCTTAATTATAGCAGAACAACTTTTTCAATCCCTGCAGCCTCACGAATTGAAACTTTTGTTTTCTATAATTAACATTGCTAACTTGCAACACTAACAATAATTATCATGCTCCCACTAACATGATGATTATTAGCATAACACTTATGCTCCCACTAGCTTTGACATGTACTCAGAAATCAGCTGGACTTCTAGAAATCAATACTTTATTGACTTTCTTACCAAAGTTCAGATTTCTGATACGAGATGCTTTGATAAAACTTTATCAAAATCATACACCTTTCCTTAGATAGCATGCATGTGTGTCTAAACAATTTCAGAACTATGAAAAGGGATGTCGTAATCATAGTCTCAATTGTTTAGACCTTTTGCCATTTCTCATAAGTCAATGTTAGTGTGCCGGTTAACCACGCATGCTCCACTAACGACTTTGAGAACTGCAAATATCACAATTTATATCTAATTAACATATACTTAGTGAAAGAATTTCCTCACCATCATTTTCATGAATCGGAGAGAAACCTTATGACACTTAGATTTTATGGTGTATGTGTTCTTATCCATGTGAATTTGTCAAACCATAATCACAAGACTAGGTTAGTGACAAATCCTAACTCATATGGATTGAACTTGTGCAATCTTAACTTCTTGCCACCTGGCAGCTCAAGGGCATGCCATTGCTTCCAACTAGCTATGCAAACAATTGAGAACATGTAGAACTCAAATGTATAACCAACTTAACTGGAATGGGCACAGAAATGTCAACACGATAGGTTATAAACCTCTAGTTGTGTGCTAGTGATGAAATACAGGTTTTTATTCTTGATTACTTCTTGAAACCCTTTCAGGATCTTTTAGACTCCCACTGTCTCCTTGACCTATAAGACTTTCTTACCAAATATTCAAGAGATAGTGTGGATTCTAATCAAGACATACATTTAACACAATTGGCCTTAGTTGATCTTTGTTTTATCCAAAACATCACAAATTACCAATTTCAAATGTACAAGAGTAGAAAACTTTTACTCTTACATTTGACAAGTGTTTTTAAACATCTTTTAAGACATGTCACTTAAGTTACAATCTTAGAGTATAACTCTAAGAATTGTTTTTGGAACGATGTATGAATCATCTTCTTGATTTAACCACTTCAACAATTCATAACTCCTCTTCTTAACTATCAGAATGCACTTCGAGGATGAATTGTGATAAGGTCTCAAAATCATTAAGATGATCTTAAAACATGATGCTAAAGTACTCTCCCATCTTTTCAGATTTGAGAAACTTTTATCCTTCTGCCTAATTTGATTCTTCTCATTCGTTCTGTCATACATTGAAACTTTTCCAATGTCTCAGAATTATACTTAAGCTTGTAAGTATAATCATATTTACTAAGCCTTAGTAAATCATGACGAATAGTCTTATCGATCTTTTATGGTGGACTTGATCAATGCACAAGAATGTGTACTCGATCCCTTAGTCCTTCACTTGACTCACATATACATCTGAACAAGGAACTGGTCTTAATTTTCCAAAGTTGAAAATTCTCATTCATCATACTATACAACTTGCATGATTCCAAGTTTCTATCCAACTGAAACTTGGGTGATGAGAATCTTTCCTTATTTGGTAAATTTGGACACTACCACAAATGAAAGAATCAAATTCATATTTCCACTCTTGCTCTTAATGGAATCTTATAAGCAACAAAGATTTTCACAAATGCCATTGTAAGGATATTTTAAAATAAATAAAATCAAAAATTTTCCTTTTATTTTAAAAACTTTGCGGAAAAAAACTATCCTTACAGTGCAAAAGCACATGAAAACTTTGTTGTTGTCTATTCCTAAGCAATATATCATAACTCCTAAGAAGTAGCTCAAGAATCCGATCTTCAAACTATGCGATAGAAATCCATCTACGCGATCAGATTCAGCATATTCTTTCTTTAAGTTTCTTCACTTTTCTTTGATTCTTCAAACATCAACATGTGACCCAGTCACATCATGTAATAAGAATCCCCAAGTAGGAACTTAATAGAGTTAGACAATGGACTTTACCTGAAGTAGAGTCAAACTTATTGACTTTAACATCCTTAGGTAAATTTGGCAGCTTCGCAACCAATGCCCCTTCCTTTGGCAATGGACCCTTGATAATGGGACTATCTAAGACTTAGCCTCTCTCTTTACCATTTGGTCAACCGAGTTGACTATGGCCGATCCCTTTCCATTGGGAAGAGAGAGCTTTACTGGATATCCAATGTCATCATTGTCAATGTCCATAAAGTTTTAGGAAGTTGATCTTAGCAAATAGATAAGATCATTAAGGGTCTTGTCATAGTCTGTTTCATAGGAGTCCCAAAGGAACTTACTATGTGACTTAGAAAGTAGTTGAGCCACCAACTTTCTCAAGACTTTGACACCCAACTCTCCCGGCTTGTCAATATGTGACTACATCTCCAAGATGTGATCACACATAGACCTTTGCTTGCCAATAGGGCTTGAGTGACCTTAAACTTTTCAAGAACTTGTGGGTTAGGGAGAATAATTGGAGGAGGTGGAGGAAGTGAAGTTCCAAGAGATTTGGGATGATCATAGATGTCTGAACTAGACATCTTTTGGGAGATATTCAAGATAGTTGATTTAAAGTCCTTAATATAACACCCAATATGAAATATTAAGGCTAGGACCCAACACAATATTTTATAACTTGGAAGAGGGATGCCGTAATCCAAGCTATAGAATATTTGAAGGTAGGTGAATGACGATTCACCAATTTCCACCAAGATAAACGAAATGTATTATTAGGTTTTAATTGGTTTTGAAACTCCTAGATTCTTTTGAGATTCATTGAACTTTTCAAAGGCATGTTTCAATCTCGAGTGTGCCCTTCAGGTTTTGTGACTGGGATGCCGAGGATCACAAAATAAGGTGTGAAGTAACCATGCAAATTACTTGGTACCCTTAAGTGTTTACCCCTCAATCGATGTGCCGGTTAACCACACACGCTCCATCGATACTATGATAAACATTAAGTTACCCTTTGCCTACCTTGTTAAATACGAGTTAGTGTGTCGGTTAACCACACACGCTCCACTAACCGACTTAAACAAAGTGCAAAGTGTACTTTCATGGATTAGCACCTTATTCACATTTTCCTAAGTAACTAAGATTGGGTATTTATAAAAGGTTTAGTTACTTAGTATTTATCATTAATACTTTTAATGAAGGGAGAATTTATAGTCATTGTCCTACCCGTTCGGCTAACGACCCTCCACCAGTCAAGGAAGCGGTGGGTGAGAGTGGACACCCATTAAACTGCCATTTTATAGGCAGTAACCTTATACCCCCCTTATAGACCGGCTTCGTGAATGAGGCCTACTAACGGTAAGACTGACTTGCTCTTATACATATATATTATTAATTTATAATATTATAAAGTATAAGGGTTGAATTTTAACTTTTAAAATTCCAAGGGCTAAACTTGGAATTAAAGTATTCATAAGAGAAAACTTTTTCAAATTCCAAAACTTGAGGGCAAGTTTTGTAACTTTCAAAACTTTTCTATTCCATAACTTATGTGTTTAAAGTAGTTTTAATTAAAAAACTCTTCAAGTTCCATAACTTGAGGACAAGTTATGGAAGACTTTAAACTAATTAAGAAAGTGACTCTTCATAATTCATAACTTATGAAAACTTTATGAGTTTAACTAAGGTTACACATATTTTATTTAATGAAGAGACTCTTGAACCTCCACAACTTGAGGACAAGTTATGGAGTCATAAAACCATTTAATGAGAACAAGACTCTTCATTTTGTAACCTATGACAATTTTTTATGAGTTTTAGGAAACTTAAATGTGACTTTTCATGTAACTTGAGGACAAGTTACACAAACACATTTTAGAATCAACTTTTAGATTAAAATGGATTGAAAACAACTATTCAATTAACTTTTCTATTAATCTAAGCAACTCATATGAACAAAGATAATTCACATCAATCTTTTCCATGTAATTAGCAATACTCTTAAACTAATACAAAACATGAATCTTTTGACAATTATCTTTGAAATTGGATTAGCATGAACATTACCACATCAAAAATAGGTTTATAAGTTCAAAAACAACTTATGGTAATGTTCCTAGTCTAATTCCAGCCAAAACAGTCGAATATATGCTGTCAGGGGGTCCAACTCGTCGAGTGCACGAACCAACTCGGCGAGTTGGATGCTTTTTGCCTTGGACTCGGCGAGTCCATCAGTGGACTCGGCGAGTCCATCAGTGGACTCGGCGAGTCTGCTGTGCAGACAGCACCAAAATTCGATTTTAAGCAGTTTTTGCAAGTGTAACAAGAAAACAAGCCTAAGCTCTGATACCACTGTTAGGTTTTGAGCATTCTAACACTCCTATGGTGTACATGCAACCCTATAAACCTTGGATCTATGTTTTCTCTATTATACATGCAAATAAGAACTTTCCAAGGCTTTAATCCTAACTAGCATACTATGAGGCAACTATACTACAAAGACTAGTTAGATGACATACCTTTTGGTGTAGCTTGATGTCTTCAAGCTTTAACAGCTTAGCTCCAATAGTGTGGAAGCCTCAAGTGGAATCACAAATCACCAAAACACCTTGGAAGACTTTGAGAATAAGAATACTTTGGTTCTCTCTAGTGAAATCGACTAGCCCTCTTAGTGTACCCACACTAGTGCCAATTTCACCAACCAAGGACATCTTTATATAGTGTGGAGACTAGGGTTAAACCCATGACCTTTCATTTCATATGATCCATGGGTTACACACTCCATGGACTATCCATGAAAGCTTAGCCCAAGCTAAATGAACTTGGCCCATTCCATATATATAAGAGTCCATATTTAATTAGTTCATTTTGATCACTTAATTAATTCTAAATTAAGTCTTGATCAATACTAATTAAATAATATGATTCCATATTAATATATTAGAACTTATAATATATTAATATAAATCATAAATATACTATTCTCAAAAGACTATCCATATAAATTGTGTCGGTGAAGTGCAACCCAAATGGACCATGCCGGGTCGGGTCAAGTACATACCAAATATAGTTATGGACTTAGACATTAATCCAACATTTCCTTTCCAGCGTCAACTCGTCGAGTTGAGTCCTTAAACCCGCGTCCAAAATAATTCCTACATGACGAGTTAGAGCTCCCCAACTCGTCGAGTTCCAGTCCAAAACCCTAAAATATTGAGAAACAAATAATACCTGGACTAAGCGTTACAGTCTATGTGTACTTTCGGCCTACACGCCATTTCCTTAACATTGATCTATGTGTATTTACGACCTTCATGTCATTTCGTTAACACACAGGCCTATAGGCTCCTAGCCTCTTTAACCGTTCCACCATAATCCCTTAACTAAGTCTAATATCATAACAATTACACACATAGAGATTACACTTTAGATTTTATTAGTTTAGGTACATTTATATTTTCTACTCTTTACCAGTTTACAATTACGCACATAGAGATTATGCTATTAGCTCTACTCTATTAGTTCTCTATGGTAACATACATGGACATGTATTGTAATACATAATATAGTGAGATAACGCACCTGGAAAATTACTCTGATGATTGACAACTATCTGGGTGATTCTACTGGGATCCAACTGGATGGTAACACGCTTTACAAGTATTAACCTATAATACTATAACTTATTAATCCCTATGGAAATCTGGTATTGAAAACTAGATCTTTCAATAATCCAATTGAATACCGAGAGTTATTTTAAATAAGGATCAGTCAGGCCAGACAGTTGGGAGGCAGGACCATTTCGACATATAGTCTTTCTGAAATCCAACAACTAAGCCAACGTGACCATTCTAAACACTTCTCCCGTAAGTAGATCAATCAGTATTATAACTTGGAATTACTGATGAATCTAGCATTTATAGGTTCCTAATAACGATTATAATTATGGAAATAAGCTATCATGAAAGCTTAGTAAGTGTAGCTGCACTTACAGAGGTTTCTAGCGAAAAGCGGGAATTTTGCAGGCAAGAATTCGACCCGAGAGGTTCTAATTCTTGAGCCCTCTAATGTTCTAGAGTTTTACTAAAGTGAAAACCTCAAAACTCCTAAAAAGTACACCAAAAGTCGTACTAGAGAGAATAATAGGAAAAGAGGTGTGAAGACAAATGAAACGGAGGCTATCTACATATAGTTGAAGTACACTTCGCGCTCTGGGGTAGGTGGGTTGGGTGGTGCTGCTTGCTGCCACGTGGTTGCTCCTTGTCCGCCGGTGCCGGGTAAAATTGTAGATTTTAAAAATTCATCTCTCTCTCATACGAGCTCCATTGTCGATGTTCTTTATATCCACGCATAGCTATCAACGAGTACTACAACTTTCATTTAGACTTCGTTGGCTAATTCTTGTCTGATCTTAAATTTCACAGTCTACAAAGATTATATTGCTAACAACCATGTAAAATTCATAACTTCTTCATACGGATTCCGTTATTGGCTGTATTTATATCGACGAGATCATATCGACAAGATCTTCAAATCTCGTTTAGATTGTTTTTCCTAACGATCGAGCGATCTTAATTTCGGTTTCTGTGTCACACAACGTTGCGCTAAAACTTAGAAAAATCATAACCTCCTCGTACGAAGTCAGATTTGGACGTTCTCTATATGTATGCTCTCGGTTTTACGATTAGTAAGACTTTCATTTAGATTGCTTAGGCGAATAAGCAACCAATCTCAAATTCACTTTTTACGATACGCTGAGTCGTATTGGTTTAACCGCGAAACTTCAAAGAAGCATAACTTCTTCATATGAAGTTGGATTTGGGCGTTCTATATATCTACGAAATCGTATTAACGTTTCTTATATGTTTATGATGATTAATTTGGCAAATAAGTAATATATATCTACTTCGAATTTTATACACGACAATTTATATTAAATTCTATTGTAATGGGAAAATGTGGTGTTACAACTCTCCCCCACTTACAAAGATTTCGTCCCCGAAATCCTACTCCTAACGCACCTTAGGATAATGTCTACACACTAACCTATTGGGGTTTCACGATATCAACCTAAGATCTAGCCAGCGTTGTTGCATTGAATTTGCCCATCTGTATTCATTTAGCCGTAGAACTTCATTTTCTACCTTAGACGTACTTCCAAACTCGCAAAAATTTCCAAAACCGGGAACTTGTCGGTTTGGACTTTCAGAATCTTATGTTCTTCGATGGACGATTGCCTTCAGACGTGAAATATCGACACAATCGACTTGTTATGAAGTGATTAAATATGGAAATTTATCTACAACGCCCTAACATAATCCATTTTCAGGAATATGCCTCTAAAAGGTTTATGACATGTCCTTAAAACACACGTAAATCTAGATTGCAAGTGGTTTCTTTACATAGTTCAGGTGTTCCAACATCCTGAATGTTAACCAAAACTACTATAATGGGTTTATGGGCTCGGAAACACTGGAACCAATACTCTAATATTGGCGATGGACTCATAATAAGGCTTTCTTATCTTCCAATCTAGTGGATTATAATAAACACTATGTCACATAATAGCCCTATCGCAAGGCTCTAACTGTATTACCTATATCGAGGTACAACTATTTTTGAGCAATTCGTTCACGGTACGTCGTGACACAATCTAACTACTGGGATTACGATGCCAGATCACTATTGTCATCATCCCTAATTGGGCCTGAAGACTCATGATCAACCCTTTGGTGGTCTTAAAGACTCACAACCATTATCCGATTGTCCTAAAGGAACTGAATCGTCATCCTTCCTTAATATCTACTTACAACATATCCCTGCTTTTTAAATGTTTTGACGCTACAACTAATTATAGGTCCATAATCTACACTGTATTTATGCTAAAGTCTAATTATCGTCCTACGTCAACCTGTGACATTGACATTTTATCCTAGTTTTCTAATAATTTGTATGCTTATCGACTAAAGGAATAACTAAACTAAACAATTAGTTTATCTTGAAGTCCAATATAACACTGAAGCATTACCATATGCTTATTGGGCATAGTCCTTTTCGAACGGTCTTCTCTTATAGGTCTCTAATCGTACTTATGAAAACACTCTTTCCTTTGATGTTGATCCTACTTCTATAATCCTTTGGCATGGTTTAACTAATTCTTACTATGGTTGAAATCAAATCTCTGAGTCTGGTGTATCCCTTGAGTAAGTGATGCTCTCTATGGCAAACTATACTACCTATTGAATTCCTGATCCTCTGTTGCGAGGATAAATCCTACATCATCGAAGGCATGAACCTATATGGTTCTCTTGGCTATCTAATCCGCACCTGGGAATTTGGCCAATTCCTAAATCCTATCAGACGTATTGGAATGAAAGACTAACCTTTCCTCGAGACGTAAGAACTTATCGCCTATCTGTTTCCAGCTTAACGAAAATGAAACTATCAACTTCCGCCTACTCGTGCTGCTACTCTCCTAGACCTTGATGTTGAAATCAAAAGTCGAACTACTTCTCGCATTTTCTACTTAAGGGTTGGTTCTCCCCCACTTGGGTTCGACCCATCATCTGCTGCTGCTCGTAACTAGCTTAATTCTAAGCTGGCTTTGCCTATGTGACTTGTAGCTCCTTTTGAATTTGAATAAACTCTTAGTTGTCATATTCAGTGACCTTCGATATGCCCATCATCGTATAACTGCATGTTCCCACCACAATGATCTCCTTGCATATCCTGACCAAAACAGGATAAGGTCATGACAAGCATAACGTTGTCTAGATACGTTCTAACGCACACATATAACTGAATGGAATAAGGGGGTATTACTAACATAGTCGAACTACTAGCAACAACGATGTTTGTTGAATTCACTCCATCCTTCTCTCCTTGGGTTATGAGGGTCGACATATAACCACGCCACAACATGTATCAAATTTAGTCGTTAGTTGCTTTGCCCCAAGGAAGGCTACAATTCTTCTGCCGATTATCTTGATTACTTCCTTCTTAATTCTCATGACTAAAGTCAGCACTACGCCGGACAAGGTTCTAAGAAGCTAACTCACTTACGCAAATCAGAATCGATATTATATAGCCACTTGGGCCCAGACTTAGAGTCATTCTCCTAGACATCGATGTACAACAGATAATAACGAAAATAATGCATAAGGATTTAATAGTGTTAGCCATATCATCTACCTAACTACCAGTGCCTTAGCAACTTTGTGACTTTTACTGATCTAAGTGTGAATCCTGTGCTTCGGGTAATATATGCCTCTACTACCTTTCACACCTACTCATACTTGTCCCAAAAAATTTATCGCAGTTTCCAAGTCACTTTCCAGCACTACACATGACGACCACTGAAGATATATATGTATGTGTGCAATGAGCACATACAACATGTTTCCTAGACTCCACTAGTACTTTGTATCTTTACCGATGCTCTGTCTACAAATATATGTTCTATCAAGCATATATTAAACTTCCTAGATTATCTTTCTAAGATTCATTTCCACTTTCCCTACTATTAGTAGAGGAAGAACTCCTTAGTTTGAGTCTGGAGTCACAAGAGTGTTCATCCAAATCCCTCAAACCAGGGCTCTGATACCAACTTGTAACGTCCTGAAAATCATAACCAAATTTTTCATTTTAAATTTTTATAAACATAGTTTTCTAGAAAAGGCAAGTCAAGAAGATCATGAGTATCAAAATACAATCATCCAAAAATCAGAGTATCACAAAAATGCGGAATCATGAAAGCTGTCGAGGAGAGTGTACAACCAAGCCTTCGCCTTTTCGCAATCATCTAAAGTACCTGAAACAAAATTAAATCAACAATTGTAAGCACGAAGCTTAGTGAGTTCCCCCAAAATATCACATACAACACAACATAAATAGACAGCTATGGGTGATCAGCAACCCTGTGGACTATCGACAGTCTCAATGGGCTAACAGCACGCCCGATGGGTTATCACCAACCCTAGGGACTATCAGCAGTTCCAATGGGCTAACAACACGCCCTGGAGCTATCAGCAGCTCAATAACACATAATAACAAACAGCAAATAAGACCCAACTGGTTAACATGCACACACTATGGCATAGGTAATACAGTGAGAAGACTCACCTCCCAATAACAACTAAATACAACAACTCTCACACGGGGAAGACAGGTACAACGAGATACAAGAGTCCTAAGGTATCTCAAGATGATGAGGAAGAGGCGTGTTAGTTGAGATAATGCACCAAAACGGCTTCTCTTCTTCTTTAAGGCTAAGAATCACCAAAAATGAGCCCACAGATCAACAATGGAGGATTAAGGTTTTCTTGACGGTGAAGGGAGGTGATGCAGGCTGAGGGTGTGCAAACCCTAGCCCTCACTTTCCTTAATTAGGGGCACAAACCCCGAAAATTAGGGTTAAGCAGTCAGCGTCCGCCACGTCGTGATCACAAGCTCGTCACGTCGTGGTGCATGATGAATGATGCGTGTTTCTACTGCCATGGCCACGTCGTGGAATATCCTTTACCACGCCGTGGCCATCATAAAATCCACATTTTTAGCACTTTAAATTATCCAAAACATAATGAATCATTTACCTAAAATAGATGTTACATTTTCACTCTAAGTGTAATGTGGCTACTGAATGGTATTATTTGCATTCACGAACCCTATTTTCTTTTGAAGACCATAATCATCTTAAAAGAAAAGGCTAAGGGTTTTTTGTTTGCTTTGACTTTTACTTTTAATACAACACTTGTTTTTACATAAACTTTGGCTAAGGGGTTTCCCTCATGTATATGTGCATTCATGTAGGATGGTTTTGTCTTGAGAGTTCACTTAGACTAGGGATCTTGAAACTGGCTTAAGGGTTTATGCGGGCATTTTAGAATGCCTCACATATATGTGAAGGCTAACTAACTCATATATGGTATAATGAGATGACACGCTTGTACATAGTTATATGAGCAAGAGGTCATGTATGTGCTTTGTGTTATGCTATAGTGAGCTTATTAGGGAATAAGTGTATGGAGTTTACATTACATTGAGCCTATGCATTTGATATCAATTTGTGACCCGGTCTTGACTTAGAGTTAGGAATAGTTGCATACTTGCATTGCATTTCCTATTTATGAAACTCTTATTATATTGTGAAATAGTCTGGCTTTCAAATGAAAGAAATATGGTGATTTTATCCCTAATGCAGGAACAAATTTTATTAGAGTTTAAAAATGGGGTTGGGAACTTGACATTGGGAACTAGATAAGCGAGTTATCATTTCTCCGTATAAGGCTTGTATAAGGGTTGACTTTGGGATTAACTCACTAGACATGCTTTACCTAACCTACTATTTTAATGTGTATCAGAATTATGATCAAAACTGAGAGATGAAGCTCATTTGTGGGGGACATTTGGAAGACCATTGACTTGTACTGATTGTTTATACTTTTGCTATATGAATTGAATTCTTCCTCGTACAAACGTAAAATGTTACTTTTTCATGTATTTGGATCGTTATTTCCACAACATTAAAATTTTGAACTTTGAAATATGTTTAAACACTGTTTTGTTTTTCAAATGACACGTATCAAAGGTGATTCATTCTTAAAAGCATAATATATGTTTGGAATAAAAATACGAAAATATTAAGAAAATCAAGAAAAATAAAGTAAGGTTATAATAAAAAATGTATATAAAATCAAAAGAAAATTAAAATCATAAGGACCAAAACCATAATAAAATAAAACCATTAAAACCAGAAGTGCAACTAATCCTTAAATACATAAATTGTCCTGAATATGAGAGTTTGCAAAAATCAAAGGACCATTTATGCAATTCTATCTAATGTTTAAATTATGCAACCATTAAACATTTAAACTGTGGTGCCGTGGTGGTAACCTTATCCGGAGACAGCAATATTTAAAAGGGAAGCACGTGTGGAGTTATGAGCCGGTAGAAATTGTCGAGTTCGGGTCCCATTAAAACAATGAATCCGAATTATTCGACTCCGATAGTAAGTTGGCTGTTGGCACCTCATTGTATGGCCGACGATGAATTTGTTTTTAATTTATTTATGTGGCATAAAAGCGTATAATATTAAGTTTTCAATTTAATTTAAAATACTATATATATATATATATATATATATATATATATATATATATATATATATATATATATATATATATATATATATATGTTATGAATTAAGCGTAATTAATGTAACTATAAATCAAACCAAACTAGTAAACTTTGATAAGAACTTTAATTGAGAAGAAAGAATATTTAGAGAGAATATGAAA
This sequence comes from Lactuca virosa, assembly GCF_052849685.1. Classification (NCBI taxonomy): domain Eukaryota; kingdom Viridiplantae; phylum Streptophyta; class Magnoliopsida; order Asterales; family Asteraceae; genus Lactuca; species Lactuca virosa. The sequence goes on along the minus strand of NC_136431.1, from coordinate 41,622,635 downwards.
GTTATATCTCTTATAACTTTTTGGTGTATCACATTCTTTACAATGGAGAGGTATTTATACTACAAATTTTACTAACATATAATTGTAACTAGTTAGAAATGTTGACAAATGTACAATGCACCAATTATTATGTCATCCACCAATTATTTACAACACCACCAATTATTTACAACACTCCCCCTTGGATGACATCATTTTAGCGTTCAACTTTGACGTACTGCCTCATTAAAAACCTTGCTAAAGAAAACCCAGTGGGAAAAAACTTTAGGGAAGGGAAAAAGAGTGCAGTGTATAGTTGACTCCCCCTTATTTAGACACCCGTCACATTATATTCTATGTACATGTCGCATTCCGATGTCATGGACATGTTTCCTAAAGATTGCAGTAGGAAGTGCCTTCGTAAAAAGGTCTGCTGCATTGGTACTGGATTGAACATATTTGATTTCAACTTGATGGTTCTTTATAAGCTCTTGAGTGTACTCAAAAAACTTTGGAGGTATATGTTTTGTCCTGTCGCTCTTGATATATCCCTCTTTCATTTGAGTGACACATGCTGAGTTATCTTCATAAATTAAAGTTGGACATATATCCTTTTCAAGTCCACATGAAGTTAAAACTAGTTGTGTCATCGATCTTAACCATGTACATTCTCTACTAGCTTCATTTAGTGCAATTACTTCAGCATGATTTGAGGATGTGGCAACAAGTGTTTGCTTTTGAGAACGCCAGGAAATTGCAGTACCTCCATTCATGAATACATATCCAGTTTGAGATCTAGTTTTATGAGGATCAGACAAATAACCTGCATCTGCATAACCAATCAAGCCTTGTTTTGAATTGTTAGGGTAAAATAACCCTAAATCACTAGTTCCTCGAAGGTATCGAAAAATATGTTTGATTCCATTCCAATGTCTTTTTGTTGGGGCTGAACTAAATCTTGCTAGCAAGTTTACATCGAAAGAAATGTCAGGTCTAGTACAATTGGTAAGATACATAAGAGCTCCAATTGCATTTAGATATGGTACTTCTAAACCAAGGACTTCTTCATTTTCTTCGCATGGACGAAATGGATCCTTGTCAATATTTAATGATCTAACAACCATTGGAGTGCTTAAAGGATTTGCATTTTCCATATTGAAACGTTTCAAGACTCTTTCTGTGTAATTTGATTGATGCACAAGTATTCCGTTAGGCATATGCTCAATCTGTAAACCAAGACAATATTTGGTTTTTCCAAGATCTTTCATTTCAAATTCTTTCTTTAAAAGTTCAATCACTTCAAGGATTTCTTTATTCGTTCCAATGATGTTCAGATCATCAACATAGACTGCTATGATTACATATCCAGATGTTGTTTTCTTAATAAATACACATGGACAAATAGTGTTATTTTTATAACCTTTACTTGTCAAACAATCGCTTAAACGATTGTACCACATTCGCCCAGATTGCTTTAAATCATACAAAGATCTTTGTAATTTTATAAAATACATTTCTTTGGGTTTTGCACTTAACGCTTCAGGCATTTTAAATCCTTCAGGGATTTTCATATAGATATCACTATCAAGTGATCCATACAAGTAAGCTGTAACAACATCCATAAGACGCATCTCTAAATTTTTAGATACTGCCAAGCTGATTAAATATATGAAAGTGGTTGCATCCATTACCGGTGAATAAGTTTCTTCATAATCAATTTCAGGTCTTTGAGAGAAACCTTGAGCAACAAGCCTGGCCTTGTATCTTACAATTTCGTCTTTCTCATTTCTTTTTTATACGAAGATCCATCTATATCCTAATGGTTTCACAACTTCAGGTGTGAGGATAATGTTCCCAAAAACCTTTCTCTTGTTAAGAAAATTTAATTCAACTTGCATAGCTTCCTTCCATTTAGCCCAATCATTTCTTCTTTGACATTCAATGACAGATTGTGGTTCGGGATCATCAGTCATAATATCACATGCAACTGAATAAGAAAATATTGCACCTATATTGTCAGTTTCATTTTGGTCACATATTCTATTTGTCTGACCATAATTTAATGCATCATCCTCCTTTCCTGGGGGAATTTGAATAGTTCGTGTTTCTCCAGGAACACTTTCATCGTGATCTAGTGCATTTTCTGCTCCTCTTCTTTTTCGTGGGTTCTTATCCTTAGAACCAAATGGCGTTCCACGCTTCAGGCGTGTTTTAGACTCTTGAGTCACTTTATCATCAGATTGTCCATGTGGAATGTCAATTCGAGTTGGAACATTGACAGTTGGTATATATGATTTAGTCACCCTTTTTGTGTCAATAAATGCATCAGGTAATTGATTTGCCATTTCTTGGAAATGCATTATCTTTTGAACTTCCATGTCACATTGCTTTGTGTGAGGGTCAAGATATGATAAAGTAGGCTCATGCCATGACACATCCTTTTCCAGAATCTTCTTTTCTCCACCTAATGATGGGAAATTTGCCTCATCAAATTGACAATCTGCTAGGCGTGCTGTGAAAACATCACCTGTTAATGGTTCAAGATATCTTATAATAGAGACTGACTCATAACCAACATATATTCCCAACCTTCTTTGAGGACCCATTTTCTTCCGTTGAGGTGGTGCAATAGGGACATATACTGCACACCCAAAAATTCTCAAATGGGATATATTTGGCTCTTGACCGAAAGCAAGTTGTAGTGGAGAATATACATGATATGAACTTGGTCTCATGCGTATCAATGATCCAGCATGTAAGATTGCATGGCCCCAAACAGAAACAGGAAGTTTGGTCCTCATTATCAATGGTCTAGCTATTAGCTGGAGACGTTTAATCAGTGATTCAGCTAAACCATTTTGTGTGTGTACATGAGCAACTGGATGCTCAACAACAATTCCTACAAACATACAATAGTCATTAAATGCTTGTGAAGTAAATTCACCAGCATTATCAAGTCTCACTCTTTTGATAGTATAATCAGGGAAATGTGCCCTTAATTTAATAATTTGGGCAAGAAACTTTGCAAATGCCATATTACGAGTTGATAATAGGCAAACATGAGACCATTTGCTGGATGCATCTATTAAGACCATAAAGTATCTAAATGGTCCAGATGGTGGGTGAATCGGTCCACATATATCACCTTGAATTCTTTCTAGAAATCTAGGTGACTCCCTTTCAACTTTCATTGGAGAGTGTTTTATAATTAACTTTCCAAGGGAACAAGATGTACATGGTTTTATGATATTGGATTGAGGGAACTTTTGGTCCTTCAATGGATGCCCATGTGTATTCTCAATTATCCTTCGCATCATTGTTAATCCTGGGTGGCCCAACCTATCATGCCATAAACTGAATGTCCCAGGATCACAATGTTTTCCTGCGACTACCATATTTGATTCAATCATATGTATATATGTATAATGCAGACCAAAATCAAGTGTTGGTAGTTTTTCAAGCACATGGTTTGTGTCTATAATATACATATATTTCTTATTTTCAATGGTCACAGTTTTTGTGTCATATCCTTTGAAATATATGTCATTGAAACTTAATAAGTTTCTATTAGACTTTGGAGAAAATAAGGCATTTTCTATACAAAAGCTTGTACCATTTGGTAATATAAAATGGGCTTTCCCGGTTCCCTCTATCAAGTCTGCAGGACCTAATATTGTATGTATGACTGTTTTTGTTGGTACTAATTCTGAAAAATATTTCTTTGATTTCAGAATAGTATGTGTACTACCACTATCTGCTATACAAAGATCTCCAATCTTTTCTTGGTGTTGTGCTCCAGTTGGACTCATATTAAACTTCACATATAAAAGGAATAATAAGTGAATAAACATAATCATAATTATTATTAAAAATAAAGTTCATTTATTGTAGGAAAGACATTACATGAAAAACAAACGAAGGAAAAACAGTTTTACTAGAACAATAATAGATTTTTTTTAGTTTATGTCTTCCCGTCATTGCAGAAATCAGCAACATTTAGCGGAGTGAATTCAACATTATCAATGAGGTTTGCTTCTTTTCCTTTTCCTTTAATGGACTCTTGATAAAGTTGACAAAGATGTGCAGGTGTGCGACAGGTCCTTGACCAATGGCCTGTGCTACCACATCTATAACATGAACCATCAGATTTTTGTGATGTCCCAGTGTCATGCCTTGCCACTTTGGCCTTATCTTGTGTGTGGACATTGTTTCTTTGTGAATATTGGTAATTATTTCTTTTCTGGCCACGACCACGATTATTACCTTGTCCACGACCAGAATTATGGTTCTGATTATGGCTTTGGTTTCGATTAAAATAGCCACGGCCTCGTCCTCGACCACGACCTCGCCCTCGTCCACGTGTATTGTTTCGATGACCATCAATATTTGTAGCATTTGCTTCAGGAAGTGCTACTGATCCCGTTGGACGAGATTCATGGTTTTTCATCAAGAGTTCATTGTTTTGCTCTGCAACGAGCAGACATGCATTCAATTCAGAATATCTTGTGAACTTTTGCATCCGATATTGTTGCATCAAAGTAATGTGGGTTGCATGAAATGTTGAGTAAGTTTTCTCCAACATATCTTCATCAGTAACCTCTTGTCCACAATACTTGAGTTGTGAACATATTCTGAACAAAGTTGAGTTGTATTCATTTACTTTCTTGAAGTCTTGAAACCTTAGTGTTCTCCATTCATCTCTAGCATTTGGAAGTATAACTTCCTTTTGATGATCAAATCTTTCTTTCAAAAGATTCCAGAGAATACTTGGATCAGTAACATCAAGATATTCAAATCTCAACATTTCATCAATATGCTTACGAAGGAAAACTTGTGCTTTTGCTTTGTCTTGTGCCAAGTAATTATTAAATTCATATATAGTATTTGAGATACCCATGGATTCAAGATGCATTTTTACATCTATCATCAATGGCACATAGTTTTTCCCACTAACTTCAAGTGTTGCAAACTCGAGCTTTGCAATGTTGGACATAATGTAACTATAAATTTTAAACAAAATAAAAATTAAAATTAAAATCCATTTGTTTCAATAAATATTACACAAAAAAGAAGCGGTAAAGCTAACATTGCATACAAGCCTAAAAGTAGATGAAATTCCATATTATCTTCGATGTTAAGGATTGGGATGAAAAGTAACATGACTATTATAGTCATGATTATCACAAAAGGATGAATCATCTTGAAGCTTGATTTCTTGAAATTGATTTATTTGATACAAGAGAGAAAAATTTGTTGTGGGTAAAATAAGCAGGGTAAAGATGTTTATTTATGGTAAAAAAATATAGCCGTTGTTTTTGTTGTTTATAACCGTTGCATATATATTCCCGTTGTGTATATATGTATATGTATTTTATAAATCATGTAATAAGACTTATAACTAATACATAACTTTACTAACTAGAAACATAAATAAATATTAGTAAATGTTTAAATAAAATTATGAAGAGTATCTAAAATATAAATAAACATTGACATGTATAAATAAATATAATTTAAATGTTAGTATGCACAAATAAAAGTTAGTAACATAATATAAATGTTAGTATGCATAAAGAAATGTTAGTATAAGAAATAAAAATTAGAATACATAAAGAAATGTTAGTATAAGAAATAAAAATTGTTAGTAGTCCATAATGTATAAGTTTCATTAATTCATTAGTATTATTATTATTTTAATATGATTGAGGTTTTTATAATTAATAGTGTTTTTAATGAGTAATACATACCTTGATTAAGATAGATGTGATTTTCCACTTGTTTAATAACCTTGATTAGAGTTTTCGTGCTGATAACGTGTTATGAATTAAGCGTAATTAATGTAACTATAAATCAAACCAAACTAGTAAACTTTGATAAGAACTTTAATTGAGAAGAAAGAATATTTAGAGAGAATATGAAAGTTATATCTCTTATAACTTTTTGGTGTATCACATTCTTTACAATGGAGGGGTATTTATACTACAAATTTTACTAACATATAATTGTAACTAGTTAGAAATGTTGACAAATGTACCATGCACCAATTATTATGTCATCCACCAATTATTTACAACACCACCAATTATTTACAACAATATATATATATATATATATATATATATATATATATATATATATATATATATATATATATACACACACAAACGGTGAAGTTCAATAGAGAACCATAATTAACCAAGGAACCAACGAACCAATCGTGAGCGTCGGAAATCATAACGATCAACGGCCAAGGAAATAGATGTACATTTTTACATTGGACGCACACACACCGGATTATACCAAAAAATCTACCATTTACAAAAAAACCCACCACTTTTTTTCGTTTAAAATTTTTTTAGGCCATGTTTTTTATCAAAAAAAAAACCGAATATACCGTTGTTCACGATTTTCCGTCCTCTTTCCATAGAGATCCATGATGATATATAAAAAACGAATTTTTTTTTCCGAAAAAAAACCACTTCATTTTCTTTGATTAAAAAAGTTAAGGTCTATTTTTTATAGAAAAAAATTAATAAATATATCAAAATTCATATTTTTTATACTTTTTAAACATAGATTCATATTCATGTTAAAAAAAAGGATATTTCATTTCAGATTCACATTGTGAACTTGTTCGGATTCACAGTGTGCATAATAATAAGTCAGATTCACAGTGTGAATCTGAACTGATCGGAGCTTTTTCACATTGTGAATGTTAAAATTTGAAATATTTACAGTTTAGATTCACAGTGTGAATCTACACTGATCGAGGGTTTTTTTTTTTGTGAACCTTCTCAGATTCACAGTGTGCATAATAGTAATTCAGATTCACAATGTCAATCTGAACTGTTCGAGATTTTTCATATTGTGAATGTTAAAAATTGAAATATTTACAGTTTAGATTCACAGTGTGAATCTACAATGTTCGAGGTATTTTTTTTTTAATCGGTGTTGATGTTTATTAATAGTGTACAAAAAATTAATATTTTTGGTATAATTAGTTTTTTTTGATAAAAATAAACTTAAATATTAAAAAAACTAAGAAAATTAAGTGAGTTTTTTTCGAAAAAAAAAGTTCGTTTTTTATATATCATCATTGATCTCAATGGAAAGATGACGAAAAATCGTGCACAACGGTATAATCGGTTTTTTTTCGATAAAAAACTTGGCCTAAAAAAAATTTTAAATGAAAAAAAAGGAAGTGAGTTTTGTTATAATCCGGTACATGTGCGTCCATTATAAAATTTTACAACCCTTCCTTTTGCCGTTGATCGGTTTAAATTTCGACGCTTTGGATTGGTTCCTTGGTTCCTTGATTAATAATGGTTATCTATTAAACTTTTCTATATATATATATATATATATATATATATATATATATATATATATATATATATATATATATATATATATATAGGCTTAGGTTATTCTATTAAAACTAATTATTGTGTTATTGTATACATAAATGTGAGCCAATCATTTTACTTATTTTAAGAAAGTGATTAATACATATTATTGAATTAAAAATAATTGAAAAATACCATCCAATTTACTAGAAGGGTATTTTAGTCAATTAATAGATATTTAATAAAGGAAATTTGCATATTTTAAGGGATCATAGATTCTATTAATTTTAAAAATCTGATTTTTACTAATTATAAGGTTTTTAATTCGGACATTCTGACAGAATATGTTTGAGTATGTTCAAAAATAATAATATTCTAGAATAACAAATTTTCTTGATCATGACTTTAAAAATTTCTTGAAGAATAACAAATTCTCGAACCAGCATTTGAAGATTAAAACAAAATTTACATTAATTCTTATAGAATACATGTAACAATTGTTAAGAATTACATTTATTGTTAAAGAATAAAACTAAAAAACTTTCAAATCGGGAAAAAAAACATCAAAATCTAACAAAAACACTAATTCATTCTAAAAGAATAATGTTGCTAAGAGGCGTCTTTCACATTTCGTGGTCCGTTCTTCAAGCATCAGCTTCTGTAGAAACAAATCCAATGAATAAATTAGTGAGAAAATATATATATTCCATTCCAACATAATTGGAATTCGTGATTCCATTATGATAGAATTGGAATTCATTTACCAATAATTATTATTAATTCGAAAAATTCTAACAGAATATGTTCATGATTATCATAAAAAAACATTATTTTCTGATAGAATACTATAAACGAAGAAATACCATTAAGTTGAAGCATTTTAGCGAGCGCTTGGTGTGCATCAAAACAACTTTCAATTTCGGATGAGAGGGTCGTTCTAGGTTCGTTCCAAGGCCGTCGATTATACCCCAAACCCAAGCATAGGTTCGCTTGTGAATCACAGTCAACGAATGTTCGTGGGTCAGAGTGTGAGCCTAGTTTCGTTCGTTCGCAATTTGGCATCCACAAATCATCAATTTTGACTTTTCTTTTGACCTGCAAGAACAACTGCTCAATCATTCCGACCCAACCAAAATTAACCATTTGAAGTGCCCAGAATCCCAATCACGATTCCATTGCCCTGAACATCACACTTCCAAACACATGCTCGATTCCGATTACAGGTATGAGTTACGAGTTCGAAACCTTTTCAATTTCTTGTATGATTCCCTTCACAATTGTGACCAAACGTTCTTATACTGAAAGATGCTTCCAGTTAAAACGAGTTCCAAACAAGCCATCACAATCCCTATTGCTATGGTTTCATCTTTCATTCCAAACGATTTCATAACTTTCGTTTCCACACCCATACCCGAAATTGATTTTGAAATGGAATTTTGATTTCTGTTCCAATTGAAAGCACTTCGAGTTCAGAGATACCAACAATTCAATTTCAAAAATTTGTTTCACAAATGTTAACAAAACAACCTGTGATTTAAATTGACCATTCGGAACCCAACACATCATAAACACCAAATCCCACTTCTTTAAATCGATTTCAAGATCAAACAGCTCATCAGTCGAGTTCATTACCACAATTATAAGGATCGATTCCAGAACAGATGAGCAAAAGATTTAACAATCATGGATAAGAATCGTCAATTGCTGTTCACAAATACTAAGAACACGATAAAGAAACGAAACAATCACCGATGAACAGAACAGGGAAATGGGAATCGATGATTTACCATCGTCGACAAGCCATAATCTCATAGAGATCGTCGATTGTTAGATTTGACAAATATGAATTTGAGCACAAAACAAGACGATATCGGAAATTCAATTAAAATATTAGGGCCAAAGAAAAGAAACTTGGATTATCATCAAACACATGCCTTATGAACAGCGACGGACTGAACTTTTGGGCTAAAACAAAAGTAAATACGATCGGATCCAATGGCTTAAAGCAAAGGAATAAAATTAATTGATTTGGGATTAAGAAAATGATATGATCCAATATGAACAGAAAAACGAATCAAATAAAAGAAATACCAGATGAACAGTAACATAATTCTTCATGAACAGTGATGAACAGTAACATAGAAGAGAAGAGGGAAGAGGCGGACGTGAGGATACTAGAAATTGGGTTTTAAAACTGATATTCCTAAATTAAAGGGATATTAATTGATTTATATATTTACCATAATTAATTAAATGTATGATTACATATTTACCCTTTTGAAATGATTGGCCCACATTTATGCATACAATAACACAATACTTACTTTAAACACCTGAACCTAGCTATATATATATATATATATATATATATATATATATATATATATATATATATATATATATATATATATATAGAAAAGTTCAATAGAGAACCATTATTAATCAAGGAACCAATCCAAAGCGTCGGAATTTAAAGCGATCAACGGCAAAAGGAAGGGTTGTAAACTTTTATAATGGACGCACATGTACCGGATTATAACAAAACCCACTTCATTTTTTTTCATTTAAAATTTTTTTTAGGCCAAGTTTTTTATCGAAAAAAAAACCCGAATATACCGTTGTTCACGATTTTTCGTCCTCTTTCCATAGAGATCCATGATAATATATAAAAAACGAACTTTTTTTTTTCGAAAAAAAATCCACTTAATTTTCTTAGTTTTGCAATATTTAAGTTTATTTTTATAAAAAAAAACTAATTATACCAAAAATATTAATTTTTTGTACTCTATTAATAAACATCAACACCGATTAAAAAAAAAAAAAACCTCGAACAGTGTATATTCACACTGTGAATTTAAACTGTAAATATTTTAATTTTTAACATTCACAATATGAAAAATCTCGAACAGTTCAGATTCACATTGAGAATCTGAATTATTATTATGCACACTGTGAATCTGAGAAAGTTCACAAAAAAAAAAAAAAAAAAAAAAAAAAAACCTCGATCAGTATAGATTCACACTGTGAATCTAAACTGTAAATATTTTAAATTTTAACATTCACAATGTGAAAAAGCTCCGATCAGTTCAGATTCACACTGTGAATCTGAGTTATTGTTATGCACACTGTGAATCTGAGGAGGTTCACAATGTGAATCTGAACAGATTTACAATATGAATCTGAACTGAAATATGGTTTTATTTATTTATTTATTTTTTTTTATTTTTTTTAACATGAATATGAATATATGTTTAAAACGTACAAAAAATATGAATTTTGATTTATTTATTAATTTTTTTTCTATAAAAAAATAGACCTTAACTTTTTTCATCAAAGTATGAAGTGGATTTTTTTCGGAAAAAAAAAGTTCGCTTTTTATATATCATCATGGATCTCTGTGGAAAGAGGATGAAAAATCGTGAACAACGGTATATTCGGTTTTTTTTTCGATAAAAAACATGGCCTAAAAAAATTTTAAACGAAAAAAATTGGTGGGTTTTTTGTAAAGGGTGGATTTTTGGTATAATCCGGTGTGTGTGTGCGTCCAATGTAAAAGTGTACATCTATTTCCTTGACCGTTGATCGTTATGATTTTTGACGCTCACGATTGGTTCCTTGGTTCGTTGGTTAATTATGGTTCTTTATTGAACCCCACCCTATATATATAAAAAGCTACGATTTTTAGGGTTTTTTTCAGCGAATTTTAATAAAAAGCTGCGATTTTTTATAAAAAAAATTCAAAAAAACGTTTTGTGATCTCTAAGTATTTTTTATGCATTTTTATGATTTTTAATGTTTTTTGTTTTCCATAGAACCTAAACCTATATATATATATATATATATATATATATATATATATATATATATATATACTAGTTTATTACCCGTGAGAATCACGGTTATAAAATTAAATAAACTTTCATATTAAAAAATCAAAATTATTGATCAATTATTTTAAATAAATTATTACTTTTTTTTAAACCGGCAAATAGATAGAGGGTAAACCGACCCGATGAAACAGGAATGTCTGGCGGGCCACCAAGAGGGGCACCACACACCACCAAAGGGAACGAAGAATCGAACTCACGCCAATCCAGGGAAAATCCCCCAAATGTGTTCAGCCAAGAGTAGAACTCTTGACCTCACCCACTGAGGCCTATAACCCAAGATGCATCACAACCAGCTAGGCTGGTGATCACTTGCAAATAAAAATTATAATCGTTGATTTAAATAAATACGTGAAGTTATATCAATTTATAATTTGTATTAATTTTATTTTATTTTTTAATCTAATGTTATTATTTTAATATAATTAAAGTGAAAAAATTCAAAATTTAAAATGGAGAATCAATTATTAATTTAATGTAATAAGAGTGGAAAATTTAAAATTTGAACTTTGAAATGGATAATTAATAGGTTGACAAGTGGCATAATAGATGATATATACTATTAATGAGGAGTTTCAATATGATGACACTTGTGAATAAGAGAATAACCCTATTTATTTATTAGAATATATATATATATATATATATATATATATATATATATATATATATATATATATATATATATATATACATGGAGTGGTTCAAATGAGAACCACAAAAGATTAAGAACCCCCCATTAATTAGAAAATATTTACATGATATTCTTATTAAACATGTGAAAATCCTTTTTTTTTCTCTTTTTGATACAAAAATGGCAAAATTGTAATTTTTGCAGTATAATATTTTCATTCTTATATGCTCTCATATTTGAACACAAAACTTATATAAATTACAAGTTTATACAGTCCATTTATAGTTTAATTCACAACTTAATACAAACCATTTTACAATAATTCACAAACTCAAAGAAATCAAAAATTCAAACTCTACTACTACCACCACCATACGCTGCCACCAACCACCTGTACCAACATCACAACCATTATTTTATTCTAAATTAGATCTGTAAATAAAATCATGCATTAATAACTTAAATAGTACATTCACAGTCTAATAAAACCATTTATTTCACTTATTTTGAATTTAATGCAAAACTGTTATTAAAACTAATGTATTCTTACATACTTATACAACACAAAAAATAAATATATTAAAAAGAAAATTAACAAAAAAATTTATACATAAATCATTCATATTTTAAATTGTGAATTTAATATATTAAGCCGTGAATAAAATTTACATTATTTCAAAAGCAACCTAAAAAATTATAAAATAATCACAGCTTAATGTCAATTCATTCACAACTTAATACAATCAATTCATAATTTAATACACAAAATTCACAACTTAATATAGTCAATTCATAGTCTAAAATGAAAATTCACAGTTTAATGCAATCAATTCACACTTTAAAACACAAAAATCACAGTTTAGTACACAAAATTCAAAGTTTAATACACAAAAAGTACGCATCCACAATCATATTTTCAACTTAACACTCTTTATATAGTCAATTCAGAGTTTATATAAAAAATTCATAGCTTAATACAAATAACTTCATACTTTCATACGCATAATTCACAGCTTAATCTAGTCAATTTATAGTTCAAACAGAAAATTCACAGCTTAATGCAATCAATTCGTAGTTCAAAAAGAAAATTCAAAGCTTAATGCAATCAATTCACAGTTTAAAATACAAAAATCACAGCTTAGTACACTAAATTCACATTTTAAAACACAAAAAGTAGTATTGACATCCATTATTATCAACTTAAAACACTTATTACAATTAATACACAATTTAATATAGAAAAATCACAAACTAGTATAATAAATTCAAAGTTTAATTCAAAAACAAATATACATTCACAACTTAATAGGAGTTAAAACTAAGATTAACAAAATTATACGACAAATGAGAGATTAAAACATCAAATTCACACTTTAACAGAAAAAACAAACAAAAAATAGTTTAGGACTTTCTTTCATAGTATTCACTATTTAAAACCATATCAATTCACTCATTCACAGTTAAAACGAACTTTAACATAACTAAACAATAGTTGAAACATTAAAAATCATAATTCACAGCTTAAAAAAAATAAATTCACATTATTCGAGAAAACATTAACATAATAATACATCTTCTAAGTTTTAATTCACAGTATAACAACCATCAAACATAAACTATGAATAACAATTTGATGCATATGTTATAACAAATAAGAAAAAAAAGCATGGATCCACAACTTAACAACAGAAAAACTATGATTACCAAAAATAAACAATAAATGAGATATTAAAACATTAAATTCACAGCTTAACAGAAGGAAAAAAAAATCGACATACCTGATGTGTTTCACTGAAGGTCAGAGAGAAAGAGATGAAGAAGGTGACGGTGTTGGAATGTATCTAAGGTGGTGGAACTACCATCAATTACCGGTACCACTATTATAGGTTCAGATATATGCATGAAATAGCACAACATAAACCATATCTAGAAATATTGAACCATACACACCAGATATGACTAGATCTGAACATGATGTCGACAATAGGGGGTTGTGGTGTGACATCAGTGGTGGTCGCGATAGTGGAAACGAAGTTGACGGTGGTATCAGCTCTGACCAAATCGCACAAGAACTACGATGTTTTGCGTTTTAGAGAGGGAAAGTGAAGCTGAAACAATGTTGTGACTCCAGATCTTAGACCAGGTGGCGATCGACGATGGATATGGAAGTATTTTCATCAGATCTTGTCAGATACGTGTTTCTGTTGGCGGTGACAGTGATGGACGAATGTGGTGGTTATCACCGCTCGCCGGAGCTCATAAATCTGGAGGAGAAAATGGTAGATTTGAAGACGAAAATGGTAGATCTGAAGACGAAATCGTAGATCTGAAGATGAAAGTCGTAGATCTGAAGATGAACAAAACTAAAGTTGTAGATCTAAAGCTGAAAATTGTAGATCTGAAGCTAAAAATTATAGATCTGAAGCTGAAATTGTAGATCTTGAGCCAACCGAAGCTTGTGGATCTGATGGCGGTGGTTCGTCGGTGGTCGGAGGACGCGACGGTATACCGACGGTAGGAGGCGGCGACAGCAAGGGGTGGTGGCTGGTGGCAACCAGTGGCAATGTTTATGTGTTCTTCAAGTTTGAGATGAGAGAGAAGATAAAGTTTGTGTAGTGTGTAAATCTGATATAATAAAAGATGAAAGTGTTGTTGGGAGAGTTTGAGAGGGTTTGGAATGTTTTATTGCAAAATAAGATTGAAAGAATAGACCAAAATAAGTGGTTTCTACGGTTCTTAATCTTTTTTGGTTCTCATTTGAACCTTTACATATATATATAAAGTATTAAATACATTGATTGTGATAATAAATACAAAAAATCTTAGAATATATATATATATATATATATATATATATATATAATGTATTAAATACATTGAATGATGTACTCCCAATGGTATATGTAAATTCATATTTATTTATATTTGTGTTTTCTAACATGTTAAAAGACTACTTATTGGATAAATATAGAAAACATATATTTTGATGTATTTTTTGGTTCATAATTTATATTAACAAGATCACTATTTTAAAGTTTATACTTTAGAAAACAATTATTAAGGTTCAGGTTGAAAGTGAAAAGTTATTTCTTTAACACATTTATAAGTTAAAAGATCTCATTATTTAAAATTATCCCTCAATTCTTAAGAATTACCATATTTACGAATTACATGTAATTTCAGCTAAGAAATCAAAAGCCTAAAATTTAGGATTGAATTATTGTAGGAGATATCACACATTTACTTTTATATTTGAAGATATTTTACCAAATAAGGCATAACTAATGTTGCCTACATCATTTATATTAATTTTGCAGCAAATAAATGAATTTTCGGGCATTTTGACTGTTTATTCAAATGACAAGGATCCTATCAACAAGTTTGTAGATCTTTTTAATCTCAACATGTTGCCTCACTTCTTAAGTATTGTGCAATGGTTCCAAACATCCTAAAATATTATAATTTGGTTCACAATAACCAATAAGGATCATTTAATTTTTATTCTCACAATTAGTGTCAATTTCATTTATAAGGTAAAAAAGTTGAATGTATATTTGAATTTGATATTGCAAATAGATAATTTTATAGTTGATGTAAATACGTAAGCATATTTTTCACCATACGAAGATGACATGGGAAGTGAAATGACCACTTGAAATTTCATGATTAATAGAGTGATTTAGTTTAATTTGTAGAAAACTATGGTTGATGCTTTAACGGTTTGTTTTTATTAAAGGTACTTCCTAAATTCTCATTTCATGATTACTAGAATAATCTGGTTGCCAATGTAGGACTAACCCAATTAGTAGTGGTTTTGCATCATAAATTGGAGGTCCTAAGCTTTAATCTGGGGGTTGATGAATTCTACTAACATGGTGATACTAACTTCTAACAACTAACCAACCGTTTAAAAAATAGAGTGATTTGGTTGAAGTTATTGCAAACTATGGTTAACATTTCAACAATCTCTTTTAAAAAAAACTAATAATTCCTTATTTCAGTTAAATCCTAATGAAATATATCATTTTTAAATTTGTTAAATTTAATCCTTAGTTTGTAATATATTTTTTTGAAATCAACTCGTATGATACATAATTTTTTATCGAAAGTAGACAAGACATTATGAATGCTTCATTAAGTTCTTCCTACATCTGGTTAAAATGCAAAGTCCTAAGATTAACAAAAAAAAGTTGAGGTTAAGTGTCCAAACATCTAATATTGAAGAAGCAACAACATTTGCACCCATACATTTATATTTTCAAAATTTACCATGATTGTATAATTACTATAAAAATCAATCACAGTAAAATCCGGTATACAAAAATCTGTCATTAATTTATCATAGTTTACAATTGTTTGGTGTTACAACAATAATATCAAAAATTATAGTAAAAAAGAAGGGATTAAACCACCAGAAGACTCTACTAAGTCTTCTATAAGACTTCCCTATCAATATCTCTCTAAACTTTACTCTGATACCTGAGTACATAACACATTTAAAAATAACACGTAAGAAAAAGACTTGTGAGGTACATGAGTTTTAACCCAACAATACAACCCAATCATGTTTTCAATATCACAATTAAAACATACCGGTAACCTTTTCGCATTTAAACATGTCATAATAGACAAAGACGGGAAACTCTATACCCTCAAAGTATAACCTTACAGATAAAATTATACACACTAGATTTCATATCCCAAGACATAACTCTATAGGTAAGACTGCACCCACATGACTTGATATCCCAAAACATAAACTTGGACATATGGGGAATCAATACCCTAATTAGTACATAATAATCTTTGCTATCCATGGGAATACAAATTTTCCCAAAGCCGATGAGGAATCATTACCTCTTATCATTATGTCGTGTTAATATTACCTATAAATTGGGTTTCTCTATAAGAAATTATGATCGTAACCTATCACTTAGTAACACGACTGTAACATGTCACTAGGTAACTTGTCACTAGGTTCTATAACATGAATATATTCACTGAAAACAACTACTTACAAGAATTACAATCTCGATAATTTTCATGTATCGCAAACTATGATCTCCGATACTCACTTTGGAGTATATCACACCATTATCATATGTAATGCATTCTAATGTCAGTCCACTTATAGTTAATAATATCATTTACGATTTTACACATAATAACACCGACTACCCCAATAGTCAATATCAACCATATGGCATGTTGAAAGTTTTATAATAGAACTAGTAGTAATGCCCTTTAACCAATAAACACAATATATGCTAAAGTTTCCATATTAAACTACTAACAATACCCTTTTAATATCAACTTGAGAACATAATCATTTAAGTGATAAAACAGTTAATATCAAACAATTATACATAGAAAACTCATTTGCTATGAACTTACAAATATCCACATGCACTCACCTAGCCAGTTAGTGAAGAATAACTTTTTTTGGCCTCTAGTTTATGCTGTTTAGCAACTCAACTCCTTGCCCAAACCTATTTGGAAATATACCAAGTTCCTCATGACTTGTTCCAATATACTAGGAGTTAACCTTAGTAGCCCTTTGTCACCAGACTAATTAAACTCCATATCATAATTTCTAAACGCCCTAACCCCAAATTCGATAGCCCAATCTCGTATATCTACATACTGGGGTTCATAACCTTGGTCATCCAAATCGAGAGTCATATAACACAATTTATCTGTCAAAAGGATAACTTATCTCATTCAAAGATCCTACCCTCGTAAACTGGCCTCAAGATCTTTGTCTTTAATTCGTAACCATCCCTCACCAATTTTGTGTTCAGTTCCCGAAAAGAACCCATCGGAGAAGCCTTTACACTTTTTATACTAGGCTGAACAACCATTTCTCATTACGGCAATCCCAAGCTCGCATCGCGACCTTGCTTCATGTCAACACGTGTCAATACGTGTCAACACGTATCAACACAAGTAAAAAATTAGGCCATGCATCATCAGACATGTCGTGCTTTTGCTAAATATACAATATATTTCCATGTTTCATGTTTATTTGTGACGTGTTACTTCGACGCGCCGTGCTCTTCGACTTTTGTTGACTTTTGACTTTTGACTATTCATGTCGCGTCCTTGCACGATCGCATCCCATTCCTTTTTCTTTCATATTCAAAGTAAATTGTTATTATAAGAATATAAATCTACTTTAATATTTATACCAAAAGCCAATTCTACACCTTAGATAGAGTATAGCCAAATACTCAAACGTTTCGGTGTTGGGTTATGAGGGATCTGAAAGGCCACGAAGGCGCAAAACGGAAGCAACTCAAATACTAACTTCATAAATTAGGGAAGGATCTATGTTCTACCAATCAATTGTAACTTAAAATAAAGAAAAAGGAAACTAGAATGCATACCCTTGTAGTATTTGAAACCTTCACAGATCTTGATTGAATAATAAGTGCTAAGAGCCTAATGGAGAACTCCTCTTTCGTAATCGTACCCAAGGAACATACCATAAACATATGACTTCACCCATGGACGAACACATTGAATGCCAAACATTAGAACACGAAATCGACATCTACGCCCCGCGTAATCGGGAAAGAGTAGGGTTTTGAGAATCAGTTGGTTCTGCTGAATACTAGGGTTTTTCCAAGGAGAATTTCATCATCACATCTGGCCTAGGACCCCTCTATTTTTAGGGAAGGATTTAAACCATAAAAGGATAAATATCCAATCACATAATAATTATCCTTATCTTTAGTAATTAACAGACTTTCTAATTCATTTATCTAGAACCTTGTGGATCACCAGATTTCATCTAATTAATTAAATTCTAAACTAATTAACAAATCAGGTCCCTATAACTTTCTTGTGTCATCATGTGCTTATTTTTCTCCTTGCGTGTAAACCAAAAGAACCCTAATTATAGTAGAAATATTAGCAACGGTTGTGACTGTGTGCACCATATTCCAACAACCCCCACTTGCACAAGTCACCAACACTATATGGTTTAATATTTACTAGTAATAAATAGAGAGTATACAATCCAATGTACCTGCCATACTCACAACTTAAAGTCGTGATATAGCCCTTAGATAAGTGATAAAATATTCCTTTGTTCTTTGATATATTTGTATGAATGTGAGACATGCATAAATGTCAATATCAAACTTGTGTCAACCAAAAACAAACTGCTTAATTGATTCATTATCAATTCAGTCTGAGTGCAACCACACATTTTGATGTCAACACCAAATAATAGAGGGGCCACATATATCGACTTCTATCGTTTAAGGAATAAGAAACCAATAAAATTCGACTACATAGATGCCGCCTATTCCTCATGTCATATCTGGGCAATCCCTATGTGGTTTCTAGTTACGAACAACGTTGGGGAGAAACTAAGACACAACAGATTGTAGGACAAAAACCTTATGCATATCCATTTGAAGAATATATGATATTACCATCTTACAATTACTTATGACAAAATCCGTGAAGTATTCTTGAAATACGGGTTACTCTAATACCTTAAAATATCCATTTAAATTACTCAGGAGTATTGGTCGCAATCCTATGTTATATCTATCTCCATGGACAATCTACCAATGCTCCATGACAATCTTAAATCACAACTTACTTCCAAAATTAAGACCGAGTATGGAAGTTTGAATAAATTAATATTCTTGAAGTGGTTCTAAACATGCAAAAGAGGAACATAGCGATAACCTAAATGAAATGTCTGATGTACATCATATATTAAGTTCTCTACTCAATAATCGCCAAATCAGATAAACACTTATACTGCTTCAGTTCCCAAAATTAAAACAAGCTAAGCTAAAAGTGCTCAAGCCAATTTATTTGCAAATCTAATGCCTTTTTACCTTGTGTGATTATCATACTTGGTCAATATATTTGGATTATAGAATGGACCGACAAGATTCTCTTCTGATATGACTCGGTTGACTTTGATGTCCTCACAATAGAATAACTATCAAACATGATGTTACTTACTAAGTATGTGCCATGTGATCTTGTGTGACTTGGGATCCTTACTCAAGGTAAATCTTCCCCATAGGCACAAGATACTTCAAAAGAACCATCAATGATTGAATCCAACACTAAGGTTACTGATGAATCTCTTTTAGTCACATAGTTTTTCTTTTCAATCTATATAACTACAATATAGTTTTTTTTGCTATTAAATCCATGTACATGTATTACTTGGTACTCTTCCAAGCTACTACTTTACTATTAATTAATAGCACAAACTCCGACTGCTAACGAAAACGTATTTATCGGTGTCGAACTTAGCATCAATGTAACTATTACATTGATATCCTCCATACTAACAAGATCATTTCTTTTGTCGTCTTAGGACACCAATGAGTGTTCTTGATCCAAATTCGTCGATTCTTTCCAAAAGGATATGATACGACTTGTAATGCTCAAGGAATACGAGTCATTAGATCTAGTACATGTTAAGTCATACAAGATCGATCCCTTAGAAAAAGCATGTGCGACTCGACTCACTTCTTCTAGCTCGCATAGAACTAAGACATTTGCATTTGCCCAATGTCATATCATGCTTTACAAGAACGAACTCTGCTGGAGTTCTGCATCTCAAGTTTCCTTAAGACTTCATGTAATTTGGCCTAGTTCAATGAATCACTCATATCTATCTCAATAGACTCTAAGTACACACTTGTCGTTTCTCTTATGTGATTTATAGTGAAACAATTCCCAAGCCAAGTTAAGATTTTACACTTCGCAAATTTAGGAATTTTTCTACAAATTGTATAATATCCATATTCAGTACAAGGGTGACAACAACTCTCCCACTAGTTTTAACATACTTATGGCCTATCATTTATTTCTTGAAACCCAAACTTTTGACTTTCTCATTGAAACAAGTAATCCAAATATGAGATGCTTGTTATAGTCCACTAATGGACATCTCATGCTTTCACATCTTTCACAACCAATCTTGGTTTGAATATGTGTGTGTTCCTATCCATGCTTATAATATTGTGAAGATCTAATAACACTATATATTAAGGCCAAGTGTTTGATCAATTCAAGTTTCAAACATACATGGACTGAATCTCTATTTCCACATCCTTTATTCTATGTGTTGCTTATAGGGCCTTTCATAGCTACAAATAGCCGATAGACTTTGATCGCAATCTACCAATGACTCATTTCCCAGTAATACAGAATCTATATAACCAAGTACTTGATGTCATCTATCAAATCTTATGAGGAAAAAGTAGAGGCATGGAAGTCTGCTCAATATGTATATCAACCTCTAATTGAGTGCTAGTGTCAACTTTAGGTTCTTCGTTGGATGACTCTTTAGTCTCATGAAGTTTAATATGGCTCCAACTAACTCTTTTGGATATCAACTCTCTTTTTCGAAAGACTACCCTTTGATCAACAAAAACTTTGTTCTCAAAGGCTTCGTAAAAAAACTACTTGAAAGTCTAGTTGGAATGCCTAACAAAATAATGCATCTCATAGAGTGTCTTGTAAACCTTCTCAGTTGGTACAAGACCAAAGACTTTTATAACACTTATTCATGGTATAATCCATGAATTGTTAGTAAGCACAGTATTACTCATCAATTACCAAATTGTACAATGATTTGTTTCTATATCCAACTATATTTCTTGTGGCATTGTTTTGGGGTGAGACATTTTGTGAAACTGTTGCACAATCCCTTAGATGAACATTAAACCTTTTCACTAAGATTCTCACTATCCCTGTTGGATATGAGTTTCTTATCCTATTTCCCAGTTGACTTTTAACTTCATTTTATTAGAGCTCGTAACGCCTCAAAGATTCCATACTTATGTTCATTCAGATAAACATGTTCATACATTGAAGGTAACAAAGTTGTTCTTACCATGTTATGTGGTTAATCTGAGCGGTCTATTAGTGTGAACTAATTCCAAAATATATTTGCATCATGAAGTGGTGTGTTCATCGTTTATCTTGATAAATAAAATTTGAATTTATCATAAGACTTAAGGTCAACTGATTTCCAAAATCCTATCCAATTGTATGTTTGATGTAACGTCCAAATTCCATAATAAGGTTTTCATATTTAAAATAGAATAAGAACGCATTTTTAAGAAAATTACATTCATACCAAACCATATTTTAATAAGAAATTATTCAGAAATCAGAGTTATAAGAAAGACAATGTGGAATCTCGAATCACAAAGTTGTTGATGTGTGCGTATAGTCCCGCCTTCACAATTCGATAAGAACTTGCAAAATATTTAATCCACAACTATAAGCACAAAGCTTAGTGAGTTCCCCAAAATACCACATACCACAAATATAACAACACATAGCTATAACTGGTCCGTAACAACCCTGGGTCCATATCAACCCTGAGCCCGTATTGATTCTGAGTCCAGATTGACTCCATCGGGTTCGCATCAACCTCGAGTCCGCATCAACCTCGAGTCTGTATCAACCCCGAATCCATATTGACTCCGAGTCTAGATTGAAACCACCGGTCTATATAAACCATGGGTCCGTATCAACCTACATTCACATAACATACAAGCATACCAGCAATAGTCATGAAGACAACATGCACAAAACGACACCTAATGTCCTATAGTATAGCGAGAAGACTCACCTGAATGAAGAGTTTATATCCCCTACTCATAGGCCAACAGAATCAGCTACACGAACCTCCTAAAACAATCACAAGCTAAATCTCAGGCTATAGCTCAACACCTCTCCAAGTTTGACCAAAAGTCAAACTAGTCAAAAAGTCAACGGTCAAAGTCCACTTCAGCAGATCGCCATATCGTGGCATCCCATTAGCCACGACATGGGAGAAAAAAGAAAAAATAATTAGGCATCCCCCAGTCGCCATGCCGTGGCCTCCAATTTGCCACATCATGGGAACTGGATCTCAACAACTTAATAGATTAAGCTATTTTCCTTCGACCTCAAGAGCTCCAAAGCTCAGAGCTGGTCTTTCCCAAGGTCGTGATGGATAAAGTTTCCAACTTTACCCATTAAGACATCCCAATGAGTCTAAATATCTAAACCTAGATCCTTAATGACAACTTAAGGCATGGACTCAACCATTAAGCTCTTGATAACCAAAGCCACAAATCCATAACATCCAGAAGGGTTTCTTACTTCTATTCCAACATAAAAACCACAGCTTTATGGACATGCATGTCTAATGCAAGTCTAGATCTCAATCTAGGTTAAAATGGGGAAAAAAGACCAAAATATCATGCATGGAACTCAAAACACAATCAAACTTCAAATCTAAAAGATATAGTGACCAAGGGACCAAGATGAGTTATAAAGTTGCAAACTTTATCTCATCAAACCAACCCAAACTTGAATATGAACCAAGAAATGCAATAAATCTTAGATCTATGAAGAGAGAACCAAAAAGGTGGAATCTTTATACCTTCCAAAGCTCCACAAGATGCATGAGGTGCAAGATTTGAAGTGATCCACTCTTCCAACTAGCAAGCACACCTCTCATTCTTCCAAAATCCAAGCCAAAGATTTAAACTTCAAGAATCACCACTAATACAAAAAGAATCACTCCAAGGAGGATAGGGTTTGGCGTGAGATGGTTGGAGGCTGAAAAGGATACCCTAATCCTTGAGATTAAATGTTTAAATATAAAGAAAACCCTAAAAATCACGGGCGTGGGCCGCCACAACTGCCATATTATGGCCTTCCCCTCTCCACCTCGTGGTGACTAGCTAAACTCAAGATCAAACATAAAATACGCCACGTCGTGGTGCTCCAATCACCATGTTGTGACACCTAGTTTTTCTAAAAATCTGATCTCTGATCCCACCAATCCCTCACCCGATCCATTATGGGAAACATGTGTTACAATTCTCTCCCACTTAAATTAGATTTCGTCCTCAAAATCTTCCCTTATGAATCTCTCTTAAAAACACCCCCAAATCCTTTGGGGTTTTTCCAAGCCCACTCCCTCCTGCACGAGCCGACAAAACCCAGCATACCAGAATTTAGAACAATCATTACTAGGTTTTCAGAAACAGGCGCATAAGCCATTCCCAGGTGGAACTTCTGAAAGGTCGATGTCGCGACCAATGTAGCACTGAAACCATACCCCAAACAAACATCTCCTCATTGGAATGCAATTTGAATTAATCCTCAGCAAGAAGCACACAACTCGAAGAAGAACGAACACCATCACACTACAACTAATCAACCGCAGGAGGCACCCACTTCTAATCAATAATTCGAAGACTTCTAGATCATACCTAAGTTTTAAGCAACAAGGACACTCATACATCAACTATGCTAACCCAATGTTCACAAAATCAATCCATCCAAGGTTTTCCCTGGCCTCGAACCATCTCACTGAAAACTGGGTATATAATCCACAATCAACTGTCGATGCCGACAGCCTCTCATACAGACTAAAGTGTGAAACATAAGCTAGCTAAGGCTAAACTAGCCTACACATTCCCTTGGCTATAAAATTACTTCATCTAAACAAAATAACAGTGGGGCTGATCAATCCATCCCAAATTCAGGTATCATAACTGAGATCCTCAAATACACAACCGCATTCCTGACAAGTTGTAACTAACCAACTGCTCTGTAACATCCCAAGATTTTGCAAGTATTTCCGAATCCTCTCTTCTGTTATTATTTTGTCATTTGTATTCCTTGGGGTTAGAAGAGTCAACCCATTAGAAGCCTAAGGGCTAAAGTTGCAACTTTGAGAACAATGATAGTACGCTAAGCGTACATAAGGTACGCTAAGCGTACTAGGCACGCCAAGCGTAATAGGCACGCCGTAGTATGTTGGGCGTACACTTGTGTACGCTAAGCGTACTCACGTCAGGTGGAAACCCTAATATTTAGGGTTTGAGTGATATATAAACAAACTTATGACCTCATAACCCTCCCTTACCTCAGCCTCCACTGTTTAGAGTCGTTTTCCCCAAACCCTAATCATTTCCTTGAGTGTGAGAGCATATAGAGTGTGTTTTGAGTAGTTGGAGAAGAAGGTGTTGCATCAAGAAGTTGGAGAAGGATAACAAGCTTGTAGATCTGAAGTTGTTTTGTGCCCTAGAAGCTCCAGAAGATAAAAAGCTTCACACTTTATGCTTGTATGATATAGATCTTGTCATGCTAGCTTTAAGGAACCATTTCTTGTCCCAAAGTCCCCAAATTGGTGCATGATATGATTTAGACGAAATAAGTTGTCCTTTCAGACCCTAGAAAGGGTTCTTAGTGATAAAAATAATGTCCCAATGGCCTAGGATGTCCCATGCATGTAGTAGAAATGTCTTAATGGATTAAGACCATGTATTAAGAGCTTTATGGACGTCCAAGGTCTTAAAGTTTGAGACTTTATGGTTCTAAGACACTTTTGGTCGATGGATCTGAAATATGGGCTTAAGTGCTTAAGCCATTAAGCACTTATTAGAGTTTTGGTAAAACCTTGCGTACACCCCGCGTTATTTATGTACGCCCAGCGTACAGAGTTAACCACCCCGATGGTGGTCAACACAAGGCAGAGTACGCCCAGCGTACGACCCTTGTTGGGCTTTTGCGATTTGGGCTTCAGGATTGGGCTGCCTTTGGACTAGTTGGACTTGGGCCTTGATGGGCTCTTTGGATAAAGAGTATTTTGGGACAATTTTGGTAGTGAGTCTTTAAATGAGGCCCGATTAGGGAGTTGGGCCAAATTTGGAAAATTAGGCCAACAATGGGCCTTATATATATATGGACTTATGGATCATGGATTTGGCATTGGGCCTTGGCCCAAATTAGGGAAAAGGCAAAATGGACTATGATTAGTTGAAGGACTCTTGGTCAAGATTAGTATTCCCATTTATTGACTTAATATTCGTTATTTTGGATAGTTCGGTATTTTTGGTGAGTCAGCGATTCGGGAGTTCGATTTATCAGTTTAGATCGACATTGCGAGGTGAGTTGTCCTCACTATACTAAGGGGTGTAAGGCACTAAGGTCGGCCCATTGGATTTGATATCCTAGTAGTTGATGACGTGTTGAGTATGAGATAGTTATACATGCTAGTTTGCTATGCCAGTTAGGTAGATCTATAGGACTACCTGTATTACTGTTTGGTTATCTGTATGTGCTGTTAGCTGTATATGTAGACATGTTGTGTGGGCAGGGTTGAGGTTGCACTGCCTCGTGCAGTGACCAACAAACCCTGGAGTATTCCAGATATGAGATGAGGGTCGGGAAGGCATACCAGACTCATACTGAGGACTCATTAGCATACCAGATACGAGCTGAGGACCAAGTGGTATGCCAGACTCGTACTGAGGGCATATCAGTTATGTTTCAGTTTTAGGACCGAAGGGGGCAAGCCAATCATAAGTTGTGGGCTCGAAAGCAAACCAGACTTATGTTGTGGGCTCGGAGATAAGCCATATGTGAGCTGTGGGCCTGGAAGGCAAGCCAGACTCACATTGTGGTCCCAGGGGGTAATCCAGTCTGTAGAGTTGTGGACCCATTACATGTTATTATGTATACTGTTTGTTATGTATCAGTATATTGGGGGAACCCACTAAGCTTCGGGCTTACAGTTTCAGTTTTGGTTTCAGGTACCTCAGATGATCGCGGGAAGGCAAAGGCGTGATTGTACAGCTCCTCACATTTTATGACTATGTTTCTGGGATACTCTGATGTAGAACTATTTTGAAAACAAATTTGTAATAACTGGTGGTTTCTAAATGTTTTAAAAAGTTTAAATTTGGTTTGATTTTTATGGATGTTACAAGTTGGTATCAGAGCCTTGGTTTGAGTGAATTGGAGGAACACTCGTGTGAATCCAGTCTCACACTATGGAAAATATTTTCAAAATGATTTTTTAAAATGGTTTTCAAAATAAAAAAAGGATGCAAAGGGTACGAACAGCCGGAGCCAGAAAGTAGACCCCAAAATACCATGCAGTTATTTGATTATGTGATATGTTAGAACAACATGATAGTACTAGGATAGGATCTTCAGGAATTGCATGATAGAATTTCCTGATTGTATGATGCCTGATAGCCTAGGGTTTTCCTTATATGAAATTGACATCATTACTGTAGTTGCTTAGTGTATGCATCACGACCGTACATAATTAAGATCTTATAGCCTGAGAATGTTTGGTTTGGCCTTATTTCCTGTTCTTGTTTGATGAAGGGCTTAGGGTAGGATCAGGTATTCGAAAGTCTATAGGGTCCAGCATTATGTATGACCGACATACACTAGTGCTACAGGGTTGGTGGAAGTTTCATGGATGCTTGAGTTGTGCGAGGTCAGTAGACCAGTCATGAGATAGTTAGCTTTCCTCTAGGAGTGAGGATTGAGCGATCACCATGCACATGTATGTTGTTAGGGCGTTGTGATGATACTTGAGACAAATATGGGTAGGTGTGGAAGGTAGTATGAGCCCGTACTACTGAAAGCAAAGGACCCATACGCGTAGCAAGGAAGTCACAACCCCTAGGGTTTAGTTGGGAGTTGATTCCTGATATTTATGCAGATTATCTGATATCTTCCTGGTGTATTTTCAGTATGGTGGTTACGAGGCGTTTTGCGACCGGATCCGAATCGGGATCAGGGCAAGGCAATCAGGGTGCTCCGACAGATCCCGAGATTATCAGCCAGGGTGGGCCAGCTGTGACAGAGGATCGTGTCAGGGAGATCATCCGAGAGGTGGTGGTCGGGATTGTTCGGGGTCAGATTCCGGAGATGTTTGGGTCTATTAAGACCGCCATGATGGAGTATTTTGATGACAGATATGCAGCCCTAGCTGAGATGGCTGCCTCAGCAGCTACAGCGGCTGTAACAACGGCAGGGGGAGGAGCTGGCCAAGCTTTTCAGTACCGGGACTTTGATAATACGAAGCCCCCAACATTTGATGGTACTCAGGATCCGATCAGAGCCATGAGGTGGCTGTCTGACATGGAGGGCTGTTTCTTCACGTGCTCATGTCCTACTGACCAGAAGGTTAGATGTGCCCTGAACCTGCTGAGGTCCGGGGCAAAGGACTGGTGGAGACTGATGACTGGGTCTTATTCGGATTATCAGAGAGCTGCTGTTACTTGGGAGCAGTTCAGGGATATGTTCCGCGCTCGCTATATTCCAAGGGTCGAGCGGGAGCGTCTAGCTCAAGAGTTTTTGGAGTTGATGAAGGAGGGTGAGACTGTGACTGAGATCACCCGTATGTTCACGGAGAGGGCGATGTTTTTCCTGGAGTTTGCTTCTGAGCAGGCTCAGATGACACGTTATCTGAGCATGCTCAAGACTGACATCCGATAGTTTGTTGCTACCCAGCGATGTGACACTTTGCTGGATTTACAGGAGGCCTCCAGGTGGCGTGAGCTGGAGATCAAGTTACAGTTACAGAAGCAGAGGCGGGCCCCGGCGTAGTCACAGCCGGCGCCGAAGCGGTCCAAGACCGTTGATACTAGGACCAGAGGTCAGCCCGCCCGCCCCAGTTCGCCAGCCCGCCCCAGTTCCTAGTGTGAGGTTATGTTACCACTATGAGTAGATTGGCCATGTAAAGGCCAACTGCCCGTTGCTCGCCGCTAAGTCGGCGCAGGCTCCCGAACCAGCTACACTGAGGATTACTGACGGGGGTCAGGGTCGAGCAGCACCCCCGAGGGCCCAGGTACGCGCTTTCCAGCTTATAGCCGAGGAGGCCAGAGCAGCACCGGATGTGGTTGTTGGAATGTTTCTATCACTTATCTTACTGATTATATATGTTTTATGCTTATATGTTTGTACCTGTGATTAGGTACGTTTTTAGTGAACTTCTTACCTGCTTTGGTATTATTTGACTCGGGGGCGAGTCATTCGTTTGTTTCTCAGACTTTCAGTAGGGAGTTCGGGTTGCCAGTGGGAGAGTTAGAGTGTCCGTTGCGAGTCTCCATCGCCAACGAACACAAGGTTTCCGCTTCTTCGGTCTATCGGGGTTGCGCATTGGAGATTTTCAAAGTATCTTTTCCGATAGATCTGATTCTGATTCCCATGGGGGATGTATGTGTGATTGTGGGCATGGACTGGCTTAGCCGCTTTGGGGCTATGATCGATTGCAAGGGTCAGCGAGTGGTGGTTCGAACCACAAGTGGGGGAGAACTGATTGTCTATGGCGAGGGTACCAGATTGGGATCATGGTTTTGTTCAGCTTCCAGGGCTCGCCGAAAAATTTATCATGGGTGTGCGGGTTATCTAGCGTATGTGGTAGATGCGCGGGCCATAGACCAGGTTTCAGTTTCAGAGGTTCCGGTGGTTAGGGAGTTTGCTGATGTGTTCCCGGAGGAGTTACCCAGAGTGCCTTCGGAGAGGCAGGTCGAGTTTAGGATCGACCTAGTGCCCGTTGCGACCCCTATCGCCAAGGCGTCGTACCGGTTGGCACCACCAGAGATGCAGGAGCTGTCATCACAGCTGCAGGAACTGCTGGGAAAGCAGTTCATTCGTATGAGAAGTTCCCGTGGGGAGCACCGATACTCTTCGTCATGATGAAGGATGGTTCACACCGGATGTGCATCGACTACCGGGAGTTGAATAAGTAGACGGTGAAGAACCGTTATCTACTCCCGAGGATAGACGATTTATTTGATCAGTTGCAGGGTGCATCTTGGTTTTCCAAGATAGACTTGAGGTCTGGGTATCATCAGGTCAGGGTCAGAGAGGAGGACGTGGAGAAGACCGTGTTCCAGACTCGTTATGGATATTACGAGTTCATGGTGATGCCATTTGGGCTCACCAACGCGCCAACAGTATTTATGGACCTGATGAATCGGGTCTGTAGATCGATGCTTGATCACTCGGTAATCGTGTTTATAGATGATATCTTGGTATACTCCAAGACCCGAGAGCAGCACGAGGAGCATCTTCATGAATTATTGGGAGTTCTAAGCCGAGAACGTCTTTATGCCAAGTTCTCAAAATGCGAGTTTTGGTTACGAGAGGTCCAGTTCCTGGGACATCTCGTTAACCATGAGGGGATTTTGGTCGATCAGGCCAAAATCGAGGCGGTTATGCAGTGGGAGGTTCCGAAATCTCCCTCAGACATCAGGAGCTTTTTGGGATTGGCATGGTACTACCGGAGATTCATACAGGATTTCTCCAAGATTGCAGTACCCCTCACTCTTCTGACAAGGAAGGAGGTGGATTTCCGGTGGGGCCCTGAGCAACAGAGGGCGTTTGAGACCCTCAGACAGCAGTTGTGCGAGGCTCCAGTCTTGACCCTCCCCGAGGAAGTGGAGGATTTTGTGGTTTACTGTGATGCATCCATCACAGGTCTGGGAGTGGTCCTCATGCAGAGAGGATGGGTGATAGCCTACGCATCTCGGCAGCTGAAGCCGCATGAGGCGAGATACCCTAATCATGATCTGGAGTTGGGAGCGGTTGTATTCGCTCTCAAGATTTGGATACATTATCTCTATGGGGTCCGTTGTACCATTTACACGGACCACAAGAGCCTGAGACACATCATGGATCAGCCGAACCTGAACATAAGGCAGCGCAGGTGGCTGGATGTAGTCAAGGACTACGACTGTGAGATCCTTTACCACACAGTTAAAGCGAACGTGGTTGCGGACGCTCTGAGCCGCAAGTCAGCTGGGTCTTCCACTCCGACAATATGTATGAGGATATCAGTGGATTCTCCACTTGTGGGCTTGATCAGGGAAGCCTAGGCAGAGGGTATGCGTCAGGAGAATTGGAAGTTGGAGAGGATTAGGGGTGAGAACACCCGGTTTATTCAGGATAGCCGGGGATTATTGACCCGATGCGGTCGGGTGTGGGTTCCGATGTCTGGTGGGGTTAGACAGATGGTTATGGAGGAGGCTCACAAGTCTCACTTCTCTATTCACCCGGGGGCCACTAAGATGTACCGGGATTTGAGTCTGAGCTACTGGTGGCCGTGCATGAAGCGAGAAATCGCTTGGTACGTCGAGAGGTGCTTGACCTGCAGGATGGTCAAGGCCGAGCATCAGAGGCCACATGGCAAGCTACATCCTCTAGAGATTCCCATGTAGAAATGGGAACAGATCACGATGGACTTCATTACCAGGTTGCCGAGGACGGCGAAGGGATTTGATGCTATATGGGTCATCGTGGATCGATTGACCAAGAGTGCCCATTTCCTGGCCATACAGGAGAGCTCATCGGCCGAGAAGCTGGCTCGACGTGTATGTCCGCGAGATCGTTGCTCGCCACGGAGTTCCGGTCTCTATTGTTTCTGACCGTGATGTTAGGTTCACCTCCCGCTTCTGGCAGAAGTTCCACGAGGATACACTTTAGTACAACTTATCATCCGCAGACTGACGGCCAGAGTGAGCGGACCGTACAAACCATCGAGGACATGCTGAGGGATTGTGTCAAAGATTTCGGTGAGAGCTGGGATTCCCACCTACCCCTTGCAGAGTTCGCCTACAACAACAGCTATCATTCCAACATTGGCGCCTCACCTTTTGAGGTGTTGTACGGGCGGAGATGTCGCACCCCAGTCTATTGGGTTGAGGTTGGTCACATAGTGATGGGACGGACAGAGGTAGTCTTGCAAACTACCGAGAAGATTCAGCAGATTAGACAGCGACTGCAGACCGCTCAGAGTCGGCAGAAGAGTTACGCCGACAGACGCCGATCTGAGTTGGAGTTCCAGGTAGGTGATATGGTATTACTGAAGGTTTCACCCTGGAAGGGTGTGATTCGCTTCAGAAAGAGGGGAAAGTTGGGTCCCCGATACATTAGACCATTTCGGGTTATAGCCAGGGTTGGCAAGGTTGCATATAGACTGGATCTTCCGGAGGAGCTCTGTCAGATACACAACACTTTCCATGTTTCCCAGTTGCGGAAGTGCATGTTAGACGAGGATGCGGTAGTGTCATTGGATGATGTTCAGGTCGACGAGCGCCAGAACTATGTGGAGCAGCCGGTGGCTATTTTGGAAAGGAAGGTAAAGGTTCTACGCAACAAGGAGATACCTCTAGTAAAGGTGCAGTGGCGACATCAGAGGCGATCTGAGTGGACATGGGAGCCAGAGTCTGAAATGCGGGAGCATTATCTGTTTACCATTGCAGACTTCAAGGACGAAGTCTAGGTCAAGTGGGGTAGAATTGTAACATCCTGAGATTTTGCAGGTATTTATGAATCCTCTCTTCTATTATTATTTGGTCATTTGTAGTCCCTGGGGTTAGAAGAGTCGACCCATGAGAAGCCTAAGGGCTAAAGTAGAAACTTTGAGAACAAGGCTAGTACGCTAAGCGTACATAAGGTACGCTAAGCGTGCTAGGCGCGCCGTAGTACGTTGGGCGTACACTTGTGTACGCTAAGCGTACTCACGTTAGGAGGAAACCCTAATATTTAGGGTTTGAGTGATATATAAACAACCTTATGACCTTATAACCCTCCCTAACCTCAGCCTCCACTGTTTAAAGCCGTTTTCCCCAAAACCTAATCATTTCCTTGAGTGTGAGAGCTTATAGAGTGTGTTTTGAGTAGTTGGAAAAGAAGGTGTTGCATCAAGAAGTTGGAGAAGGAGAACAAGCTTGTAGATCTGAAGTTGTTTTGTGCCCTAAAAGCTCCAGAAGGTAAAAAGCCTCAAACTTTATGCTTGTATGATATAGATCTCGTAATGCTAGCTTTAAGGAACCATTTCTTGTACGGTCTGCTCACTCTGGACGAAATAAGCTGTCCTTTCAGACCCTAGAAAGGGTTCTAAGTGATAAAAATGATGTCCCAGTGGCCTAGGACGTCCCATGCATGTAGTAGAAATGTCTTAATGGATTAAGACCATGTATTAAGAGCTTTCTGGACGTCCAAAGTCATAAAGTTCGAGACTTTATGGTTCTAAGACACTTTTGGTCGATGGATCTGAAATATGGGCTTAAGTGCTTAAGCCATTAAGCACTTACTAGAGTTTTGGTAAAACCTTGCGTAAGCGCCACGTAATTTTTGTACGCCTAGCGTACAGAGTCAACCACCCCGATGGTGGTCAATACAAGGCAGAGTACACCCAACATACCAGAGGAGTATACCCAGCGTACGACCCCTGTTGGGCTTTTGCGATTTGGGCTTCGGGATTGGGTTGCCTTTGGACTAGTTGGACTTGGGGCTTGATGGGATCTCTGGATAAAGAGTATTTTGGGCCAGTTTTGGTAGTTAGTCTTTAAATGAGGCCTGATTAGGGAGTTGGGCCCAATTTGGAAAATTGGGCCAACAATGGCCCTTATATATATATATATATATATATATATATATATATATATATATATATATATATATATATATATATATATATATATATATATATATATATATATATATATAGACTTATGGATCATGGATTTGGCATTGGGCCTTGTCCCAAATTAGGGAAAAGGAAAAATGGACTATGATTAGTTGAAGGAATCTTGGTCAAGATTAGTATTCCCATTTATTGACTAAATATTCGTTATTTTGGATAGTTCGGGATTTTTGGTGAGTCAGCGATTCGGGAGTTTGATTTATCAGTTGAGATCGACATTGCGAGGTGAGTTGTCCTCATTATACTAAGGGGTCTAAGGCACCAAGGCCGGCCCATTGGATTTGATATCCCAGTAGTTGATGACGTGTTGAGTATGAGATAGTTATACATGCTAGTTTGCTATGCCAGTTAGGTAGATCTGTAGGACTACCTATGTTACTGTTTGATTATCTGTATGTGCAATTAGTTGTATATGTAGACATGTTGTGCGGGTAGGGTTGAGGTTGCACTGCCTCGTGCAGTGACCAACAAAGCTTGGAGTATGCCAGATATGAGCTGAAGGCCGGGAAGGCATACCAGACTCATACTGAGGACTCATTAGCAAACCAGATACGAACTGAGGACCAAGTGGTATGCCAGACTCGTACTGAGGGCATATCAATTATGTTTCAGTTTTAGGACTAAAGGGGGCAAGCCAGTCATAAGCTGTGGGCTCGAAAGCAAACCAGACTTATGTTGTGGGCTCGAAGACAAGCCAGATGTAAGCTGTGGGCCTGGAAGGCAAGCCAGACTCACACTGTGATCCTCATGGGTAATCCAGTCTGTAGAGCTGTGGACCCATTACATGATGTTATTCTGTGTACTGTTTGTTATGTATCAGTATATTGGTGGAACTCACTAAGCTTCGGGCTTACAGTTTCAGTTTTGGTTTCAGGTACCTCAGATGATCGCGGGAAGGCAAAGGCGTGATCGTACAGCTCCTCACATTATATGACTATGTTTCTGGGATACTCTGATGTAGAACTATTTTGAAAACAAATTTGTAATAACTGGTGGTTTCTAAATATTTTAAAAAGTTTAAATTTGGTATGATTTTTATGGATGTTACATGCTCCTACGAGCACAACCATGGGCAACACCAAAACTCGTGTGGTACTCAAGCTCTCAAAATAGCATAGATGCACAATCACCCACCAGAACACCCAGGAGACTTATAACCACACGCATTACCGACCTCCTGGTACTCTAAGCAGTGCACCACTACCCCTATGTCAATATACACAAATATGGGTCATCAGCGACCCTGGGACTATCATCAGTCCTAAAAAATTCCTCAAAATAGCCATCAGTTACTAAGACTCAGCTAGTCTAGTATGTACCCCACCATGACATAGGTAATAAAGGGAGAGAACTCACACGAAACCTCATCATAAGACGAACACGAATCCACTATGAAGAATCCTAATAATAACTTTTAATATACAACCATGACTATTCTAGCAAGTCAACATCCTATAACTACCCAATTCAACCTGTCGGTCACTGAACCCCTATTAACAACACTATACTGCTCAATACCAGTCTACAACATACGTCTAACAGACCAATACACAATTCTCTACTACCTAACTGTCGGAACCATACATGTGGGTGAAATCCATGATGGCTCACGACATGACGTGACGTCATCCAACCATCAGGATGAGGAGCTCACGATTTCTCACCGTTCTTTCCATCTCCAAGCCAAACATAAGAAAACTCCCGACTAGCATCCAATGGGCCTAAAGGCACATTCCCATCATCCCACTGACCGTTAAGAACCCAATCAACACCCAAGTCAACACTTTGCCCAAGCACATAAGCTATACCATTCTTTAACATGCAACTCTTCCATAATCCACTGCCACCGACGCATCGTTAAACCAACCATGACCACACGCAACCAGAAAGAAGATAGAAAATTGAACTCTCATTCCAACTTGAAAGAACAGTATTCCACAATCTCCAGGAGAAACAAAATGCTCCTCAGGCCGACTGTGTCCCTTCTAAATTGTG
Organism: Lactuca virosa; assembly: GCF_052849685.1. NCBI lineage: Eukaryota > Viridiplantae > Streptophyta > Magnoliopsida > Asterales > Asteraceae > Lactuca > Lactuca virosa. The sequence continues at coordinate 41,587,502 of NC_136431.1, read as the reverse complement.
ATCTTACCCAAAAGGAGACGTACTAGCAAACGAACGAAACAACGAACCTCAACCGCTATTAGACACATTCTAACAATCACAATAACATCCCACACCTTGATGAATTTGAACAGGTCCTCACCAATGTACAAGAGACAAGTAAAACTTTGAATTTCGGAAAGGACTCCAAAATTAATCAGAATGTTGCCAAAATCCTGATCGAATCACAATAAGATCCCACACCTTGATGAAGTTGAACAGGTCCCCACCAATAAGATCCCCACCAACCCAATCGACGTGACCCGCCAAAACTAAACCTGCGTAACCACGATTATACCTGAAAAACTTAACAATGTTGCTCCTATATACGAACTCCCAATAGCCAAGGATGGCTGCTAACTCAAACCTAATAGGAACAAGCATTCCACAACAAAACAGTTGATAGTACACATACAAAGAGACCAAGATGCACACCTTACAAAACTAGACGAAGGGTTGACGCATCAATTGCACCCTTAGTTGATACAACTTGAAGCCTTCGAATAATCTCAGTGAACTCTAAGGCCGATAAATGATTTCCCAACTCATTCGAAGATAACTAATCCATATCGTGGGCTAACCATGTCCTCGATATCTTATGCACAACTCGAGCGGCTCAATGTTTCTCTATTAAGATCCTTGACACTTCTGAAAGGAACTTCTGACCACAACAAGTCCCTTACCCATCAGCTTCCTGCTGCGAGGACAACACATGCGTCCTTAAAGAAATACACATAATGGAAACTTGTTCTGCACCTACAATCTGACCAAACCTTAAATTTTCCACAACCATGGGGGATTCGAATGAATCCCTTGAGAAACACAATGAGAAACTTCTTAACCGCGAGAACTTTGATAGTAGTCCCGTTCTTCTCCCCATGCAACAATAATCCCGAACCAAAACCTAGCATACCTGAACCGTAGATTCCTCTAACACATTGTCCTGAAATCATAAAAATGAAACCGACCAACGACCCTCCAAGCAGAATAACCAGTTCTCCCCCACTTAGGGTTCAGACTATCATTGACTGACGTCTACCACATCAAAGCCTCAAACGGGCTTAACCAGGTACATACTCATCTTAACCCTCAGAATGCAAAACACAACACACGACCATCCTTCGACTAATCATAAGAAAACTCTTAATCTCATATGGAGACCTCGAAGATCTTCCCCAACATTGCCAACTCAATCTTAGCGAAATTGATCAGAATACCATTGAATTGACGAGACACCTTATGAACTTGACGTATGCACATAAAACTTTGCATTTGGAGAGTTGATCCACAACCTCATCCTCATCTTGAAGCTTCAAGAATTGCTTACAGATTCTCGAAACATAGCTCCCACAAACTCAACATATCTACAGAACACTCCTACCCAACACATGAGTAACTCGATACCTCCTCGGATACACCTGACCTTCTCGAATATGCATTACATATTCCACTTGCATCATGACCTTTACATTGGTCCTCGATCCACAAGAACAATCAAGTCTCGAACATTCCCTCACTGTAAAATAGTGACGATTTACCCCGAACCTGACTTTACCCTCTTACATCAGAATCCGACGAAGAGAACACCATCTCCTTCGACTGTCACACATCCAATCTCTCCTCCCTCGAGCACGGGAGGCTGGAAAAACATGAATTTGTCTCAGAAATGACATCCCTATACATCGACTAACCATTCAGCCTCAGGCTACAATCCCCGAGTCGATCATCACAATGGCTTTCTTCTTAAGTCCTGCGACTCAAATTGGCACTACTTCGAGAAAGGCCCTTGAGACCTTTGAATCTGCTAAGTCAACCAGGTCTATACCATATAGACCCAAACTTCCACGGGCACTAAGGCCCAAACAATTTCCAGTCTCATCCAGAATAATCATAGCCGACATGCAGACAGCGACGGAGACGACTGCAACTAATGCTAGTGTTATACCACACTATCTACCCTCCACTAGCTGCCTAGTAACCTCTATAGTCCTTCATGATCCCCATTCGGATCATGTGCTTTCAATAGTATGGGCCCATAGTACCTTCCACACCAATCAATACATGTCCCAATAATTGTCTTAAAGTTCCTAAGTCATTACGCAAGACCATTATCAACCGCAGATACCAATGTCCCCCCACATGCACACACTAAAATACCTTAACACTTTTCTTAGGTCACTAAGAACTCCACCACTACTAGGTGTAACAACATACCCACATGCATAGAAAATCTACCACAAACTTCCTAGATTCTCACCTTAGGTTTTCTCATATGAGAGTGATCACACTAGCACACTCTAACACTCTTCCAATGTAACTAGGAATACTCACCCCACCCTACTATCATATACAGAAGAAACTTCTACCAATGTCAACTAACTATCTTACAAATACAATTATGTAACATCCTGTTTTGGATCGTCCTTGACTTAGGGTTCGTGGGCTGCAACTCGGGCATGAGGAAGCCTCGGGGCTGCGACGAGTTGCTAGAAGCGTAGGGCTTCTCATCACGTTTCGGTGGATATGAGGTTCATTGGAAACGGAGTTATATCGAGGAAACTATGGAAGTTTGAAGTTTTGACAAGATAGGTCCCTTATTTGAGAAAGGTGCCAGCTGAGTACGTTGGGCGTACGTGTGTGTACGCTTAGCATACTCATGTGCGTGACTTTTAAGCGGAGCCACCTAGTACGCTGGGCGTACCAGAGGGTATGCTGGGTGTACTAGGCACAAAGTGAAAATTGTTGGGTTTCGAGCATTCTAACACTCTTATGGTGTACATGCAATCCTATAAACCTTGGATCTCTGTTTTCTCTATTATACATGCAAATATTAACTATTCCAAGGTTTCATCCTAACTAGCATATTATGAAGCACCTATACTACAAAGTTCTAGTTAGATGACATACCTTTTGATGTAGTTTGATGTCTTCAAGCTTTAAGAGCTTAGCCCCAATAGTGTGGAAGCCTCAAATGGAATCACAAATCACCAAAACACCTTGGAAGAACTTGAGAGAATATGTATGCACACTAAAATCGGCCCACTCTTATTTTCACACACTTGTGTCAATTTTGTGAGCCAAGGACCCCTTTATATATTATGGAGGATTAGGGTTACATCCATGTAATCCCTAATACCCATGACCTTTCATTTACATAGGATCCATGGGTTAAAAGCTCCATGGACCATCCATGAAAGCTTAGCCCAACCTAAATGAACTTGGCCCATTCCATATATATAAGAGTCCATATTTAATTAGTTCTTTTTGATCACTTAATTAATTCTAAATTAATTCTTGATCAATACTAATTAAATAATATGATTCCATATTAATATATTAGAACTTATAATATATTAATATAAATCATAAATATACTATTCTCAGAAGACTATCCATATAAATTGTGCCGGTGAAGTGCAACCCAAATGGACCATGCCGGGTCGGGTCAAGTACATACCAAATATAGTTATGGACTTAGACATTAATCCAACAAAAACCCTAAATGAGGGGGTGTCCCTATATAAAGAATAAGATGTCCTCATTCCTGGCCACCATCCTCAGACAATCAACCCTCTCAAACCCTAAATACTCATCCATTAAGTTTGTGTTGTCCATTTATGAGCTATTGAGTGATCTTGTGTTTATTTGGAGTGAAGAAGGAGCCTTGAAGAAGAAGGAGTGGGATTCCAGGTTTTGGATCTGAGCTTATCTGAGTTTGGAGCTTCATCTTGTGGTATAAAGCTCAAAGCTTTCTCACTCTTTTGATTTGTGCATTATTTTAGTTCATTTTAGGGTTTTTGTCCCAAAGTTGGAAGCTTTATGAGATATTGAGCTCCAGAGGTTATTATCAGCTTCTTTGAGTGTCTTTAGTGGTGTGGAGTTATAAAAATTGAGACTTGGACGTTTGAATCAACCCATGCATGAGATATGTGCATTTTGAGATGAGAAAATGAGAGTTTTGGGTGTTTGTGACTTTACCAGCCATGCAAAGGCTTAAAGTCACAGACTTTATGGAGTAAGAGCCTCTAGGGAGTCCAGATATGTGATATGAGCTAAGGTCTTAACGGGTTAAGACCAAGAAAGTGAGAAAAGCCATACTAGACGTACGCCGAGCGTAATCCTAGTACGCCCCGCGTACTAGGTTGGGGTCCCCGATCAGATTTCGTGCATGCTTGTGTACACCGAGCATACCAAGGGAGGTACGCCCCGCATAACCTCGTTGTGGGCTTTTTGGGCTAATCTTATAATGTGCCTTAAGGGTTGGGACTAGATCTTTAGGCTTGATTACTAGAGATTTTGAGTAGAGAAATATTATATATATATATGCCTTGGGCCCTTATGTTGGGCTTGTCACCTGGAATTGAGAGTTGGGCCTCGGGAGAGCCCATTCATTATTGGGACTTGGTGGGCCCAATGAGTTTTAGGTTATTGATGGGCTAGTTAGTGGACTACCTTTAGACCTAAAGAGTGAGGATTTGGACTTAGATCTTAATTGGGTAATTGTGGATTTTGGTCCAGTGTTAGAGGCCGGTGCAGCAACAACATCTATAGGTGCTGTTCATCATCCGAGGTGAGTCTTCTCACTATACTTTACCTAGAGTGGTAACCTTTGTGTGACCGGAGGGTCTTATGTGCTTATATTGAGTATTTTGATATCCTGCATTATGCCTTTGTGATTTATGCTGTGTATTATTCTGAGCTTACTGAGTTAGGACCGGAGGGTCCACCCGAGTTGTGGGACCGGAGGGTCCCACTGAGACACATTGACCGGAGGGTCTTATCTGAGTATAGCCATGAGAGGCTAATGAGATATGTGTGGTATTTTGGGGAACTCACTAAGCTTCGTGCTTAGCGTGTTATGTGATATGTGTTTCAGGTTCTTCTCAGGATCGTGGGAAGGCGCCGGCTTGATTGTACACACCAGAGAAAGAGTTATGTTTTGAGGATCCTGGATTATTAATCAAACAATTATGGAGTTGCGTTTTGTAAATTAAATAAATGGGATTTTTGTGAAATGTGTTATGAGAATTATGTGATTTTAAAATGAAAAATTTGTTTGAAAATTTACGGTGTTACAAATTACATGCAACAAGGATTAAATAGTCCTTCGACTCCAAGATCCTGCACTACAACGATTAGACTCAAACAAGAGCTGCGCAATAGATCCAAATCAAACATTCAAAAACTATTTAATCTTCTTGGCATGCAACTTAACATATGCGCTTAATATTTAACTAACATCAATATAGGTTTCACATAACACAAAACAAACAACATTCTAGTAGAAAGACTAATAGGCAATAATGAATTGAAGGTTTGTATCGATCGGATACAATTCAAGTATGAATAACAAAGAACAAACTAATCTAAACAGAAAAACAAAGAACATGAATAATCACAAAGACGCTTTCACTAAGAAAGGATGTTCTTGCCAAGAGAACGAAGGTTACAAAGATGGTCACCAAGACATTAGATTAGGGTTTCACCCTAATGTTGATTATATACGATTACAATAACTGATATCCCACTAATTAAGGGATGTATACCTATCTAAGTAAAGGCCTAATCCTAATCACAAATATTAAAGATCATATATATATATATATATATATATATATATATATATATATATATATATATATATATATACAGAGAGAGAGAGAGAGAGAGATAGGTTCAGGTATTTAAAGTAATTATTGTGTTATTGTATGCATAAATGTGGGCCAATCAAAATTAAATAAAAAATTAAATAATTAAATAAACAAATAAGGGTAATTTAGTAATTTGTTTAATAACTTCCAAAAATAATCCCTATAATCATGGTATTGACTTTTAACCTAATCTATACGGTTTAAATCTCATTCCCTCACCTCCGACCGATCCCATCATGAGGAATCTCGCAGGCGGCTAATCCGTTTCTTTCTGATCGATGGCGAAGAGGGTATCTCAGGGGACTGATGAGGCCGAAGAGGGAGATGGGAAGGAGCAGTGAGGCTGCGTTCTTGCTTCTCCGTCGATAGGGTGCGAAGGAGGAAAAGGGATGCATAAAAAACTCATACAGCGACACAAACCTATGCCTCCGCTTCTCTCGGTCGTTGCCTCTCAAGCAAGCCCTCACCGCCGTTAGCCAATATTCTCCCCTGTGAACCACCTGCCGGAGACCGTCGCACTCAACAGCTAAGGTTCATTTTTGTCCAATTTTTCCTGTTGTCGAGTCCTCCCTGATGTCGATTTTTTTTACTAGCTTTCACTCTTTCTTCTTTTCCCTGGTTTCTGTTATATTTCTTTGTTGTTCTATCAATTGATGCATAACAAATTCATAAAACAGCTCTAAAATAGAACGAAATGCGAACCTTTTAGGGTTTATGCAGCAACTTCTTTTAGCTTCCAATAGGTTCTGTATTCATTGCAGATCTTCAATTCAAAGGAAAATGGAACGGAGGAAGTGACCTAAGTCGTAGTTCGCTTCCTCTTCTTGATATTGTTGTTCTTTCTCTCTTGTCTGTGTTCCCACTTCAAATTTAATGAGATGTGTATTACTGCTGATAATAAAACAAAAGGGGGCTTTTAGTTTACACACAAACAATAAAAAGACCACAAATTATTTGTAAATAAAAGATAGAACTGAAATACGGAGGAGTTATATTCTATAACAATTTTTGTTCATTACGTGAGTTTGAATTTCAAACCCCAAATTTTCTGTTATGTAACACTTTTCTTGTATATGTGTTTGTGTTTCAGTTTTCAATTGAACCTAGATCTTATTCTTAAGATGCTTATATGATAACTGGAACAATTTGAAAGTGTGTTGTTTGTTCAACTCTGTAACAGTTTGAAGGTGCTATCTTAGGTTATGGAACAATGTTAAACCAATGAAGTTTAATCTTCAAATGAGGTTTTTTAATTTGATTTGATTTCAATATATAGAATGGATGTTTGGGTTGATTGTTTGACATAAATCAAAGAAATTTTGGATTTGTTTAGGTTTATTTTCTAATTCTTTCAAGGTGTAATATTTTTGGTGAATTTGGAATTTGTTCTGATTGTCTAATTTTTACAGGAAATTGAAAGTTGTTTTGATGCACACCAAGCGCTCGCTAAAATGCTTCAACTTAATGGTATTTCTTCGTTTATAGTATTCTATAAGAAAAGAATGTTTTTTATGATAATCATGAACATATTCTGTTAGAATGCGACGAATTAATATAATTATTGGTAAATGAATTCCAATTCTATCAGAATGGAATCATGAATTCCAATTATGTTGGAATGGATTATGGATATTTTCTCACTAATTTTTTCATTGGATTTGTTTCCACAGAAGCTGATGCTTGAAGAACGGACCACGAAATTTGAACAACGCCTCTTAGCAACATTATTCTTTTAGAATGAATTAGTGTTATTTGTTAGATTTTGATGTTTTTTCCCGATTTGAAAGTTTTTTAGTTTTATTCTTTAACAATAAATGTAATTCTTAGCAATTGTTACATGTATTGTATAAGAATTAATATAATTTTTTTTTAATTCTTCAATTGCTGGTTCGAGAATTTTTTATTCTACAAGAAATATGTTCAAGAATATTTTTATTATATTATCGTTCTAGAATATTTTTATTTTTGAACATACTCAAACATATTCTATTAGAATTTCCGAATTAAAAACCTTATAATTCATAAAATCGGATTTTTAAAATTAATAGAATCTATGATCCCTTAAAATATGCAAATTTCCTTTATTATATATATATATATATATATATATATATATATATATATATATTAATTGACTAAAATACCCTTCTAGTTAAATTAGATGGTATTTTTCGTTTATTTTTAATTAAATAATATTTATTAATCACTTTCTTAAAATAAGTAAAATGATTGGCCCACATTTATGAATACAATAACTCAATAATTACTTTGAATAGAATAACCTAAGCCTATATATATATATATATATATATATATATATATATATATATATATATATATATATATATATATATATATATATATATATATGTATTCTTAAATTAGTTGATCAGGGTTTGAATAGCCAACTTTAACTCTATGGTCAGTGATTGGTATCCGTCTGATGTATAGGCTAGGGTAGCCTTTATCATTTAGACTCTCAGTAGGAGCTTGGTAGTTGGACCAGGTGTGAGACTGTCAATCTCAGCGGTGGATTAGAAATTTTATATCTCAGTTTGGTAGAAGGTCGCCATGGAATCTGAATATTTCGGATAAAATGCAAGTGTAAATCATTGGATTTCAGGATATGAGCCATGTATCAGGTTGGAAAATGGACGAGACTCACGTTGGGAGTCGTCTTTGTACATATAAAAGATCTTTTCATCAGCAATTTAAGGTTAAGGAATCTGTCTGCCAAAGGTATCAGTTGGATACTTTAGGATCAAAAGGACATTTTCAGTTCAGATTGAAGTAAGAGGTCCAAGTGATTATGTTTCGGGATGGTCCTACATGTGTGGAGGTCAGGAAAAGTTTTGGGGGTTCCGAAATTATAGCAATAAGGTGTTGGTTTGTCAGCTAAGGGATTAGTGATTTCTTCACCATTATGAGTATGAGTTCTGATAAGGTTAGGTTTCGATGGTAGCTTTGGAGGGTCACTAAGAGTATGAGTCAACCTTTCCGATGATTCGGGGAGTAAAGAGGTATTGTTCGGAGCGTCTGGTTGTCAAGAGGGTGGTAAGGAGTGACTTCGAGGATGAAATCTAATTTAAGTGGGGGAGAGTTGTAACACCCTGTTTCGAATCGTTTCCTAATTCGGGGTTGTGACCCGAAGATTAGTTATGATAAGGCTTTGGGCTTTAGGGAAAGAGAGATTTAGACCCCTTTGGATATGGATAATGTAGATTAGGTGATTTGAGTGTTCGGTTTGTGCTTTGGAGCCCAAGGGTATAACTTTAAAGTGATGGTTCGGGCCTTTTATGAAATTTGGATTTAAGTTCGGAAAGTTATAAGGCTAATGAGAGATGATAGGATTGTAGTGATTCTCATTACCTTTCCGTGGATATATGGATCGTTATAATCAGACTTAGAACGAAGAATTTATGGCCTTCGGAAGTTTGGTGGTTTTAGGGCTAAGCCTAGTACGTTGGGCGTATAGGGAGTACGTCGGGCGTACTTGGCTGGATGATCGTGGATGGCCCTTGGAGTACGCTGGGCATACTCTAGTCAGGTGAAAACCCTAACTTAGGGTATTGGACTCTATTTAAAGGCCTTAACTTATGTACAAACCCTATTATCTTCAACCTCCATCAACCTTAACCCTAAAATCGAAACCCTATCCTTCATTTGAGCATTCTTGAGGCTTTTGAGTAATTTGGAGTGTTTTCGGTACACATTGAAGAGGAAGGAGCTCATTGGAGAAGCGTTGGTTAACTTAGAACTTGTGGATCCAAAATTTTTGCATCTTGATCTATCTTCTAGAGGTATAAAGTCTTAACCTTGATGACTTCTCTTGTAGATCTAGTTTGGGTGGTATTGGTACGTTTTGGTCCCAAGATTATGCTTCTTGTGAGTAGAAGTTACTCCAAAACCTTTTAGCCTCATATTTGGTCCTTATTGAGGTCATTAAGTCATAAAGTTTGGATCTTGAGGAGTATTATCCTCTCATGCAAGAATTGGTGAGCTTTTTGTGAAGTTAGGAAGCTTGATTGTGGTTTGGACCCCATTAAACCATGCAAAGTCATAAAGTCAGGAACTTTATGACTTAAGACACCCCTTATGGGTCAAATCTATGTTTGGACGTTTTGGTCTTAACCATTAAAAGCTTAATATGAGTATTGGCCCTCTAATGAGTACGCTAGGCGTACGTAGGTGTACGCTCAGCTTAATGCATGGATTCCTCGTGTTACTCTTCGGTGACTTATACGTTGTGCAACGGCGGGTAGTATGTGGGGCGTGCGCTTCTGGTACGCGGGGCATACTCCCGATAAGTTCATTTTGGGCCTTTTGGAGGTTGGGAAATGGATTATTGGACCAAATACGGGAAGGGTAAAATGGTCTTTTACCTAGTGGAAAAATAAAATATAGATTGTGCCATGGATTTTGGGAATTGTCTCAATTATTGATTAAGGATAATTGGTTATGTTCAGTGTGAGGCTTCCGGTAGTAGCAGAGCGTGTATCTCAGTTATCTCGGATTGAGGTGAGTCTCCTCGATGTACCCATGGGTCGAAGGCACCAATACCGACCCACTACGATTTTTTATGCTAGTTGTCTTTGTGACTCTTGCAGGGTATATTGGGCTAGGCCCATTGTATGATAGGCTAGGCCCATTTGTATGTTGGGCTAGGCCAATGGATCGGGAAGGGCTAGGCCCATTGTATGTCATATAGGGTGCTAGCTGTGGGCTAGGCCCATTGGTTTGGCAGGGTTGGGCCCATTATGGTGGGTTGGGCCCAATATGTGGGCTAGGACCAATGATATGTATGATATGTTGTATTTGGGGAACTCACTAAGCTTTGTGCTTACAGTTTTTATGGTTATGATTTTAAGTACTTGTGGTTCAAAAGGGAAGAGCCCGGCTTGATCGCAGCGCATGCACCCATGTTTCCGCAACTTGATGATTTGGGTATCATACTCTAATAACTGTTTTATTCTGATATACTTTTGAATGTTTGGAAAACTATAATTGGTGTTTCTGGTTAAACTAAAAATGAAATTTTTACCTTATAATTTTTTGGTCATTACAATAGATAATAAAACTTATAGAAAAATTCTAAACTTGGTGGATGGAATAGAAATCCAGAAGGTCGGATTAAATGCAACTTCTTTCAAAACTTTAGAATCATGTGTTGTTCTCTCCCATCTAGCCCATACAAAGGTGAATATCATATCAAAATCACAAATTCCAATTACATTTTGATAACATTCACCTTTTCTTCTTCCCCTATAGCGAGTTTGTTCATCAACGGGCACAACTACATGTATAAGTGTTCCATCTAGTACACCTATTGCTCCAGGAAATATGTGTGTTAGCCGTAGATGACGTTCTGAGGTATTTCTTGTTGGATTAGACGATATTGGTACTATAATTTCTCTTGCAAAACACATCATTGCACGTAGGACCTCATTAAAACAATGATGAATCGTTTGTGTGGAGTGATGGAATCTTTCTTTAACTGATCGAAAACGTTCATTATGTCCTATAACATGTAAAAATATAGCCATCTTCTCTTCAACGGTTATAGTCCTGTTACGTTGCAACCAATTTCTTTGTGTAAAATGATTGCATAATAGTACAAATGCATCTTGTCAAAGACGCATCATAACATAACATTGTATAGGACGTCCGTGTATCTAATCTTGCATATACACATGCCCCTTTGCTACCGTTTCGCTAGCTCTTATTCTTTTAATTATTCTTTTCCTTCACCGGACCAACAAAAACCAATACCACAAGAATACAAGGAAATATAAAAAGTCAGCTTGTTTATCCATATGTGACCTGGTCAATGTCAAATACAAATTACATTAAAATCAATAACATAACCAACCATAACATATAAATGCTAAACACATAACATTCCACAACATATAAATTCATAAAACATAACAAACCTAACAAAATAATCCATAACACATAACAATCTAAACATAAGAATCCATCACGTTAACCATAACATACTAAAGTCAAACAACGAACCATAACATACTAAAATCAAACAATGAACCATAACATACTAAACTCAAACAATTAATCCAAACTTTCTTCCCACATTTGTAACCCACGACTCACAAGTAGACAAGTTAAGGCACAACCAAATTTTCCTATTACCCACACTTTCAGCAAATAACATAAGAGTAGTGGTGTATTTTGTATCATATTCTCCCCACTCCAAGTTTTCCAACTTCGCCATACAATCATCCATTTCCTTGTCAAGATTATTTGCTTGTGTGAATGCCTTTGCAGCCTTGACAATTTCTCTGCCAGCTTATTTTAACTCATCATCAAGTGTGGTTTCATTGGGACCATTTCGTTCCACCCCCTTATTTTTTGTCCGTCCAGATGATTCTTCACTTGCAGGTGAAGCACTAGTAGGTTGCGGTAGTGTTGAGGTTGGGGTATCCACATGAGGTGCTGACTCTTCCATCTCAGTATCCTCAAAATTATGTGTAGTAAAGACTTCACTGGGATGAGGTAGTGTCGAAGATGGCCCCCAACTGTGAATGTCGGTCGAGGTCACCCCATCAAGCAGTTGGGTACTCATATTGCCATATTTATACACATTTTTAGGCAATATTTTAATACATTTTAATTAATATTTTGGTTAATTGCAAAGCTATATGATACTTATTGAATTAAATTATATTTTGCATCCAACTGGAACACTCTTGAAGAATACAGACCGAAATTTACAAGAATTGGAACTTTGGAGGATTGAAGATTAAAAGAAGGAAATTTCAGCGAAAAACCCAACTCACGACGTGGCACTCAACCTCACGACGTGAGGAGGGTATTCTATAAGATTAGCATACGCGAAGTCAGAATCCTTATCTAATACGGATAACTACTGAGCTCACAACATGATACATCAATTCTCACGACGTGAGAAACGAATTTTCCAAAACTATAGTTATTCCTTCACTCTTACGATTTTGGAAGGCTTTTGGAGAGTTTTCTTGAGGAGAATTCTTCTGAGAAACCAATTTTAGAGTCCAGAAAGTACACAAAACATTCTTTTGAAAGAGAATTACTTAGAGATCAAGATGGAAGAACACATCATCACATTGGTTTGGTGTACTTAAATTATGTCGAATTCTGTTGAGATTGTGTCTATGTTTTCAGCCATGGGTAGCTGAATTTAGTTGCTTTCGTAGCTAGATGATACTTTAACTCTATGGTTTAGTTATCTAATTTATGGATTTTAATAGTTGGTTTTATGCTTTTGTTTGATTATCATTACCTAGCATGTTAACATTTGTGAGTTTGATTGCTTGAATTCAGGTTTTGTGTAGCTTAGTGACCATTAAATTACATGAACTTGTTACCTAGTAGTTTAGTTACTATTAAATTGCTAGAGCAATGATCGACCAAATCTTAGATAAGTAATAAAAGTAACAAATTTAGCTGTGTGGGAGAACATAAATTGTGACTATAATTGTGTTTTCTTAGATAAATCTTACATGGCTCAACTATAACTAATAACTACTTATGTGTTTTGCTTATGTATGATCATACAAGGTAGTTCATCAATTGGTAAAAATATTAGTAAATTTGGACTTGAATTGCTAATTACATAATAAATGGCGACCAACTTTAATAATCTATAATTAGTAGCTAACCATAGAGGAGAAGTGGATTCGAACTAAACGGAAGTGTTTTTAGAATATTAATTAAAACTATTAGTTAATTGTTTAAGTTTTCTGAACTTGTAAAATCAGATAGAAAAACCATTTTTAACTTTTGCTTGTTTTTAGACTAATCTATTAGTAGTTAGGTTAGTAAATTAAATCCGTTCCCTGAGTTCGATACCCGACTGTTAGTGCTATATTATTTGCGAGAAGGTACACTGCCTTAAGTCGTAATAGTAAGTTAGATAGTTGGTTAAAACCAGTGTAGGAAATTACGTACATCAAGTTTTTGGTGTCGTTGCCGGTGAGCGACTATTTAAGTTTTTAATTTAATTGCTTTAGGTTAATCGATCCTTTTTGTAGGTTTAAACCTGCAAAAAGTTAATTTTTAGCATTAGTTTTTTTTTCTGAATTACTGAACTCACGATGTGAGCTCTTAAAGCTCACGACGTGAGCTCAGTTGTTTCACGTTTCCTTTCGTTTTTGCTTACTGTTTAGTTTATCTGCTTCACCACGAGGTGGCATCATTACCACGACGTGGTGAACATTGGGTAGAAATTTTTAATTAGTTTTTGTTCGTTTTTACGTTTTTATTTTTGTTTTTATTGCAGTAGTTTATGACCCATGGATCCAACACACAATTGACACCACCACTTGAAGATCTACAGTCAGCTTTTCATAAAAAGAAGAACAAGAACGTAGGAGGATCAAGCAAAATCATGAAAGAAGAGAACAAAATCGAATTCTTTGAGAATACTCCTTCCAAAAAGGAATCTGGTTACGAGCCCAAATCAGAAACCGACAAAAGTAGTGAACCCGGAAGCGAGCCAAAAGACAAAATGACGGACATTGCTGACATGACAATGGAGGCCTACAAAAAAAGAGTACAAGAGGAAATCGGTCCTGGAATTGTGCAACCGACAATTCCCGCTACTACTACCTTCGAGCTTAAGGGACATATCCTTACTTTGCTAAAGTATATTCCATTTTCCGGAAAAGACCATGAAGATGCATACAAGCACCTCGATGAAGTCAATGACATAGCCGACTATTTCAACATTCCTAATGTTCCTCGAGAGACTGTCTTGTTAAGAATGCTTCCGGTTACTTTTAAAGGAGCAGCTAAAGACTGGTTGAAGGAACTTTCAGCAGGCTCAATCACCACTTGGGCACAAATGCGTGAAGAATTCCTCCAACAATTTTCCCACCATATAAAGTTTCTAAACTCAATAAGGCCATAGAAAACATTGAGCAACAAGTGCGGGAGTCATTGTACGAGGCTTGGGAAAGATACAAAATAGCTAATAAGAAATTGCCCCCAAAATGATCTAAACGAGCAACAAAAGGTCTTGATCTTCTATGATGGGGTGAACGTCATGACAAAGCAACTCCTTGATTCGCAAGGACCTTTAACTAAGAAGAATCCTGCTGAAATTATAAATTTTAATCGAAGAGTTTTCAAAGCATTCAGGGGAATATCACAACCCTTGTAATGATGGAACTAGGGGGATCGGGAATTGTGCTTCGGAATATATGGCGGCGGTAATGGCAATGTTAAGTAGCATGGATAGAAGAAGGACCAAAATGGACCAATCCATTCACGCGATTCGTGTGGGTTGTGAAAATTGCAATGGTCCACATTTGACAAAAGATTGTCATTTGGACGAGAACAGGAATAGAAAGGCTTAAGGCTACTACTTAAGTGGAGATCGCTACAATTAAGATTGGAGGAAGTCGAAGAAGGAATGGTTTCCTTACGATGAGTACAAAAAGCAAAAAGAAGAGAAATATAGGAAAACAGGCCGAGGCTTTTACTATAAAGAACAACCACAACCTGAAAAGAAAGTTGATTTGGAGTCCATACTTACTAGGTTCATGGAGGCTTCATAAAAACGTCACGATGCAGCTGATGCTACTATGAGAAATCACTAAGCTTCTATTAAATACATTCAGACTCAACTTGGTCAATTAACTACATTGGTTAACGAACAGTTTCCTCCACCAATTACCGATAAGAAACCACCACCACATGTCATGGCCATCGATACTGAAGAAGACGCTATTTCTGAGTTTTTATAAGCCTTGGAAGAAGAGACAAAGCAGCCCGAATCATAGCCAAAGCGGATAAAAATCAAAGACAATAATGTTGTTGAATTACCGACCTCACGTCATGAGGATTCAACCCTCACAACGTGGGTCCGGTCTGGGCAGAAAGTTTTTTTTTTGATGTTCAAGCTTATCAACCTCCTTTACCATTTCCTTTTCAAGCCAAAGTTCACCCACTAGAGAAAGAGCATATTAAATTTATGAAACAAGCAAAGGGTATTCCGATTAATACTCCTTTTATTGAATCCTTGGTACAAGTACCCGAATATGCCAAATTTCTTCAAGATTTACTCGATACTCGCCAACAACTGGAAAAGACCTCCAAGGTAGTCCTTAGTGAGCAGAGTTCTAAGGTTATTATGGAAGGGATACCAAGGAAGATGGGATATCATGGACGTCTTACACTTCCATGTGAATTTGGAAACAACACGAACAAATATGCTTTAGCCGATTCTGGAGCAAGTATAAATTTAATGTCTTATTCATTTTATCAGAAGCTCAACCTTCCAGAATTGAAGGCTACTAGAATGATGATTCATATGGCCAACCGTTCAGTGACTCGTCCTCGCGGCATAATTGAGGACATTTTGGTGAAAATTGGAAAATTTATTTTTCCAATTTATTTTGTAGTGCTAGACATGAAGGAGGATAAATATGTCCTAATTATCCTTGGACGTACTTTACTCAATACCGCACGAGCCTTGGTGGATATTTGCGAGTCAAAACTTACATTGCGAGTGGGGAATGAAGAAATGACTTTTGGAGTGGAAGACGGATTCAAGAGAGATTACGCTCAAAATGAAGTATTCTTTATGGATGAAGAAAACGAGCGTGAAGAGTTGGAGAAATTGATGGAAGAAGAAATTCAAATCATAGAACAAGTCAAGCGAACTAATCCTAGAGCATCAATCCCAATGGTTTTTGAGGTCTTTGCTTATAAAACTCCGAGTTCTCTAGTTAGTGAGGAGAGTGAAGAAAGTTTGGTGTCAATTGATGAAGAAGAAGAAGTTAGCCAATATTTGAGACAACCAACTTTGGACAAGGTGGATTTCAAAGCTAGGGAACTACAAAAAGAAAGAGGAGAACCTGAACTTGTTGTGAAGAATAAAGGGGTGAAACGGAAACTCGAGGACGACGATTCTAAATTGAAGAAGGAAAATTCTAAGAAAGCTTATCTAAGAAGGGTGCAAGTATATAAGAAAAGGTGGAGGGAACAAAAGGTGCAAGTGGAGAACCCGATCTCAACCGATACAACGTTGGGTGGCACGGAGTCCGGCTCATGACTCCTTTAAAAGAAGCGCTTCTCGGGAGGCAACCCGAGTTCGGTTTGCGTTTTTCTTTTCGTTTTTTTTTTAGTTTTTGCATCTTTTTCGTAGTTTTGCATTTTTATTAAGTTTTAGGATAAATAATCATCAAAGTCATCTTACTTTTTAAGGATAAGTTAAAATCAAGTGTGGGGTTTCAATTATAGAGTAGTTAATTTTTTTAGAGAAAAAATTGAATTTATGGTCAAAAACCTCGACACCACGACGTGGGTTTAAGCCCCACGACGTGGTAATTTAATTTTACCCGGTGATATTCACTCGTTTTAAACTCACGACGTGAGGTTTACTCCTCACAACTTGAGATATAAAAACACGGGCGACAATTTATAAACACATCTTTCATCATTTTACTACCACTATCTACCACTCACGACCAAACGAGAAGAACTTGTCCCCACACTTCGATTTTGTGCCATTTTTCCTCAATCTTCTCTCGATTTTGTGTGTAATCTTCGATTTCGGTAATATCCCCACTCTCTAATCTTGTTAATTTTTCTAATTTTGTGGATTTAGAGTTAGGTTTTGTTCTTAAATTCTAAATGTCGAAAATGGTTATATACTCTGCAAAATCGTTGCTGCATGTGGGATTTATGAACATTAGAATGCTATTATATAAAACCCTTGGCAAAATTTTGGATTCGTGATGCCTGATTTTGGTCTGATGATTAGCTGTCGTTCACGGCTCACGATGTGGCCTTCAAGCTCACGACGTGAGCTCGGTTCACAAAATTTTCTGTGATTTTTCTGCTATTGTTTGATCTTTGTTTCTTCCCTTGGTCTTGTTTATTGTTTATTTTGCAGAAAATGGCCTCAAGGAGAACAAATGAGCAATTTCACGGGAATGTTTTTGACCTTCACCCATTATATTAACTTCTGGTCAACATGCCCCAACGTGTGGTGGCAAATTTTAAGAACAATATGGGGTGTTTATATAGCAGAGAATTCGCTATTTCTCCTCGGATTGATTGGGTCAAGTAGGAGAACTAGGACTCACGGAGAGGATGGCCCCATATTTAACGAAGACATTTATAGGGGACGGGTTTTCTTTCACTTGTAATGGGTGGAACAATGTATTTGCTATCAACGAACATGTTTTTAAACAATTATGTGTGGAGTTTTTCGCGTCGGTATCATTTGACGCCGCTACGGTGGATCCATGCTTTGCACGAACTTTAGTTTTCCACCTTCGGGGCGAATATCGAAAATTCAGTTTAGCGGAATTTTCTTGGAGGATGGGAATTTGTAACGCCCGGTTCCCGGTACATATTTTTAATATAAGTTTTTGCATTTTTACTCTGGGACTCGACGATTTGGAGGCCCCAACTCGTCGAGTAGATGCGAATTTTGGGACGCGGGTGGAAGAATCTACTTGCCGAGTCGGAAGCCTCGACTCGACGAGTAGACCTGTCTGGTTGAAACCCTAAGTTTGAGGGTTTTCACCCTATTTAAGCAACTTATAGGGTCTCCACTCCAGCCTCCATCACCCTCAGACTCTCTTCACGAAACCCTAATCGAATATTGAGTGTTCTTGAGCTTTTTGTGCCATTTGTGTGTCTTTGAAGCTTGAGAAGAAAGAGGAAGCTTGGGAGATCAAGAGAAAGCAAGTGGATCCAGAGGTTTTGGCACATTCCCAACTCATTTGAGGTATAAAGATGATACCTTCACTATTCATTTTTTAGATCTCCATTTAGGGCTTTTTTCTACCTTTTCTAAGTCTTAGTTAAGCCATATTCGGGACTGTGTGTATCAATGGGGTTGTACTTCAGATCTTGAACCTTTAAGGGTTCCCATGGAATAAAGGTGCCAACTTTATGGCCATGGGAGTCCCATGCACCTTGTAGACTTCATTTTAGGTCCTTATGAGCTAGTTAACCCATGCATGCACGTAAAGTTTGTAACTTTACGTGCTATATCGATCCTAGGAGGTCAGATCTATGTTCTGGATGCATTAAGCCCGACTTGGTAGACTTGGACTTTGGGGGACTCGGCGAGTCGGTTCATGGTTCCCCAACCTTTTCTGTTTCTAATCAATCTGGTTGAGTCTAGAAGAGGACTCAACAAGATGGACGTGAATATGGACTTGAAGATCAAAGAACTCGACGAGTTCAAGGATGATCTCGGCGAGTTCAAGGCAATGTCCCAACTTATATGAAGAAGAACTCGCTGAGTTCAAGGAAGAACTTGACGAGTCAAGGGCTAAACACTTCAACTTGTATGAAGCAGGACTCGACGAGTCCACGGATGAGCTCGGGGAGTCATGAGCAAAAGGTCCCGATTCTGTATGAAGGAGATCTCGAAGAGTTCTTGAAAGACTCGACGAGTAGGATCGAAGTTCCAGTATTTTGTGGATTATGGAACTCGACGAGTTGGTGGACCAACTCGGCGAATTGAGTCAACCAGATGTTGACTTTGACCAAAAGTTGACTTTGACCAGGGTGTTGACCTTGACTTTGACGTTGACCTCAGTTGACCCTTGAAAGGGTTAAGAGTATGAAATGGTAATTAAGGAAGGTCGTTATGTGTAGGAGTTGATAGGAGTTGATCCCAACATCGAGGACAGTTCAGACACTTCACGACATTAAGGTGAGTTACCTTCCAGTAGAAGTGGGTCTACGACCACAATGCCGGCCCACTAGTAGAGATTGTTTGTCAGATAATTGTCTTTGTGATAATTACTTGGGTTTGCCACTGTCCGATATATTTTATATGCTAGTATGATATGATGTTAAGTGATAATGGTAGTAGGGGGGATAGTCCCCATGTTACGATTGTAAGGACCAAAGGGGTAGGTCGGGCACCCCAGTATGCCTGACAGTAGGATTATTTTATGTTATTATGTGTTAGTAGTAGGGGTGAAATAGTCCTCGTAACCGGTTGAGATAAACCGGAGGGGTAGGTCGGACACCCCGGTATGTCTGACAGGGGTAGGTTAGGCACCCCGGTATGCCTAGCAGGGTAGGTCGGGCACCCAGGTATGCCTGGAAGTATGTTTATAGTATGGTATGTGGTATAATGGGGGAACTCACTAAGCTTTGTGCTTACAGTTTTCAGTTTTGTTTCAGGTACCTCTTCGTCGAAGGGGAAGGAGTCGGCACAGTAGCAGCGCATCACACACACACACACAAAATTTCCATATTATGAGATTCCTGGGATTGTACTCTGACATTATTACTATTTTATGATATGGTTGAGACACGTGACTATGTTTTATGAAATGATATGAATCGATGATGTTTCCTATAAATGTTTTTCTAAATCGTTATATATAAAAATGAAATTTTTGGTCTTGAAAATTGGGATGTCACAAGTTGGTATCAGAGGCTTGGTTTGTGGGATTCGGACACACATTCGGGGGTGTCTGGACTCAAATCGAGGGTTTGAAAGATTTTTACAAGAAAATAGTTTTTTTTCTCTAAAAATTAAAATAAGGAGTTTTGAGAAAGAACAAAATGTGTGATGCGTGCGACCGGCCGAGCTCAAGTAAGTTTTCCCCAAGATACCCATACATGTTATGTTATGATACGATATGATTATGAGAACTGCATGCTAGATTAGGGCTAAGTATCTAGGAATGATGCCTTATATGCCTATTGTATTTGAATGAGAACGGCATGCTAGATTAGGGCTAAGGATCTAGGAAGATGCCTTATGTGCCTGCTATATGTGCTTATTGAGTTACATGCTAGAACTGATTAGTCAGTAATATGATGGCCTGAATAGGATATACTTGGTATGGTTACTCAATGCTCGAATGTTGTTTGCTTTGTGCTTTTAGGAGTTCTAGTTATCTTTAACTAACTAGTAAACGAATTCGTTAAGTTACATATTGCAAGGAGTAAATAATTTCAAAAGTTTAGGTTTAGCCTTACTGCGCAGCTCATGTTTGAGTCCAACCGTTGTAGGGTAGGACCTTTCATTTGAAGAATTATCTGGTTTTAGTGATATGTAATGGTATTCGCAAGCTAGTTAGGAAAAGGTGGCAGGGATTCCTTATGCAGCTGATGGCGGAGAGTAGGTCGGAGAGTTACCCTAGGGTAAGCCTAGGATGAGATTAGTGCAGTAAACAGTAGCAGTAGAAGGGACTTGGTAACGTCAGGGCAATCCTTGACGAAATTACGGATAGATGTGGAAGGTAGTATGGGCCCGTACTACTGAAAGCAGAGGATCCGTACTCGAGTCAAGGAGGGCTGAGATATAACCAGGGAACTTGTAGAATGTGTGAAACCTCTCGAGGTTATAAATGACCCTGACAATTATGTGTTTTGTTTAAGAATGGTGGTGATTACGCGACACGGAGGGGGAGGTTCAGGGTCAGTATCAGGTTTAGGATCAGGTTCGGGATTAGGTGCCGAGCCAGTTGACGAGGGACTACGAGAGTTCATTGCTTCTGAGATCACGAGAGGCATCCTTGAGTCGACCCTGGTGATTTTCGGGTCGATCAACGAAGGGATTATCGAGCTGATGGAGGATTGCCTCAGGGCATTTCAGAGTGACATGGCTGTCATTCAGTCAGGGACACGCACACTCTCCTTCAAGGACTTCAGGGGATGTGGTGCGCCAGACTTCCACGGAGTGAAGGACCCCATTGTGGCCCGGAGATGGATTGCAGACATGGAGTCTGATAAGCTTTTGCCCTGAGGGGTCGAAGGTCCGGTATGCTGCAGGTTGTTTGAGGGACCGAGCTCGAGATTGGTGGGAAGCGGTCAGTGATTCTTTCGGAGCCCCAACCATTGAGGCTATGACTTGGTCGAACTTTGTGACCAGGTTTAGGGCTGAGTTTGCG
Source organism: Lactuca virosa (assembly GCF_052849685.1). Classification (NCBI taxonomy): domain Eukaryota; kingdom Viridiplantae; phylum Streptophyta; class Magnoliopsida; order Asterales; family Asteraceae; genus Lactuca; species Lactuca virosa. The sequence continues at coordinate 41,565,952 of NC_136431.1, read as the reverse complement.
CCGGCTGTGGAGCTTCAGCAGTTGTCCAGGGAGTTTATGGATATGAGGCATACGACGGAGTCGGTGGCGGAGATTACCTCCAAGTTCAGGGAGGGCGCCTTACTGGTACCTCATTATGCAGGGGACAAGGAGATGCGGAAGACCCGCTATCACAACATGTTGAGAGCTGACATTCGGAAACATGTAAGCTACTCGGCATGCCCGACATTGGATGACATGATTGTGAGGGCGAGGGAGAGGGAGATTGACATTGAGCACATCCGGAAGAGGAAGGCGGAGACTGAGCAGGGTACTGGGGTTTCGAGGAAGAAACCCAAGGGGTTCGACTCTAGGTCGAAGGGCCATCAGGGCCGGAGCCACTGCGGGAAGTGCGACAAGCCGCATGAGGGGGTTTGTAGACTAGGGTCACCGGGCTGCTACAAGTGCAGCAAGACTGAGCACTTGGGCAAGGATTGTACTGCTCCTACACCTATCTTCCAGACATCAGACCTGATTTGCTTTCATTGCAATCAGAAGGGCCATAAAAAGGCCAACTGCCCTAGATTGACAGCAGCAGCGCCAGTGGCGGCGCCAGCTCCAGCGACCCTGCGTATTACGGATGGTCGACAGGGCAAGAAAGATGCTCTGGTGGTGAGGAGCCGAGCCTTCCTGCTGACCACAGAGGAGGCGCGTGCCGCACCTGATGTGGTGACGGGTATGTTTCTTCTCCCTAACTCTTATCTCATGTCGATTATGATATTTATGTACTGTGTTTATGTGTTATGTCTAGGATCGTTCCATGTGAACGGTATCCCAGTCCAGGTGTTATTTGATTCGGGGGCTACCCGATCATTTGTTTTTCTCGCGCTTAGCAAGAGGTTTTCCAAGTCTTCGGGAATGTTGGATTATCCCTTAGAGGTTGAGATTGCGGACGACCGATATGTCCGAGCATCCGAGGTTTTCAGAGACTGCATGTTGAGGTTGTATGACGAGCGTTACCTCATAGATTTAGTTCCCATTTCATTACGTGGGAACCAGCTTATTATAGGCATGGATTGGTTGAGACCTAATGGGGCGGTGATCGACTGTGCGCAACAGCTGGTGTGTATCAGGATCCCAAGTGGGGGAGAGCTGGTGATTCAGGGCGAGAGGCCACAACGAGGACCAGCTTTGTGCTCAGCAGCGAGGGCTAGGCGCTACCTTCAGCAGGGTTGTGCAGGGTACGTCTCCTACATTATGGATACCCGGGAAGCCGGTAAGGCGACCGTGAGTGATGTGCCAGTGGTGCGAGAGTACCCGGACGTATTTCCAGAGGAGCTTCCTGGGATACCTTTGGAGAGGAGGGTGGAGTTCCGGATCGACCTAGTCCCCGGTGCGGCTCCGATAGCCAAGGCACCATATCGGTTGGCTCCTCCTGAGATGCAGGAGTTGTCTACACAACTGCAGGAGCTGTTAGACAACGGATTCATTAGACCTAGTAGTTCACCCTGGGGATCCCCGATCCTATTTGTGAAGAAGAAGGACGGGTCGTATCAAATGTGTATAGATTACCGGGAGCTGAACAAGGTAACGGTGAAGAACCGTTACCCACTCCTGAGGATTGATGATCTCTTCGACCAGCTTCAGGGGGTATCTTGGTTTTCCAAGATAGATTTACGTTCAGGCTACCATCAGATGAGGTTCAGAGACGAGGATGTACAGAAGACTGCGTTCTGGACTTGCTATGGCCACTACGAGTTCGTGGTGATGCCCTTCGGGCTCACCAATGCTCCTGTCGCATTCATGGATCTCATGAACCGCGTATGCAGACCGATGTTGGATCGGTCTGTGATAGTTTTCATTGATGACATCTTGGTTTATTCCAAGACGCAGGAGCAGCACGAGGAGCACTTGCGAGAGGTGTTGGATACCTTGAGGAGGGAGAGCTTGTACGCCAAGTTCTCCAAGTGTGAATTTTGGTTGCGCGAGGTGCAATTTCTTGGGCACCTTGTCAACCAGAACGGTATTTTGGTTCACCCGGCCAAAGTGGAGGCCGTAATGAGATGGTAGGTTTCAAAGTCTCCATCTAAGATTTGGAGTTTCCTGGGATTGGCAGGCTATTACCAGAGATTCATTCAGGACTTCTCCAAGATAGCCGTACCCTTGACCCGGATGACGAAGAAGGTCGTGGTCTTTCATTGGGGGCCTGAGCAGCAGGCAGCGTTTGATACATTGAGACAGAGACTATGCGAGGCGCCGATCCTAGCCCTGCCAGAGGGCGTGGAGGATTTTGTAGTGTACTGCGATGCGTCCATATCGGGTTTGGGCGTAGTAGTGATGTAGAGAGGGCACGTCATCGCCTACGCCTCGAGGCAGTTGAAGCCTCGTGAGGCAAACTACCCTACGCATGATTTAGAGTTGGGAGCGGTCGTCTTCGCCCTCAAGATTTGGCGACATTACCTCTATGGGGTCCGTTGTACCATTTCCACGGATCACAAGAGTCTGAGGTACCTCATGGATCATCTGAATCTGAACATGAGGCAGCGTTGGTGGCTAGATGTGGTGAAGGATTATGACTGTGAGATCCTCTACCTCCCAGGGAAGGCCAATGTTGTGGTCGATGCTCTTAGCCGCAAGGCAGTCCCGATCAGAGACATTTGCTTGCGGATGACAGTAGTGACTCAACTGTTGGAGCAGATCCAAGAGGCCCAGCAGGAGGCTATGAAGGAGGAACATCGGAAGAGCGAGCGTATTATGGGTTAAGTTTCCTCCTTCGACTATGATAACCGTGGGTTGTTGACACTACACCGTAGAGTGTGGGTTCCATATCATGGAGGGGTACGCCAGGTTTTGATGGAGGAGGCGCACAAATCCAGATTCTCGATTCATCCCGGGGCGATGAAGATGTACATAGATCTTCATCCTGATTACTGGTAGCCCTGCATGAAGCGGGATGTAGCCTGGTACGTTGAGAGATGTCTGACCTGCAGGAAGGTCAAGGCAGAGCACCAGAGGCCTCACGGCAAGACACAGCCGTTGGATATCCCTATGTGGAAATGGGAAGATATTACTATGGATTTCATCACGAAGCTTCCCAGGACCGCACGGGGAGTAGATTCGATTTGGGTCATCATGGATTGATTGACCAAGAGCGCCCATTTCATTCCGATCCAGGAGAGCATTTCGGCCGAGAAGCTGGCCGACATCTACATTAAAGAGGTAGTAGCACGACACGGAGTGCCAGTCTCTGTGATTTCTGACAGAGACGTGCGGTTCACTTCCAGATTCTGGAAGAAGTTCCATGACGATTTGGGTACTCGTCTGCACTTCAATACCGTTTTTCACCGGCAGACGGATGGTCGGAGCGAGCGGACCATCCAGAAATTGGAGTATATGCTGCGGGCGTGCGTTTTAAACTTTGGTGGTAGCTGGGATACCCACCTTCCCTTGGTAGAGTTTTCCTACAATAATAGTTACCACGTGAGTATTGACCATCCTCCCTTCGAGATGTTGTACGGGAGGAAGTACAGAACCCCGATATGCTGGGGTGAGGTTGGGCAGAGGGCCATGGGGAGTACCGAAGTGGTACTCAAGATGAAGGAGAGGATCCAGCAGGTCCGGAGCAGGCTTCAGACTGCTCAGAGTCAGAAGAAAAGTTTTGCCGACAAGCGTCGTTCGGACCTGGAATTCCAGGTCGGGGATATGGTTCTCCTGAAGGTGTCACCTTGGAAAGGTGTCATCTGGTTCAGGAAGCGGGGCAAGTTAGGCCCCAGGTACATCGATCCTTTCAGGGTTGCAGCCCGGGTGGGCAAGGTGGCGTATAGGCTGGATCTGCCAGCTGAGCTTAGCCAGATTCACAGTACCTTTCACGTCTCCCAGCTGCGTAAGTGCATGGTAGACGACTCTGCAGTGGTGCCTCTAGAGGTTATTCAGGTGGATGACAGCCTGAACTACATTGAGCGACTAGTAGCTATCCTCGACAGGAAGTCGAAGGACCTTAGGAACAAGAGGGTTGAGCTAGTGAAGGTGCAATGGCAGCACCGCAAGGGCTCAGAATGGACTTGGGAGCAGGAGGAAGAGATGAGAAAACACTACCCCGAGCTTTTTCCAGATGCAACAGCAGACTTCGAGGACGAAGTCTAAAATAAGTGGGGGAGAGTTGTAACGCCCGGTTCCTGGTACATATTTTTAATATAAGTTTTTGCATTTTTACTCTGGGACTCGACGAGTTGGAGGCCCCAACTCGTCGAGTAGATGCGGATTTTAGGACGCGGTGGAAGAATCTACTCGCCGACTCGGAAGCTCCGACTCGACGAGTAGACCTGTCTGGTTGAAACCTTAAGTTTGAGGGTTATCACCCTATTTAAGCAACTTATAGGGTTTCCACTCCAGCCTCCATCACCCTCAGACTCTCTTCACGAAACCCTAATCGAATATTGAGTGTTCTTGAGCTTTTTGTGCCATTTGTGTGTCTTTGAAGCTTGAGAAGAAAGAGGAAGCTTGGGAGATCAAGAGAAAGCAAGTGGATCCAGAGTTTTGGCACATTCCCATCTTATTTGAGGTATAAAGCTGATACCTTGACTACTCATTTCTTAGATCTCCATTCAGGGCAATTTTCTACCTTTTCTAAGTCTTAGTGAAGCCATATTCAGGATTGTGTGTATCAATGGGGTTGTACTTCAGATCTTGAACCTTTAAGGGTTCCCATAGCATAAAGGTGCCAACTTTATGGCCATGGGAGTCCCATGTAGCTTGTAGACTTCATTTTGGGTCCTTATGAGCTAGTTAACCCATGCATGCACGTAAAGTTTGTAACTTTACGTGCTATATCGATCCTAGGAGGTCAGATCTATGTTCTGGATGCATTAAGCCCGACTTGGTAGACTTGGACTTTGAGGGACTCGATGAGTCGCTCATAGGACTCAGCGAGTCGGGTCATGGTTCCCCAACCTTTTCTGTTTCTAATCAATCTGGTTGAGTCTAAAAGAGGACTCAACAAGATGGATGTGAATATGGACTTGAAGATCAAAGAACTCGAAGAGTTCAAGGATGAACTCGGCGAGTTCAAGGCAAAGTCCCAACTTATATGAAGAAGAACTCGCCTAGTTCAAGGAAGAACTCGACGAGTCAAGGGCTAAACACTTCAACTTGTATGAAGTAGGACTCGACGAGTCCAAGGATGAGCTCGGCGAGTCATGAGCGAAAGGTCCCGATTCTGTATGAAGGAGAACTCGATGAGTTCTTGAAACACTCGACGAGTAGGATCGAAGTTACAGTATTTTGTGGATTATGGAACTCAACGAGTTGGTGGACCAACTCGGCGAGTTGAGTCAACTAGATGTTGACTTTGACCAAAAGTTGACTTTGACCAGGGTGTTGACCTTGACTTTGACGTTGACCTGAGTTGACCCTTGAAAGGATTAAGAGTATGAAATGGTAATTAAGGAAGGTCATTATGTGTAGGAGTTGATCCCAACATCGAGGACAGTTCAGACACTTCACAACATTGAGGTGAGTTACCTTCCAGTAGAAGTGGGTCTACGGCCACAATGCCAGCCCACTAGTAGGGATTGTTTGTCAGATAATTGTCTTTGTGATAATTACTTGGGTTCGCTACTGTCCGATATGTTTTATATGCTAGTATGATATGATGTTAGGTGATAGTGGTAGTAGGGGGGATAGTTCCCGTGTTACGGTTGTAAGGACCGAAGGGTAGGTCGAGCACCTCGGTATGCCTGACAGTAGGATTATGTTATGTTATTATGTGGTAGTAGTAGGGGGTGAAATAGTCCCCGTAACCGGTTGAGATAAACTGGAGGGGTAGGTCGGACACCCCGGTATGTCTGACAAGGGTAGGTTAGGCACCCCGCTATGCCTAGCAGGGTAGGTCGGGCACCCAGGTATGCCTGGCAGTATGTTTATAGTATGGTATGTGGTATGATGGGTGAACTCACTATGCTTTCTGCTTACAGTTTTCAGTTTTGTTTCAGGTACCTCTTCGTCGAAGGGGAAGGAGCCGGCACGGTTGCAGCGCATCACACACAGAGGATTTCCGCATTATGAGATTCTTGGGATTGTACTCTGACATTATTACTATTTTATGATATGGTTGAGACATGTGACTATGTTTTATGAAATGATATGAATCGATGATGCTTCCTATAAATGTTTTTCTAAATCGTTATATATAAAAATGAAATTTTTGGTCTTGAAAATTGGGATGTTACAGTATTTATGAAGAGAATGAAACAAGATCTCCGATTTTTGACATCTTTTTGAGGTCGGTTGCTCGAGAATATTTACCGGGGGTGAGTGGTTATGATTTTTGGACTACCATTGCGAATGGGGAATTCCATTCGGGTGTATCGTAAGAGAGCCATATCCGGTCACCGATTCATCAACTCCTCCATCGATTGGTTACCTTTTCCATCAACCATAAGAGGCACGGAGACAAAGTGACAAGTTTAAACTTGTTCTTCTTGTGGTCTATTATTGCTCCGGCGGTTTTCTGCAATATTTCATACCATCTTGCTAGTTACTTAGGTAGCAAGGTGGTCATATCACGACCGGGAGCCTTATTTGCGGTAGGACATTTTGTTACTTGCTTGGTGAGCTCTTATGGTATTTTGACGCCTCATTTGACTCGTACATTAATATGCAAGGCGGGGGACGATATTTCTTTGGGATATTTGGAGTCCATGTATGTTATTGTTAATATGGGTTCGCATTGGAGTATTCCCGCTGATAATGATGGGGAGCAATTTGGGTAACCTGAGCAGCAGCTGTGACAACCGTCAAATTCAAGTCAAAGTCAACAAGTCAAGGTCAACAAGTCAAACCGGTCAAACTTAATTAGTACTTGTATGCTAAAAGTTATTCTATGTATAAAAATGTGCATTTGTATGTCAAGAATTCAAGTGTCTTGAAAAATCTATGTGTTAACAATGTAAAAACCCTAAAAAGGGAGTTAAACGCATCAAAACACGACTAAGGACCCTTGCGGGGACTTAAAATAATCATAAACGAAGCATAACGGGGTTCACGAACCTTGCATTACGAGATTATACGATAATAATAATTAAGGTTACACCTCTCCCAAATCTCTCCATGTATGTGAAATCTCTCCCAAATCTCTCCAAGTATGTGAAATCTCTACCAAATCTCTCCAAGTATGTGAAATGTCTCCTAAATCTCTCCAAGTATGTGAAATCTCTCCCAAATCTCTCCAAGTATGTGAAATCTCCTCAAGTATGTGAAATCTCTCCCAAATCTCTCCAAATATGTGAAATCTCTCCAAGTATGTGAAATCTCTCTCAAGATCTCTCTCAACTTTTTATAGTCATTCCGACCCTTAACTTGGCCAAAACCCACTCGAAGCGGTGAGTTATATTGAAAAACGGCTAAATAGGGCCGAAACCGAACCTCTTAGGAACCGAACCTCTTAGGAACCGAACCTCTCAGGGCCGAACCCTTCTAAGGGGACCGAAACCTCCTGTCAGAACCGAACTTGTCAGAAGCCTTGTCGGACCGAAGCTCATCAGACCGAACCCGAACCCTCTCTTCGGCCTATTTCGCCTTCGGGCCCAGCAGCAGGGACCGAACTTTGGCCCCATCCGAGGAGCTTCACAGGTTCGCCCCTTTTCACCCGGTTTTCGACCACGACTTCGTTTTAAGCTCGTTTTTCATGATTTTAACACGGGATGTTCACCCAAACTCATATTTTGACATATAAGACCCTATATATTCATATTTTAATCACATCCCAGGGATTTATTAATTATAATCAATATTTTACATTAAAGAAAAGGGCTTAGGATATTTTATGTTACAAGTGGGTCAAGTGTGCCCACTTGCACTTATGTGTCAATTTCTCATTGGCCGACCCTTATCCACATCACACAAACCAATGCAAACATCCTTTCATCTTTGCAACTTGCTCCAGCCACATCTATATAAAGAAATCCTTGGAAGAGCTCTTGAATTACTTTGATCAAGTCCTTCACTTACACACTTCTCATACCACTTCAAGAGAGCCTCATTTTCTCTCTACTTCCCACCACTTTGTGCAAGTGTTCTTGAGTTGATACTGCACTTTTTGGTAAGTATTCCATCTAAACTCAAGTGTTATTCCATAATTTCATAACACTCTTGGATCATTGACTCATATCTTAACGCCAAAAATCGTTCTTAGGATCACCCAAGTCTTCACGTGTTCATCAAGTGCTCTTGACTTTATATTCCTTAACTTCAACCTTCCACTCTTCAAGTCATCACTCAACGTGAGTTCATAACCCTATATTTTCTAGTTTTCTTCAGTTTTCAGGGGGGGGAATACAAGTTAAAACACCAAAACATATTCAAAACTTAACTTGACAGCTTACAACAGAAAGGTTGGGACCTGTTCACGAACTGTTTTACCCAACTTAAACTTAATATTTTTCAAAACTGTTTAATATGAAAGTAGTTCAGGTTTGTACCTTTAAAATGACTACTTGCACATCTCCATATGATTTTTCTACGATTTATGGTGATTTTTACAAAACTGCCTATCATTTCAGAAACGAATTCGGACCAGTCTGTGATTATGAACACTTTCACATAAGTTAGAGAATTCTAAAAATCATAATAAAAATTATGAATAAACTAGACATATTTTATAAACTCTCAGAGCTTACGAAATTAGTTTTCGGCTTTGTATGATTTTTCTATGATGATTTCAAAACAGTGCAGAAAGAGTAAAAACTAGTTACATAGCTTACCATATTAACAACACTTTGTAGTATGTTGAGCAAAGTACATAACAATAAGTTTCTAAATGTTTGGATGCATTCTTGTTAGTTTACCATCATAAACAGAAATTAGTCATTCATGTTAAGGACTTTTCCATTCATTACGAACACATATAATAAACTATAATAAGTATGGTTTATGAAATTTCCGATAAAAGCATACTACATGGAAAAGGTTTTACTCTCAAAACAAATGGGTTTTTTCATATACTACATGATAAACTATAATAGTAATAGTTTATGGATTTCATATCACTAATTATTTCATAAAAGGTGATTTCACTTCCACCACGGAAGAGGTTTTATACTAAAACTATATGTAAACTAGTTAACGTAAATTGTGAGACATTCTCCTTCGGGGTACTCTTAAGTACCACAGAAAAGTCCTGTAGTTATAATCAGAATCTCTTGTAGGGAGAGCGTGATAGTTGTGTATAGATCTATATTGGGTCTGACAAACCCGCACCTGAGCTGCTTGCAACAGCCAGACCGGCAGGTCTGAGGTGACAAGTGTCATATCATTCCGACGCCTGAAGAACGTCGAGTACGAGGTCCTCGAGTTATAGTATGGTTATAACAACTCACATAGGGAGTTAACAATCTTTCAAGTTTACAGGGAAAATTCTACTTTGAAAAGGGGTTTTATCTATTTTAAAACTACTTGAACATTAACTGTACAAAGCACACACTCACATTCTCGGTCTTGGGATTTAAGGCTACATAACTTTTTATAAGGAAAATATTGGATTTTCTTTGGAAACACATTACGATTATAAACATCATAAGTACAAAACACACACTCATATTCTCGGTTTTGGGACTTAAGGCTACATAACTTTTATAAGGAAAATAAGGGATTTTTCTTGAAATATACATGACAAAGTACCAGATTTATACTAAATGGCTTTCATGATATTAAAGCTACGTTTCATCTACAATTGTTAGACTTCAGCTATAATTTGCTAAGTGTGCATGTTAGAGTTATATATGAATTTAGTCGCAATCGACCTAGAATTGGTGGGCCCGCCTTACTTCCTGTTCCTTGTTTGGTTGTGGACCTAGGGCAGACCCATTATATTCGACAGTTTATTTAACTTAAATTTTATATAACTTATATACACTGGGTGATTATAGAAGGAATCTACAGGTCTTTCTAGGGTACATTATTGCATAACATAGGAGAGTTCATTTTGCGTTTAATAAAGAAAATATTGAATTTTCTGGAATCATACTCTATCACTTTTTACAAGGAAAACGGCTTCTTTCTCAAATAAAACTCTTATGAACTCACCAACTTAATTGTTTTGACACTTTTTCAAAACTACTTGTATTCTCAGGAATTCAGTGAAACAGGAAATCAACTGCTTTTGAGGATGGGGCGTTAAATCGTCAAACATTTCATTTTTGTCATCATAAGTGTAATTGATTGGAAACATGTAAACACATACTATGGTATAACTTTTTCAATTATAATTATGATGGTCGTATTTACTTTGAGCACTATTATACTCGTTGTTGTGATACTATAGATGAAGTCCTCCACCCCCGGAGGTTTCCGCCATCCTTGGTTTGGGGGTGTGACAGCAGCTGCGTCAAAAAGGAAGAAGGAATGTGAGGGGGCAAGGTGACAGAGGTCAACCGGTGCAACAAAATGCACCCATGGGAGGAGGACCATCTTGCGTTGAGATGATGGCAGGTTATTTTAATTGGATGAGTATGCATATGAACTGGATAGGTGGTACCATGGAAAATATGATCCAACATTTTCACATTGAACAACCACCTAACTTGGGAAATCTATACCCAATTTTCCTTTCATGGAACGAGTATTGGTCGCGATAGGGAGACGGAGTAGGGACTAGCGGAGCACGAGATGACGAAGACGAAGACGAAGAATGATGTTTATCCTTTTTATTTTTAGTTATTTTTTTCTTTGTTGTTAGTCGAAGCCCATAGTTTTTAATAAGTGTGGGGTTAATTTCGTGAGAGACTAGAGACGACGTTAGAGTCAAGAAAAATAAAGTCTTAGAAGTGTCTTAATACATTTAGACGTTCAATTGCATTTCACTTGGATAGAAGAATTATTGCAAAACTGCAATCCGTGAAGACCCAGTTCTCACGACGTGAGCCTTTACTCCTCACGTCATGAGCTCGATGCCATCGAGATCCAAAGACTTCGATTTATTTCGACACCACGACGTGAAATCCATCACCACATCGTGAATAGTAAAAAATGGCATTTTAATGTTACTCTTCTAACCTTACAATGTGGCGTATGCTTTCCCACATTGAGATGTTATGCTTTAAAGATCTTATGCACCACACTTTTTGAAGATGCAAGTTTCCGATTCACATTTTTCCGACACATTCACATATCTTAGAAGATCCATGTTCCAATCACATACTCAAGGTGTTCAAGTTTTCCACACGCATTCATAAATCGATCTCGCCACTACTACCCCAGGGGAGTCTGGTCCTTTTTCTCCATTTTATTGCTTTTAAATTATTTTATGCATACAATGAGGGCATTTTATGTAATAAGTGTGGGGTAGGGGGTAGAAAAAGTAAATTGCTAGGAATTTAAAAATTTTAAAATAGATTTGGAATAATAATCTAAAAACTGAATCTAGTGATAATTTAAAAACTTTAGTTGCTAGTGTTACGTGAGATTCTCCAATGCGAGCTCAAAAGTTTAATTGAGCCAACATATGTTATAGTATATTTATGGCTTCCCAGGTTTTAGTGAAAAACCATAATATATGAAAAGATAATCTGGTAGTTTATATGGCATAATAAGTTTTGCAGCCTGTACTTGAAATCTATCCCGGAGCGCTTATGTAGTCATTGCACTTAGACTAATACCTCTAACCAATAAAGGTTGAAGTTAAGCTCCCTTGCTTAAGCATGTAGGATTTGAGCGAAAAAGGGGAGTTATATATAAAAAAGAGAGAAAATTAAAAAAAAATTGTAAGGATTTTGGAGCTATCAAAGTATGAAGATCAAAAGATCAAAATTCTGAAGAATCAAAAGTTGAAGATACCAAAAATCAAATAGTAAAGGTGGTGAATTCAAAGAAATCAAAGAGTAAATATCAAAGAAGTGAAGAATTCCAAGAGCTCCATTGTGGTATCAAAGTTGTAATTTTTCTAGATTATGTATGCTTGGGTAGCTTAACCAAAAATACCTTGAGGTTAAGAAAGATTTCTGAGGATGGATTCGGAGGGTTGTATAAATGAGTGTCGTATTAGGAACCTTAGACACAAATATGTGAAATGAGGTCTTGGTATAATGGCTGAGTTTGAAGTGGATTGTTATGTGATATTGGTATGAAAGTTTAACTTAAAATTAATTAGTTTTGCTTGAGGGCAAGCAAAGAACAAGTGTAGGGTATTTTGATATAGCCATATTTATACACATTTTTAGGCAATATTTTAATACATTTTAATTAATATTTTGGTTAATTGCAAAGATATATGATACTTATTGAATTAAATTATATTTTGCAGCCAACTGGAACACTCTTGAAGAATATGGACCGAAAATGACAAGAATTGGAACTTTAGAGGATTGAAGATTAAAAGAAGGAAATTTTAGCGAAAAACCCAACTCACGACGTGGCACTCAACCTCATGACATGAGGAGGGTATTGTAGAATATTGGCATACGGTAAGTCAGAATCCTTGTCCAATACAGATAACTACTGAGATCATGACGTGAGACATCAATTCTCACAACGTGAGCAATGACTTTTCCAAAATTATAAATATTCCTTCACTCTTACGATTTTGGAATGCTTTTAGAGAGTTTTCTAAAGGAGAATTATTCTAAGAAACCGATTTTAGAGTCCCGAAAGTGCACAAAACATTCTTTTGGAGGAGAATTACTTAGAGATCAAGAGATTGAAGAACACGTCATCACATTGGTTTGGTTTACTTTAATTATGTCGATTTCTATTGAGATTATGTCTACGTTTTCAGCCGTGAGTAGCTGAATTTAGTTGCTTTCGTTTATCTAGATGATACTTTAACTATATGGTTTAGTTATCTAAACTATGGATTTTAATAGTTGGTTTTATGCTTGTGTTTGATTATCATTACCTAACATGTTAATATGTGTGACTTTGATTGCTTGAATTCAGGTTTTGTGTAGCTTAGTGACCATTAAATTACATGAACTTGTTACCTAGTAGTTTAGTGACTATTAAATTGCAAGAGCTAGGATCGACCAAATCTTAGATAAGTAATAAAATTAACAAATTTAGTTGTGCGGGAGAACATAAATTGTGACTATAATTGTGTTTGCTTAGATAAATCTTACATGGCTCAACTATAACTAATAACTAATTCTGTGTTTTGCTTATGTATTATCATACAAAGTAGTTCATGAATTGGTAAAAAATTAAGTAAATTTGGACTTGAATTGCTAATTACATAATAATTGGTGACCAACTTTAATAATCCATAATTAGTAGCTAACCATAAAGGAGAAGTGAATTCGAACTAAACGAAAGTGTTTTTAGAATATTCATTAAAACTATTAGTTAATTGTTTAAGTTTGTCTGAACTTGTAAAATCAGATAGAAAAATCATTTTTAACATTTGCTTGTTTTTAGATTATTCTATTAGTAGTTAAGTTAGTAAATTAAATTTGTTTCCTAAGTTCGATACCCGACTGTTAGCGCTATAATATTTGTGAGAATGTACACTGCCTTAAGTCGTAATAGTTAATTAGATAGTTGATTAAAACTAGTGTAGGAAATTACGCACATCAGGTACAAAGATCAAGGCAAGGGAGGGGTGCATTTCTCAGCTTATCTATATACTTGTTCAACTGTTTGAAAATTTAATAAATATTATCAAACTAGTTAAACAAAATAATCTAATTTGAAAAATGTATGTGTGTGTGTGTCTATATATATATATATATATATATATATATATATATATATATATATATATATATATATATATATATATATATATATATATATACCCTCAGTTCTGCTTCTCATTCTTCATTAGTCATGTTGAAAGAACTCGTTACAGGATTATAAAGATTTCCGGTATTATTTCTAAGTTTCGACCACACTGCATACTTTGCTTTTAAATAGTCGTATCGGTTTTTCATTTGTCTTCTGTCGACAACAAAAATATGATCTTTTTTCAATTTCTTTTGCGACTACAATCCATGAGCTTAATTTTAGACCACTACCCTCTCGACCATTACTTGTTAATTCGTGTATACATGCTTCCGAAAAAAGTTTTGTCCATAGTCTCCTACTTCTAACTAATTCTAGTTTTTTTTTTTTATCTGTCATGTCTACTATAAAAAGAGAAGATAAACCATCTACATAACACACATTTACAACATAAATAAAGTATAAATCTGATTTCATCACATTTTTAACAACATATACAACATAAATTTTGATTTCATATAAATAAATTTTGATTTCATAAGCATATAACATTTTCTGATTTCTAATTTCATACAAACATGTACAACACATTCAACATTTTCTGATTTCAGCCCAACATGTACAACATTTTCTAATTTCACATACCTAAAATTTGATTTTATGCATGATAGTTTATTTTATTTCCTTCTTTTTTATAGTTTATTTTAGAATTTTAAGCCTTTTTTATTAGTATTGCATCGTATATTCTTTATTTTCTTTATCATAGATCGTGTTAGGTACTTTCTGTTTTGCATGAGGTATTTTGCAGGGTTTTGGAGCTCGTTGTGGTTGTGGATTAGCTTGGAGACGGGCTTTGTGGGTTTTAGAGGCATCATTGGGTTTTGCGGATCCATCAAAGGATATTTGGGCTTAAAAAGTTGAAAAATTGGATGAAGTGGGCTTATGAAGATTGGTCTTGGATTTTTATTTTGGGCTTGGACTATCCACATTTGAAGCTTGAAGATGATTGGCCAAATTTTCATCATGTGAGGTGTGGAGGGGACCAAGGGAATTTTGAGTATTAGGGTGGTGTAGTGTAGAAAAAAGAGCCAATAGCATTCCAACAACACTTGCGAGGGTGGAGTCTCAGTTGCACAACACTTGCGAGGGTACCCGCGCAACTGCACACTTTGGGGCATTTTGATCATTTTGCTCATGATTTACTTTGGGGGTTAGGTCTAGCAGCTCATATTTCGATTTTCCACCATTCATGAGCATTGGATGCGATTTTTGAGAGCTTGATACACATTCTTCTCATCTTTCTAAGTAATTGTTAGTTTCTTGATTCAAAAACACATTTGTGATTGTTATCGTGTTGCCATGAGTTGCTAGTTTCTTTATTTTGGTTAACTTTGGCTAAAACCCTTGGATATTTGTGGATTTTGACGGATTCATGCTTGATTGTCATTTATCTTATGTTTATGATTCTGGCTCATATTTCTTATGCTTGTTTAATACTTTGATCATGAGCTTGGTACTTGAATGAACAATTGTTGGTTTATTTATTTGGCTTAGCATTGAATCATTGAATTTATTTAGAACAAGGGCTTTATGATGGTAAAAATCATCTCTAGCTTATGGATCATAACTCCTTTATGGATGTGTAAGCATTGACATCCTCTAGGAATTGGGGATTCCTTCATTCTTAAAGCTAATCAACTTTCTTGGGTTCAATTGTTTCAATTGAATCATTGATTTTGATTAAGAAGGTATGTTGTGGGCTTCCCCAACCTCCATACTATCTATGAGGAATCTTGGCATATCATGCTTCATGATTGCTATAACCAATTTGGGATGCATAAGCTCCATATTGAATCCTAATGATAAACATACAAATGTTCATTATGTTGAATTGCCTGGGTTGACCAATTCTCTCCAATATTCGAGCATCTCACCATCTTGCTTAATTGCAAGCTTTTTAGTTATTCAAGTCTTTTTGTTTTCAAGCAATCACACCCCCACCCCCCTTTAGTTTAATTGTAGTTAGTTAGTTTTATTACACTAGTTCTATTGTATTGCATTGGTGATTGAATACAACCATTTCCCCGAGGATCGATACCCCTTTTTATCATTATATTACATTTTATATCCAAACAAATGGTGTAATTTGCTTGGTGGACTTGACATCCCGCCAATGCACACATTAGTTCATATAGAGAAAATCAGATTTCATACACAAAGTTGATTTCAGTAAATGTAATTTCAGAAAAAAAATCAGATTAAATACACATGGTCTGATTTCACAATCACAAATCCGTATTTCATATAGAAATCATTTGATTTCATACATCAGAAAAAAAATCGGACTTCATACACATCAAAGAAAAAAAACGGGGAAGAAGATAATTGCATACTTGCGATGTTGTGGAGGTCGCCGGTAGAAAGTTGTATGGAGGTCGCCGACAACTGCGATGGTAGACTGTGAAGAACGAGAAGGACTGTGAAGAACGAGAAGGAGGCGCAACAACGTTCTCGTGTTTTTTTTTCTTTTACGGCGAAGGGCATAATAGGCAAAGGAGTAATTTCTTTTTGGGTTAGCTGCTAAATTATGATGGACGGAGTAAGCGATATTGGTCAACAATAGTTGATCGAGTCAGTCAAACTTAACATTATCAAATGGGCTGACTGCTGACCGAGTAAGCAGTTAGCTCTGACCAGCCCCGGTAAGTGCAAAACAAACAACCCCTTACTAACTTAGTTCTTATGATGTTGTAGGATTAACTTTATAGATCGGTTTTTAGAAGTAGGCATACTCTTGACAAGATTAAAGTTCAAGGGCTGGAGTTGGCAAGCGATGAAGACAAGGACTTGAATAAATATCATGGAAGCTGAAGGGCCAAAACTTAAAGAGTAAAAGGTATATTTTATTGAGCATAAATGACTCATTCATCATGGATCACATTTCTTAATTGTGAAGATAACGATCCATCCTCCGGGGGGGGGGGGGGGGGGGGGGGGGGGGGTTTCAGATAAGAATTTGTCGTGTATTCCTTTCAAACTGGTCATAAGTATATATTGGGTTTGCAAATTGCAAATACATCTTCTTGAAAGTTGTTTGTGATTAAATAAGTTTGCTACTAGTTTAAATTGTCATAGAAAAGTAATTCATATGTTTTTGGATTGATCGAGAAATATCAAATATGAACCATTATTATTATTATTATTATTATTATTATTATTATTATTATGGTTGGTTTTTAGATTTTGTTGTTAAAGTAAAATATTTAAATGAGAAAAAAAAACACAAAAAAACAAATTGCTTTTGCTAACCGAGAAAAATATCCGAACATGATATTTTCATATCGGTTATAGGATATCAGCTCCAAATAAATTCAATCAGCCATATATGAATACATTCAATATGAATACATTCAAAGTTCTTAAACTGTTCTTTAGTCGGGAAAAAATCAGATAATTTCTATCTGATATACAAAAAACGACTTGGAAAAAAATATTGATCAATCCAATCTACTAGATTTTTTTAAATCCAATCATTTCCAACCAAAAAATTGGATAATTCCAAACAGAAAAGATAAAAATTCGATTTTATCCAATCTAAGACACTTCTGAAGTGTAGACTAGCCCTGCAATGAGTGCAGGAGCGTAGTGGTTGAAGTGCAAAGTCTATACATGAGACATAGGGTTCAAAACTTGATACGTTCAAAATATGTCTAGTATAGCTCGATTAACCTTTCCATATGGGCATTGATACTGATTGACATGGATCATTATGATGATAATGATATAGTTTATCATTTTTTTTTTACTATAAACTCTACTCTCTACTTTATAGATTCACATTGTCACGTATAAGTCTATAACAATAAACAAATACCACCTCATTCCAAAAAGATGAATAAGAAAGAGCAGGCCCACATGGTTCCCCTTAAAGCCCAAAGACAAACCCATGCTCCAGTATTCTATTTTTTCAATATCAACCCTTCGAGAGTTTGGGAATGGGACCCATATCCTTATTATTGGACCGTGTTTCCTCATGCCATGTCTATTATCAAAACAAATGCCTTACAATGATTGGCTTAATTTAAAATCTCGATGAATTTTACTTTGAACTTATCAATTATCATGATGTTAATCTTCATTAGTGAATGATCATTAAATAATATTTTATTAAATTGTAACTAATCCACTAAAAAGACTTGCAAAAGCACCTAGACACAACAAAGAACTCGTATATGGCTGAACCAAATATTCAGATCTTATATCATTAGTAGGTTTTCTAGTTGATTGGGGATGATCAATCTAATGGAAAATCCCCGATAAAAATAGGGATACTCCTGATCTTCGATCCCAGTTTCGACTCTGACTCCGATCCTAACCCCAAACTCAAAATATATAATATATAAAAAAATAGTAGGTGTTATATACCATTTTAATATTATGATTTTAAGGTAATATTATGCAATATTATTAATAATCGCTGAAATCTTTATCTTGTTAGTTTTACTTTAGTGATTAAGCTTAAGTTCTAGAACTAATTCCTTTATGTTATTAATTTAAAGTATTGGGTTTTAGTGAATTAGTTTTGTGATATAAAGTTCCAAAATTAGTCTAATGGCTATAGTTTCTTTTGTCAATTTTCATAGCTTTATTGCATTAAACTAGTAATAAAACATACATTATTATTCATTATTGAGATTAGTTTAATAATTAAGTTGTTAATGATATAATCCAAAGTTCCATTAACATTGAACATTATAAGAACACACAATTGTTGCTCGATATGTTTTTCTACATATCTTTTTTCCAAATCAAACATAGAATTGAATATACGTTATTACGTTGTAGGATAAATGTGAGATTTGAAGGTGGGGAATGAATCCCACGTCTAGTGAAAAGGAAAACTATTAGCTACAATTAAGACTCTCATATCACTTATTAAACTTAAAGCAAGGCTTTATGCATGCTAAGACCAACTCCAATGGATACAAAAACTAGTGTTTTGGTGTAAAAATATATTCCAATGAACCACTAAACTGAACACAAAAATTGTGAGATTGAATAGCGGCCTCTATATTTGGATACAAAAACTAGTTTTTTGGTGTAAAAATGTATTCCAATGGACCACTAAACTCAACACAAAAATTGTGAGATTGAATAGAGGTCTCTATATTTGGAGTAATACTATTCATCACACTAAAACACTTTTTTGAATTGTTTCATATTATTTTGGTTAGTTTTTATAACTTTTACAATTTTATTAATTGTTATAGTTTATATTATAAATATTAAAATATATTTTTTGTGTAAATTTTTAGTGTGTGGTTGGAATAGAAAATTATTTTAAGGTTAAAAATACATCAATTTAGTGTTTTTTAGTGGTATGATTGGAGTTGCTCTAAAGTAATAAGTTTTTAGGTTTTAACTGTTTACCTAAATTCACCCTTAAATTCGCCTTTGTATAATATATGTAATTTTATAATGGAGAAAAATCTTCAATTCTCGTATTGGAATCCTCGTTCCTTGTTAGAAGCATTGAAATTGCATTTATATTCCTCGACAAGGATAAGGTGGGGATTCCAATGTGGGTCGGGGATTAGGGACCCCACAATTTCTAATTTCGTTGTCACATCTACTTGTATCTGTAACGTCCCATTTTCACAACCAATTTTTTTTTTTCATTTTTATTAAGGTGAAAACTTTCCAATTTATAAATCCATTATTAAGAAAATCATTTATTCCAAATTACATTTGTTCAAAATCAAAGTTTTATAGAAAATGCGGAATCCTCAACGCTGCTGATGCGTGTGTATCGTCCTGTCTTCGCCTTCCCATAGACTCCAATGATACCTGAAACAATAAGCAACTGGATAAGCATAAAGCTTAGTGAGTTTCCCCCCAAAAATAACGCATACCAAACATAACATATAACAGACCCTGCCTAATGAGTATAAGGGACCCCGCCCTAACTCGCATAACGGGCCCCGCCCACACTCGCATAACGGGCACCGCCCACTGAGATACGAGCCCCACCCATACTCGAATAACATAAACACATAGCAGATAATTATATAACATGCAAACACATGCCATAATCACATAGGTAAATAGCATACATACTAGCCTTTGGGCCCCGTCCGGCATCGGGTCGTACCCGGTAATCATAAAAACACATACAGTTCCACAGGCTATTACAACAAGCAGCATACTCGATACCAGAATACATATCTAACACATCACTACAACATAACAACATACTCAATACCAGAACACAGATCTACCAGATTAATATAGCATAATAGTATACTCAACACCAGAACACAGATCCAACAGATCAGTACAGCATAGCATCGTACTCGATACCAGAACACAAATCTACCAGGTTACTATAGCATAACAATATACTCGACACCAGAACACAGATCTAACAGATCACTATAGCATAGCAGCATACTAAACATCCACAATCCAAGGAATGCATGGTCGAATATACTCAGAGGTGAGATAGTCACCCGAGCAGGTGATCCTACTCTAGAACCACAACCAAATAAGGAACAGGTAAGGGAGCTTAGATCAAAAGTCCTCAGTCTATCCTACATGACTATATACAGCTCCTAAGGTATCCCTTTACTAACAGATAACCAAAACTAGTGGGCCGGCATTGGTGCCTTCGACCCACGAGTATAGTGAGGTGAAACTCACCTCGATATACGCGTAGGTAGCCACTGAAGCAATGAAGAACTCTACCAGGTTCAGCTCACTTCCAATCACCTATATGAAGATACTTGAGTCAATACCCGATCACAGGTCATAGTCACTTGCAACAGTGACCACCTCACATGAAATGATAATTAGGATTTCACATAAAATGACGATTAGGGTTAAGTAAGAACACTTAACCCATTAAGGACTTAATCACCTAAGGGTAGGATTGATTAAGGTTTGACTTAGTCATCTCAGGTGAAATAATAATCCAATTGATAGCCCAATTACGTGCCTGATCATTTTCCAAAATAGAGCTCCCCGATTCTAGGGTTTTCTATATAAAATGATAAACACGGTTAGTGTTCCACACTTAACCCTTAAGGACTTAATCCATTAAGTCCAATATTGCATTAAGTTAATTGTAGGCGCATTATTAAGTAATTATTTAAAGTTTAATTAACAGCTTTAACGCGGGTCCCGACCAACTCCAAACTAGGGTTTTCTTGACATTAGGGTTTTCTAAACCCTAATTAGGGTTTCTAACCCCAAACTTGTGCCACTCAGATTAAAGTTAACTGCTTAATTCATTAAATGTTTAATAAAACGGACACCACCCACTGCCACCTCGGGCAGTGGTGGTCGGCGGTGGTCCATGGCGGCATCCACTATTTTTAATGGTGATAATTTATAATTTTTAACCCAAAACATGATCAAAGCAATCCGGTACACACAAAACATCCATCCAACACACACATACGCACACAGCCACCCAATGTGGCGATTGGTGGTGGTAGAACGGCGACATGAGGTGGCAGCCACCACCTCACGGTGATGGTGGTGGGTTTTCTTCACTTCTGACTAAGAAATTATTATACAACATTCACCATTAGAACACACAATCAAACACCATATCACGCACACACAGCCACCCACACACGGTGGTTGGTGGTGACAGAAAAAACAGAAAAGGCGGCAGCTACCATGGTTGGTTGCCATGGTGGTCTGTCTCGCTTTTCGGCCAACAAAACACCCACGCACGGCTTGCAACAGTAACACACAATCACGAACACGAGTTACAACACTAAAATATACACCCAACTCAGCCACCCTCGAGGTGACGTGCGGTAGTCGGAGCAGCGGCGAACACACAACATCCGCTCGGAGCGGTGGCGGCGGCAACGACGTATCGACAGAAAAGGACGGAAAAGAGAAAGGTGCACGGCCTCCAACCAGGAAAAACGAAAGCGACGACCACGATTTTCGCTCTTTCGATCTCCTACTGCCCCGACGTCCAAAAAGATGTCTCATCGATCCCTCTACTGTCGGCAGCAGCAACGGTGGCGTTGGTTTGGTGGTTCACGACTTCGACAACGGGGGGTGGTGGCGGCTAGAGGGGAGGGGGAGATAAGGGTGGCGGCTGGGAAACTATCTTAGGGTTAGGGTTTATGCAGCCTTTTTAAATGAACGCCAAGAAGAGGGTGACGGGTTTATGCCCCGTCTATAATCAAACTTAACCCATTATTACACTTCCAGTCCCTCCCTCTTAATTTTTTTCAACTTAAATCCATAATTTACCAAACAACCATCAACCTTCAGAATTCATTACAATACAAGTCCAAAAGTTACAATTTAACCCTAAATATTCACAAATATAACTTTTAACACTCTAATGTATACACCTCGCTAATTAACACGACTTTAGGGCTAAAAAAATAAAATATAAAAATACATCTTGAAGTTTTTAAGGTTTATTATTTATTTATTTATTATTTATTTAATTAATTATTTTATTTTATTTTTAACGGAATGCTATAGTATCTCCATCGAATGTACCTTCATTATAAGGCTATATGGAGTGGAGGTGTTAAGCCCACTTGCTAAGTGTAACATCCCGTTTATTAAATAATAAACTGGAAACCCGAGATGTAATTTTTACTATTATTTTATATTATTATAGCCCAAAATCAAATAATAATTAGCGGGATGTTAGTTCGGGGGTTAAAGTGTAATTTCGACACTTATTTTGAAAAGGTTTTGTAGAGGAGGGGTTATTTGGTATCATTTGGACTTAATATAAAAGAATTTATGGAAGCAGGGGTTAAAGAGTAAATATCGGACTTAAATTGAAAAGATCTTGGATGATGGGGGCTGATTTGTAAATTCTAGCCTTATTATGAAAATAAATTGGGAAGGAGGGGCCAAAGGTGTGCATTGAAGGAAAATTGGTTATGATCGGGTATTAAACCCGTCACCATGCATCAGCAACAAACCCTAACCCTAATACTCTAAGCAGCCGCCACCCTCTCCCTCCTCCATCGTCTGGCCGCCACCATCCCTCAGCAGTGCTAGGTGAGTTATCCTCACTATATCAATAGGGTATAAGGCACCAATGTCGGCCCTTATCGGATTTGTATCCAGGTTTATTGCATGATATGCTATTGATTTACATCCTGGTAGTTAGGATGGTGTTATGCTTAATGACCTCGTACGTCGGTATCCTGGTTTATAGAATTATGCTATGTTAGTGATCTGTTAGATCAGTATCCTGGTTATAGGATGGTTGCTATGTATCCTGATTGTAAGATGGTTGCTATGTTAGAGATCGGTTAGATCGGTATCCTGGTTATAGGATGGTTGCTATGTTATTGATCGGTTAGATCGGTATCATGGTTATAGGATGGTTGCCATGTTAGTGATCAGTTAGATCTGTATGACTATCTGTACTTGCTAGCTAGCGTATGATATGTATGTGCAATGTTTGTTGGTTTGGGAAAATGGGTTGAGGAAGGTCCTGTTTCGTGCTGTAGGCCAAGATACCCAGGGCGGTCCGGATAGACCACAGGCGCAGGAGGGCATGTTGGTCAGACCGAAGGCCCGACGAGTGGTCCGGATAGGCTGAAGGCCCCGAGAGGGCTGTCCAGACGTGCCGAAGGCGCGGAGAGAGGTCCAGATAAGCTGAAGGCCTGCGAGGCGGTCCAGTCAGGCTGATGGATCATTATGCATGTTGTTTGCTTATATGTTTATATGATATGGTTATATATGTATGACATTGGTATTTTGGGGGTAACTCGCTAAGCCTTCGAGCTTACATTTATCGATTATTGTTTCAGGTATTTCAGATGATCGCGGGAAGGCGAAGGCGTGACCGTGCACCTCCTTATATTTTCATGATTGATTCTGGGGACACTCTGATGTTTAAACTATTTTGAAAACAAACTGTAATAACTTAATGGTTTTAAATGTTTTAAATTTTTTTAAATTGGCTTGAATTTTATGGGTGTTACAAGTTGGTATCAGAGCCTTGGTTTGAGTGAATTGGAGGAAACACTCGCGTGTCTCCAGTCTCAAACTGAGGACAAGATTGTAAAACGATTTTCTTAAAATGTCTTCAAAAAAATAAAGGAGGATGCAAGTGTATGATCAGCCTGTGACATCCCCATTTTCACGGCCAGAAAAGACTGATTTGTTTATGCTTTATTTTGAAAATCAGAGTATCTTTTAAAGAAATGTGTTGTGGAATTTGTTCCCAGAAAAACATGATAAATACGTTATCAAATCATTTCCGAAGAAATGTATTTTATTCATTTTTAAAACATTGGGATGTCATCGTCAATACAGAAACATAAGCATAAACAGAACTTACATTCATTTACACTAGTGATCTACATATCTTTTAAATCTCTCAGTGTAAAGTAGCTTCATATCGAAACCTGTGATACAAATAAGCTTGAGTGGGTCAGGTTGGGAAGCCTGGTGAGTACATAGAGTTTTTAACCCACAATAATATAATTATTATGTTTAAACATCAAACAATCAACCCAATTACCCATCCCCATTATCTTCTTTACTCTTAAGGATCTACCCTAAGAATCAGCTATTTATCGTTCATTTATTCCTAAGGATTATCCTAAGGAATAGGTACGAAGTCCGTCGTTGTCAATGACACAGTTGTCAAGCACAACTGCTAATATTATCATTTAGGCGCAACTGCCAAAATTATGACATTCTCTATTTAGGTGCAGCTGCCGATATTGTCCTCTAGGCGCAGCTGCCAAGGTTTAGGCACTAAGTCTGCATAGTCGCCACAGTTTATCTCGTTTATTGACAGTATCATTTTCGAGAGTCCACTCGCAATACATGTCAATGGGTTTTTAGAGTACACCGGTGAACACATCGTTCACAACACCTACAGGTTGCGATCCTGCTAGTGTTCCATTGGACTGTCTAGAATAGTTTGTGGTTGTCATCCATACTCTGCTAGATGACGGGGCCAACACTTGGGCAAAAGGCTTCTCTCATTGTTCCCCTCTCACCCTTATCTCATGGTCTATATCACCTCTCATCTCATCATCCAACTCATATTTCATCTACCCATGTTTTACCCAACATATTTAGTAGATATAAAATACATATACAGTTTAAATAATTTAAAACATGTATAAAATCGTTCATCCAACATAGACAGCAAGTAATCAGACAATATGCATACATAGCACGTAATTTATATAAAATATTTCATATATATGTGTAAGATGAAAGTAACTATGCACTCACTTGTTAAAGTGATGATTCCAAACTCGGGCAGCGCTTCGCTTCTAACGATTCTATTTTCCTTCGACGAAACCTAGCATTATTATCGCTAAGTTTTAGTCTAATCTTTATTGCGACTAATTATTAGTCTAGATTCATCATTAACTCAAAGTCTACTTCATTATCTATCAAGTAAGGAACAACCAGGTAGGATCATATCGGAGGTAGGGTCCGTTTGGTATACGAAGTATAGTGTTTGGAAATCCCACTTTAAACACCTCGCTAAATCACAGCCTAGACATCATTCCTGTAATTAGATCAATCAGTATAATGACTTTGAATCACTGATAAATCTTATTTATAGGTTCATAATAACGATATTATATTTAAATATAATCTATATTTAAAGTACGGTAGGCGTATCTCACTTACATCGAGGTTTTATTAAAAACCGGGCTTCGCTAGAGCAGTGTTTCTTAGCTGAAAGCTCTTTTTCTCGGAGCCGTCGGACTCTCCAGGGCTTCCGTCTCATGCTAGGGAGTTACCCTAGGCTTTGGGGGGTTTGGGAAGCTACGACCAGGATTTCGCCACGTCACCCGATTTCGCACAGCTCATTCCCGACTTAGAAAAATCATAACTCTCGCATACGAGCTCTGTTTTTGATGTTCTTTATATCCACGCTTAGGTAAAGACAATATCTACAACTTTCCTTTTGACTCCTTCGGCTAATTTTTGACCGATTTTAAATTTAACAGTAAGAGAAGATTATACTGTTAAATGACCGCGTAAAATTCATAACTTTTACATACTGACTCCGTTTTCGACTGTCTTTTTATTGTTGAGCTCCTATTAATGAGATATTCAATTCTCATTTAATTCGCGTTGGCCAAAAACAGCTCGATCAAAAATTTGAATTTCGGGTTGTGCACTGCTATGCCAAATCTTAGAAAAATCATAAGTTCCTTATACGAAGTCAGATTCGGGCGTTCTTTTTATGTATGTTCTCGGTTTAACGTACACTACAACTTTCATTTAGATCTCTAAGGCTAAAAAGTAGTTTATCAAAGAATCACTTTTTACGATTCCCGGTGTCGTGCTGGTTTTGCCGTAAAACTTTGACTGGTCATAACTTCTTCGGTATAACTCGGATTTCGGCGTTCTTTATATGTACGAAACCCTTGTGAAATATTCTATAACTTGGTTAAGATTATTTATTCTAAATAATATTCTTTTAAAAAAATCATTTTTGACGCTCATTGTCTCTAAATTGACTAGCCCGGATCTAGGGGCGTTACGATTCCAAAGCTCGCGGATAGAACCCAAAATACCTTACGGATTATTTGATTTATGAGATATGATTAGAACAACATGATAGTACTAGGCTAGGGATCTTCAGGAATTGCATGATAGAATTTCCTGACTATATGATGCCTGATAGCCTAAGGTTTTTCCTTATATGAAATTGACATCATTACTGTTGTTGCTTAGTGTATGCATCACGGCCGTACATAATTAAGATCTTATAGCCTGAGAATGTTTGGTTTGGCCTTATTTCCTGTTCTTGTTTGATGAAGGGCTTAGGGAGGTGAAACATCCCAAAAATCTAGGCCAAAAATTTCGTTTTTAAATCATCTATAATAAATCCATACGTCCTACATCATCATAAAGAAAACCATAATCATGTATCTCAAAAACATCGTGTCAAAATACTGTATCAAAACATATGAAAACATCAGAGTCTAAACATCCCAGGCTGTAATTGTGGTGTGTGTCATGCGATCATCCCGAGCCCTTCCCCTTGCTAGTAGAAGTACCTGGAACCAAAACTGAAAATTGTAAGCATGAAGCTTAGTGAGTTCCCCAAACTACCACATACCATAGAAATACATGCAATTAGGAGATACGGACCCCGCCCACTCTCATGGAGATTCGGGCCCCGCCCACACTCCGCTGTCTAGGAGATTCGGGGCCCACTCCCACACTCCGCTGTCTAGGAGATTCGGGCCCCGCCCACACTCCGCTATCTAGGAAATTCGGGTCCCACCCACACTCCGCTGTCTAGGAGATTCGGGTCCCGCCCACACTCCGCTGTCTAGGAGATTCGGGCCCCGCCCACACTTCGCTGTCTAGGAGATTCGGGCCCCGACCACACTCCACTACTAACATGCGTACGAGTATCACACAGACAACAAGTACATCTACCAATTAATCACATATCTATACTCAAATAATAATATAAGCATCGGGCCCCGCCCACTCTAAACTACTACATATCACTTATACGAGCCGGAGTTGGTGCCGTAGACCCGTTCCTACTGAAGGAAACTCACCTCGCAAGACCGACTGCTAAAAACTCGAGCGAGGAAATCCCTGACTACTGCTCTGGCGACTCTCCGACTATCAATTCCATAATAACACTTAATCAGAATCTGCTAATCCTCTCTTAGGGTAAAATGACCATTTTACCCCTGGTCAAAGTCAAAGTCAAAGTCAAGGTCAACTCCCAGTCAACCCAACTCATCGAGTTATCTCTCAACTCGGCGAGTCCATGAATGCTTAAATTCTTGGTCAACTGAGTCAACTCGTTGAGTCCCTTAACAGACTCGCCGAGTTCTTGCTATCCTAACAATCGGGATAACCCGCTTCGACTCGTCGAGTCCTTCCCTGGACTTGGCGAGTTCCCCTGTCTAATTGAGCCATCTCAAAGGATTAAGCTCCTACCATTAAGATCTATGTTCCTTAGTGCGTTTGCTCACTAGAAAGGCCATTCTAAGGGTAAAGTTTCCAACTTTACCCATTCATAACGCTTCTTAAAGGGTTTAGACAAAATCCTAATTCCTTTAGGACATGAATCTTGTCCAAAAAGCCTAGAATCTCAAATCCACTCATGCAAACCTAGATCTAAGGTCTAGCTATCAGATGATCACTGAAAGTCTCAAGCTTGCTTCCATGCATGGCCCTTTTGGGTTCAAAAGGCCATAAATACTTCTTTAGCTCTTGCATGAGGACTCTAAGGGCATAAAGTTTGCACCTTTATGTCCTTATAGCCTCTCAAGGCACTAGATCTGGAAGGACAACTCGTGGGTCAATCCTTACCCACAAGTTAGCAAATCTTGGACCAAAAACCCTCAAAATAGGTCATAAATAGATCTAAGAAGAGAATGATCAAGTTTGAGGCTTTATTACCAGAAAATGTAGTGTAGCTCCTGGATCTACTTCTTTCCCTTTGAACCTTCCATCTTCTTCTCCTTCCATAAGCTTCAAAATGCACAACAACACTCAAAAATGGCAAGAACAAGCTCCAAATCACTCAAGGTGGATTAGGGTTTCGATAATAGGGTTTGGAGGTGATGGAGGCGAGGGTGGAGGCCAGATATGATGCTTAAATAGGGTGCAATTCCTGAAGATTAGGGTTTCCCCCTGATGGACCTACTCGCCGAGTCCAGGCTCTAACTCGTCGAGTAGACCATTTAAATCTCGCGGCCAAGCTGGCATCTACTCGACGAGTTAGGGCTACCAACTCATCGAGTAGCTCTTACAAAGTGAATATTTTAATAAATTAAATGCGTACCAGGAACGGGGCGTTACAATTCTCCCCCAATTTTTCTAGATTTCGTCCTCCAAGTCTACTACGTCTGAAAACAACTCCGGGTAGTGCTTCCTCATTTCCTCCTCAGGCTCCCATGTCCACTCTGATCCCTTGCGGTGCTGCCACTGCACCTTAACTAACTCCACCCTCTTGTTCCTCAGTTCCTTTGTCTTGCGATCTAAAATTTACACTGGTCTCTCGATGTAGTTCAGGCTGTCGTCAACCTGAATGTCCTCGAGGGGTACCACTGCTCAGTCATCCACTAAGCACTTCCACAACTGAGAAACATGGAATGTGTTGTGGATCTGGCTGAGTTCTGCAGGAAGATCTAACCGGTAAGCAACCCGACCCACCCGGGCCAACACCCTAAACGGGCCTATGAACCTGGGGCCCAGCTTGCCCCGCTTCCGGAACCTGATAACACCCTTCCAGGGTGACACCTTCAGGAGGACCATATCGCCCACCTGGAACTCCAATTCTGAACGCCGCTTATCGGCGTAGCTCTTTTGCCGACTCTGAGCAGTCTGGAGCCTGCTGGATCTGCTCGGTGGTCTTGAGTACTACCTCCGTACTTCGCATAACTCTCTGACCGACCTCACCCCAACAGATTGGGGTCCTACACTTCCTCCCATAGAGCATCTCAAAGGGAGGTCGGTCTATGTTGGTATGGTAACTGTTGTTATACGAAAATTCCACGTATCCCAACTGCCACCGAAACCTAACACGCATGCGCGTAGCATGTCCTCGAGAGTCTGAATCATCCTATCACTCTGCCCGTCTGTCTGGGGATGGAAAGCGGTGCTGAAGTGGAGACGAGTACCCATCTCCTCGTGAAACCACTTATAAAATATGGAAGTAAAACGGACATCTCGGTCTGACACCACCGAGACTGGCACTCCATGACGTGCCACTACCTCTCGAACATAAATCTTGGCTAACTTCTCGGTCGAGATGCTCTCCTGGATCGGTATGAAATGGGCACTATTGGTCAATCGATCCACGATGACCCATATCGAATCGACCCCTCGTGCGGTCCTGGGAAGCTTAGTGATGAAATCCATGGTGATATCCTCCCATTTCAACACGGGAATGTCTAACGGCTGCATCTTGCCGTGCGGTCTCTGGTGCTCTGCCTTGACCTTCCTGCAGGTCAGACATCTCTCCACGTACCAAGCCACGTCCCGCTTCATGCAGGGCCAGCAGTAATCAGGTCGAAGATCTCTGTACATCTTCGTCGCCCCAGGATGGATGGAGAACCTCGACTTATGAGCCTCATCCATCAAAACCTGTCGTACTCCGCCCCAGCATGGAACCCAGACCCTCCCATGCAGGGTAAACAACCCTCGGCTGTCATAAATAAACGAGGCCACCCAGCCTACAATCCTCTCACACTTCTGACGCTCCTCCTTCAGGCCCTCGAGCTGCGCCTCTCTAATCTGCTCCAATAGTGGAGTAACCACTGTCATCCTCAGACAGATGTCTCGGATCGGGGCCACTAACGCCTTATGGCTCAGGGCATCGGCCACTACGTTGGCCTTGCCCGGGTGGTAAAGGATCTCATAATCATAGTCCTTCACCACATCTAACCACCGACGCTGCCTCATATTCAGATTCAACTGATCCATGACATACCTCAAACTCTTGTGATCCGTGTGTATGGTACACCAGACCCCATAGAGGTAATGCCGCCAAATCTTGAGGGCGAATACCACTGCCCCCAGCTCTAAATCGTGCGTCGGATAGTTAGCCTCGTGAGGCTTCAACTGTCTCGAGGCATAAGCTATCACATGACCCCGCTGCATCAACACTGCTCCCATGCATGTGATCGAAGCATCACATTAGACTATGAAGTCATCCACACTCTCTGGAAGAGTGAGAATCAGTGCCTCGCACAATCGCTGCCTCAGCGTCTCGAAGGCTTCCTGCTGCTCAGGTCCCCAACAAAAAGCTACCGACTTCTTGGTCAGTCGGGTCATCGGAACTGCAATCTTGGAGAAGTCCTGAATAAATATCCTATAATACCCTACCAGACCCAGGAAACTCCGAATCTCGGTTGGAGACCTCGGAATCTCCCACTGCATCACGACCTCTATCTTGGCCGGATCGACCAAAATACCCTTTTGGTTGACAAGATGCCCAAGGAATTGCACCTTGCGCAACCAGAACTCACACTTGGAGAACTTTGCATACAGTCTCTCCCTCCTTAATGTCTCTAGCACCTCATTCAAGTCCCCAACAAAAAACTACCGACTTCTTGGTCAGTCGGGTCATCGGAACTGCAATCTTGGAGAAGTCCTGAATCTTGGAGTAAACCAAGATGTCATCAATGAAGATTATTACAGACCGGTCCAACATCGGTCTGCACACGCGGTTCATGAGGTCCATGAACGCGGCTGGATCATTGGTGAGCCCAAACGGCATCACCACAAACTCATAATGACCATAGCGAGTCCTAAAAGCTATCTTCTGCACATCATCATCCCTGACTCACATCTGGTGATACCTTGACCGTAGATCAATCTTGGAGAACCAAGATGCACCCTGAAGTTGATCAAACAAATCATCTATCCTCGGAAGTGGTTAACAGTTCTTCACCGTTACCTTGTTTAGCTCCCGGTAATCGATACACATGCGATGTGACCCGTCCTTCTTCTTCACAAACAGGATCGGGGCTCCCCATGGTGAACTGCTCGTCCTGATGAAACCCTTGTCTAGCAGCTCCTGTAGCTGCATAGACAACTCCTGCATCTCGGGAGGAGCCAACCGATATGGTGCCTTGGCTATCGGAGCCGCACCAGGAACCAGGTCAATCCTAAACTCAACATGTCTCTCCGGAGGTACCCCAGGTAAATCCTCTGGGAATACGTCCGGGTACTCTCGCACTACCGATACATCACCAACGATCGCCTTACCCTTATCCCGGGTATCCATGACATAGGCGACATATCCTGCACAACCCTGCTAGAGGTGGCGCCTCGCTCTCGCTGCTGAACATAAGATCGGTCCGCGATGTGGCCTCTCGCCCTAAATCACTAACTCTCCCCCACCAGGAGTACGAACCCTCACTAGCTGCTGCTCACAATCAATCATTTCCCCATTGGAGCTCAACCAATCCATACCCAGTATGACCTTATTCCCACGCAGGGGAATAGGAACCAGATCCACTAAAAATGGCTGATCGAATAATCGTAGTGTACATCCTCTATGAACCCTCGCAACCCTGGCGGTCCTATCGTCAGCTATCTCTACATCAAGTAGGCAATCCAGCTCCCCCGGAGCTCTACCAAAACCGCTTGCTAAGTGCGAGCAACACAAAAGATCGGGTAGCCCCCGAGTCAAACAATACCATAGCTGATATGCCATTCACTATGAACGATCCTATACACAAACAGACAAACATGAGTAATAATCAGAAATAATAAAGAGATAATGGAGAAGATACATACCCGTAACCACATCAAGGACTGCACGTGCCTCCTCTGCTGTCAACTGGAAGGCTCTGCTCTTCGCCGCTGGCGCCTCTGCCCGGCCCTAACGGTCGTCTGTAATCCTCAAAGTGGTAGGAGCGGTTGCCACCACCTGTCCTGCTGATGCTAGACTCGGACACTGGGACTTCTTGTGTCTCCTCTGATTGCAATGAAAGCAAATCAGATCAGATGCTACAGTGGTGGTGGTAGTAGCAGTACAATCCCTGCTGACATGTCCAGTTCGGCTGTACTTGAAGCAGCCCGAACTACCCGCCCTACACGACCCCTCATGCCCCCTACCACACTTGCCACATCAGCCTCGGCCCTGCTGGCCCTTCCCTCGGGAATCTACCTTGGGCCTCTTTCCCGAACCCTCCGTGCCAGACACTGTCTCTGGATTCCTCTTCCTCTCCAACTCCAAATCAATCTCCCTCTCACGAGCCCTCGCTATCATATCCTCCAGCGTCCTGCTGCTGCGCCAGCTCACAAACTGTCTGATATCACTCCTCAATATCTCATGGTATCAGGCCTTTTTCATCTCCTCGTCCGCCACGTACTGCGGAACGAGAAGGGCCCTCTCCCTGAACTTGGCGGTAATCTCCGCCACCGTCTCAGTCGTCTGCCAGAGATCCTGGAACTCCCTAGCAAGCTGCTGCACCTCAATAACAGGTGCGAACTCGGCCCTGAACCTGGTCGTGAAATCACTCCAGGTCATCACATCCAATACTGCATCATCACCAATAGCTCTCCCAACCTCCTCCCACCAGTCACGTGCCCTGTCCTTCAGAAGACAGGACACAAGCCTAACCTTGTCCCTCTCTGGACATCTGCTGGTGCGGAACGCGTTGGCAACATCAGCCAACCATCTGCTGCTAGCGATGGGTCCCGAGCCCCATGATACTCGGGAGCTCCACATGCTCTGAACTCCCGGAAGGTCAGTGTGTGCGACCCCGTCATGGCCGTTATCTTAGTACGAAAAGCGCTCAGCTTCTCATCCAGAAGCTCTAAAATACCCTCCTTGACCGACCCAAAGATCACAGGAGTCTGCTCTATAATGTTGCGTATAACCTCAGACGAAAGAAACTCCCTCGTCTGCTCATCCATCTGATCGGATCCAGAGCCCGAGCCTGATCCCTCACCTGAAGTGCCCACCGACCTAGGTCGTAGAACCACCATACTGAAAATACACCATAACAAGCATCAATATACTCATCAAATCTCGAGCGATCTAACATACTACAAGTTCCCTGGATTCATCTCAGCCTTTCCTGATTTGAGTACGGATCCTCTTCTTTAAGTAGTACGGGCCCATACTACCTTCCACATCTATCCGTACTTTCCTCAAGAACTGCCTCGACTCCACCAAGTCCCTTCCACTACTACTACTGCTGATCTCATACTAAACTCTTCCTAGGCTTGCCCTAGGGTAATCACCAACCCACTCTCCGCTATCAGTTGCATAAGAATTCCCTGCTACCTCCCCCTAACTAGCTCGTGAATATTATTACATATTACTAAGACTAGATAATTCTTCGAATGAGAGATCCTACCCTACAACGGTTGGACTCAAACAAGAGCTGCGCAATAGAGCTAGACCTAACCTTCTGAAACTATTTAATCCTTACAATATGTAACGTAACATATTCATTTGCTAGTTAGTAAAAGATAACTAAGACTCCTAAAAGCACAAAGCAAGCAGCATTCGAGCATCGAGTAGACATAATCAAGCATATCTCTTTCAGGCTATCCCTAACTAATCTGTACTAGCATGCAGTTCATAAGTTGAGATACATATAACAGGCACACAAGGCATCCTTCCTAGATCCTTAGTCCTAATCTAGCATGCAATTCTCATAAAGCTGGTACACATATAATATGCACATAAGGCATCCTTCCTAGATCCTTAGTCCAAATCTAGCATGATGTTCTCATAAAGCTTATAATCATAACATAACATAAACTTGTATGGGTAATTTAGGAATACTTACTTGAGCTCGGCTGATTGCATGCACCACACCCTTTTCTCTATTTCAAAATTCTTTTCTCTTTTCAAAATTCTTTTCTTTTTCTAAAACTTATTTTATGAAAATGATTTTCTTTGAAAATTTTCATACCAATTCCTTAGTTTGAGTTCAGACACACCCAAGAGCGTGTCTGAATCCCTCAAACCAAGGCTCTGATACCAACTTGATACATCCCAAAAATCTAGTCCAAAAATTTCGTTTTTAAATCATTTATAATAAATCCATACGTCATCCATCATCATAAAGAAAACCATAATCATGTATCTCAAAAACATCGTGTCAAAATACTGTATAAAAACATATGAAAACATCAGAGTCTAAACATCCCAGGCTGTAACTGTGGTGTGTGCCATGCGATCATCCCGAGCCCTTCCCCTTGCTAGTGGAAGTACCAGAAACCAAAACTGAAAACTGTAAGCACGAAGCTTAGTGAGTTCCCCAAACTACCACATACCATACACATAACATGCAACTATGAGATACGGGGCCCTCCCATTCTCATGGAGATTCGGGCCCCGCCCACACTCTGCTGTCTAGGAGATTCGGGCCCCGCGCACACTCCGTTGTCTAGGAGATTCGGGCCCCGCCCACACTCCGTTGTCTAGGAGATTCGGGCCCCGCGCACACTCCGCTATCTAGGAGATTCGGGTCCCGCCCACACTCCGCTGTCTAGGAGATTCGGGCCCCGCCCACACTCCACTGTCTAGGAGATTCGGGCCCCTCCCACACTCCACTACTAACATGCATACGAGTATCACACAGACAACAAGTACATCTACCAATTAATCACATATCTATACTCAAATAATAATATAAGCATCAGGCCCTCCCCACTCTAAACTACTATGAGCTTCGGGCCCCGCCCACACTTAGCTACTACATATAAGCATCGGGCCCCACCCACTCTAAGCTACTACATATCACTTATACGGGACTACCTTGGTGCCGTAGACCCGTTCCTACTAAAGGAAACTTACCTCGCAAGACTGACTGTTGAAAACTCGAGCGAGGAAATCCCTGATTGCTGCTCCGGCGACTCTCCGGCTATCAATTCCATAATAACACTTAATCAGAATCTGCTAATCCTCTCTTAGGGTAAAATGACCATTTTACCCCTGGTCAAAGTCAAAGTCAAAGTCAAGGTCAACTCCCAGTCAACCCAACTCGTCGAGTTATCTCTCAACTCGGCGAGTCCATGAATGCTTAAATTCTTGGTCAACTGAGTCAACTCGTCGAGTCCCTTAACAGACTCGCCGAGTTCTTGCTATCCTAACAATCGGGATAACCCACTTCGACTCCTCGAGTCCTTCCCTGGACTCGGCGAGTTCCCCTGTCTGATTGAGCCATCTCAAAGGATTAAGCTCCTACCATTAAGATCTATGTTCCTTAGTTCGTTTGCTCACTGGAAAGGCCATTCTAAGGGTAAAGTTTCCAACTTTACCCATTCATAACGCTTCTTAAAGGGTTTAGACAAAATCCTAATTCATTTAGGACATGAATCTTGTCCAAAAAGCCTTAGAATCTCAAATCCACTCGTGCAAACCTAGATCTAAGGTCTAGCTATCAGATGATCACTGAAAGTCTCAAGCTTGCTTCCATGCATGGCCCTTTTAGGCTCAAAAGGCCATAAATACTTCTTTAGCTCTTGCATGAGGACTCTAAGGGCATAAAGTTTGCACCTTTATGTCCTTATAGCCTCTCAAGGCACTAGATCTGGAAGGACAACTCGTGGGTCAATCCTTACCCACAAGTTAGCAAATCTTGGACCAAAAACCCTCAAAAGAGGTTATAAATAGATCTAAGAAAAGAATGATCAAGTTTGAGGCTTTATTACCAGAAAATGCAGTGAATGAAGTGTAGCTCCTGGATCTACTTCTTCCCCTTTGAACCTTCTATCTTCTTCTCCTTCCACAAGCTTCAAAATGCACAACAACACTCAAAAATGGCAAAAACAAGCTCCAAATCACTCAAGGTGGATTAGGGTTTCGATAATAGGGTTTGGAGGTGATGGAGGCTGGGGTGGAGGCCAGATATGATGCTTAAATAGGGTGAACATCCTGAAGATTAGGGTTTCCCCCTGATGGACCTACTCGCCCAGTCCAGGCTCTGACTCGTCGAGTAGACCATTTAAATCCAACGGCCAAGCTGGCATCTACTCGACGAGTTAGGGCTACCAACTCATCGAGTAGCTCTTACAAAGTGAATATTTTAATAAATTAAATGCGTACCAGGAACGGGGCGTTACAGTAGGATCAGGTATTCGAAAGTCTATAGGGTCCATCGTTATGTAGGGTTAGAATACACGAGTGATGCAGGGTTGGTGGAAGTTTCATGGGTGGGTTGTAAGAGGCCGGGAGGCCAGTTATGAGATATTTAGCATTCCTCTAGGAGTGAGGATTGAGTGCTCTCTATGTTTATGTATATTGTTAGGGTGTTGTGGTGATACTTGAGATAAATATGGGTAGGTATGGAAGGTAGTATGGGCCCGTACTACTGAAAGCACAGGACCCATACACGTAGCAAGGAAGTCACAACCCCTGGGGTTTAGTTGGGAGTTGGTTCCCTGTTAATGCATGGATTATCCAAGAACTTTATGGTGTATTATCAGAATGGTGGTTACGAGACGTCTTGAGATCGGATCCGGATTAGGATCGGGAGCTGGCAGCCAGGATAGGCCAGTACTGTCAGAGGATCGTGTCAGTGAGATCATCCGGGAGTAGGTGATCAAGATTCTCCGGGGTCAGATTTTGGAGATGTTTGGGTCTAACAAGACCATCATGGCTGAGTATTTCGACGAGCGCTATGCAGCCATTGCTGAGACAGCTGCCGCATCAGCTTCAACAGCTGTAACGTCGGCAGGAGGAGGAGCTGGTCGAGCTTTCCAGTACCGAGACTTGTTACTGGGACATATTCTGATGAGCAGGGGGCTGTAGTTATTTGGGATCAGGGAGACGATCTGTACCCGTTATATTCCACGGGTCGAGTGGGAACGGTTGGAACAGGAGTTTCTGGATTTAAGGCTTCGGGGGTTTTGCTCGAGGCCGGAATGCGAGTCGCGGGGACTCCGGAAGGAAATGATGATTATGTTCAGCTGGAACTTTGCAGATGGAAGTAGACTGGTTAATTGATGGATTGGAATGTTGTTTTCTATGGC
Organism: Lactuca virosa; assembly: GCF_052849685.1. Taxonomy (NCBI): domain Eukaryota; kingdom Viridiplantae; phylum Streptophyta; class Magnoliopsida; order Asterales; family Asteraceae; genus Lactuca; species Lactuca virosa. The sequence continues at coordinate 41,528,821 of NC_136431.1, read as the reverse complement.
AACGATTGCGCCTTTTTAGTTTTTCGAGCTCGAAGGAGTGAGTAGGCTTGTGACCCCAGGATCAGGTTGTATTCCAGCTCGGAGTCGGTTAGTCGCGGGGGTTGACGACATTATTTCAGTGCAGGTGAGCGCATGTGGGTCGATGTGGCATGAGTATCTTGTGGGGCGTACACGATTACCGTCCCTACCCATAGGAATTAAGGTATGGTTCGCTTTGGATCTCTTGTATCAGGCGACAAGGATTGATTGTGCGATCTATTGCAGTTTTGGGATTGGAGACTATGTCTTTGGGAGTAGTTTGTAGCCGGGATTAGGGCAAAGGTTGCTTCAGCTACTACAGTTCAGTTGTGGACGACTGAGCTGGTGAGTGAGTCAGGGTGCGAGACCCTGACTGGTATGATTCCTAGAGCCTGAAAGCGGGAGTTTTGTTGGAGCACCTTGGGAAGAGGGGTATTATGTGGGAGGTCCGTGGGCAGGGTCCCATAGGATGGTTATTCAGTATTGTCAGGATTCAATGGTTTTAGTAACCATTATTGATTGGCGGATGAAAGTGCCAAAGGAAGCAGCTCGTTGCTGAGGTATTAGTTGGAGCATTTATCTTTTGGTCTTCAAGATTTGAGTGTGGGGATCATTCAAGCATTAGTGACTGACGGTTTCACTGGAATTCAGGAAGTGTTCATCTGGTTCTTAGAAGTGAGTGATCTTTTGGGATTGGCTAGTAATGGAGTACTAGTTGGAAAGAGCTGGTTGTCATCAGATCGATCGTTGGAAAGTGAGAAGGATTGGGAATTCTCCAATTTCCATTTATTGTGAAGACTTAGTCGAATCTAAGTGGGGGAGAGTCGTCACGGGATTCGAAAGCGGGAGTGGTTTTGAAACTGGGATAAGTTTCGCATCCTTGTCAAGAAGAAAGGCGGCCCAAGCGGCTGTTTGGCTTGAGGGTTGTGTGAGTTGGGAGTTCGGTAAAACTCCCCAACATGTGAATCGCGTCTTCTCGATGCTTGATTGCAAAATTTGGGGAATCATGTGGGGATTCCAGTCATGAATTGAGTTCAGTTCGGGTGTTCTGTCAAGCGTGTGCTCGACTCTGAGGGTTTTTGGATTGATAGATTGAGGGTAAGGTATCAGGCTGCGGTTATGTTAGGGCGAAAGTGTTGTAAGACTGCCGGGGTAACCGTAGCATTCACGGATTCTTTCAGATAATTAGACCAGGGTGGACCAGTTTATAAGTTTGTGGGTAGACCACATCATGAATGGAATCAGGAAACGGTAGGTCGTTGGGGACGGGGCACGATGTAAGACTGCAGTTATTTCGGTAGAATTCAATTTTCGCATTGGAATCGATGGCGACAGGTTGTCAGGCTGTTCTGATCGGATGAATCAGAAGGATTGATGGAGCAATGAGTAGCGATATAGTTAGGGCAGTTATTGCTAGTCGAGTTTCCTTCGGGAATCGCATGGAGCGACTGTAAGATCGCTTGTTGGTTCAGCAACCGGGCAGGAATCTGGTATTCCGGATGAGTTTTCTGTTAAGTATTAGTGTATTGCAAGGAAATTTGGTCTGTGAATCTGTCTCCTAGTAGAAATTCCAGATTATCAGAGGATGAGTAGCCAGTTGGGAGATAATTGCAATGAATTCAGCAATGATTCAATGTGGGTAGTCTGTCAGGGAGCCAGACCATCTTGAGACTTTAGAATTTCGGATTGAGTGAATGTCATCACATTGCAAGGAATTCGTTTGTCGTTAGCTTTCAGAACCCTACAAGGGTTGGATAAGGCTGCCTTGGAAAGGCTGGAAAATGCTTGTAGTTTTGGCCGTGTTGCTCAAGTTATTTGGCTTGTCAGCAGTGGTAAGGAACGATTTTGAGGACGAAATCAAATTTAAGTGGGGGAGATTTGTAACATCCCGTTTATTAAATAATAAACTGGAACCCCGAGATGTAATTTTTTTTTATTTTATATTATTATAGCCCAAAAGCAAATAATAATTAGCGGGATGTTAGTTTCGGGGGTTAAAGTGTAATTTCGACACTTATTTTGAAAAGGTTTTGTAGAGGAGGGGATATTTGGTATCATTTGGACTATATATAAAAGAATTTATGGAAGTAGAGGTTAAAGAGTAAATATCAGACTTAAGTTGAAAAGATCTTGGATGATGGGGGCTGATTTGTAAATTCTAGTCTTATTATGAAAAGAAATTGGGAAGAAGGGGCCAAAGGTGTGCATTGAAGGAAATTTGGTTATGATCGGGTATTAAACCCGTCACCATGCATCGACCACAAACCCTAACCCTAATATTCTAAGCAGCCGCCACCCTCTCCCTCCTCCATCGTCCGACCCCCACCATCCCTGACACCCGACTCGCTTGCTGTTCTAACCAACCAAAGACCACCGGCCGCCGCCTCCTTACCTGCTGAAGTCGGAGCACCCTTCGCCGCCAACGCTGTTGGAGTCGGAGAACCCCTAGTCAAAAGGTCGTCGGTGTTGTTAAACTACCGGAGAAGAAATGAGACGAAATTCCGACGTAGGGTAGTCGAGGTGGTCGGGGGGGGGGGGGGTGGGATTCATGGTTCGCGAATATTGTTGCGTTCACTGCGGTTCTGATCGTTCTCTTCCCTGATCCTTCCGTTGTCTCTCGTTACACCGCTCGTGTCGCCGGCTACCGCCGCAAGCTACCGTGAAGAACGACTGGGTCGAGTTTCACCGTCGGGGGTGTGTGTTTGTCGCTGTGGTTAGTTGGGATGCATGTGTATGGGTTCGTTTGGCCAGAAAAATCCGAGAAAAACCACCATGGCTGCCGGCCATGGTGGCTGTCGCCGATAGCCGCTGTTGCTGCCCGCCACTCCGAGTCGTCGCCGCCGCCGTACACCACCAGGTGGGTGGCTGGGTCTATTTCACAAACATAAGTGTGTGTGTGTGTGTTATTTGGATTGTGTTGTCAATTGTAATCGTGTCGGAATAGTCAATAGAAAAACTCATAACCACCACCGTGAGGTGGTGGCTGCCGCCTTCTGCCGTCACCAACCGCCGTGTTGGGTGGCAGTGTGCTTTTGCTTGCGTTTGGTTGCTTTTTGGGTGTCTGGACAAAAATTGGACTAGAAACCATAACCACCACCGTGAGCCGCCGTTGACCACCACTACCCGAGGTGGTAGTGGGTGTTGCCCGACTAGCGAAACCCTAATGGGCCCAATGAAGCCCTAATGGACCTAAAAGCCCAACCATGTGACTAATGGGCTAGTATTTGGTTGAAAACCCTAATTAGGGTTTGGAAAACCCTAATGCCATGAAACCCTAATTTTGGGATTTATCGGGACCGCACATGAATTATCTATTAAACTTAAAATATTAATTAATAATCATTTGCATATTAACCTAAGGCTATATTGGACTTAATGGGTTAAGTCCTTAATGGATTAAGTCCTTAATGGGTTAAGTAGGAACACTTAACCCTAATTGTCATTTCATGAGAAAACCCTATTTTCACTTGGGCCTTGAGTTGGGCCTTCCTATTGGGCTTTGGTGATTGGAATATTGGATGGGCTTTAGGGTAAGGCCCATGTGAGAGACTTGGGCCCAATTTGGAAAATTGGGCCATAGATGGGCCATAATTGGGCCTTTATGATTATGAGATATTGGACCATGGGAATACCAAGAGTTTGGACTAAAATAATTGGATGGGCCTCAAGGAAAGACCATGTAGAGGTCTTGGCCCAATTTGAAAAATTGGGCCATATGTTGGGCTGTGGCCCATTACTTGACTTTTGGGCTTTGGAGTGAAAGTTGGACCTTGGGTTTGGAACCCAATTATTAATTGGGTATTGTTTGATGTTGACAGTTCGGGAAGCTGTCAACCAGCAGCTGGAGTTTTATCCGCAGGACTTCAGCAGTGCCAAATGAGTTATCCTCACTATATCAATAGGGTCTAAGGCACCAATGTCGGCCCTTATCGGATTTTTATACGGGTTAATTGCATAATATGCTATTGATTTACATCCTGGTAGTTAGGATGGTGTTATGCTTAGTGACCTGGTAGGTTGGTATCCTGGTTTATAAGATTATGCTATGTTAGTGATCTGTAAGATCAATATCATGGTTATAGGATGGTTGCTATGTATCTTGGTTGTAGGATGGTTGCTATTTTAGAGATCGGTTAGATCGGTATCCTGGTTATAGGATGGTTGATATGTTATTGATCGGTTAGATCGGTATCCTGGTTATAGGATGGTTGCCATGTTAGTGATCGGTTAGATCTGTATGACTATCGGTACTTGCTAGCTAGTGTATGATATGTATGTGTATATGTTTGTTGGTTTGAGGGAATGGGTTGAGGCAGGTCCTGCTTCGTGCTGTAGGCCAAGATACGCAGGGCGGTCCGGATAGACCACATGTCCAGGAGGGCATGTTGGTCAGACCGAAAGCCCGGCGAGCAGTCCGGATAGGCTGAAGGCCCCGAGAGGGCCGTCCAGATGTGCCGAAGGCTCGGAGAGCGGTCCAGATAGGCTGAAGGCCTGCGAGGCGATCCAGTCAGGTTGATGGCTCATTATGCATGTTGTTTGCTTATATGTTTATATGATATGGTTATATCTGTATGCCGTTGTTATTTTGGGGGTAACTCACTAAGCCTTCGAGCTTACATTTATCGATTATTGTTTCAGTTATTTCTGATGATCGCGGGAAGGCGAAGTCGTGATCGTGCACCTCCTTATATTTTCATGATTGATTCTGAAGACACTCTGATGTTTAAACTATTTTGAAAACAAACTCTAATAACTTAATGGTTTTAAATGTTTTAAAAAGTTTTAAATTTGCTTGAATTTTATGGGTGTTACACTAAGGAGTGCTAAGCTCGCCAAACACCACCCCTAGCATGTGCTAATGAATGTGCTAAGAAGAGCTCGGTACATGCATAGTGAGAGAGAGAAAGAGAGAGGAAGCTTTGCTTTGATTGGCGGCCCATCTTTTAACCACAAAAACTATTAGCTGTTGCTTTTTTTTTTCTTTTTTTTTTCTTTTTTTTTTCCTTTTTCTTTTTCAAAATAAGACCTATTTAAACTATCACACTACCACTCCCTATCTTTTTACAACTTTGATGCTACCACTTCCTTCAGCTGATGTGGCATCAAAAAATTATTATGTGGTAAGGTACTAGTAATGTTACCACTCTCTCTAACCTAAGTGAATTGTTTGTTATGGAATCGTAAGTCGGGGGATGTTAAATCCAAAATGTAAAATCTAGTTATAGTGATGTCTCAAAAATTTTATTTTTATATTAAATTGATATGCATATTGTTTTAGAATAAATATTGATATAAGTTTTCATAATAGCGAAAAAAAAGTTAGGGAAAATTTATAATTCATTTATAAACATATGAAACGATTTATATATTCTTAGAGTTTTCTTTTTGAGAAAAGAAAAACAAATATACTAAAATTTATATATTTTTATACTTTACAAATAGACATGCATTCTTAAAAAAATAAATATTTTTAGTGTTAGGATCGAAATGTTGTAATAGTCGAAGTTTGTATTTAGGGTCTTCGAACATTTTTGTAATGTATTTTACTAGGGCATAATATTCGAAGCTTCATGTTTAGTCCTTAGTATATTTTTTGTACGCTTTTCTCTTCTATAAATAGGAGTGGTTACTAGTGTCTTAGTAACGAAGTCTTTACAGAATATTTATTGTACTCTGTAAAATTTGCAAAAGCGTAATAGAGCCAAACAGATCATATTTACATCGGTGTTCAAATCTTTCAATTCTACTTTGAATTTACACTCTAATTCGTTCAATACATGATTCATTGTCTCATCAATTGGTATCAGAGCAGGAATCATATCTCTGATCTGATTTTCACCTTGTTCAAAAGGTTTTTGAGTCAACTTTTTGATTCAAAAGTTTCCGCACTTTTTGAAAGTGAAAAATTGTTTAGATCTAAGTCTGTGATTCGATTCTGCACTTAATTCATTGAATCGAGTGTTCTAAGAGTGATTGTGATTTGAATCATACAGTTTCTTGTCAAATTCTCAAAGTTTCTTCAAAAATTCTCAAGGATCTATTTCGTACAACAATGGCGTCATTCAATCTGAATTCCATGACTTCATTTTCTCATCTTCTAGGATCATCCACCAAAATTCCTATGCTCATCCCTGAGTATTACGATCAGTGGGCTGATCGTATGCAGGATTATATCAATGGATTGGATGAAGAACTGTGGAATTGCATTTCTGGCAATCTCAATCCACCATCGAATGTTCAACCAATTGGTTCTTCCTCTGGAAACTCTGAAGTTGAAAATCAATCTGATCGTCTGAAAAATCTGGAGAAAAGGTGTGTAAGAGAGCTAAGAGGAGCTTTGCCTCCAGTTGTTTACAACTACGTGAGGAGTTGTACAACTGCAAAGGAAATCTGGAACAATCTCAAGGAAAAATTTCAGGGAAGTGAGAAGACGAAAGTTAATTCTGTGAAGCAATGTTTAGTGGAGCTGAAGGACTTCAGACAGAAAGATGGTGAAACAATTGAAGTTTATTACGACCGTCTTAATGAATTGATATATCGATGCAATCGATATGGTATCACCAGATCAGCCATGGAATTCAATCTGATATTTGTTATGGGACTTCGAAAGGAATGGCGTAGTGTGAGCATGATGGTGAAGAATCAACAGAGCTTTAATACGTCAACATTGAATGACTTGTACAACCAACTTAAGACTCATGAAAGCGAAGTGAACGAAATAGCTGAAGAATCGAAGGCTATGTTGGGAGGTCCACTAGCTTTGGTTTCGAAGATCTCTGAAAAAGATGCTGAGAAAGATGCTCCGGATGAAGATGAAGGGTTCATCATGAACTCAGATGATGAGGCAGTTGCCTTTTATTCAAACAATCGTGTGAAAAAGTTCTTCAAAAAGCCTTTCAATCCGAAGGCAAAGTCGTCTGAGACAAAAGGGAACTTTCTGAGTAAAAGTGCTGGGGAAGAGAAAAAGAAAGATGAGATGAAAGATTCGAAGCCTGTTGAGGGAAAGTATGAGAAGAAGCTAAAGGGAGATGCTGGGATTGATTATCATTATTGCAATGGTGCTAATCACCTTGCTAATGACTGTATGCTTCGAAAGAAGGATGAGAGAAAGAATAAGGTCAAGGATGAGGCGTACTATGCTGAAAAGTTGGAGGAGGTTCGTGCGAAAGCCAAGAATTTGTCTCTAGTTGCAAAGGGTGCGAATGAGGATGAAGATGGTACTTATCAAATCTGGTCATCTGGATCAGATGATGAGGAAATGCGAAATCCAACCCATGGAGCTATGTTTGCAAAAATGGAGGAAGAATCAGAGGAGGAAACATACGAAGTGCATGGAAGATGCTTCGTATCAAAAGCTGCTGACAAATCACCAATGACCACAAAGGTACGAAACATTCTTCAATCTTTTAATATTCCAGTACATGCTTATAATTCTGAATTAGTATCTTTTGATGAAACTATTACTTATTTTGATTCGATTGTGGTATCTGCTAGCAATGAGGCTAAGAAGCTGTCAATGCAATTGCTAGAGACACAGAAGAAATTAGATTCGAAAATCACTAAGATAGATTGTCTAGAACTTCAAATAACGAATATCATGGTTGATAGGGACAATTTATCTAGTGATAATAAACTGTTGTTAGCACAAAGAAACATTTACTGTAATGCTGCTAAAAGATTATATGGGAAAATAACTGCACTTCATCATTCATGCGAAATCAGTAAAGAACAACATAGAAAATTGCTGCCATTTTTAGCTTATGAAAGAGCTAAGGTAGATAACATTTTGTATGACTGTGAAAAAGAAATAGCTGATTTTGACAAAGTTCCGAATGACAAGTATAGATATGGAATTGTCAAAGTTGATGAATGTCTTGATTCGAATAATTTAGTTAACATTGTAAATGATACTTTGACTAAATCTGAACAAATTCACATTTTAAAAAAGACTGAGAAATCATCATCTGATTCTGAATCTAATTTTGTTGATATTGAAGATAATTCTGACAATATTAGTGAAATTAGTGAGCTTGAAGATGTTGATTGTTCTCAGTTGTCTATTGTTAATGTTGCTTCGAATTCTAAAGGGAAAGAAAAAGTTAAGGATTTGATAGTTGAGAAAGAAACTGATATTCCCTCAACTTCGAAAGTTAGTGAAATGAACTTCGTGGATCTCAAAGATTACCAAACTGATGATAGTGATGATGAAGATGTAGAGAAAGTTTCGAAAGAAAAGAAATCTTCAAAGAAAGAAGTAATTCCACGAATAGTTGTTGACCAAGTGTATGGTGATACACAAAAGTTCGAAAAAGTGATGAATGAAAAAGGTGAACATTATCTTGAAACAAACACGGTGGTTTTTCCAAATTTCAAATGCACAGATGATGTCATTTTTCCAAATCAAAATTTCGTAACTACCGAAAATGTTGAGAATATCAAACCAGAGTTCAAGAAGATGGTCGAGGAGGATAATTCAAAAACAACTGAGGAAGGTTTTTTCGCAAATCAAAACACAGTTGAAAACAACTTAACAAAGAATTCATATATTTTTCAACGACAAAAACCACAAAAACAATGGGTTGAAAAATCAAAAGTTGAAAAAGAGAAAGTAATTCGTGTTGAAAAGGAAAATGAAAAAGTTGTCAAATTAAACTCTAAGGAATTTAAAGATCATATTGACAAATTTTCGAAGGAAAACAACATTTCAAAAAGACAAGCACGAAAGAAAATATTTTGGCAAAATATTGAGTCTCAAAAGATGTCTGAATCACAATCCATCAAAAAGGTTTTCAACGTTAAAAATGATTCTTTTTCAAAAACTCAACAATCATCTCAATCAAATCAAACATGGTCTGAAGTACATAAGCAAACAAAGTTTTCGAAAGTTTCTGAAACTAACAAAACAAGAGATTTTTCAGAAAGATCCAATTCAAATCAAAAAGTTTTTCAACGTCAACATTTTAAATCAAAAATTGATACATCCTATGCTTACTCTTATGTTACCAAACCCAAAGTTGATTTTGTACCTCAAAAGCCAAATTTTCCTAATTACACAAAGAAAGAAACTATGAGGACGTCACGGGAAAAAGGAATGACTTCAAGGAAGAACATTGATCATTGGCTTGACGGAAGAGGAAAAATGTATCAGTCAAATAAATATTCAAAAGAGCAAATTCATGAAGCATACGAAAAGTATGTCAATACTTCTTCGAATGGTAGCTCATCATCTAAGGATTCGAATATCTCAGTCAAAACATGGAGACCTGTCACAAAAGCGAAGATTGTTCAATTACAAACTCAAGATGCGAAGGGAAAAGTCAGTGAACATTCGAAACTATCAAACACTTATGTTTCAGTTCCTTTAGATGATGAAGTGAACTTAATTGATAGTCTCAAAACCAAAGTTTGTGATTGGTTTAAAAGTTCTTCATTTCATTCGAAATTGAAATCTAATTTCCAAGGACCCAAAAAGCCTTGGGTACCTAAAATTTTTCATTGATTGCAGGTATTGTGTGACGAGCAATATGATAACAAATGGTACATTGATAGTGGTTGCTCTCGTCACATGACTGGAAAGAAGGAGAATTTAAGAGATTTTCGAAGTCTAAAAAATGCTGGAGTAGTAAAGTTTGGGAACAATCAAAAGTGTCAAGTCATGGGATATGGAAAAATCACAAATGGACAATTCACAGTGAATCGTGTTGCATATGTTGAAGGTCTTCAACATAACTTGATTAGTGTTTCTCAACTTGTTGTGGGCATTGGCAATCAAGTTCTTTTCAACGAAGAAGGAAGTGTTATTTCGAATGTTAACACAAACGAAATATTACTGAAATCTAAAAGGAAAGGTGACATGTTCACTTTGGACATCAATCCAATTGTAGGCAAACCAGCAGTATGTCTTCTTTCGAAAGCTACATCTGATTTAAGCTGGTTATGGCATCGAAGACTTTCACATCTCAACTTTCGAAACATAAATAAACTTGTGGTACAAGATCTGGTAAGAGGTTTACCTATACTTAAATTTGATAATGATTCTTTATGTGCAGCTTGTGAAGTTGGCAAGCAACATAAACAAGGTCATCCAATCACAATTGATTCGAAAATTGTTGCACCTCTTGAGTTGATACATATTGATTTGTGTGGTCCTTCGACTGTTTCAACTCTCAACAATAAACGGTACATTTTAGTTATTGTTGACGATTTTTCCAGATTTACGTGGGTTTATTTTCTCAGGCTCAAATCCGAAGTTGCACAAATTATGATTGACTTTATCAAAAAGATGGAAACCACGTTGAAGAAGACTGTTAGAAAAATCAAGAGTGATCATGGAACTGAATTTAAGAACAAAGTTCTTGATTCATTTTTGGTGGATAAAGGAATTTCGCATAATTTTTCATCTCCATATACACCACAACAAAATGGTGTTGTAGAACGAAGGAATCACTCATTATGCGAAGCAGCAAGAACCATGTTGGCATATGCGAATTTACCTCAATATCTATGGGCTGAAGCTGTTTCAACTGCATGTTTTACTTAAAATAGATCGTTCATTCATCGTCGATTTAATATTACACCATACGAAATTCTGAATAATCGTAAACCTAATGTGAAGTTTTTTCATGTTTTCGGATGTAGGTGTTTTATTATGAATCTCAAGGATCATCTTTCGAAGTTTCAAGCAAAAGCTGATGACAGAATTTTTCTTGGATATTCGCACAATTCAGTGGCATATCGAGTGTTAAATAAGCGAACACGAAAAGTGGAAGAAACGTTCAATCTCACATTCGATGATTATTATGTTAAATCAAATGAGCATAGATTTACGAATCATCCAATTTTACAAGAAACACAAGTTGAAACTGAATCTATACAAATGGATGATACTGATTATGATTTGATTTTTGGAATTTCAGATCATGCAGTTGATGCTGAAGTTCATGCTCCTGATAATCACATACCAGAATTTTCAAAACTTACTGATGATTCACCATCGACTCCTCAAGAAGGCGAAACTATGAGTGATAGTCCACTGGAGGGGGAGCAATTGGATTCGAATACTTTAGATGATGAAGAGCATTCTTTCGAGGGGGAGAAAGAACAATTGAATGCTGAAATTGAGGGGGAGCATGTTGTTGAGGGGGAGCATAATGTTGATGATGCTTGTTCGAATGCAGGCTCAGAAAATGATGAAATATACGAAGATGCCCCTTTGGAATTTGATCCAGCATATCCACCCATGGAAAAATGGACAAGAGACCATCCGAAGGATCAAGTTATTGGGAATCCACAAGAGGGAGTTCTGACAAGAGCTCAAATTCGTGCAAAGAATGAGGTATTGAATACTCATCAAGAATTTTGCATGTTTAATGTTTTCATCTCTAAAATTGAACCAAAAACAATTAAGAATGCAATGGAACACTTAGATTGGGTTGTTGCAATGCAATCAGAGTTGTCTGAATTTGAACGAAACAAAGTTTGGAGATTAATTCCTAAACCTGAAAATGTTTCGATTGTCGGGTTAAAATGGATTTTTAAAAATAAAACCGACAAAGATGGAAACATTATTCGAAATAAAACCAGACTTTTTGTAAAAGGATATTCACAACAAGAAGGAATCGACTATGAAGAAACTTTTGCCCCTGTCGCAAGACTCGAGGCGGTTCGAATATTTTTGGCTTATGCAGCTCACAAAGATTTTGATGTTTATCAAATGGACGTGAAATGTGCATTTCTCAATGGAGAGCTTGAAGAAACAGTTTATGTGGAACAACCCCCAGGTTTTATTAACAAAGAATATCCTAATCATGTTTATATTTTAGATAAGGCAGTTTATGGTCTGAAACAAGCACCAAGAGCATGGTATGCAACACTTACATCATTTTTGAAACAATCTAAATTTAAACAAGGATCAGTTGATCCCACATTATTTCGAAAGAAAGTGGGGAATCATCTAATGCTTGTTCAAATTTATGTTGATGATATTATTTTTGGCTCGACTGACCCTGCTTTGTCTTGAGAATTCGAAGAATTGATGAAAAGCAAATTTGAAATGAGCATGATGGGAAAAATCAATAATTTCCTTGGATTGAATATTCGTCAAAACAGAGAAGGGATTTTCATTAATCAGGAAAAATATACGAAAAATCTGTTAGAAAAGTTTGGATTGACGAATAGCACAAAGCTTCGTGTACCAATGGCAACAGGCATAAAGCTAACACCATCGTTGGACAAACCTGCTGTTGATATAACGTTGTATAGGAGCATGATTGGTTCATTACTTTATCTAACAGCAAGTAGACCTGATATCATGTTTTCTGTGTGTAATTGTGCTAGGTATCAGTCTAATCCACGCGAACCACATCTTACTGCAGTGAAGAATATTTTTCGTTACCTTAAAGGCACAATTTCGTTAGGATTGTGGTATCCTTCGAAAACTGGATTCTTTGTTCAAGCATACTCAGATGCAGACTTGGGTGGTTGTAATCTTGATCGAAAAAGCACAAGTGGAGGATGTCAATTTCTTGATGGCAAATTAGTCAGTTGGCAGTCGAAAAAGCAAACGTGTGTGTCAATTTCCACAGCTGAAGCAGAATATGTGGCTGCTGCTGCTTGCACTTCGCAAATAATATGGATCCAAAGTCAATTGCATGATTATGCAATTAATATGAAAAAGATTCCATTATATTGTGATTCTCAAAGTGCAATAAGAATTTGTCATAATCCTGTGCAGCATTCGAAGACTAAACACATAGCTCTTCGTTATCATTTCATTAAAGATCACGTGGAGGATGGAAACATTGAAGTACATTTCGTGAAAACAACTGATCAGTTAGCTGATATATTCACGAAAGCTTTGGATGAAAAATCTCTAATGCGAATAATAGAAGGTCTTGGAATGATCGATGGCAATTCTGTTCCATGGGAAAAAGAAGAATGATAGGCGAAAAAGAATGAATCAGAGGCGCTGAATAAAAGATAACACAAAGTCATTCAGCATTCAGAGGTTACTGTTCATGGTCAACGCTTCGACCGCTTCGAATTCGCATGATTGTCACTTATTTTCAGCGTTGAGTTAATGGTTACTGTTCATAGTCAACGCTTCGAACGCTTCGAATTCATACATTTGTCACTCTTAAAGGAATGCCAAATATTCGTCTGTTTGCAACAAATTCAAAAAGATTTTCTTTTGTTTTGTCTTTAAATTTTCGAAAAATCAAAAATTCAAAAAGATTTTCTTTTGTTTTGTCCTTAAATTTTCGAAAAATCAAAAATCCAAAAAGATTTTCGTTTGTTCGGTCTTTATTTAAAAAAAAAAAAAATTCAAAACAACAAAAATATTTTTATTTTTAGACTTTTGTTGCAGATTATGATGATGATTCAGAGGGGACAATGCAGGCAGTTTTAGGGTCAGGTAAAATTTTTCGTATGAATTGATATGTTTCTCATTATTCGAATTAGTTAGGTTGTCCCTAGAAGCATGCTGCTGCATGTCGTCCAAAGCCTCCATGACTCAATGTGTGTGTACGAAAGCCTTAATGAAATGTTTCGTACGAAAATTTCTTCCCAATCAGGCTTATATTCACATTAGTCTCTGAGCTACCTTACTCTTCTCACAATGAGTTAAGAGTTTCCTGTTTGGTCCAAAACATAACAGAGGTACTTTTCGTGTCTTACACCAATCTTTTTCATCCAAAACATTCTTACACGATCACACACAAAGACGTATATCCGAGAGGTCTCTGATCAAACCCATCGAGACTTAGATATATAAAAACTCTGTGTTTATGATCTGACATCATGAGTCCGTGTTGGAAGTGAAACCCGAAAATCTTACAAATTAAGGAATTGACGGGGAACATTGTTCCAGATATATACGAAACTTTTGTTTCTGTACCAATGTTCGAAACTCCAAATCATATTCATTTCGAATGAGTGGTCTTGATCAAGCATTCAAAACCCACGATGTTTGTTACCCAACAAGATCCAGTATACAAATTTTTTTATGAATATGATTTCCGTGTGAGTTTCATTCGAATGTCCTAGTCATGTTAAAATTTTTCAAAGCCGACTTGTCACTGACTACACTGGTCATACAAGTAATTTATGTTACACTTTATCACCTTATGTTTAGGTTGACATGTAACGAAATTTTGAACCTACCCACGAAGCATTCTTAAAAGAAGCCCTTTGATACTTATCAAAAAGTATTCGATTGTAATTCACGGGAACATACACAAGCTGTTGATCATCTCTCTTGATGATTAACGAAGCAACCTTTGCCCGGGGTTTAACTGCCTTCGTGTCAAATTAAATTTTTGACATCACAAAATTAAAAAAAAAAAAAAAAATTTGTTGTTTCTTGTCTAAACTTTCTTTGGCACACTACACACACGAAATCCTTGAGGTTCTGAGTAATACCAACTCAGGCTGATGATTTCGAACATCTGGCAAATGACTTCGCTTTTTATCCCAAAAGTGAAAGAGCCTTGCCTCCATTCGAAGGGTTCTAACGGTTACAATTCTATTAAGGGGATAATGTCAGGCTGTGTATACGTGACGTATGGTATTCTGCCCGGTTTTCTAGGTGATGTGACAGACACTTTTTGACGCATGGCTACCTTTCCGCTGTACAGGTCTGATTTTCAAGGTGCCACGTTTGATTTCATTAAATGCATCCCGCTTCAAATTCAAATCATTTAGGGTTACATATAAAAGGGGGTTCAAGAGTACTTTATACGTTTACGCGATCAAAACTCAAAACTTCCCAAATTCTCTGTTCTTCATCTTTTTCAAACCCTAACAATGGCGACTACTGCTCATGTCGATCCTTCTACTGAAGATACTTCTTCTGCACCAGTTATGAAGATTCAATCTACCAATTATTATGTGGATGGTGAACTTTCTCAATGTCCAGAAGAATTCAAGATGCTTATTGTTTCTTTAAAACACTTTGTTTTATCCAAAGCAATGTTCAATTCCTTTTCTGTTCCGGTATCCTGGCTTTCTCAAGCAGGATCTACTGCCACATACAACAAAGCCTCTGATTCGATTACTTTTCACCTAATCAATGACAAAAAGGTTAGGCTTTCCAAGAAACTGTTTTGTCAGATTCTTGACATTCCAAATACACCTCCTTTTGTTGAATTTCAATTTTCCCAAATAATTCATATGTTTAATGAAATGGGATATCAGCCCCCATTGTCAAAGATAAGTGACTTTAAGAAGTCTGGTCTTCCAAAAGTATGGAATTTTTTGTTTGGGATATTTTTGCGTTGTTTAACCGGAAGAACAGTTGGATTAGATAAAGGAAGGATGGAGGTTTATGCCATGGTGGCTGGTTTATACTATGATCTTCCAGCAGACTACTCTACACAGCTATGGAAGGAATTCCAAAAAGGAGTAGAACATACGAATGTTGTTCATGGCATTTCGTGTGCTAGGTACTGGAGTCTAATTCTGCAACATTTTTACAACAAGGAAGGCATCTTGGTTTCAAATGAAGAAGAGAAGGTTACTTTTCAATCTTATCACTTTCCGAAGGAAGTTGTTGACAATGCTGATGAATTTCCAAACGTTGCTCGGATTCCAGACGCGATGCTTAAAAGGGTGGATCCTACGAATCCTGTTTTGATTGCATATCTGAAAACATTCGATTCTTCTATTCCTATGGGAATTTTGTTGCCACGCGACGAAAAGAAGACCAAAAAGTCGAAGAAAGCTGATCCTGCTTCACCTGAAAAGAAAACGAAGGGTTCAACATCCTCTAAATCTCCAAAGAAGAAGACAGAAAATGTTGCAGTGACAGTTGAAGCAACACAAGTGATTGAGCCAATAGTGGAAGAGACTCAAGAGAACGTGATTATTCCTTCGAAAACAGGGATGTTTCGAAGAATCAAGATGAAATCCACTCACAAACGAAAGTCACCATCACAGAAGTTGATTCGCAAGCCTCAAATTACTCACCAAGGAGTTTTAATTCGTGAGGTACCTGTTCCTGTTTCTCCCGGATCCAAGAAAAGAGCAGCAGAAGATATGGCAAAACACTTGTCACAACCGAAAAAGAAGAAGACGAAGAAGACTCGAAAGATTGTTTTATCTACTGAGTCTACAGAAGAGGATGAACGAATACCAGAAACTCCAGAGTTCACTTCTATCATTACAAGTTCCATTCCTGAGAAGACTGTTATCATACCACCCCAAGTTTCGATTACCAAGTCAATTTTTGAGGAGGTTCGAACTTCAGGCATCCCTGCACACGTATCTGATACGGATGCAAATGTCAACATGGGTGAAGGTGGTTCGAAAGATGCAGATCAAGGTCCAATTATCTCTACTCCTTTCGAATCATTGGTTTCTGTTACACCAACATCTACTGATCCTCTCACATCAACCACTGTTTCACCAACCTTTGAACATATCATCAATCAACCAATTACTTCCATTTTTTCCTCTCAATCCACTGATACACCCAAACCATCTTCACCCACTGAAACTGATAATGAAGGGTTTGGTGGAACATTCGAAGACCTAGAGTTTCATGATGAAGAAGAAGAATTTCCTGATCATATGTTAATGACAATGAAGCAATACAAAATTCTTAATCAAAAGTTGAACTCCATCATTCAATCCCAAGCTGATCTTGGCGGAGGTTCATCTATTTCAAGTTTGGAGGTTGATTCTATGCTCATGATGTTTGAATCAAGAGTAATCAACAAAGTTTCTGGAATGATGAAAGCCTCAGAGTCTGTTATTTTAGAAAAGGTTGATTACACAGATCAGAATTCTGAGCTTCGTGTTAAAACTCTCAGATCTGATTTTATGGGAGAAGTTAAGGATCTGCGAAGCATAATAAAAGAACGACATGTTCTTTTTGTTCAGGAAGTCAAGAAAGTGAGGGAGGATGTTAACTCCCAAATTCACGAACTTCGTGAAGACATGAAAAAGGAAATTCTATCTGTTCAACATGATTATGCGTCCTTGAATCAGAAGGTCGATGTCATTTGTGATGTTGTCACTCGATTTGTCAAGCTATACGAAGGTTTGAGTCCTCAAATAACTCAAATCTCCAAGTCTGTAAGTGAAAATTTTGAAGGTGTGATCAAGTTGTTAAAGGAGTTGAAGGAGATCTCAACGAAACCGGTTTCGTCACCGTTGATTACTCCAGAATTTTTATCCCAGAAGTTTGTGCAGTTCGAAGCCATACTTAACAAGCAACTTGCTCCACTATTTCGCATATCCAGTCTTCTTCACACAACTACTGCCCCTCCTGTTTTCACAGGGGTGCAAGGGGGAGAAAGGAAGTCAACAGAAGAAGAAGCGAAAGTGGTGGGCAAGGTATTTCCATCTAGCATCCCTTCAACAAAACCAGTAATTGTGTCTGCTCAACCAGTGACCTCAACAATCGTAACAACATTACCAATTACAAGAACAATTTCGAAAGGAATTGTAATTGGTAAACCTTTGGAATCTGGTGGAAGTGGTTCGAAGCTAAAAGACGTAACTGAAAAATCTGCTTCGAAAGACAAAGGAAAATCAATTCTGGTTGAAAAATCTAAAGAAGAAAAGAAGGCTGAAACTGAAGCTGAACTCGAGAAAATGAGGCTTATTCAAAGCATCATGACTCAGAGGGCTGGTGATCCGAAGGGCATGAATAAAGGTGATCCAGCAAAACATTACAACTATGAAACAATCGAAGCCTTGGTTGCCTTTAATCACATGTACTCATTTGATAAGAAGCCAAAACAGAGTTATGTGGTTACAAACACTGATGCATGCCAGTTGGATTTCCCTGTAAATGAGATGATGTTCATCATGCCTCAGTTCAAAGCTGAAGGGAATTTCAAAGAAAAAGATGAAGGGACTCATATGAAAATTCGTTTTCATGCAGTACTTGGCAAAGCCCCTGAGGATGTTTGGTCACTGATCAAGATCAAGAAGGTGATAAGCATGAAAAAGGATGTGGTCTTTGAAAACATTGTTCAAAATGTTAAATATGTTGTGGCCAGGGCAAATGGAAAAACATGCGAATTCACTATTGTATATTTTCCTCTGATCAACTTGTATGACCTTATACAAGTGGCATTGCTTCTGAAAGATAAATCCTTTTCTTTTCTGCAAAACACAGATCCAGAGGAATTCAAACTTGGAGTTGCTCACATCAAAATCTTCATTGAGAATTATTATGAGTGCCTAGCACTGACTGATGTGGAGTTGGCTACTGCAAAGGGAATAGAAGTAAAAGTTCCAATGGCTCCTTCGTTGACTCAGACTGAGTTAAAGAAATATGCTGATGGAGAAATATGTTTAAAGCCATTTGGAATAGTTTTTGCTGGAAAGGATAAAGCTGGAAAAGCGAAGCGGTTTTTGTTCCAAGCTAGCGAAGTGGAGAGATATTCTACATCTCAATATACGAACTTGATTGTTCGTATGAACCACTGCAAAAAGAACAATGAAGGAGACAAGAAGGAATTGAAGAAAATTATTTCTTGGTATACTGAGGTTCGAAGAGTTTTGCTGTACTCCATTACTCTACTTACAAACTGAAGACTTCGACTTTGATTACAAAGGGGGAGATTGTTAGGGTCGAAATGTTGTAATAGTCGAAGTTTGTATTTAGGGTCTTCGAACATTTTTGTAATGTATTTTACTAGAGCATAATATTCGAAGCTTCATGTTTAGTCCTTAGTATATTTTTTGTACGCTTTTCTCTTCTATAAATAGGAGTGGTTACTAGTGTCTTAGTAACGAAGTCTTTACAGAATATTCATTGTACTCTGTAAAATTTGCAAAAGCGTAATAGAGCCAAACAGATCATATTTACATCGGTGTTCAAATCTTTCAATTCTACTTTGAATTTACACTCTAATTCGTTCAATACTTGATTCATTGTCTCATCATTTAGCATTATATTCATCGATAACATGTGTGTTCACTAATGATCCATATTCACTATGCACCGAGGTCGAGAGATATGGTTATTACGTGCCTACTAAAAAGTGACGTCACATTAGTACCACATCATCTTCACCACATCCATACTATCACACAATTAATCTTTGAAAACGGTCACCACTCCACATCATATATATATATATATATATATATATATATATATATATACACACACACACACACACACATTAGATTAAATAAAAAACATTATTTTTAAAATTAAATAAACATTTTACTAAGAAAAAAATTACATTAAAAACCTATATTACAAATTGAAAATACATAAAAATTAAAATTTAAAAATTTAAACCTACATTACTAATAAAAAAATAGTGAAATTAAACAAGAAAATGGAAACTACTACTCGTCGCCATCGTCGTCGTCGTCATCTGCATTGTCATTTGTTCTGTTAGAATTGTTTTTGCCTATGTGTTCAGTCAAATCGTGACGTAGATTGTGATGTGTTTTTCTATTTTTATTGCCAAAAGTCTCGTGAAGTATGTTGGGCTGTCGACTTGTATTAATGCAGGTGGATTGAGTATAATGTCCGAACTATTCATACACGTAGACATACCTCTTCTTCTATTATTATGTTATGTAAAATGACACAAACAATCATTACCTTTGTTAATTTCGCCCTATACCATGATCATGCTTGATGTTTGATTATGTGTCACTTGCTTTTGAGGACTCCAAATGCCCGTTCAACATCCTTCCTTGCTGATTCCTATGCTAACTTGAACAGTTTTCATTTCTCATCGCTCGGAAATGAGCATGACTTGATAAATGTAGCGTACTCTTGATATATCTCATCACCACGGTAATACCCAAAATTATTTTCATCTCCATTCACACCATAAGACATGTTTGGAGCTTTACCCTGCAAACTGTCGGTAAATATCGAAGATGCTCCAAGAACATTCAAATCATTGTTTGACCCTACCATACCAAAGAATACATGTCAAAACCATAGGTCATTTGAAGCAACTTCTTCTAATATTATAATCGGTACAGCATGATCATGTCGCGTTAATTGGCCTCGTCATGTACTGGGACAATTTGCACAATCCTAATGTGTACAATCATTGCTACCAAGCATTCCCAAAAAACCGTGTTTAGCTTAATGTACGGCATACAACTGTTCGACATCACTTCTAGCCGGCTTCCGCAAGTATATGTCCCTGTAAAGTTCTATAACATACTCATAAAAGAAATATGTGCATTCTCGACCCATCATCTCAAACATTTTTAAATACTAATCTGATGTGTCTGTTGTGATGTCGTATGCCATTTTTCGTTGTACGACGGTGCATTTTTGTATTTTTGGTAAAACCGCATTTAACTCTAGCATCGCATCTCAATTGAAAAAACTCATAATTATCTGTCAAATCTCTACCTATACGTAGGAATAATTTTCTACTAATACGCAAAAGTTCTTTGAATTTCTCTTGGTCGTATAAACTATCAGGGGCAAAGTAATCATATACCAGAAGTTCGTTTGTTGCATTGCGATCCCTGTTGATTGAAGTTCTAGTCCTTTTTTCGACATTTGAACTTTCGGCTTCTTGACGCAACATTTCACTTACCGCTAGCATGAATGTGTGCATAAACAAATCATCATCATCATCATCATCGTTATCATCATCATCATCAGATGAAGAACAAGAAGAAGAAATTGAAGATAAAAAATTATTCATCTTTTAGGAATATGTTTGTAGTGTGAAAAAATATACATAAGTGTTGTTATTTATAGGTAAATGGGGTTTGGCTTAATTTTTTTTCTTCGTAACATTGTAATCCAACGGTCAAATGTGATCTCCCATTCAAATTGATCGTAATCGTTCGTGAAGATAGCCAAACCACAAGACACCTACGCCCCTTTGGGGCGGTGTTCACACGTAGGACTATATGCCACGTAGGCGCACGTGTGAGGTAGCCTAATACCTAATATGTATGCATATGAATAGTGATTTAAAATTTACAAAAGAAAAAAAAATGAAAACTAGTATAACGAACTTTATATTTTTATGCTCTAAAAGGTATATATGTCAAAATAAGAAAAAAAATTTATTGTATTTCTTGATCAGCATTGTTTTTAGTTTAGGTTGTTTTCCAAAAAAGAAAAGAAAATCCTAATATGTTTAAATGTGTTGCATATTAATATACAACTGCAAAATTTTAAAAAATGTTCTTTGTATTTGTTTTTTCATTTTTAGGATTATACATTAACAAATTAGATATTTATTTTAAAAAAATAAATAAATAAACATACCAATCTTCATCATTTTCTATTTTTTATGCTCTAAAAACCGGTAACCATATTAATTTAAAAAATAAAGATATTTTTTTTCCTAAGGTCCCATGAGATTTTGCATTCCTTCTTGAACTCTTCTCTTATATAAGTTTACAAAGAAAGGTGGGGGTTTCTTGAACTTATTTTATTAGGGATTTTGAATTTTAAAGATAACTCTTAACACCTAATGTTATCAATTGCTTGATTGATAATCCAATAGAGAACATGTTACCCTTATTTGGATACTCCATATTTTCACGAAATATAAACATTTGAAATCAATAATCTTGTATTTATATCTCAAGTTCCATTTCATAAATCATTTGTACCATTTTGATGGTTCTCATTTCATACGATAACATCATGCAAGAACTACTATAAATCATACGATAACATCAAATTAATTCTTTTTCTTCGTAACATTCTAATCCATGTTTACTTCAAATTATATTCAACATGCAAAACATTTAATAAAATCTAGGCTTTGTAACATACATCAAATCAGTTTAAAAAAATTTCAAATCTAGGCTAGGCATAAATTATTTTTGCAATCATATTACAATAATAAAGAACTACTATAAATCATTTAAAAAGCTACGAAAAGTCTCATCTAAAATTAATGTAAAATAGAGGGTGTGCCCTCGCGTTGCTACGGGTCGGGAAAGAACTTGTTTTTTTCTGGGCTGATTCAAATATCACAGTTCATGTTTGTTTATAGTTGAAAAAAAACATAATGAGCGGTGGAAACGTCGCACCATAAGGCAACAATTGTATATATTGTATATAGAAACGAATCGAGCAAATTGAAGAGACCATTTGTAACGTCCCAAAAATAAGACTCGAAAAATCTTTCATTTTTAAATTAATAAAACAGTAAATAATATCATTTTCATAAAACCAAGGTAATCAGAGTTTATTAATACATCATCATTATCAGAGTAAATCATAAAATGTGGAATCGAGTGGTGTGTGCTCTACAATCATTCCGGGTTCTACCCTTTGAAACCAGAAGTACCTGAAACATAACTGAAAACCGTAAGCACAAAACTTAGTGAGTTTCCGAAAATATCACATACTATACATAACTAAACATATAATGGGCCCCGCCCACAAAGTATATCGAGTCCCGTCCATACTCGCGTAACGGGCCCCGCCCACACTCTCATAACGGGCCCCACCCACTGAATATAACGGGCCCCGCCCACTGAGTATAACGGGCCCCGCCCAAACTCGCATAATGGGCCCCGCCCACATACAAATCATATAGGCATAACAAGATACTAGCATACAGAATAACCATCGGGCCCCGCCCAGTAAGCATACAAGCACATACACATGCAAGAGTCACACTGACATCTAGCATCCTACATAACAAACCATGGGTCGGCATTGGTGCCTTAGACCCTCTAAACATGGTGAGGAAACTCACCTAACACCGTCGAATCTCACGGATAATTCTCTGACTGTTGGCCCGCTAAAAATCCTCGCGCTATCAATCACAAATAACATCCAATTAATAATTGGATCCTAACTCATACTAAAAGTCTAAACTAGGGTTAAAGACCTTTTTACTCTTTAACCATCTTGGCCCAAAGCTTAGGCCCAATCCAACTGTCCAAAAGCCCAAATTCTAAAATAATCACTCCAAACCTAATTATGGCCCAATTTTCCAAATTGGGCCCAAATCTCTTTCATGGGCCTTCGACCAAAAGTCCACTAACATATCAATAGCCCAACAATAGAATTTTGATGGCCCAACAAGGCCCAAGACAACCCAAAGTCTAACATTGCCCAATACCGAGAAGCCCACATCACTGAAGCCCACTGTTGAGTAAACGGGGAGTACTCAGCTTATACGTTAAGCGTACTCGCTTTAGGGCTTGTACGCCCAACGTACTCCCTTGTTTGGCCAACTTTCCCTTTTCCAGCTCTTAATCGATTAAGACTCTGTCCCAAACTCAGATCTGACTTCCTTAAGGTGGTTTATCACGTAAATTTTCCTTAATAGATGACTTAACACATACATGAGACCAAAACCACCATAAAGTTTGCACCTTTATGCTTAAGAAACTCTTAATATGCCAAGATCTAAAAGGATAAACCCCATCAACGACTTTAACTCACCAAACCAACTCAAAAGGGACCAAAAAGCATAAAACCATAACATGAAGAGATTTAAGCATACAAAGATCAAGGTTGAGGCTTTATACCTTCTTGCAACTGAGGAAGGTGCCTAATCTCTGGATCCACAAGTTTAAGCTCAAACAAAGCTTCTTCACCAACTCCTTCTTCTACCAAAGGCACCAACCAACCAAAGATACACCCCAAAAGGTCAAGAACACTCAAGGATGCTATTAGGGTTCAAGATTATGGTTTTAGGACAATGGAGGCTGATAAAGAGGCCAACTCTTGGGGACTTAAGGTGGTTATATAGGGTGCAACACCCTAAAATTAGGGTTTCAGTAAACCCCTCGTACGCCCAACGTACGAGGCTCGAACCCGCGATCCATTCTCCCCATTAGTTCGCTAAGCGTACACATGTGGTACGCCCCACACACTAGCTTCTCCGCTAGTACGCTAAGCGTACCCTATAGTATGCCCTGCGTACTAACCTCAAGGACCAAAAGTGCGATATTCAAAATCACAGGGGTAAAGAGGAAACATACCCATTCAAACGTTATAATTCTCCCCCACTTGAATCAGACTTCGTCCTCGAAGGTCGTTACCCCAAATAACTCCAGATAGTGCTCCCTTATCTCATCTTCCGGATCCCAAGTCCACACCGAACCCTTGCGGTGCTGCCATTGCACCTTTACCAATTCCACGAAATCATTTCTTACCATCCCAGGCATGCCAGACAGCCTGAGCAACCCAATCACAACCCCGAGCATACAACAACCTTCCTAAAGGCAACTGAACCTAACCCTAGCAGGGCTTTCCAAACCTGACTACGCAACTTCTGATTACCTGAGGTTCCCACTAGAAAACAGAATCACAGACCATTTGCTGATGCCAGAACTTTCCACTTGACTAAAGGGATTAGACATTCCTTCGAGAAAGGCTCATCCTGATGATAACGATTCCAGGAATATAAAGAACAACGATAGACAGTATGGGAGTTAAACCTTCTAGTGCTGAACAAGTCACTGCTTCCTTAACTGCTGACCCGATACGCTTCTGCTATAATTCTGAAGTTCCAAACTCGCCCGTCCCACACATAGGTAGAATTATTCCAAAACACGATAACAAGGTCTCTTCCTATCACCAGAACCAAAAACATCCTTTTTCCCCCTAATCCCATCAGTTGATGCCCTTGGCATACTGTGACATCCCCAATTTCACGGCCAGAAAAGGACGATTTCGTTTATGCTTTTTAAAATAAAATCAGAGTAATCCTTTTAAAAGATGTTGCGGAGTTTGTTCCCAAAACAAAACATGATAAAAATTTATCAAAACCTTTCTTTAAAAATATATATTTTCATTTTATATCAAAATCTCAGGATGTCATGTTCCGATACAGATCATAAGCATAAAAAAGACATTATATGCCTTACAACAGTTATTTACAACTACTGGCCTATAATCCAAAAATCTCTCATCATCATCCGACTATGCTCGGAGTCCACTACCTGTAAGATAAAAAGGCTGAGTGGGTCAGGCTTGGGAACCTGTTGAGCATATAGGGTTTTCAACCCATAATAAATAATAAACTTATTAAGTTCATCAATCAACAATACTTTTATTAATTTCATCAACCAAAAATAACCCTAATTACCCATTCCTGTTATCCTCACTTTACGTCCCTAAAACAACTATCACAAGGGACCTAGCCTAAGGATTTTCATTAGGGGGAGAACATTGCTTCGGAGGTTCCTCAACAATTTATGTCAAATAAGGCAACCATCGGGGTGACAACACTGCTTTCCTCAGCAATTTATGTCAAATAAGACAACCAATGGGGTGACAACATTGCTTTCCTCAACAATTTATGTCAAACAAGACAACCAATAAGGTGACAACATTGCTTTCCTCAGCAATTTATGTCAAACAAGACAACCTGACATAAAACAACCAATAAGGTGACAACATTGCTTTCCTCAACAATTTATGTCAAACAAGACAAACATCGGGGTGACAATACTGCTTTTCCTCAGCAATTTATGTCAAACATGCACGAAGTCACATCGTCGCCAAGGTTTATACAACAGGCACTAAGTCCATAGCTGCCAACGTACTAAATCCATAGCTACCAGCATACATCTATACTGTACTAAATTCATAGATACCAACGTACATCTATACTGTACTTTTATTCCTCATTCTTTATCTACCCATGTTTTACCCAACATATTTGAAGATAAAATATATATACATTTTAAATTATTTTAAACATGTATAAAACATCCATTCAACATCCATTTCAAATATACAAACAACATATATACACATAGCACGTATTTTATATAAAATACTTCATATCTATGTGTAAGATAAAAGTGACTATACACTCACATGATTTAATGATAATCGGGCAGCACTTCGTTTCCTAAAACGACCGTTTCTAATAAATCTGGGAGTTTTATTGAGAAACCGGGCTCTGCGAGGGTCGAGCTTCAAAATCGAAAAGATAAATTTTTCGGGCTTCTCGGGAACTTTGGGACGTGTTTCGGGTGCTATAATTGATACCGGGGCTCCGGGGGATGTCAAAATAGTGAGAATATTGAAAAAGGGGTGTAAAATGGCAATTTCTCAAAATTACCTGAGAAGGCTCGCAAGCCTTGTATTTATAGGGGCGAAGTCCGAAGATCAGCGGCTGAGAGGACTCCACGCGTCAGCAGATGCGAAGAGAAGGCAGGTGTCTCGCACGTGCGAGGGTCCAGCTGCTGGCCTCTGATTGGACCGAGGTCTAGGTCCGATGTTCGGATCCGAAGCAAGAGGGAAGGGAGACAGGTGGTGTGAAGGTTGGACACGCGGCAGGGGGTGCGAGGCTCGGACGAGGCTGCACGCACGTCACTCCTCGGATGGGCCACGGCTTCGGATGACTCAGCAATTTCGGACACGTAGCACGCATGGAGCGAAGGTGACGTGGCCGAAGTACGACTATGCGAATTTTCTCGGATTTAGCATTTTTTCTCGATTTTTGTGCAAAAACTTCTAAAATCCATAACTTTCGCATACGAGCTCCGTTTTTGACGTTCTTTATATGCACGCCTAGGTAAAATTACGCTCTACAACTTTCGTTTAGACTTCGTCGACTAATTTTGACTTTAATTTTTATATTATTGTTTTTAACAGACCGGGACAGAAAATCCGTTAAAAATTCATAACTTCTTCATCCGACGTCCGTTTTCGTCTGTCTTTTTACCGTTGTACTACTATTTATGAGACCTTCGATTCTCGTTTAGGCTGTGTTGGCTAAAAATCACTCGATCTAAAATTCGAGTTTTTAGCTGTCTACTGCTAAGCTGAAACTTAGAAAAATCATAACTTCCTCATACGAAGTCAGATTTGGGCGTTCTTTTTATACATACTCTCGGTTTGACGAACACTACGACTTTTGTTTAGATCACTAAGTCTAAAAAGTAGTTTATCAAAAACTCACTTTTTACGACATTCGGCACCGTGCCGGTTTTGTCGCGAAACTTCGACAGGTCATAACTTCTTCGTCATAACTCGGATTTCGGTATTCTTTATATATCTGTAATCCTTGTCACGACCACTACAACTTTCTTAATAAATATCGGTTTTATCTAATATTTATTTTCGACGCTCATTTTTATTCTTAATTAATTAAATCCTAGTAATTAAGCATAAAACACATAATTCACATAATATTCACATAATTCCTTTTCATTTCTTCCAAAATGAGTTACAAAGGTTAACCTAGACTATTATGTCAATATTAATGCCTAGCCTAGAAACACGGGCGTTACAATTCTCTCTCGTTAGGATGATTCCGTCCCCGGAATCACACATCAACAAACAACTGCCGGTAGTGACTCATCATGTCACTCTCCGTTTCCCAGGTGAGATTTGGCCCATTCGTATGTTTCCAACGCACAAGCACTAAATCAACCATCTTGCGTCGCAACTTCTTAGTCTTACGGTCAACGATTGCCTCAGGTTCTTCAATTAACCTCTTGTTTTCATCCAACCTTAATTCAGAAATGAAATTATGTCGGGCACAACTCCCGTAAACTTCCTCAAATAACACACATGAAAGGTGTTATGAATACCCTCTAGTTCTTCTGGTAATTCTAGCTTGTAAGCTTGATTCCCGATCCTCTGAAGAACTTTAAACGGTCCAATAAACCTTGGACTCAACTCTCCCGAACCACGTAACATACCTATCTTAGTCGGACTCAATTTGATATGACCTCTAGGGTCGGAATAACAATCATCTTCTTAGTCATTACCGAAACGAAGGTAATGAAATACTCGAACAATAACGGTATCAATTTCTAGCTTCTTGGTAACCTTGTGACTTTCCTTGATCCAAGTACGAGTCCTGTGCTTCCGGTAGTATAGGCCTCTACTACCATTCACACCTACTCATACTCATCCCAAGTATTGTCTCGCAGTTCTCCAAGTCACCATACAATAATTTCACATAGTCATTCAATTCATCAGATGACAAAACCAGGGTTTATATTATTTCTTGAAATGATTACACTGAGGTTCAATTTTACCCTATACTATGCCTCTAATAGGCTACACCGCTTGTTACTAACTGCATGACTACTTTATATCTTGGTTTTAGGAATATAAGGTCCTTACTCTTGATCCCTTGTATTTCCATCTGCTTCATTAAGGATCATTTGGAATGCCTTTGGTTTTGGTTTTGGTGGAACATTGGGCCTTGCTGCCTCTTTCTTCTTTGGGTAGTCTTTCAAAATGTGCCCTTCCTCGTTACATCCATAGCACATCCTCTTGTTGGACGGACACTCGTTGGCATAATGCCCAATCTTCCCACACTTGTAGCAGGTCACCCCTTCGCTACATTTCCCAAAGTGCTTCTTTTTGCACTTCTCGCACCATTTTGCTTCGCCTCCTCCTCCTCCAGACTTCGAGAATTTTCTTTTCTCGTTGGACCCTGAAGTACCTTCAAACTTTATTTTCTCGTCAACTTCGATCTTTTTGGCGGCTCTTCCCTTAATCATATCTTCTATAGACTTGGCAGCCCAGATAGCCGCCTCCAAAGTAAGTGCTTGACGCACTGGCACTGCATACTCCCATGGAAGTCCCTTTGCGTACCTGTTTATTTTCGTCAACTCATCTGGGACAATACGCAAAGCAAACTCCATTTTGTCTGTGAAGTTATTGGTATATTCATCAATGGTCATACTTCCCTTCTTCAACGTCAGGAATTGGTTTTCTAGCTCAAGCACATTTTGGGCTGAGCAGTACTTGCGCTTGAAGTGCACCAAGAACTCTGCCCAAGTCAGTTGCAGTGGCTCATTAGGGCTTAGGGTTTTCCCCAGAGTGTTCCACCAACGAGCAGCACTACCCCTGAACTGACGCACTGCAAATGTGGTTTGTAACTTGCCTTGGCAACCACACGTCATGAAAGCCAATTCCATTTCCGAGATCCAATCCATTACTCCGACAAGATCTTCTTTTCCAGTGAAGGTTGATGGCTTGTAAGTCATAGAGTCTTTATACTTGCACCCATTTCTCTCCACTCTATCCTCGTGGTTATTTCTCCCAACCACAAGCGGTTCACTATGACCAACAGATCTACTGTTGTTTCCTTCTTCAGATCGATCGTCATTTAATTCACGTTGTTCAACAGGAATTGAGGGTTCACTCCTGTTGTTCAGCAATATTTGCCTCATTTCCTCCCTTTGTTCAGCCATCATTGTCTGAATCATGGCTTGTACTCCAGCCATGGTGATGGGTTCTGGTGCAGCTCCTGCTATAGGCACTTGTTCCATCACTTGGGGTTGAGGTTGCTGATTTCTATTTACATTTCCAGCTCCACTTCAGGTTCTTGCCATTATGATCTATACGCCAAATTAGGTGAATTTAAACCTTTATCCACGACATGTATTTAAATTCTCCTTATCACTCCGAAACGTTACATGTTAGTTCTAATATCGTAATCATACGCTTAGAAACCTACACACATAAAGTTTCCAGATCCGGTCGGCAACAGACCATAGATCCGAACAAATAATATCATCTATGGCAAACATATAGCATTTAGCACTTAAAAGCATTTTAGGCATCTTTCTTAAAATATACTAGTGCCAGTGTCTAAAATATGGTAGACACTCATCTCACAATCATCACTTAGAATTCTAAGTTTAAGTCTAGAAATCCTATAAATTCCTAGTTCGCTTAAACTAATGCTCTGATACCAACTGTGACATCCCCAATTTCACGGCCAGAAAAGGACGATTTCGTTTATGCTTTTTAAAATAAAATCAGAGTAATCATTTTAAAAGATGTTGCGGAGTTTGTTCCCAAAACAAAACATGATAAAAATTTATCAAAACCTTTCTTTAAAAATATATATTTTCATTTTATATCAAAATCTCGGGATGTCATGTTCCGATACAGATCATAAGCATAAAAAAGACATTATATGCCTTACAACAGTTATTTACAACTACTGGCCTATAATCCAAAAATCTCTCATCATCATCCGACTATGCTCGGAGTCCACTACCTGTAAGATAAAAAGGCTGAGTGGGTCAGGCTTGGGAACCTGTTGAGCATATAGGGTTTTCAACCCATAATAAATAATAAACTTATTAAGTTCATCAATCAACAATAATTTTATTAATTTCATCAACCAAAAATAACCATAATTACCCATTCTCGTTATCCTCACTTTACGTCCCTAAAACAACTATCACAAGGGACCTAGCCTAAGGATTTTCATTAGGGGGACAACATTGCTTCGGAGGTTCCTCAGCAATTTATGTCAAATAAGGCAACCATCGGGGTGACAACACTGCTTTCCTCAGCAATTTATGTCAAATAAGACAACCAATGGGGTGACAACATTGCTTTCCTCAACAATTTATGTCAAACAAGACAACCAATAAGGTGACAACATTGCTTTCCTCAGCAATTTATGTCAAACAAGACAACCTGACATAAAACAACCAATAAGGTGACAACATTGCTTTCCTCAACAATTTATGTCAAACAAGACAAACATCGGGGTGACAATACTGCTTTTCCTCAGCAATTTATGTCAAACATGCACGAAGTCACATCGTCGCCAAGGTTTATACAACATGCACTAAGTCCATAGCTGCCAACGTACTAAATCCATAGCTAGCAGCGTACATCTATACTATACTAAATTCATAGCTACCAACGTACATCTATATTGTACTTTTATCCCTCATTCTTAATCTACCCATGTTTTACCCAACATATTTGAAGATAAAATATATATACATTTTAAATTATTTTAAACATGTATAAAACATCCATTCAACATCCATTTCAAATATATAAACAACATATATGCACATAGCACGTATTTTATATAAAATACTTCATATCTATGTGTAAGATGAAAGTGACTATACACTCACATGATTTAATGATAATCGGGCAGCACTTCGTTTCCTAAAACGACCGTTTCTAATAAATCCGGGAGTTTTATTGAGAAACCGGCTGTATTTATAGGGGCGAAGTCCGAAGATCAGCGGCTGAGAGGACTCCACGCGTCAGCAGATGCGAAGAGAAGGCAGGTGTCTCGCACGTGCGAGGGTCCAGCTGCTGGCCTCTGATTGGACCGAGGTCTAGGTCCGATGTTCGGATCCGAAGCAAGAGGGAATGGAGACAGGTGGTGTGAAGGTCGGACACGCGGCAGGGGGTGCGAGGCTCGGACGAGGCTGCACGCACGTCACTCCTCGGATGCGCCACGGCTTCGGATGACTCAGCAATTTCGGACACGTAGCACGCATGGAGCGAAGGTGACGTGGCCGAAGTATGACTATGCGAATTTTCTCGGATTTAGCATTTTTTCTCGATTTTTGTGCAAAAACTTCTAAAATCCATAACTTTCGCATACAAGCTCCGTTTTTGACGTTCTTTATATGCACGCGTAGGTAAAATTACGCTCTACAACTTTCGTTTAGACTTCGTCGGCTAATTTTGACTTTAATTTTTATATTATTATTTTTAACAGACCGGGACAGGAAATCCGTTAAAAATTCATAACTTCTTCATCCGACGTCCGTTTTCGTCTGTCTTTTTACCGTTGTACTACTATTTACGAGACCTTCGATTCTCGTTTAGGTTGTGTTGGCTAAAAATCACTCGATCTAAAATTCGAGTTTTTAGCTGTCTACTGCTAAGCTGAAACTTAGAAAAATCATAACTTCCTCATACGAAGTCAGATTTGGGCGTTCTTTTTATACATACTCTCGGTTTGACGATCAGTACGACTTTCGTTTAGATCGCTAAGGCTAAAAAGTAGTTTATCAAAAACTCACGTTTTACGACATTCGGCACCGTGCCGGTTTTGTCGCGAAACTTCGACAGGTCATAACTTCTTCGTTATAACTCGGATTTCGGTATTCTTTATATATCCGTAATCCCTGTCACGACCACTACAACTTTCTTAATAAATATCGGGTTTATCTAATATTTATTTTCGACGCTCATTTTTATTCTTAATTAATTAAATCCTAGTAATTAAGCATAAAACACATAATTCACATAATATTCACATAATTCATTTTCATTTCTTCCAAAATGAGTTACAAAGGTTAACATAGACTATTATGTCAATATTAATGCCTAGCCTAGAAACACGGGCGTTACACATACAAATTCCTTAATTCGTTTCTTACTGAAATAAAGACCTTTCACATAAACACTCATGATTCCCAACGTGAGTTCCCATCAAAATTCAACTCGGTACATAAATCGCAACTGGAGATCCAAGGATTAACACCTGCATGTCATCTGAAATCTTCTAATTCACGGATACCCTTTACTACACCTGGATATAAAGATCCCCAGCTACCGCTAAGACTGCCAGTCTCACACCTGGTCCGGCCACCAGGTTCTGAAGAGTCCAATTAACAAGGCTACCCTAGCCTAAGCATCACTCTGTGCCTCTCACTGACCACATAATAATTTCTAAAAAAACCAAGATCCAATACCTCGACCCAACTGTCTCTACCAGGTCCCACTTGCATTTCCATAATCACACAGGCCTGGCCCACGGGCCCCACTCAGTCTATATGTTGATACAAAAAGTGACCCTCTTTAGCTAAGGAACCTCAGTCTGGAGTGTTGGTAATACCGTAGAAGAAGTTAACTACCAAAGTTGGAGAAGATCCTTTATGAACCGCAACCGCAATAGCTACCGCAGAGATGGAGATTACATGAAGATCTGTTTTGTTATATTACTGACTTAGCGTGTTTACTTTGTATTAACTAGTGAATCTTTGATGGTCACTGAAGTCAGTAGTTTAATAGTTGTTTATTTCGATTTGTAACTTTCCGGGAATCTATAAATAGAGTATCCAACTTCATGTAATGTTACACCTTCACGATCTTTCGGAACTATTATTGCAATACAAAGATCATTCATCTCTATGTATTATCTTCTGATAAACCGAGTTCTTCTTCACCTTAAGTTGTTCACATTTACTAACTTGTGTTTGACTGCAAACCTTGTTATGAATCAACTTGGTGCCTACTTGATATAACTTGTTGTCATTTATATTTCCTTTATATTTCTCCATCTAACAATCTAACATTTCTAACTTATTATTGCTGAGCTATCGAGATCCTTGAGATTAACATATTCCGCATCTTATTATCTTGTACTAACGTTTGTTCAAGTGTCCCTCAAAGTTTTTCTCTCAACAATTGGTATCAGAGCCGTACCTTGAAGGTTCAAGCGACTAGTTCAAGGGAACGACTCCCGTTCGGTGTTTATCTTGAAGATTTTTTCGATTTTTGTAACAATTTTCGGGTTCAAACCAGACATTTTATGATGAGTTTTTTCTATTTTTATGTGTTGATTCAAGCTTAGAAGAATAAAAAAGGTTGCTGCTGTCTTGTTCATTTTTCTTCTGAAAAATCCAAGTTTACAAAGTCTTTATTATGATGTTGAAGAAGAAGAAGAAAAAGGGAGAAGAAATTTTTGTGGTCTAAAAATTGTTGAAGATTTTGCTCCAGGAATTTTATTTATGCCTTGGAAATGAGACACAAAATTTTGGGCTTATTATAGAAGAAAGTGGAGAATTTTCTGTGAAGATATTTGCCCAACAACTTCTTAAGTTCCTCATGAAAAGGTATGATGTTCATGCCTCATATCTTTAAATTTTTGTTGTGAATCTTCAATATAATGTGTTCTTATGCCTACGACTAAGAACCAGAAGAATGTAGGAACTGCCTATAACCTGTGCTTACCAAAACTAGCGTTCCATTACTAGCCAATCTCAACGATTGCCCAACTCCTGGAATCTGGAAGAATGCTCTTGAGACCTAAACCAATATGATGATCCAAATCACCTCCCACAATACCATTCCAATTCCATGAGTTCTTATGCCTGCGACTAAGAACCATAACCCTTGCCATGCACTGACGAACCTCTACTGTAACTTCCGTTCTCAAGGAATCACTGGACTCTAACCGAATACAACCCATACAGATATAAAACTTCCCTGGCGCGACCGATGACCAGCAAATTATGCAACTGACACCACTATATTCCTGCTACTATTCCTTTCCTAGCAACGGTAGTGCCTTGAACTCCAAAGTTCTCCCCTAGGCAACTGCCAATCATACCCGAGCAGATAACAGAACCACTAAACCCTGACTCCACTGGAGAACTATCCCGCTAACCCTGACCAAAGGTCCTTCAAGCATGACCCCTGAATTGATCCTAACAAGGACCAGGATAAACAACGGAACACCCTGAAACCCACTCGACAAGATACGACCCTCTGAAGATTCCTTGAAGACCTCCCGACATGCAAAATAGCATATAACAATCCTTGATGACCCAGACAATAGCAAAGAACCGACCTGGGATATAACTTATTCAAACCCAATCATAAATCCAAAGGAGTACAAATTCTCGATTTCAACCCCGAAGAATATAGAAGATGACATACTCACAAAAGCATCTGAAGAAATTCTGACCTCCCCTTTCGATCCCAGATGACAAGAACTAACCATAGGGTCCTCCTCCCTGAAGAATTCTAGAGATTCACAAGCTTTGGGCTCCACATGAGCCCCCAACTGCCTTACTATAATCTCGGCCCAAAGGGCCCCAAGATGATCATCTAAGAGCTCCAAAATCCCTTCCTTGGCTGAACGAAAGACCACCGAGGTCCATTCCAAAACTCTGCGAGCAATCTCCGATGAGATGAACTCCCGCGATCGCGCATCGATTGGCCCATTACCTGCTCCCGAGCCGAAACCAGAATCTGAACCCCATTCCTGAGTGCTCAACACCATACCGAAATGACATGCAAGAGATCCGAATATACCCAAGAATCCTCATCCCACAGGCTTCTTATATTTTCCAAGACTCTCCTCGATTAGAGTATGGATCCTGTGTTTTCAATAGTACATGCCCAATAACACCGTCCACACCTATCCATACTTTCCTCAAGAATCATCCTGAATCCTCCAAGTCACCCTCTTAAATCCATACACCAAGCACTCGCTAAACAGCGTAACAGAATCTACTGAGTTAATCCCTAGGCTTTCCTAGGTTCCCGACCTCACCCTGTCATAATCTGCTGAAGAACTCCCTATAATGCCAATCACCCACATCATGAATACAAACACATGCAACAAAGCTTAGATAATCATTCGAGTAACAGAATTATCCCTATAACGGTTGGACTCAGACAAGAGCTGCGCAATAGAGTCAAGTCCGCCACTCTGAGATTATCCAACCTTTGTCACATGTGACTTGACATATTGACTTAGTAGTTGACTCCCATCACCTAGGAGTTCCACAAAGCACAAAGGAAGCAACATTCGTGCAGTATCACTCCAATCCAATCTACAACAACACATACTAGGAGCTCCCACTCCCTCTACTGATTGCCTTACACATCCGAATCAAACCCAATCCAACATCCCATGCTTCCTAGACTACCAGGCATCACGTCATAGACCAACCTATCAGTGGCTAATCAGAACTATCATGAAAGTCTACAAGATCATACAATAGGCATATAAACGCATCTCTCCTAGCATTCTAACATGCAAAAACTGAGCAAATCCTTAGCCCTAACTAGCATGCGATTCCACAAACTCACATATCAAAGCATAACAGATAACATGTATGGGTATTTTGGGAAAACTTACTGGAGCTCGACTGATTCATGCACCACACCCTTTTCTTATTTTAGAAAACTCTTACCTTAAGTAGATATATTTATTTTTGAAAAAACTTTAACAAATCCTCAGTTGGAGTTCAGACACACCCGAGAGTGTGCCCGAATCCCTCAAACCAAGGTTGTGATACCAACTTGTAACGACCCAAAAATACCGACATAAAAATTCGTTTAATTTATAAATAAAGGATCATCAATTAATTTCTTGAATAAAACAGGTACATTATAATCAGAGTATAAATCCCAGAACAAGTCAAATGCGGAACAATAAGTGTGCGTGCCATGTAGTCAACCCGAGCTCTTCCTTTGAAAACCGAAGTACCTGAAACATAAACTGAAAACCGTAAGCACAAAGCTTAGTGAGTTCCCCAAGATACCACATACCAACATACATTAAACATACAGTGAGCCCCGCCTAGTCATCGGGCCTCGCCCGGTCATCGAGCTGAGCTCGGAAAGCATATAAACACATACACATGTAATATACACAACATATAGATAGCATACAAATATTCATCGGGCCCCGCCCGACATCGGGCCTTAACCCTGAAAACACATAAACACAGGCACATGCAAGAGTCACAAAGACAGCTAGCATACTAACAACGTAACATAAACATGGGCCGGCATTAGTGCCTTCGACCCGCTAAACCCGGTGAGGAAACTCACCTCGCACTGCTGAAGTCCTGCGGATAAAAATCCAGCTGCTGGCTGACAGATCCCCGAACTGTCAACATCAAAACAACACCCAATTAATAATTGGGTCTCAATGCATAACCATAAATCCATACATGGGGTAAAAAGACTAATTTTTCCCCAACCTAGCGTGATCCAAGCCCAAGGCCCAAACTCACACTCTGAAGGCCCAAAAGCCAACCAATGATCCAAGGCCCAACATATGGCCCAATTTTCCAAATTGGGCCCAAAACGCTCACATTGGCCTTACCCAAAAGCCCATCCATATATTCTTGTCCATATACTTGTTCTTAGATGGCCCATCAAGAATCCAAACATCTAAGCCCAACTCAAAACCCAAAACAATTAGGGTTTTCACATAAAATGACGATTAAGGTTAATTAAGAACACTTAACCCATTAAGGACTTAATCCATTAAGTCCATCACTCTAATAGGTCAACCATACAATGTGGTCAGGCTTAATTCATAATTCCAATCCAATTGCCCAAAATGCGGGTCTCGACAATTCCAAAACTAACATATCCAGAATTAGGGTTTTCTAAACCCTAATTAGGGTTTCCAACTCAATCGCGTGCCAATTAGTCCAATGGTTAAGTTTTTAGGTTAATTAATGTTAAATAAGTTGGGCACCACCCACTACCACCTCGGGCAGTGGTGGTCAACGGCGGCTCACGACGGCAACCACCACCTCGTAGTGGTGGTGGTTATGATTCTAGACCAAAGCACATCAAAAAAATCCTAAATAATAGTCCTATCACACACAAGTGCACACAACCGCCCAAGGTAGCGACAGAATGGCGGCATGAGGTGGCAGCCACCACCTCACGGTGGTGGTGGCGGGTTTTCCTTAATTACTCCAGCAAAAAAAACATTTCGACAACATCACACCACAAAATACACACATATAGCCACATTCAAAACACACACACGACAAAACCACCCTTGTGGCGGCAGGCGGTGGTCGGAGTTGATAGCTACCACCTCACAGTGGTGGTAATGGCTCTCTTTTGATACCCGATCACGCCACACACACCAACACACACACGTCCTTGCACGAGATATGAACATAACCACCCACCTGGTGGCGTACGGAGAACGGTAACGACCCAGAACGGCAGCAAAAACAGCGCTAACGATTGGCGTTAGCGGCAACGGATGAGGCTGGAGCGTAGCACCGACGAAACAAAGAAGAGGGTTAAGATTGCGAACGACAGAAGCGGCAACGGCAGAAAAGGCGACCCACAAATCGGTTGACAGCTCACCACGACAACAAGGACGTTGGCTGGGAACGGCAGTCACGGCGTCCGACGATGGCTTTGTCTTCACAGAAGCGGTGTAGCGGCGACAATAACTCTGGTCGTTCGCGACCCACAAATCGGTGTTCACAACTCCATTTCCGTTCTTCGACGGTTCTCTCTCGGCTGCTCACGAAGTCACTGGGAGCGGGCTGTGGCGGTCTACGTCCAGCGACGAGGTAGCAGGTGGCGGATGAGGGTGTTCCAAAGATGGCGGTGGCTGGAGGAAAAATGAGGGTGACAGCTGACTTGATACACGATTAGGGTTAGGGTTTGTTTGAGGCTGCATAACAAATGGTTAACATGAAGAGGGTGACAGGTTATGACCCCGTCCAATTGAACTTAGATCCAATATTCACTTTCAGTCCCTCCCCCA
Organism: Lactuca virosa; assembly: GCF_052849685.1. Lineage (NCBI taxonomy): Eukaryota > Viridiplantae > Streptophyta > Magnoliopsida > Asterales > Asteraceae > Lactuca > Lactuca virosa. The sequence continues at coordinate 41,490,845 of NC_136431.1, read as the reverse complement.
TAGATCCTTTTCAATTTAAATCCACAAATTACCCAACAGCCCCTCTTCTACTACATATTTTGCATTTGTGATCCAAATGTTACAAAATGGACTCCAACTTCCTGAAATGATAACATTTAACTCCTTCTGGCTCACACTGGTAACTTATTACAAATTTAGGGCTACTATTCGTTTATTAATTTTATCTATTTATTTGTTTAATAAACGGGATGTTACAAAAACCATGTCTTGTCCCCTCACTTTATGCCTTTATATCTCTTACTTTTTGCCTCCCCAACACCTCTTTTTGACCCAAAATGCTCTAGTAAAGATCCCCTTGTTAAAATATGAAGAAATGAACTTTTTTGGTATCATTTTTCCATGAAAAATAACATTTTTCATCATCAGCATTGCCCTCCTCGGTTCCCAGAACCGTAGCCCAAAAACTGCCCTACCGAAGCCTCCTAAGAAGACTCTGCGGTACCCCTCTCAGTCCTGGTACCAGAGACCTTCTCAGCTATCGGAGCCTTCTCAGCTACCGAAGACCCTCTCATAAGAAGCCCTACGGTACCCCTCTCAGGCCTAGTATCGGAAATCCTCTTACCCATATTCGAGGTACCGCAGACCTCCCCCCGCAGACCTGGACCGAAGCCAAGTCTTGCCCTTCCGCCTTTTCGCTTTAGTCGTCTTACACCTACTACAGCCTCGTACCGAAGTCTCCTACCGCAACCCTTCTTCTTGCCTTCGCCCATCCTTCCCTTCCACTCCTCGGTAGCCATTAAATCTTCTCCACCGCAGTCATACTACTCCTTCCCACCGCAACTTATCTTCACTTCCCACTACAATCATCTCAAACCCGCAACCCTCCCTCTCTTCAGCCTTTCCGCATTCTTCTTCAGTCCCCCCCCTTTCTTCTTCCTCCTCTTCCTCCTCCTCCTTCCTTCTCCCCTCTCATAGCAGCCCCTCCCTTCTTTTTCTTTATTCTTTTGCCTTATTTTTTATTTAACACCAACTTTTTTTTAACACCAACTTTTTTTATTTAGCCATTTTTTTTAACACCAGTTTTTATTAAAACCAATTTTTTTATTAAAACCAATTTTTTAAACCTATATTTTTTTAATACTAATTTTTGCCACAACCCAACATTTGATAGTCACATTGGTTCACTTGATGCTGATTATAATGGAATAATTTTATTCTTTCCATGAGGATTACTCCATACCGCATTCAGACATCATGTTTTTCTACGCGAGGATTGTATCGTAGTTGCGTCTGATCAACAAAATTGTTTCGCAACCTTCGCTTTATGGGATTTCTATGACTTATCGCTCTTGATCTATGGTTGACGAACCATGTATCTTGAGCATGTGGACTTTATTTTCTTTTGAAGACCACTTCAGGAGTTTCGACACTGCAATTTGGGTATATCGGTATTATTATTTAGCACAACAGAGATCTTTTTCACGCAGAGTTATTATTGTTACTTTGGTATTTGTTCGAGCAGTTTTCAGCGACTGAATCAGCCAGCTACATATGACCGGAGAGTATTTGTTTTACTCTCATTCTTGTGTTTTATCGAGACCCTTCATACATCTTGGGAGAGCTTGCATAGCTCTTGGTATCCGACACTCTCCATCCCAATGATTTGTTGATTTTTTATATCCTGTCATTGATTATCAAAAATAGGGAGAGAATATTATGTTATCATCCGGATATAGTTTTATAATTGTTTGAGCTTGGATTTTTGAAGACTTCTGAAGACGATGATTTATTTAGTGATGTGATGTGGCACTATTTTTCGGTTTTCACGGATCAAATTTTTGGCGTTACTAGATGTTATTATTCAGACTCTACCACAGGATGATTCATTTGTGCTTTCATCCGGTTCAGCTCTTATGATTTCTCGAGTTTGGGTTTGTGATATTTTGAAGACGAAGATTATTTTGGCAATGTGACGTGACACTTATTTTTAATCTTCCGATCAAATTTTTGACATTGCTAGACCATGTCTTCGGATTCACATTATTTATTATTCAGACTTCACTTTTGGATGCTTCACATTTTTAGTAGGTTATTCTCGTGAAGAATTTTGGGTGTATTATGATTCGAGAACTAGAGATGTTTCAGACTTTTTGAAGCCGAAGTGTGACTTGATTACGAGACATACAGCTCAAAAGTTATTGGTACACTTTTTGAAGTTGATTAGCTAGGTTCACTGATCGCATCTGTGGATTGGAATCCCACTCTTCAGCACCGGATAAGCTTATGCATCGGTACTTAGAAGGCTTTGATGATAGAGAATTCATCGCCTAGTTTCAGACATCACAGACACTTCATAGTTTCAGAGACATTTCAGCATTTGGTTCTCATTATGTTTCATTTTTATTACCACACTTGCTAGTCGGTTACTGTGTATTTTAGCCTTTTATCACTTATTTGTATCCCTCATCATTTGCGAGCATTTAGGGAGATAATGTTGAGCATGTAAATTCTCTACAGATTATGAGTGATAAGTTAGGTTATTTATTCCCTTTATTGTATTGTTGGTTTCTCTCTCCTTATATATAGACAGAGTTGGTCATTGTAAAAGTAAGAGTGCACCACAATGTAGTTCCTAGTGAGAGAGAGAGTGTGGTGGGATCTCTCCCACCAAGGAGAGTTATCTCTCTCAACCCTGTTCTTCATGTAATATTTTATTCTCCATTTCTAGTAAAATCATGGAATTACTCATATCTTTTATGTTCTTCATATTATTATGATCGTTAAATCTCAAGATGTTCTTATTCCGCACCAACCGATCGTCAAAATGGGCTACATCAATACCCATGCTTATATGTTACCCTATTTTCTTGAAATGGTACATCATGCGACTTTCCAAGATAAATATCATTGAATACCGGTGACTGGTCAAGAGTATTGATGTCGTTGTTTGCTCTAGCTGGACCAAAGAATGCATGACATATCCAAAAATCGTGTGATGTGGTTGCTTCTAGGTTAATCATCAACACTTTATGAACACTTCGCATGTATTGAACACATCATGCGTTAGGGCACAATGGCCAAGAACAGTGCATGTAGTCGATGCTACCTAGCATTACCAGAAACCCATGATTGTTTTCATCCACCGTGTACAATTGGTGTACATCATTGATCGTTGGTTTGTGCGAATATCATTCACTGTAAACCAAAATAACAACTTTCACGAACTTGTACACACTTTCTCATGTGGTATGCTCATACATACTCATCCCATTTTGTTTGCTCCCATGCCAAATGCTAACTAACGAATTGCATCTGTGCATTTTTTACTTGGAGAAAAACATTTTCTACTTTTTGCTCCCACTTCAATTGAAAATATGAAAATCGGTCCTCCAAGCCACCAATAATACGTAAAAATAACTCTTTCCTTATCCGAAACCACCGTCGAAACTTTTCAGCACACACAACGTCATCTGCAAAATAGTTTTGTATAAGATGATTGTGACCAACATCATGATTTATCCTCAATAGAGGTCTTCTCATTCAAAAAAGTGAACTTTGAGCTTGTCGATTTTGGACATACACAATTGATTTTGCCATGACATAACCAAAAAATGTTTCTTCTTCTAACACCATCAAATCCGATGAACTAAATGACGATCACGACATTGTGGTTAAATGAGTGTTTGAGATAAAATATAGACATTGGTGTGAGAAAAATATTATAAAATGATGATATTTATAGGGTGGTTAAGTTATATATATATATATATATATATATATATATATATATATATATATATATATATATATATATATATATATATATATACTTCAATTGAAAATATGAAAATCGGTCCTCCAAGCCACCAATGATACGTAAAAATAACTTTTTCCTTATCCGAAACCACCGTCGAAACTTTTCAGCACACACGACGTCATCTGCAAAATAGTCTTGTATAAGACGATTGTGGCCAACATCATGATTTCTCTTCAACAAAGGTCTAATTGTTTGAAAATGTGAACTTTGAGCTTGTCGATTTTGGACATACGCAACTAATTTTGCCATGACATAACCCACAAATGTTGCTTCTTCTACATCAAATCCAACGACATGAATGAAGATGACGGCATTGTGGTTTCATGAGTGTTTGAGATAAAATATAGACATTGGTGTGAGAAAAATATTATAAAATGATGATATTTATAGGGTGGTTAAGTTATATATCTAGTGTTAGGTTCATGTATGAATCTTAAGTATTGTGTGAGTGTATGACCTAATATCAACCAATGATCAAATTCGATCTTTTAAATGTATAATAATAACTTTAATCATTTCTCTATTATCTTGTATTTATTGTTTCCTTTGGCTCTTCACACCCCCCCCCCCCCACACACACACACACAATTATTTTTCACGACCTTCTTCTTATGCGGTTCATCCTCCATCGATACCATCTGAGAGTCTCCGTCAAGAGAAGTTAAGCCATCGCCCCCAACAGTATCTCCAACTATTAGTTGCTTCCACCATAATAAAAAAGCACCAACTTCATAACACACTTAAACTTTCATTATCATCTCTTTCCCTGTTTTTCATTCTTTTCCTACCCACCTGCACATCGAAGAGATGGAGAGGGGATATCTATCTCCAACGCCTCTTCTCCACCGTTGGGCCACGATCGTCACCCAACACCCTCGCCAACTATATTGTATGGAATCGCCATATTCAAATAGTATCATTGTCTTCATCCACGTCCCCTACGTGGCCCGAGTATAGACTGCTGAAGGAGATCCATCGGAGGTAACCCTCCGACCGTATGTTTCTAGAAATAATCGTCACCTTCCTCGTCACTATTGGTTCAAAAAACCCCTTTCAGGTTACGTATATTCTATTCTCAAAATCTTGATTTTATTATCACTACTTTAACTATGATCTGGAATTGCATCAATCAAGTCCTTTGACTAATTAATTATGATAACAATCTGGTTGTGTATGTTTCTAATTTGGGCTGCACTTTGGTAGGTCATCGATCCCTAATTTTTTTTTTATTTATACTTAGAAACAAAAGATAATACTTAGATACAAAGTAGGGTTTTTCTCAATTAGATTTATAGTCAGAATTGAAGTGCTTAAACTGGTGATGCATGTGTTTTCTTTCAATTTGACTAATATAATCATGGTATATGAACATGAATCACTTTATATGGTTAATTACATATTTCAGCCCCCATTTTTCTTTAGCATGTTTCCTTTTTGTAGCTATTAATCTTAGAGGAGAGATCTGATACTCACCTAATAAAATTTGGTTGACTTTTGAGAGTTCACTGGCCAAAACCTAGAAAATAAATATAATCAAGAACTGGTATATGTACATGATTCATATATTATTTTTATCTTTTTCATGTTCATATTTAATGAGTATTTACGAATCTTTTTCATGTTCATACATATAACCTCCTTTATGTCAGTGCTTAATTTTTTAGATTTAACTTAATTAATGGTGTAGTATATCTTCTTTCATGTATGTTGGTTGTTGTTAATTATGCTACCAACATTCCGGAAAATTTGAGTTTTAATTGTCAACACTTCTTAATGTATATGATTTTATGCTCAATTTGTTCTTTCAGTAGGGTTTTTTGTACTCTTTTTATTATAGAATTCTTTCAAGAATCTATATCAAAAGCCCTAGAATCTTGTTTTATGGTTGCCATTCTCATAGAATTTTATTCTCACTCATAACCTAGTTTTTATCCAAATTCCATATCGATCTCAGTTTATTTCATTTTAACTTCATCTTATTAACATTATCATTAGATTTATGTTTTTGGTAGCATGGTTAGTTAGCATGTTGGCTTTTTATGCTGTAGAACATACAAAAGAAGTTTTGGCGTGTAAAATTGTTTATTGCTTCTAGTGCTAGCTAATGAATGCTTTTGATCTATTTTGCATCATATGATATCTCATGTCTTATTGTGTGTCTTAATTAAATGAGTTGTGTGTTTAGGTTCAAACATGAAGAGGTAAAGATAGAGGCATGAGAAAACCATACAAAAATAAAGACAAATTCTTCAAGAATGTTGACAAATTCTTAAAAAATGTAGCATATATTATAACTTTTTTTTGTATATTCTTCAACAATGATAGACAATTTCTTAAGGTATGTAGTATACAAGGTTGGGTATATTCTTTGAATTGTTGCATTTATTCTTGTTTTATCTAAAATACTTGTTTTATGTTTTTTTTTGGAAAGGGAACTTCCCTAACGAAGGTTTCCGGGCCAGCATTCACGCACCGACTAATCAACCGCTGTAACGCCCGTGTTTCTAGGCTAGGCACTAATGATGATGTAATAGTCTAGGTCAACCTTTGTAGCTTGTTTTGAAATAATAAGATGTATTATTTGATTAATATGTGTTTTATGCTTAATTATTATAATTTAATGAATTAAGGGTAAAAATAAGCGTCGAAAATAAATTTTAGATAAAACCGATATCTATGAAGAAAGTTGTAGTGGTTGAAATAAGGATTCCGGAGATATAAAGATGACCGAAATCCGAGTTATAACGAAGAAGTTATGACCTGTCGAAGTTCCGCGACAAAACCGACACGACGCCGAATGACGTAAAAAGTGAGTTTTTGATAAACTACTTTTTAGCCTTGGTGATCTAAATAAAAGTCGTAGTGTTCGTTAAACCGAGAGCGTGCATAAAAAGAACGCCCAAATCTGACATCGTATGAGGAAGTTATGATTTTTCTAAGTTTCAGCTTAGCAGTAGACATTTAAAAACTCGAATTTTAGATCGAGTGATTTTTAGCCGACACAACCTAAATGAGAATCGAAGGTCTCGTAAATAGTAGTACAACGGTAAAAACACAGACGAAAACGGACATTGGATGAATAGGTTATGAATTTTTAACGGATTTTCCTGTCCCGGTCTGTTAAAAATAATAATATTAAAATTAAATTCAAAATTAGCCGACGGAGTCTAAACGAAAGTTGTAGAGCATAATTTTACCTACACGTGCATATAAAGAACATTGAAAATGGAGCTCGTATGCGAAAGTTATGGATTTTAGAAGTTTGGGACACAAAATTCGAGAAAAATGCTAAAACCGAGGAATTTCGCATGGCTGGGGTTCGGCCATGTCACCTCGCATGCGAGGCCGCCTCGTGTCCGCCACGTGCTCGTTGCTGATTTGACCGAAGGTGCGGCCCAGTAAGAACTCGACGCGCCTCGTATCGGTGGCAGATCCGAAGCGAGCCACGTGCGTCGCCCTCGCATCCGACGCGCGTCCCACTCCTCACGTCCGAGCCTCGCTGCTGTTGCCGCGTGTCCCTTCCTTCGGTCGGAGCTCCGAACCTCGCCCCTATAAATAGAAGGGTTGCGAGATCTCCCGGGTAATTTTGGAAAATTACCACTTTTCACCCTTAAACAACATTTTTATCATTTCGACTTCCCCCGAAGCCCCGGTATCATTTCCAACACCCAAAATATGTTCCGGAGTGCCTGAAGAGCCCGATAAATTTATTTTTTCGGTTAGAAGCCCAACCCTCGCAAGGCCCAATTTTTGGGAAAACATCCCGGTTTTATCACAAAAGATTATTTTAAGAGACGAGCTGCTGCCCAATTATCGTCTTAACAAGTGAGTGTATAGTCACTTTCATCTTACACATAGATATGAAGTATTTTTTATAAAATACGTGCTATGTGTAATTATATTGATTGTTTATTTGAAATGATTGTTGAATAGATGTTTTATACAAGTTTTAAACTGTATATGTATTTTTATCTACAAATATGTTGGGTAAACATGGGTAGACGAAATAGTTGATGTGTGTTAAAATGATGAGAGGCCTCGATGTTGTTGTTGTTGTTGTTGTTGTAGTCATCTAGCGGAGTATAGATGACGACCACATACCTTTCTAGACAGTCCAATGGAATGCTAGCAGGTTCGCAACCTGTAGGTGTTGGTGAACTATATGTTCATTGGAGTACTCCATCCCCCTCATGGTTGCCTTATTTGACATAAATTGCTGAGGAATCCCTAAAGCAGTGTTGTCACCCCGATGAAAATCCTTAGACTAGGTCCCTTATGATAGGTGTTTAGGGACGTAAAGTGAGGATAACGGGAATGGGTAATCAGGGTTATTGTTGGTTGATGAAATTAATAAATTTAATTTTGGTTGATGAATTTAATAAATTTATTATTATTTGTGGGTTGAAAACCCTATATGCTCACCAGGCTCCCAAGCCTGACCCACTCCGCTTTTTATATTACAGGTAGTGGACCCCGAGCATAGTCGGATGATGATGAAAGATTTTCGGATTATAGGCCAGTAGTTGTAAATAGCTGTTGTAAGGCTTATAATGTACTGTTTATGCTTTTGATCCGTATCGGAACATGACATCCCGAGGTTTAGATATAAAATGAAAATATATATTTCTTTAAGAAATGTTTTGATAAATTTTTATCATGTTTTGTTTTAAGGACAAATTCCGCAACATCTTTAAAAAAAGATTACTCTGATTTTATATTAAAAGCATAAATTAAATCGGTCTTTTCTGGCCGAGAACTTTGGGGATGTCACAGTTGGTATGAGAGCATTAGTTTAAGCGAACTAGGAATTTGTAGGATTTGTAGACTTAAACTTAGAATGCTAAGTGATGATCGTGAGATGAGTGTCTAACATATTTTAGACACGAGCACTAGTATATTTTAGGAAAGATGCCTAAAATGTTTTTATGTGCTAAATGCTATATGTTTGCCATATATGTCATTATTTGTTCGGATCTATCGTCTATTGTCGACCGGATCTGGAAACCTTATGTGTTTAGGATTTTAAGCATACGACTACGATATTAGAACTAGCATGTAAACGTTTCGGAGTGATAAGGAGAATTTAAATATCTATCATGAATAAATATCAAAATTCGCCTTATTTGGTATATAGATCAAAATGGCAAGAACCCGAAGTGGAGCTGGAAATGCAGATAAAAATCAGCAACCTCAACCCCAAGTGATGGAACATGTGCCAATAGTAGAAGCTGCACCAGAACCCATCACAATGGCTGGAGTACAAGCCATGATTCAGACAATGATGGCTGAACAAAGGGAGGAAATGAGGCAAATATTGCTGAACAACAGGAGTGAACCCTCAATTCCTGTTGAACAACGTGAATTAAATGACGATCGATCTGAAGAAGGAAACAACAGTAGATCTGTTGGTCATAGTGAACCGCTTGTGGTTGGGAGAAATAACCACGAGGATAGAGTGGAGAGAAATGGGTGCAAGTATAAAGACTCTATGACTTACAAGCCATCAACCTTCACTGGAAAAGAAGATCTTGTCGGAGTAATGGATTGGATCTCGGAAATGGAATTGGCTTTCATGACGTGTGGTTGCCAAGGCAAGTTACAAACCACATTTGCAGTGCGTCAGTTCAGAGGTAGCGCTGTTCGCTGGTGGAACACTTTGGGGAAGACCCTAAGCCCTAATGAGCCACTGGAATTGACTTGGGCAGAGTTCTTGGTGCATTTCAATTGCAAGTACTGCTCAGCCCAAAATGTGCTTGAGCTAGAAAACCAATTTCTGACGTTGAAGAAGGGAAGTATGACCATTGATGAATACACAAATAGCTTCACAGACAAAATGGAGTTTGCTTTGCGTATTGTCCCAGATGAGCTGACAAAAATTGACAAGTACGCAAAGGGACTTCCATGGGAGTATGTGGTGCAAGTGCGTCAGACACTTACTTTGGAGGCAGCTATCTGGGCTGCCAAGTCTGTTGAAGATATGATTAAGGGGAGAGCCGCCAACAAGGTTGAAGTTGGCGAAAAGAGAAAGTTTGAAGGAACTTCAGGTTCCAGTAAAAAGAACAAATTCTCGAAGTCTGCTTCGAGGAAATTCGGAGGAGGAGCCGAAGCGAAGTGGTGTGACAAGTGTAAGAAGAAACATGTTGGAAAATGTAGGAAAGAAGTCACTTGTTACAAATTTGGAAAGCCTGGGCATTATGCCAATGAATGCACATTTAATAAGAAAGTATGTTATGGGTGCAATGAAGAGGGGCACATTTTGAAGGATTGCCCGAAGAAGAAAGAGACAACGAAGCCCAATCTTCCACCAAAGCCAAAATCCAGGGCTTTCCAAATGACATTGGAAGCTGCGAAGGATGCAACGAATGTCGCTTCAGGTACCTTTCTTGTAAATGGATTGCCTGCCAATTTATTGTTTGATTCCGGAGCGAATTACTCCTTTATATCACATAAATTTGGTGAAAGACTAGCATTGCCTATAGAAAAGCTAAATGATGCCCTAATTGTAGAAGTTGCTAGTGGCAAATTCATACCTGTTAGCGATTGTATTACGAAGATCGCCATCGACCTGAATGGAAACGAATTCCAAGAAAAGATGTTACCCATCGAGATAAATGGTTTCGACATCGTTCTGGGGATGGATTGGCTTAGCGCCAATGATGCCGAAATACTGTGCAAGAAAAAGATAGTAAGGGTAAACCCGCCTGGAAAAGAGTCGTTTATGGTATACGGAGATAAGCGCAGAGTAAATTCTGGAATCATTTCCTTAATGAAAGCCATAAAATGTTTATCTAAAGGATGCATTTCATACTTGGCATTCGTGATCGATGCGAAGAAGTAGAAAAATGATATGCAAAGTGTACCAGTGGTGTGTGACTATCTGGAAGTTTTTCCTGAGAATCTTCTTGGATTGCCTCCTCATAGACAAGTGGAGTTTAGAATAGACTTGTTACCAGGAACAACACCAATAGCAAAAGCCCCATATTGATTAGCACCGATAGAGATGAAGGAGCTTATGACGCAACTTCAGGAGTTGTTGGACAACGGTTTCATTAGACCTAGTTCATCACCTTGGGGAGCTCCGGTGTTATTCGTGAAGAAGAAAGATGGGAGCATGAGAATGTGTATAGATTACAAGGAGCTGAACAAGGAAACAATAAAGAACAAGTACCCGTTGCCAAGGATTGATGACCTGTTCGATCAGTTTCAAGGTTCGAGCTATTTCTCGAAGATCGATTTTAGGTCAGGATTTCATCAGCTAAAGGTAAGAGAGCAGGATATTGAGAAGACTGCGTTCAGAACAAGATATGGACACCATGAGTTCTTGGTTATGTCGTTTGGACTAATCAATGCTCCAACAACTTTCATGGATTTGATGAACAAGGTTTATAAACCATTCCTCGATAAATCCGTGATAGTGTTCATAGATGATATTTTGATTTATTCAAAAAGCAAGCAGGAGCATGACAAGCATCTGCATGAAGTGCTAGAAGTTTTGAAAAAGGAGAAGTTGTATGCAAAGTTCTCCAAATGTGATTTTTGGATTCAAGAAGTCCAATTTTTGGGTCATGTGGTTAACCAAGAAGGGATTATGGTTGACCAAGCTAAGATTAAAGGTATAACAAAGTGGGAACAACCGAAAAGCCCCACGGAGATCCGAAGCTTTCTAGGATTAGTTGGATATTATTGAAGATTTATCTAAGGCTTTTCTTCGATATCTGCTCCATTGACAGGTTTGACCCACAAGGGAGCTACTTATGCTTGGAGTGAGAAGCATAAGGAAGCATTCGAGAAGCTAAAGAAGAAATTATGTGAAGCACCGATTCTTTATTTACCTGAAGGAGTTGATGACTTCGCAGTTTATAGCGATGCATCTGGAGTTGGGTTAGGTTGGGTTCTGACCCAAAGGGATAAAGTGATAGCATATGCATCGAGGCAATTGAAAGAGCATGAAAAGAACTACCCCACTTATGATCTGGAGTTGGCAGCGGTAGTATTTTCCCTAAAGATATGGATGCATTATCTTTATGGAACAAAGTGAAAACTTTTCACTGATCATAAGAGTCTCCAATATCTCTTTAATCAGAAGGAATTAAACATGAGGCAACGACGCTGGCTAGAGTTACTCAAGGACTATGACTGTGAGATACTTTACCATCTTGGTAAAGCAAATGTTGTCGCCGATGCTCTCAGTCGGAAGGTAAACCTTGAAAAGAAAAGACCAAGAGCGTTTAGAATTGAAGTTGTCTCGACAATTGTCGAAAGTATAAAGAAAGCTCAAGAGGAAGCTTTAGATAAAAATGACCGAAAGGAAGAACGTTTGGGCAAAACGTTAGTGTTCGGTACAAACAAACAAGGGTTGAAGGTATTCCAAGATAGGATTTGGGTACCTAAGACGGGAGGATTAAGAGATCTTCTGATGGAAGAAGCTCACAAGACCATGTACTCGATTCATCCCGGCAGCAAAAAAATGTATATGGATCTGAAACCCTACTACTGGTGGCCGACGATGAAGCTCGATGTTGCAAAGTATGTGGCTGAATGTGTGACATGTGCGAGAGTTAAGGCACAACATCAGAAACCGTATGGGAGTTTAGAACCTTTACCTGTACCCATGGGTAAATGGGAAGACATCACCATGGATTTTGTGACTAAACTGCCCAGAACAAAGAACGGTCACGACATGATTTGGGTGGTCGTTGATCGATTCACAAAAAGTGCACATTTCATAGCAGCCAATGAGAAGTGGTCTATGGAAAAGCTTGCAAAGGTTTACGTGAAAGAGATAGTGAAAACGCATGGTGTTCCCCTGACGATTGTGTCAGATCGTGATAGTCGTTTCACGTCGAGGTTTTGGAGAAGTCTACAAGAGGAATTGGGTACAAATATGTGTCTAAGTACAGCTTACCATCCGCAAACCGATGGTTAGAGCGAGCGAACAATTCAAACGTTGGAGGATATGCTAAGAGCATGTACCCTGGAATTCGAAGGTAACTCGGATGAACATTTACCTCTTGTAGAATTTTCCTATAATAATAGTTTCCACTTAAGCATCAAGATGGCACCTTACCAAGATTTGTATGGAGAAAAGTGTCGAACGCCGTCGTGTCGGCTGGAAGCTGGGGAAAAGCAGTTTATGGGACCTGAAATAGTCCATCAGACTGCTGAAAAGTTGAAAGTGATTAGGGAAATGATGTTAGCAGCTCAAGATCGTCAAAAGAGCTATGCTGACAAGAAAAGACAACCGATAACATTCGAAGTTGGAGATTCGGTTTTACTTAAAGTCTCGCCGTGGAAGGGACTTATAAGATTTGGTAAAAGGGGAAAGTTGAGTCCAAGGTTTATTGGACCGTTTAAAGTTCTTCAGAGGATCGGGAATCAAGCTTACAAGCTAGAATTACCAGAAGAACTAGATGGTATTCATAACACCTTCCATGTGTGTTATTTGAGGAAGTTCACGGGAGATGTACCCGACATAATTCCAATTTCTGAATTAAGGTTGGATGAAAGCAAGAGGCTAATTGAAGAACCAGAGGCAATCGTTGACCGTAAGACTAAGAAGTTACGACGCATGATGGTCGATTTAGTGCTTGTGCGATGGAAACATACGAATGGGCCAAATCTCACCTGGGAAACGGAGAGTGATATGATGAGTCGCTATCCGCATTTGTTTGCTGATGTATGATTCCGAGGACGGAATCATCCTAAGGGGGAGAGAATTGTAACACCCGTGTTTCTAGGCTAGGCACTAATGATGATGTAATAGTCTAGGTCAACCTTTGTAACTTGTTTTGAAATAATAAGATGTATTATTTTATTAATATGTGTTTTATGCTTAATTATTATAATTTAATAAATTAAGGGTAAAAATAAGTGTCGAAAATAAATTTTATATAAACCGATATCTATGAAGAAAGTTGTAGTGGTTGAAATAAGGATTCCGGAGATATAAAGAATACCGAAATCCGAGTTATAACGAAGAAGTTATGACCTGTCGAAGTTCCGCGACAAAACCGGCACGACGCCGAATGACGTGAAAAGTGAGTTTTTGATAAACTACTTTTTAGACTTGGTGATCTAAATGAAAGTCGTAGTGTTCGTTAAACCGAGAGCGTGCATAAAAAGAACGCCCAAATCTGACATCGTATGAGGAAGTTATGATTTTTCTAAGTTTCAGCTTAGCAGTAGACATCTAAAAACTCGAATTTTAGATCGAGTGATTTTTAGCCGACACAACCTAAATGAGAATCGAAGGTCTCGTAAATAGTAGTACAACGGTAAAAACACAGATGAAAACGGACATCGGATGAAGAAGTTATGAATTTTTAACGGATTTTCCTCTCCCGGTCTGTTAAAAATAATAATATTAAAATTAAATCAAAATTAGCCGACGGAGTCTAAACGAAAGTTGTAGAGCATACTTTTACCTACGCTTGCATATAAAGAACATTGAAAACGGAGCTCGTATGCGAAAGTTATGGATTTAAGAAGTTTGGGACACAAAATTCGAGAAAAATGCTAAAACCGAGGAATTTCGCATGGCTGGGGTTCGGCCACGTCACCTCGCATGAGAGGCCGCCTCGTGTCCGCCACATGCTCGTTGCTGATTCGAACGAAGGTGTGGCCCAGTAAGAACTCGACGCGCCTCGTACCGGTGGCAGATCCGAAGCGAGCCACGTGCCTTGCCCTCGCATCCGACGCGCGTCCCACTCCTCGCGTCCGAGCCTCGCTGCTGCTGCCGCGTGTCGCTTCCTTTCGCCGGAGCTCCGAACCTCGCCCCTATAAATAGAAGGGTTGCGAGATCTCCCGGGTAATTTTGGAAAATTGCCACTTTTCACCCCTTAAACAATATTTTTATCATTTCGACTTCCCCCGAAGCCCCGGTATCATTTCCAACACCCAAAATACGTTCCGGAGTGCCCGAAGAGCCCGAGAAATTTATCTTTTCGGTTTGAAGCCCAACCCTCGCAAGGCCCGGTTTTTTGGAAAACATCCTGGTTTTATCGGAAAAGATTATTTTAAGAGACGAGGTGCTGCTCAATTATCGTCTTAACAAGTGAGTGTATAGTCACTTTCATCTTACACATAGATATGAAGTATTTTCTATAAAACACGTGCTATGTGTAATTATATTGATTGTTTATTTGAGATGACTGTTGAATAGATGTTTTATACAAGTTTTAAACCGTATATGTATTTTTATCTACAAATATGTTGGGTAAAACATGGGTAGACGAAATAGTTGATGTGTGTTAAAATGATGAGAGGTCGATGTTGTTGTTGTAGTCATCTAGCGGAGTATAGATGACGACCACTGACCTTTCTAGACAGTCCAGTGGAATGCTAGCAGGTTCGCAACATGTATGTGTTGGTGAACTATATGTTCATTGGTGTACTCCATCCCCCTCACGGTTGTCTTATTTGACATAAATTGTTGAGGAATCCCTAAAGCAGTGTTGTCACCCCGATGAAAATCCTTAGACTAGGTCCCTTATGATAGGTGTTTAGGGACGTAAAGTGAGGATAACGAGAATGGGTAATCAGGGTTATTGTTGGTTGATGAAATTAATAAATTTATTTTTGGTTGATGAATTTAATAAATTTATTATTATTTGTGGGTTGAAAACCCTATATGCTCACCAGGCTCCCAAGTCTGACCCACTCAGCTTTTTATATTACAGGTAGTGGACCCGGAGCATAGTCGGATGATGATGATAGTCAGATGATGATGATAGATTCATGTTTTGTTTTGGGGACAAATTCCACAACATCTTTAAAAAAAGATTACTCTGATTTTATATTAAAAGCATAAATTAAATCGGTCTTTTCTGCCCGAGAAATTTGGGGATGTCACACCCGCTGCAAACATGAGGCTTTGCCTCATGCCCTGGAGTCACTGCAGGCGAACCTCCATGGCCATAAGGGCTGAGTGATGCCAGGATTTGAACATGGGTCAATAGGTTATCCACCTTATCTTCCACATGCCTTACCAAGTCACCACAACCTAAGTGGTTTACTTGTTTTATTTAATAAAAATGGTTTTTATTTTTATTGTATATAATTGTTGATTGATTTAATAAGAATGAAATCGTTTGATTCTTTAATTTCGTGTTTTGTGAGTATTATATAAAAACATTTTATTATTGTGTAAAATCATGAATGAAATCCCTTAATTCTTAAAGAATAAACGTTATGTTTCATGAAACAAAATGATTCTTAAAGAATGAAATCTAATCATCCTTTGTGATTATTATGTAATTATTATATTGTAGATTATTG
This sequence comes from Lactuca virosa, assembly GCF_052849685.1. Classification (NCBI taxonomy): domain Eukaryota; kingdom Viridiplantae; phylum Streptophyta; class Magnoliopsida; order Asterales; family Asteraceae; genus Lactuca; species Lactuca virosa. The sequence goes on along the minus strand of NC_136431.1, from coordinate 41,474,791 downwards.
GATACGTGATTTCATGATAATCAATTTAGTTTTAAAAAATAATAATTTGGATTTTATTAATAGATTTGAATTGGTTTCCTTAAATATAGTAGTTTTTTTTCTCTCTTCATAAAATGTAATATTTATCCTTTAATAGCCTTTTAATTAACTAATTGTAATTATATAGTGTATGTTATCCATGTTAACATCCATGCACCCTATGATCATGATCATTAATTTTTTTAAATTTAATTGTCAGTATTTAGTCATTCATTCACACCATACTTAGAATTCATATTTAATCCTATATATATATATATATATATATATATATATATATATATATATATGTGTGTGTGTGTGTTTGTGTGTGAATTTTCTAGTTGTTGGAAAAAAAAGATTGTATAGTCAATCCCGAGAAGAGAAAGACAATAGGGAAGAGAACCCGTATTATCATACACGTATTTACGATGTGGTGTTCGTGAATGCGGTTCAGTAAACCGCACTATGCGGGGAGAGCGCACACCGGCCTGCCTTATTGAAACCATTTCATAACGCTCCATCTTTCACCAAAAAATGCACGACTATGTGCACTCTAATGAGTAATGATCCATAGGCTCTAGTGTATCATTATTTGATTTGATCAATTTATAGCTGTAAGTGACGTGGTCTAGTTCCTGGTTCTACTTTTACCCGAATTATACAATTAAAATGGAGTAATTTATCACAATCTGTGAATGACACTCTCAATAATAATATGTTTACCTTTTTTATATAGCAAAGGTTTCATTTTTATATATAGTAAATGTTTCATTTGCTAACTTGTTACATCTAGTGTCACGGTGATCCATTTTAGGAAGAAAAAAAACATGTTCAAAGGTGTTATGTAGCAAACATAAAAGAATACAAGATAAACAACAAAACCCTCCTTGACAATGTCCATGTAATTAACTGTGCTACCGTTTTGTAGCATTTATAAAATATATAATAGGTTTAAAATAAAAATCAGAAACAAAATGTCAATCGAGTTTCATGGTTGAATATCTCAATCCTGACTAGCCACATGTAATTTTTTGCTAGCCTTTTTTAGCACTTTTTAATAACTAATATATAATCACTAAGTTGTTTAAAAATAAAATAAAAAATATAATCACTAACTTGTTTAAAAATACAATAAAAAAATAAACTAATTTTTTAGCTGTCTTGTTAGTATTGGTTGTATAGATGACTGAATAAAAAAAATAATATTTTAATATAAGATTGTATTATGATCGTGATAAATATAGTCTTACACAAACATCTAAAGACGTATTTGATTCGTGGATTATGATAAATGCTAAATGAATTGATTAGATTTAAACCCTAACAAAATTTTGTTTATATTAATCATTGAGTCCACCTATTCTTATTTTAATCTTCAAGCTAAGCAAATGCAAATCTATAGTAATAAAAATACACCAATATTTTAAAAATTGCATACCCTTTTTGTCATTATACTAAAACGATAAGTTTATTTTAGGGTGGCACAAATCTTTTTGGAAAGGGTGCCCTTGTTTCTATTGTCTTTCTATAATTAGTAATCTTATACATACATGTAGAATGACACATACTTTATGTTTGTATTGAATGAGTGGTATTTTTGCACCTAACAAAGTGCACACATGAAAGTCTCACTTTTAACATTTCTTTATTGAACCAAAAGTCTATTAAGTTTCGTTGTCATCCCTCCTTTTCATGGAAGTTTGACATGTGGCGTTTTTAGTTATATAGGTTCCAAAAATACATAATATTTATTAAAGAGATTAATGTTTGCATATGATGGTCACATGTATTGTTAGAATATGGTTACATGGGTGTTATGTATAAACTTATTTACTCTTTACTAATAAATTCATAAGATGGTAAATAAAGGACTTTTTGTAAGTTGTCATTTTTCTTTTCCTTATTCACGTTAAGAAGATTTACGTAGATGAAGAAACAACTAGAGATGATTTTCAACTCAACATAACGGTTCAATTTTAATACCTCACTATATTTATTCTTAAATAACTAATTCCGTAATCTCCATCAAGCGTGGTTATAGTTTGACAATGTAGAAGACCGTCAGATGAAAATAATTATTGATATGATTGTAAGAACCTGATAATTTGGTGTTGTCCTCAAACACAGTTGGTTTTGAGTTGTAATTATAGAATAGACCAAGTGTTTGGCTCTCTACATCTGTACTACAAGAGTTTTAATTCCAATATAAATTGAGTTTTTATGCATATTGTGTCATTATATCAGTCATCTAGCAAGCTCGATTTCTTACATGATGTCATGAAATAAGATGTGATAACTTGTTTTTTTTTGAACGGTTGGATCATATTATTTTTGGGCTTAATGCACCTAAATTTATGTTTTTTCTTGGCAAAAAACTTATTATGTAAACATCAGGAAATTTCTACATATTTATCTTGTTGTCAGTTCTGCCATCTTTTCCCTTCTAGACACAGCCTTGGAATGTTGGTCACGTTGTTTTTGTTGTTGTTCTAATACTCATTTGGTAGCATATCACAGTGCGTACGCATCACCAACCTTTGCCAGTTTCTTGTTAAGAACCACCTTGTTGTGTTTGTTAGGTTTTGAAGGACAAGACGGTTTATGAAATCGATAAGTAGTATGAGAATAATCCTTCAAGGAATACGTTTTGTATCAAGGCACTATATGACACCAGGGACCAGAGTTTTGTAGAATTTAGATTGTATCGCCCGAGGATTCTGGCTAGACGATTAATATATAATAAGCAATAAACGACTTTTTGATAGAAAATTATTTAGGGTAAATAATCTTAACTAAAGTTATAGTATATGTGACAAAGATTTCATACATATAAAGAATTCAAAAACCCGACTTCATATGAAGAACTTATACTTCTTCAAAGTTTCACGATTAAACCGATACGGCTATGTGCATCGTGAAGAGCAGATTTTAGATGGGTGGCTTATTAGCCTAAGCAATCTAAACGAAAGTCATAGTATTCGCTAAAGAGAATTCATGCATATAGAGAACGTCTAATCTGACTTCGTAAGAACAATTTACGATTTTTCAAAGTTTTATCGCAGCAGTGTGCAGCACTGGTATCGTAATTTAGAGGTTGTCAAAACAATTTTAACGGGAATCGAAGATCTCGTTAATAGGAGTCCGTCGATATAAAGACAGTCGAGAACGGACGTCACACAAGAGAATTGTGAATTTTTAACGGATTTTAACAGTTTAAGCCTGTTAAAAATATAACTTTAAAAATATGTTAAAAACGTGTGCATATAAAATATGTTGAAAACGGAGCTCAAATGAAGAAGATATCACTTTTTGAAGAAAATAGAATTTTTCGCGCGCCGCCGCGTGCACAGACAAGAGGCGTGGCGCGCTTCTGACCCACCATAGGATTTCAACACGTGTCACCACTCGATAACTGCCATGTCACCTGATCCGACCATTTGCGCAGCACGCTCCGTCCATTTGCGCGGCGCGCACTCTGAATTTGGCTATATATAGCTGCGAGTTTTAGCCTATCTCTCACACACTTTTCTCTGATTCTCTCTAGAAATACTTTCTAGCTTTTAGCCCTTTACTCCTGCGTTTCCTACCACTTCGGCAAAGCCCTGCGGTGTCAAATAACCTGTGAAAAGAAGCTCCCAGATCATAGTTCTGCCCGCATAATTCCCAGTTTTCGCTAAAAGCTCTGTAAGTTAAGCTACACTTATTTTATTCAAGTGTAACTTTTAATTATACTCATAGTCGTTATTATGAACATATAGTTAAGATTTATCAGTAATTCTAAGTCATTATAACTGATTGATCTACTTATAGGGATGATGTCTAGGCTGGATTTAGTGAGGTGTCTAAACTTAGATTTCCAAACAATATACTATGTATACCAATTGGACCCTACCTCCGATATGATCATACCTAGTTGTTACTTACTTGATATATCTTGATGTAGACATTGGGATTAGTGAGGAATCTAGACTATCATTAATCGCCATTAATATAAGACTAAGACTTAGTGATATGAACCTAGGCCACGTCAGGAGAAATGCTAAACTAACAAGGCGAAGTTCTACCCAAATTCCGAGAAATGCACTTTTATCAAGTGAGGCATAGTTACTTTCATCTTACACATAGATATGAAGTATTTAGATACTTGAATGTTATATGTGCTTACGTGCAAATATGATATGTGATAGATGAAATATTATAAAGATAAATTTTATATGACTTATCTCGTATATGTAATTTCATGAATATAATACATTGGGTAATGAAAGGAAATGAGAAGATCGAGGAGAGTTAAGATGTCATAGTATGATGAGAAATGAAGCTAATAAGATGCCATAGTACGATGAATGATGAAAATGACAATAGGATGCCACAACTTTAATAGTACTAGTGTACTAACGAGGTCGAAATGGTACTAGTCTACTAACGATGTAGGAATGGTACTAGTGTACCAATGATGTAGTTACCTAACAGAGTATAGGTGACAACCACCATTTGATGACAGTCCCGTGGAACACATGCATGTTTATAACATGTAGGTGATGGACTTTGTGCCCATTTGATGTACTCTACCCTACTGACACCTTATCCAACAATATTTATAGTCTAACCCTAGCACCATAATGACGGATGGACATGCCCAATCCGATAATAATAAAGACTAAATATATGCATAATAAAATTGACACAACACAATAAATATCCCAACAATCTCCCCCTTTGTGTCAATAGGGAAGGAAATTCTTCACTGTTGAATACGCTTCTGAACCTTGAAAAGTTTTGGCATTAGACCAAGCAAGGTGTTGCGAACTGTGATGTACCACTTAATCATGTCTGCGAAGCACTTTTTGTCAGCATCATCATTTTCTTTGCAAGCTTCAGCTAACCCCAAAACGTATTCCAGGCATGAAGTGGAATAAAGATGTTTGTCAGGCAAGAGGAAACAACATCTCTGAATATTCAAACCAGCCTTATCTCGTTGTTGGTACGCCATGCTCTAATTATCCTTCATAATTATTCCCTTCTACATCTTGTCAAGGTCTTTCGGAGTTTCTTTGGGTTGCACGGTGGGTTTCTTTCTAAGCACTGCAACTATTTCCAAATCCATTTTCCCAATCTCAAGAATGTAGGGGACTAACATTCTTTTCAAATGATCTAAAATCAGTTCAAATTTCTATACATCCTTTGACAAAAGAGAAAAAAGGAAATCCAATCATACGGATTTAAACATGGTAATTCAGCGAGTGTGAACTCAAAGACTGAATTCCTTGATCCTCGAACTTCTTTGAAACAAACATTGATAAAACTTTCAGTTTCAATTGGACCAATAACTTTAACTGCAGAAAGTTTCTTTAAACTCCAAGTTTGGTACTGAGGCTTCCCATGCTTGAGATAGAAAGAGACAAGCGAATGATTGACATCGTAGTCTGTGATGGGAGCTTTCTCAATCTTTTCAAAACTGCGAAACAGGAAAGCCTTCGGAGTAATAGGAAAGTCAAGCTGCGAATCCAAGGAGTTGTCCAAGTCAAACGAAATAACATGCTCCAACCAATAAACATTTGGATTATCAACAGCTTCATGCAGAATCCGCTCCATGGACCAAGGAGGGAAGAGAGCCTTTTGAGTTTTGAGAGTGATTTGAGCATCACGAGCCTCTTGTTCACGAGCTTCAGCTTCTCTGGCAACTCGCATATTTTCATCAAGCTCTTGATCACGTTGCTTTCTTTTAAGTTGAGATTCTTCTAATAAATATTCATCATCATCATCAACTAGGTTCCCTTTTCCTTTGGATCCTGAAGCTTCATTACCCTTCGGATCGTTTGATTTCGGTGGAGGCTTCGTTTTGTTTTCACCAGAACCACCGTCAGATGTTTTCTTGACTTCTACCCATTGTTTCGGAAGTGAGCCAGACTCCGAAACACCTTCTATATGATTGAAAATTGAGAAGACGGGTTTAAGTTTATCAGCCAGATGTTGGCGAACGGATACCGTGAGTAAAGAATCACGAGTCTCGATGAGATTTAGCAAGTATTGATTAACATCTCCAACACAGCTTTTTATCACAGCCTTTTCAGACTTGAGCTCATCAATCTGCTGTGTTGCATGCGACAGTTGCACAGAAAGAACTTTTATCTTCTCGGGTTTCACTGCGAGTTTATCCATAAGCGAATTCTCAACAGCAAGGTCCTCTTGAAGCTTATCAAGCTTGGAAGTAATAGATGCTTGCAGCCCAACATTATCAGCCTGAATTTTAGTGCGAACCTTTGAAAGAGCAGCTTTCTCAGTTTGAAGAGTCGAGCCAAGACTCGTAATGACCTTATTCACAGCTTCAATATATTTGTCTGAGGAATGATGGAAGTCTACCATAAACTCAGTCACATCATTCACTAGTTTTTCGACTTTTTCGATCACCTCACGAACAATCTTTTCTGAATTTCCCACAGCTTTGGTAGATGCATCAAGACTTTTGGCATGCTCCTTAGTGAAAGTCTCGATTAATGATTTGACAGACTCGTAGTAGTATTCAGTGCTTGATGAAGTTTTTGAAGACTCAATTAGAGTATCCAACTTTTCATTGAGAGCTTTGAATTTCCCCTTCGTCATAGGTGCATCTTTGTCATCACTTGATGGTTGAACGTTGAATGGGCTGTAGTGGAAGTCTTGGAAATCATCCCGAGCATCACCCAAAACTGTATCCGGATCATCATGCCGTAGAGGTGAGATGGGAGTGAAATCAGGACCAAAAGTGACACGAGAAGCACCTGCCCCCGTATCAGATACGTTGACAGTTACTGGCGGTGTACTTGTGGTGGTTGTAGTTGTTGTTGTAGAATCTGTATAGAGTGGTGTTGATAGAGCAATAGATATATGGGGTTGCGAAACACCAACATAAACTTTTGGGTATGGAGAAATTGTGATAGGTGTTTTCGTTTGAGTAGAGGTGTGATTTGGAGAAGATGGAGGAGTAAGACCCTAAAAGAAATCTTATGTTAAAGGAACATAGGTGGGCATCGAAAAAATTACCTCCGGATTGGGTTGAGTAGCAGCTGGTTCCAAGACCATTGGTTGCGAAGTCGCAACTATATCTTCGGTTTCGTGCTGGACTTGCTCTGTTCTCTGAACGTCGGAAACATTGTGAGACTCAGAATCCTCCTTGACAACTGGAGAAGGAGACCTAGGCTTCCGATCAGCCTTTTTGACTTTCTTCTTCGGAGTTTCAGCGGGATCGGAAGGTCCAACCTTCGCCTTTCGCTTACCTCCCTTTTTAGGCTTGTTCGCTTCCTCCAAAGTCGTTTACATCTCAGGTGTTAGAGGACGAGGACAAATGCAGGTTTCTGTCGATACCCATTAATAAGCTCGTTGTATGTTAGAATATAGTTGAGCATCGCCTCCGGAATTGATCCAATAAAGGTGAACTTCGTAGGATCAGACACGATGAAGTTCGAAGTGTGAAATATAAGAATAGCTGCGATGATAGACCCTGCAACCATTGGAAGGTTGAGGGGAGTGATGGACCTCTAGACAATGACAGACCAGAATCGAGCACAAGAGATTTCCAAGTGCCTTGTTGTGGAAAGAGTGCTCTGAACTAGTTGTGCCCAAAGGATGGAACCATAATCGAGGTTGATTCCATGATATCATCCGTAGATGATAGTACAAAAAAGCTTACTTGCACTATTCGACCCTGTAACCCGCTCTGAAAAGCTTTTGAATAGAAGGGTAAAAAGGCCATTCCACATCGGAGGAAGGTTGGGCTTCTTGAACTTTTATAAAATGGATAGATTGCCCACGTAACCCATCTTGTACAACATCTCCAGAATTGCAGACTTAGAGATTAAATCTGGATCAACCAGATCCCTAGCTTGAGAAAGCCCTAGAAATCGACTGAATCAGGACTTGGAAATTGTGGTTTTGTGAGATTCGATCTCAAAAGTAATTACAGACTCATGTTCTTGGTAACTTGCAGTGGAGAAAGAATTAGATAGATGAACCAAGGGGACATTCTCTGCCATGGTAAGAGCTGGTGCTAAAGGAGAGTTACGAAGGAACTCAATCAACGACTAGAGATAGACAACGTATTTGGATGAGTTGAGGTCCAAGATGAGATTTTGATTGCCTTTGATGTTCAGTATCCCTGATGAAGCGATTTGGTCAGCCACGGATGGAGTTTCAGAAGAAGCAGCCATGGATGCAGATGAAGAAGATGAACAGTGTTTGAGAGAAAGAGAGTTTTGCTTGAGAGATTTTAAAAGTAGTGAGTAAAGCAATCGTCAATTTTTTTCTTAAATACGGTACAGCTGGAGAGAGAAATCCAGCTGTAAGTCGGTTCATTTCCCTGAAAAGTCGCCTGAAAAAGTGTGACAAACAAGCGTGATGCCAAGCGGCGTAACTGACAAAGCATGATGTCAGGAATTTTGAAAACTTTACGCGCCCAAATTGAAAACTTGTCCCTTAAATGTTGTCGTTTCGGTTTTGCACGTTCGTAATTCAACATCATTCACCATAACCTGATTTCGGAGTTGAAAGTAATCATTCGGAGGTTAGAACCAGACTTTTGGAAAATCACAAGGATTTTCATGCAAGTGTGTGCCAAAGATAAAGAAATAAAACAAAATATATTTGGGATTCTGTGATGTCAATTTAAAATTAACATAAAAGCAGATGGATCCCGGGCAACGATCTCTTCCTTCGGAGTCAAAAGAGACTCAGAAGTGCTTGCATGGCTTCCCGTTGAATTATGATCATCTATTTGTTGAGAAATAGTGAAAGGATTCTTTTCATTAGGCTTTAATGGGTGGGTTTGCTTCATCCAAACTACGAAACTCAACATAAGTCCGAAAGTATGGAAGAAGTACTTGTCTGACCAATGTAGTCATAATAACAAGTATGCATTGGAATCATTTAAGTGGCTAGACAAAATCGAAATCCCAAAAAAATAAAAATTGGATCTATTGTACTACTAGAAAAACAGCCTTTTACGACGCGCAATGCGTGTCGTAAAACGCTCAGACGACGCGCAAATGCGCGTCAAGAAAGGCCCTGTCATAACGGAAGACAACGCGCAGTTATGACGAGCAATGTGTATCAAGAAAGGCCATGTCATAAAGGAAGACGACACGCATTTGCGTGTCGTAACCTTACGACGCGCGTGTTTATGACATGCAAAGCATATCAAGGAAGCCTGTGTCATAAAGGAAGACGACACGCATTTTGCATGTCATAATTTTAAATTTTTTTAAAATTATATATTCTTGATAGATTTACTAATTTTCAAATTAAATAACACATTAAAAGTCTCATAATACAAAATAAATACCATAAACAATAAAGATGATTCATTGCACTAAGGACCATGTTAACAAAAGAATATAACATTATATACCATAAGTACCCTCAAGTAATAAATCTCTTACAATGTTACTAAAATACCCTCAAGTAATCAATGTCTTACAAAGTTACTAAGAGACTTAGATACTCAGTTGGTATGTAATATGGCACTAAGAAGCCCAAGAATTGTTTGTGTTTTTCCTGTTCCTGGTGGATCCTACATGGACAAAAGGTAAGAATTAACATTTTCAAAAGTACAATGCCTCAATAAGGAAATCAATGGTAAAAGGAAAATCTGAATAAGAACAAACTTTATACATATATACAAGGAAGTATTGTAATACACAATAACATCAACAAATACCAAATTACCCTTTGCTTACCTTTTCTTATGGCCACCTCCAACATTTCGTTTTGTTTCAATTGCAATGCTAGATGTGTATGACCTTGGCCTGTATACATATATACAAGGAAGTATTGTAATACACTGATACTGATATGCATGTATGTGAGAGAGAGAGAGAGAGGATCATACTTTTTCAATTATAGGTAGTATTGAGGGTTTCTTTCAGTCAAACTTCATTCTTTGGTGATTTGTCAAGTATCTAATATGTGGGGCCTTTAGATTGATTCACATATCCCCAACTCTTATCTCAATTACCCAGCCCCTAAAAAGGAAACAATTTGCACCGATTAACAATCCAAAAAAAATCATTTTGATGTAAAAGAATACTCAATTTCAAGTTATGAAGCAAAACAGACCAAAAAAAAAACTCAATCATCAAATCGATTCCTTTATATTACCATTTCAAGAAGATACTTGATGCATTGATTAGCTTCCTTTATATTACTCACAAAGGACTGGATTTCAACAGATTCTCTCATCAAGCATCTATAGCTTTTTGTTTATGGATTTCAATAGATTCATCACTTTCAAAAGACTGGAGCTCTGAGTTTAGGTCACGCATTCTCTCATCAAGCTCTGTATCCAAAAGTGAGAATTTGATAAAAGATTTAAAAAGTGGGAAAATATCAAGAATATAGAGGATAATACATTAAGAAAAAAAAATTACCTTCACAAAGAGCAAGTTTCACCCTTCTTCCCCAACAATGTTTGAAAGCAAAAAGCTCATATATATCGATCTCTGCTAAAAGGATATCTATTGCTTGATGATCTTTCTGCAAATTGAAGTACATAATATATTAGGCATATGATAATAAGGAGAGAATTATCTTTTTGTTTTCGTTTTTTATTTTTAATGCTCCTTTCACTGCTGTAATCCAACACATAACAGGATAAATAAATAAAAAAAAACTAACAGAGATTAATGTTCTCTAAAATGAAGAATATGATATTTGATAAGATTGTATAGTAGTTAGAATACATACATCCCCAAATGCAGCAAACTTTTCCTAAATTGCATCTTGCAAGTGATCTTCAGCCTCTTCTTCAGTAATTTCTGATATCAACAAAGAGCAAAATTAGTAAATAAACATAATAACAAAGACAAATGCTAGCTCATAGACTTCAGGAATGTGTTCATTAGTTTTTGAACATCATGATTTATGGAAATGATATCTAAACTGTATGAATGTGAGTCAATGACCATTTTACCCTTCTATTCAAAAGTGATTAAACCTAACAATACCTGTAACTGCACCAATGGTCTTTTCCACATTAGCCAATTCTCTGATAAGAACATATCTAGGGTCAAAACTGTAAATATACGAATTAAGAAGCAATGTAGTGTGTGCATTGTGCATGTGTAATTGTATATCCAATAAAATATTAAGTATTATAAAAGGTAAATGAGATCATATGACAAAGGTCAAGAAAAGATATACATTTTAAAGCTACAAGGTAAAGGAAAGTACATGTTTAAGAAAATTTATTTCATTTTCTGACAATCCTCTCCTGCAAAATTTTATAAAAAAAAAATATCAACTAAAAGCATTTCCATACAAGATGCAGCCAAATGATTAGCAATAGTATTATCATCATTATGTTAAGAGTTAAGCTCAATTTTTATCTTCAATTTCACCAAATTTGAATCAAAAAATAAGCAATTTTTGTTACATTCGTTTAAAATGTAGATACATAACCCCATAAGAACAATTCAGAACTACAGGGGGTAATGTGTAATGTTTCCAAGGTTGAGGGGTGTCCTCTGTAATCTACCTGGTATGATTAACATCATCCTTACGAGAGAGGACAGCAATAGCATGCTCAAAAATGGAATTGACTTTTTCGCCCATTTGGATAGCATGAACAGAGAAGCTGCAGGAGTTTATGAGAATATGTATTCTTAGTAAATAACAAAAAACAATAAACAGAAAATAAAAGGAAAATGAGTAAGAGAGATTAATTGTAATGTAGGTGACTAATAAGAGGAAGATGATGATGATGATGATCTCTATCTACCCTGTTTTTGTAGAATGGAGCAAGAACATCTACATCTTGTGGAATCCTAGTGTGTTCAAATATATGATCAATTTTTGTAAACCATCTCTCAAGTTCATCTGTGTGTAGCTTAAAGATTGTATCAATGTCATAAAAAAGTACCCATGAGCACACTAAATTAGTTCAAACTCCAAGAATTAAGTCACTAAAATCAAATGCTATGTTATATACCTTGATTGCCACTCCCTTCAAATCCTATAAAGATGAAATTCACAGGAACTGGAAGATACATATGTTCAACTTCTAAAATCTGACCAGAAGATTACATACCAACTGCGAAATCGAAATTCGATCTTTTGAATGCGTACAACTTCTTTATGAACTAGGTAGGAGACATATGATCGATAATCTCGGAACATGGAAACCCCATGAAAATTGATCATCAAAACAAATGAATTTCACTACCGATCGAATTTATGTAGCAACTAGCAAGTAATCGATAAGAGTGAAGGAATATGAAATGAGATTTTTTTTAACTTACCAGCAGCAGCAGCGAAATTAAGGGGATGAACTGAGATTTGTTTTAACTTACCAGCAACTGGTCTATGTATTGTGCTCTCCCTTACATTTATCAACATATATCTAAAAAAATTGTTCATGTTCCATAGAGGCATTTCATCAAACATGTTAAGTGCATTGAATTCATTCCAATTTCTACCAATAAAATACAAGAGTAATTATGATTCCTTCAGTTTCCTTTTTTATAGATAACATCATCAAATAACTTAATGAGTTGAAATACTATCAACAATTTTGAGAAATTGACTTGCCTTGCATGGTCGACACCAGTGATAATGTGGAACTGTGGAAGCTCTTAATAAACATCGCAGTGGCTTTTCCAGTCGGGTATTCAACTGAAACCATGAAAAAGGAACATACTCAAACAACATAAACTCTAATCACTGAAGAAAAGAAACATTTCTTATAATGTTCTGAAAAAAGAAAAGTTATGGGATGACAAGATCACAAGAATATCATATTTTTAATTTCTTTTCAGGTCTCTCTCTCTCTCTCTCTCTCTCTCTCTCTCTCTCTCCGCCTTCACCCGCGTCTACAGTCTTCCTGAGTTCTGAGTACACACAAATCGATTGAACATCGATGGTCGGCGTGAGCGACAATTGAACATCGATAAAGAGTTACATAATAGATGAACCTTCGGTTAAACCTTCGATAAAGACTTGAAGATAAAGACTTATAGTTGCGGCGATGGTCGACGATTGAACATCGATGGTCGGCGTGAGAGGGAGTCGATCAAAACCAGCGAATCGATTGAACAGGGAGAACAAATTGAGGGAGGGTTATGTGATACGAAATCAAAACCCCAGTTCAAGCAATAGTCGATTTTGTGGCCCTATGAATGTAAAGTGTTCGATATCTTGTGAGAAATGAAGTGATAGAGATCGATCTATGGAGGATGTGGGTCGTTCTTTGAAGGATGAAAAAAACCCTAGTTTCCTAGACTTTGTGAGGACGGGGTTTTCTAGTTTTTAGATTTCTGCAAGGTATTAAGGAGGGGACACAATATTTGATGAGACCGATAAGAAGGAGGTCAGGAGTGGTGGAGAAGCGGATCGGAGAGAAGAGAGAAGGAGGGAGAGGGGAGAGTCAATTGCGAAGATGAAAGATAGAAAGAAGGTAGAAGATGGGTTTTCAAAATTTTGGGGATTTCGTTTCCCCCTCTGCTAAACGCGCGTTTCATTAAAATTATAAAGCGACAGGTATAGACGACGCACGTTTAAAATAAAGCGCCCTCCATGCTTTTAATTTCTTTTCTAGAGACACTATTTTAAGGGCACACAATAATGCGTGACATAAATCCTTAAAATTTTTGAAGAGATGACACTTTTTTAATGTCACTCTCTTTTGCGTAACATAAATCAATGAGTGTCGTGGTTTGTGTGTCGTAAAAGGGTCTTTTACTTGTAGTGTTGGGAAGAAATGTCTTAGGTCGAGAGCATTCCATTAAGATCTCGCAAATATAAAAAGAATGAGATTTCAAGGTACAAACCACGAGGGTTAAATTTCGTCAATTCCATAGTGAAAAATCTAGAACTTATTAAATGTTCACCGTCAATACATAAATAGGATTCATATTTTTTGGTTTCACTCAAATCGTGGTGATGACAATTTGAAGATTATAAACATAGAATTTATGTAACCATAAACCTCAGTGGTAAGTTCTGAGAGTCTCAGGGGTTACGAATGTGAAAGTGAAGGTGATGGAGAAAATATAAGGTGGTTCCGAAGATAAAAATGTACCTCTGCTGTATTGAGAATGACCAAGCAGTCAACTCTTAACTCAATATGAGAAGAGTAAGGTAGCTCAATGACTTATGTGAATATTAGCCTGATTGGGAAAAAACATTCGGAGCGAAAGTTTCATTAAGGCTTCAACATAGAGTCTCAGAGGCTTTGGTCAACATGCAACAACATGCTTCTAGGGACACTTAGCTAGTACATAGAATCAGAGGTATATACCTGCCCCATCATTCTGAATTGAGTTGACGAAATGGTACCTAAGATAAAACGAACTTAAAAAAATAACACACAAATAAACAAAACAAAAATATTTTTTGTGTTTTTGATTTTCTAAAATGATAAAACATAAACAAGAAAGAAAATATTTTTGTATTTTGGATTTTCTTGAATAAGAAATAAAAACAGAAAATTAAATACCGAAAATACATAATATAAAAAGGATACGTGATGTTCTGAGTCCCAGATGAACAGTAGACTCCGAGGCGTTGCGAGCGCTCGGACCCATTCAAAGTGTGAATAGTGACTTGCGAGTACCTCCGAGGGTTCAGACCGGTTCGGAACTTAAGTGATGAATTTCGATTACGAAGATGGTTTCAGAACAGATTCTACTTCTATCATTCCTAAGCCTTGTACAATTCGATTGGAGGTTGTTTCAGGTAAGGCTTTCGTGAAGATATCAACAAGTTGATCAGAGGATCTTACGAAATGTACTTCGACATTCCCAACTTCTACATGATCCTTTATAAAGTGATACCTTAGTTCGATATGTTTCATTTTGGAGTGTTGCACTGGGTTGTGACAAATCCGAATAGCAATTTCTGAGTCACAATAGAGTTGAATCATCTTCATGTTTATGCCATAGTCTCAAAATTGGCTTTGCATCCACACGAATTTCTGAGTCACAAGTCTGTTTCTTTGATTGCCAACTAACAAGTTTGCCATCAAGAAACTAACATCCCCTAAAAGTGCTTTTACGATCGAGACCGCATCCTCCAAGATCATCATCCGAAAATGCTTGCACAAAGAATCCGGAGTTTGAAGGATACCATATTCCGAGAGAAGATGATCTTTTGAGATATCTCAGAATATTCTTCACATCAGTCATGTGAGGATTAGCCTGAAACCTAGCACAATAACAAACAACAAACATTATATCTAGTCGACTAGATGTTAGATACATTAAATATCCAATCATTTACCGATAGAGAGTAATATTTGCTGCAGGCTTGTCTAAGGAAGGTGTTAGCCTCATTCCAAATGCCATCGGTACCTTAACTCGTGAATCTCCTACCATTCCGAATTTCTCAAGTAACGACTTGGTGTAGGCTTCCTGGTTGATAAAAATCCCCTCCGAACCCTGTCTAATATTTAAACCAAGGAAAAAATTAATAGGAGCCATTGAGCTCATCTCAAATTTACTCTCCATCAACTTTCGGAATTCAGCAGTCAATCTAGGATTGGTTGATCCGAAAATGATATCATCAACATAGATTTGGACGATCATCATATGGTCACCATCTTTCTTACGAAAGAAGGTTGGGTCGACCGAGCCTTGTTTAAACTTTGATTGTTTTAAGAATCGGGTAAGGGTTTCATACCATGCTCGAGGAGCTTGTTTTAAACCGTACACTGCCTTACCTAATATGTAGCAATGGTTTGGATATTTCTCGTTCACGAAACCTGGAGGTTGTTCTATGTAGACCGTTTCCTCTAACTCACCATTCATAAAAGCACATTTTACATCTATCTGATAGACTTCAAAATTCTTGTGAGCTGTGTAGATGAGGGAAATGCGAATAGATTCAAGCCTTGCAACTGGTGCGAATGTCTCTTCGTAGTCTATGCCTTCTTCCTAGCAGTATCCTTTCATAACCAACCGAGATTTGTTCCGGATAACATTCCCTTCCTTGTCAAGCTTGTTCCGAAACATCCATTTTAAACCGACTACGGAAGCATCCTTCGGAGTTGGAATCAGTCTCCATACTTTGTTGCGTTTGAACTCATTAAGCTCTTCCTGCATATCTTGCACCGAATCAGAGTAATCAAGAGCAATCTTTACATTCTTGGGCTCAATTTTTGAGATAAACAAATTGAACATGCAAAATTCCATCTTTGGAAATAATGCAGTTTGATTCGCTTTTTGTTGAGCTCTCGTGAGAACTCCTGAAGCTGGTGCTCCGATGACTTCAGTTTTGGGATGATCTTTGGTCCATTTGGTTAATGGTGGGTAGTTTGGATCATAAGTTGGGTCCAATTCGGCATTCACATCTTCGAATTCTGATTGAACGTCATCGGAGTCGTTATTTTCATTGTCGTTTTCACCCTTGGAGTATGCATGTGACTCAACGTTCGGAATTAGATTCTCCCCTGGATTGGAATATCAACAACGAATTCGGGGTTTGAATTATCCCCTCAACAAATGTATCGAATGTGAAGGTTGAAGTGGAACCCTCCCCCCCTAGAATGTAGTAGAAGTAGGTTGTGTTTGGGGTGGAACTTCAAAAGTCTTCGGAATATCAGTGTGAACTTTTGGATCTTTTGGATTTTATGGTTCGGATTCGAGATCTTTCGCAGCATCGTCGAGGATCTTCTTTAGCTCATCCTCTTGATTATGTTTAGCATTCAATTAAGAGGAAATGGCTTTCTTAGGCTCGTCAAACAACTTCATGAATTCCTCATACAAGTTCATCAGAGGAATCGTTTGAGAGGGTGTAGATGGAAAAATCTCTGCGGATGGACTGTTTGACTTTTGATACTTCTTTAGATAGTTGTCGTCAAAACTTACATAGTAGGTTTCTTCAATTCTTTTGGACTTCTTGTTTAGAACCCTATATGCCTTCGAAGTAAGAGAATATCCTAAGAAGATTCCTTCATCTGCTTTCACGTCAAATTTGTTCCTTTTCTCTTTGGAGTTGAAAATGAAACACCTGGAACCAAAAACATGAAAGAACTTAACATTAGGTTTCCGTTTATTAAGAATATCGTAAAGAGTGATTGAGAATATTTTGTTAATCAAGGAGCGATTCTGAGTAAAGCAGGTGGTTCCAATCGCATCAACCCATAAATAGAGTGGTAAGTTCGCAAATGAAAGCATGGTCCTCGCAGCTTCGCAAAGAGATCCGTTTCGTCTTTAACGACTCCGTTCTGCTGAGGAGTGTAAGGAGAAGAGAAGTTGTCCCTTTTCAGTTAAGAATTCTTCAAACACTTGGTTTTTGAATTCAGAACCATTATCATTGCGAACGTTCCGAACTGGCTTTCGCAACTGAAGTTCGAATAGCTTGATAAAATCCTTTAGCCTCGATGTTGCATCTGATTTATGTTTAAGAAAGTAAACCCAGGTAAATCGAGAAAAATCATCTACAATAACCAAAATATACTTGTTACCACCAAAACTCTCAATGAAAGATGGGCCACAAAGATCAATGTGTAAGAGTTAAAGTGGCTCGATAATTTTGTTATTGATAATTATGGAACAACTCTTCGGACTTTGCTTTCCAAGTTCACAAGCTGCACACATATGTTCTTTGTCATACTTCAGAAGAGGGAGTCCTCGCATAAGATCGCCAAGTACGAGTTTGTTGATGTCCTTGAAATTTAAATGCGAGAGCCTTCAGTGCCAAAGCCAACTATCATCCGAAGATGCTTTCGAAAGAAGGCAAATGGTTGGCTTCCCGACTATCGGTTTAATGTTCAAAGGAAACATCTCTCCCTTTCTTTTGGATTTTAATAGCACCGCCTTTGTTTTCTTCTCAATTATTTCCGACCCTTCATCATCAAAAGAAACCTTCAGCCCTGTACCTACAACCAATTGAGAAACGCTTATCAAGTTATGTTGCAGGCCTTCTACAAAAGCTACCTTCCGAATGGTGAATTCTCCATTCGTGATCATGCCATATCCTTTGATCTCTCCTGTGGAGTTATTTCTATACTTGAATTTGCCACCATCCTTCAATGTTTGGAATTCCCTGAGCTCTTCCCTCCTCCCTGTCATGTGATGCGAACAGCCACTGTCGATGTACCATTCATAGTCGTACTGTTCGTCACGAATAACCTACAAAAATCAGAGAGATTTAGGAACCCAAAGTTGTTTGGGTACTTGTGAGGTTTTCTTAAGAACAGTAAATGTTATTGATTCATCTACTAAATAAGATCTCTTTATTAACGTAGAATTCTCTCCTTTAACTATTTTGAAAACAATAATCCTTTTATCATTGGGATTTCTTTTAAAAGGAATTTTTGTTTGTTTTGAAGCGAGTTGTTGCTTGACAACCTTTTTGGTAATTTTCTTTTCCTCCTTTTTCAACTGAGCTTCAGAATCCTTGGAAGAGATTTCGGGTTCCGAAACTAGTTTTCCTTTGCCTTTAACATCTTTTGATGCATTGGCAGTTTTCGAAAAATTGGATTTGGGAGAAAATTTTGGTTTAGCCTTTTCAAATGGTTTCGAAACTTGAGGTTTTGCACAATTTTCTGGTTTCGCAACAGGTTTTGTAACCGGAGGTTTTGCAACCTGTTTCGGAACAAAAAAAATTTTCGAACTCTGAACAGGAGTAGATTTTACATTTCGAACCAGGGATCTCACTGAGTGAACAAAATTATAATTAGAATAATGACTTTTCCAGAATTGTTTCCTAGCTTGTTGATTTTTCTTGTATCTACTATTCATTTGCTTTTTCTTAGCTATCATTTTTTCAGCTAGACAAATGAACCTTAGATCTAGGATTTTCCTTTCGGATCTCAGGATAGGATGGTCCGAAAGAGGTTTCGCATGGGACATCTTTGTTGCCACTGGGACTTGCCTGATTGCTACAGGGATTGGCTGAATTGATAGGATTTGAGACATATCTGACTTTCGTCTTCCAAGATGTTAATTCAGACAGACCTCGTGTCTCATCTGCATTGTCTATAGGACCATCCCAGAAAAATTTGGGACAACCATCAGCATTATCATCATTAACGATGGTTGTTAGTTATGGAGTATCTTTTGCGTCCAGTCCTGTTGTTACGAACACTTGGTTCGTAACTGTTTTGACTTTCGGGAAAATGACAACCTTTTCATTTAAAACACCTGAACCTTTGTTTTCAATAGTCCAAACATATTCAATAGAGTTTTCAGAAATTAATTTATTCTTAGGTTCATATTCATTTTGAACAAAAGGCGAACAATCAATCTCATCCTCTACAGAAATTTCACTCATGTCGCTCTCATCAAAGTCAGAAACATTGTTAGCATCAAAAGTGTTTTCTGAATTCAATTTCGTGCGCAACGAGTCAAAGTTTTGCACAGTATCATTTATTTTTTTATATTTTTCATCCAAAACTTGTTTTAACATGTTCTTATAGTCCTTGGATTGTATGTAGGCTTCAATTTTGTCAAGTCCAACTCGGTATGCGTCAGAAACATCTTCGGAAGAGACTATGGACTCGCACTTGTAGCAATCTGCATCGATTTCATCTTCTTTCAATTCGAGAAAGGGTAAAATCGTTTTGTGTATCTTTATGCCTATTTCACAATCAAGATGCAGTTGGGTAATGTTAAAATATAATCGTTTTGCAATCAAACAAAAAATATTTCGTTGTTTTAAAAGCGCTAAATTGTCTCATTTCAAATAAATGACATCATCCCTAGACCTAGTCAACTCTAACTCCAGCTTCTCTATCCACATTCGTCTCTCTTCACTTTTACTTGTTATCGTGTTGATTTGATCAGTTAGGTTAGAATTGTTTAGACGAGTTATGTTTAAACAATCACTAATACTAGAGAAAGTATAATTCAAATCATATAATTCAGATTCATAACGTGTAGCAGGAATATTAAGAGATTGAAGAATAGAGTGTACCTTGTTGATGACATTTTCACACTGTTTCACCAGTTCTGAAACAGGCCTCGCTGCGAAACAGCTTTCAGTAGGACGACCTGAATCAGTTGCGAATTCTGTCTGTTCTGAGACTTCGCTTTGCACCATCAGACATTTCCCAGCATACTCATGCGCATCATCCTTCGCAATAAAGCATTCACCATGCGTCGGCTTTCAGACTTCTTCATCTTCCGAATCAGTTGACCATACCTCAACTCGCCCAAACTCATCCCCATCCTCATGCACAATTAAAGCAGGTTTCGCATTCTCTACATTATTTCTCTTCCTCAGCTCTTCTATCTTATGAAGATAGAAAGCTTCATTCTTTTCTTCTACCTTCTTCTCATTCATCTTTCTCAGCATGAACTCTTTGGCAAAATGGTTCTTGCCATGGCAGTAGTTACAATCGTAACCGGAATCACCAAGCATCTTTTTCTCTTGATTTTCCTCATCCTTTTGTGAGCCTTTGTAGTTCTCATCCCTTGACTTCTCAGAATTGAAGTTCTCTTACCTATTTCCGCCCTTGAATCGACTATAGTTATTTTTAATGAACTTTTTGGGATTAGAAACCATCATTGCATATTCTTCCTTGGTGGGTTCATAATCCGAGAGGTCGGATTCTGACTCTTCTTCTGAAACCTTTTTTCCCTTCGCAACCAGGGCCAACGAACCCATACTAGAGACAAGTTTCACATCTTTTGTCACTTCATCTTCATGGGATCTCAAAATCCCTACCAACTTCACCAAGGTATAACTCTTAAACTGTTCATGAGTTTTCACAGTTGATACCACAGCTTTCCATTCAGACCTCAAACCGTTCATAAAAGTAACTTTCTGCTTAATCTTTTCACGCTTAAGATTGTTCTTGAGCATCCTACTCAGTAGATGATTGAAGCGATTGAAGGTTTGATCCAGTTTTTCTTCTGGATTTTGAACGAAAGCACCAAACTCTGAAAGAAGTAATGTTTGAATAGAATGTTCTAGATCTGCATCACTTGAGTAAAGTTCCTTCAACTTGTCCCATATTTCCTTGGCTGTTTAACAAGCACTAAGCAGACGAAACGTGTCTGGAGGCAAGGTAAACCTGATTATCCTCATAGCCTTTATGTTACTCAGCAACTTTTCTTTTTCGTCTTGTGTAACGTCCTTAACAGTAAGAAGAAGTTTGTTGTATTCATATTGAGTCTTAATGGTTTTTCTTGTACCAGAATACATGAAGGTCTCCTTCGTCATTGCTTCCCATATTAGGGTTCAATGTTCTTCAAGACCAAGAACACAGTCTTCAAAGTGTAGAGCCCAAACTTCATAGTCTTGTGGGAATAGGATTGGGATCCTGGTTGTCGATCCAATGCTGCTAGAAAGATTGAAAGATAGAGTATGTGGATCTTCTGGATTCATCTTTGACAAGATAATCAAATCTCTAATGAATCAGATGTGTAAAATACTAATCGAGATTAGGGTAAAACTAAGACCCAGATCTAACGTCTACAATCGATGAAAACGATGGAGACATATAGAATAGATCTGATAAAATTCAAAACCCTAGTAAGCTCGACAGAAGATATGCGTATGTATTACACAATCTGCTCCTCTAATACCAATTGTAGAAACAATAAATAATGATCGATAGATTCAAAACAGTTTAAAGGAATCAAACAATAAGAACAAAGATTGAATATAATTGAAAGGGTGCCGAATGCTTTATTATCAATATCTTAGAAGAGTTAACTGGAACTTCTCTGTAAAGATACGTAGGGCAAGTAAACATTCACCTAAAACGATACATGCATGATATATTTATAGTCTAACCCTAGCACCATAATGACGGATGGACCGACCCAGTCCGATAAAAATAAAGACTAAATATATGCATAATAAAATTGACACAACACAATAAATATCCCAACAGAGAGTACTGTCATCAATGATGATTAAGATGATCCTTAGGACAGATCCTTAGGAATAAAAATAGAAAGAAAACCTACTTTCACTCTTGCGGAGAAATCAATGTAACAGTACTATCAACAATGATGATTAAGATCACCCTTAGGACAGATCCTTAGGAATGAAAATAAAAAGAAAACCTACTGACACATATTGCGTAAAAATCCATGTAACAGTACTATCAGCAACGGTGGTTAAGATGATCCTTAGGACAGATCCTTAGGAATGAAAATAGAAAGAAAACCTACTGACACATATTGCGGAGAAATCCATGTAACAGTACTGTCAGCAACAATGATTAAGATGATCCTTAGGATAGATCCTTGGGGGAAAATAAAGAAGAAAACGATGATGGGTAATCGGGTTAATTGTTTGATAATTAAACATATTAACTATATTATTATGGGTTGAAAACCCTATGTACTCATCAGGTTTCCCAACCTGACTCACTCAGCTTCATTGTATCACAGGTAGTAGTACAAAGGCATGTAATAGATGAAAGATTTGAGGAGATGTAGACTAATAGTCTAAGATTCTATAAGGCATGTTTATGCTTAGGTTTTGTATCAGTTATGACATCCCAAACGTTTATAAATCAATGAAAAAACATTTTCTTCGGAAATACTTTTACGGGACCAAATTCCCCATTTATAAATGAACTCTATTTTAAATAAGATAAAATAAAAAGTTTTAAATGGTTGTGAAAATGGGGATGTCACAGTTGGTATCAGAGCATTAGTTTAGACGAACTATGAATTTATAGGATTTCTAGACTTAAACTTAGAATGCTACGCGATGATCGTGAGATGTGTGTCGATTATATTTTAGGTAATAGACCTGAATTGACACAAATACTAGCCTGCTTTAGGATAAGGTTCCTAATTTGTTGTTATGAGCTAAATGATTTATAGCATACTTTAGGTTGCCTAAATTGTTATTATTTGCTTAGATTTAAGGTTTGGTGCCGACCTAGAATTAGGAAATGTTATGTGTTTAGTTTTCTAAACGTTTAATTACGGTACTAGAACTAACATATAACTTTTCGAAGTGATAAGGAGAATTATGCGTCTAAACCTTCCCTATCTATATTCTCGTCTCAATACATTGAATGCCTGCTTTGGTGTACAGAACATCATTATGAGAACACGAAGAAGATTACGGAACAATAACAGAAACGATCAGGGTGAGCCTCGGGTGATTAAACGTGCACGTGAAGCAGTGCCGATAACTGAACCTATCATAATGGAAATGATAAGGGCTCTGTTATCTAAAAAGAGGGAAGAAATGAGACATCTCATTCGAGAAAATGGAAGAGAACCCATTGTGCCTGTTATGCAGCTTGAGCTCAATGAGGAGCAATCTAAGGAAGGAAATTACAGTAAAACAGTGATTCGTATGGAACCCCAAGAGGTTAGGAGGACTAACCGTGAAGTGGAGACTGAAAAAGATGAATGCAAGTACAAGAACTTTATGGTTGCCAAACCACCAAGTCTTTCTTTTATCACGACACCTTTAAAAGTTATAGATTGGATCTCCGAGATGGAGATGGTGTTTGAAAGCTACAACTGCAGCAACCGACAGAAGACCATCTTAGCGGCCAGACGACTGAAGACTGGAGTGTTAATCTGGTGGAAATTATTGGCTGACTCCATGCTGAAGGGAGAAACAGGGAAGATGTCTTGGGAAAACTTTCTGGAAGAGCTGAAAAAAGCAATGCTGCTATGAATAAGACCTTCTGGGGATCAACAATAAATTCCAGAATCTGAAAAAGGGAAAGATGAGTATCAATGAGTTTGCAGCCTTTACTAAGAAGATGAAGTTGCTTCCTTACATGGTTCCTACTGAGCTTTTGAAGGTAAATAAGTTTTCTAGTGGACTACCAATGGATTTCGGTCTAACAGTAAGGCTAGGAACGAATCTAAAAGCGGCCATATGGGCGGCTAGGAACGTAGAGACCCAGATAAGAAAGAAGGGTCTGGAAAAAGCTAATAAATGAGAGAAAATGAAGTTGGAGGGATCTTCAAAATTTATTAAGAATGGGAGATTGATGAAGTTTGACCCCAACGACAAGAATTTAGGGGGTGACAATGAAGCCAAATGGTGTGAGAAGTGTAAGAAGAAGCACTTCGATAGATGCGACGGAGAAGTGACCGACTATAAGTGTGGAAGGACCGGTCACTATTCCAAAAATGATACGGTATGTTACGAATGTAGAGATAAGGGACATATTTCAAGGAATTTCCCAAAGAAAACAGAAGCAACAAGGTTGAATGCGCCGCTAAAGCCAAAGGCAAGATTATTCCAGATGATCCTTGATTAAGTAGATGACGATGCAGGAGATCAAGAATAACAAGCTACATATCCTATGTTCAAGATATAAAGTAGTCATAGAGATAGTATTATGTGATGTAGCTTGATGAAAGAGGCATATTGTATGATGAACTCAAATAACAATGTAATCGTTTTCAAGAAGTAATATAATCCTTACTTACGTTACGTACCCGATGTGTTAAGTTGCTATATGATTTTCTTGAATGATGACTTGGATGACTAAGAGGCAATTCTTAGGATGAGTATGAGTAGGTGTGAAAGGTAGTAGATGCCTATACTAATGGAAGCACATGACTCACACTTGGATCAGGGAGAGTCACAAGGTTACAAAGGTGATGTTGTTTTTTTGAAGCGAAAATTTAAGAAGTCTGTGGACCACCTCTGCAACCCTATGCGGCAGAAGAGGTGGACCAAATGACTACAGCTTGTAATAAGAAGATTATTTTTTTAACCTCTGCAGTCTGCTGCAATAAACTGAAATTTAAATAAAATAATTTTACAAATTTTAAAATAGTTTTTCAACACAAATTTTTTAATAACTTTAGTCTTACAACATTGACATAAAATTCATTACATTTTTTATTATAAAAACATTCAATACTATTAAATACTATTTACAAATTAAATTAATTAACATTAAAATTACATTGTTTTAGCTAAATAACATCCTTGTGAATTGCTTTTGATTTGGAGGTCCTTCACAAAAACTTGATTCAACACTTGGAGCAACATTATCTTGGCTCCTGTTTGCTTTTGCTTCACCTGCTCCACAAATAGAGGTGTGATTTCAAAGAGCATAAATACATCATATTTTTACCATCATACTTTTGATTACAAGCATAGACCATTTGACTATTTGCATTTGTTACTAGAGATGTGCAAGATCAAACGAAATGCAATTAAATTAAACTTCAATATTCTCTCAAGCATTTCATCAAGCACCTGTAGTGCACAACTTGTTTCCCTCTTAAATTATCACTAGTAGATGTATATACATCCATCCCACTCTATAGCCATCCAATTCAGCATAACAATAAATTCAGTTAACGAAAATAACAATTTTTTTAGCAAAGATTATTGACATTTCAACATAACAAGAACTATAATTAACAAATCAGCATGAAAAATCATCATATACTTGCATATTTTGCTAATTTCAGCAAAGGTGAATCCGAATCAAGATTCAGCAAGAATAAAGATTTCAGCAAGAATAAAAACATATGAAGCAAGGCAGAATCATACCTGATGTCGATCAGAGACTGACCGGCAACGGCAACTACGTCGGGGAGGAGATGGCGACGGGGAGGAGGCTGCGCCGAGGAGGAGGCTGCACCGGCCAAGGAGGCTGCAACGATTGAAGATGTCGCTCAGAGATGAAGCACTCGTCGAGGGAAGAAAAAAAAGAGGGTGTGGCGCTTTTTTTGAGGGGTCTGTTCAATCTTTTTTTGTTTAGGTTTGAAGAGACTAGAAGAGGGAAGGCAAGTGCTATCATATCGAGTAATGACTACAAAGATAAATATTATTCCGACCTTAGTGGTCATATCAAGTCGAGTCCGACTAAGATATGCCTACGAAGTAAGTTACTTGGTTCAGAGAACCATGATCGATGTGGTACCCGACTTTAGTTAAAAGATGAAAAGATTATCGAAGCGATCGATAAAAGTATCGCAATCGTCGTCAAAAGGGAAGTTAGAATTAGCCAAAACAACCAAAAGGAAAGTTGTAGTGTACGTTGAGACCTACACAAATATATAAGAGTCGTTTAAAGTTTGATATTACTAAAGACAATATTAATAAACATTAAATGTTGATTTTATCCCCTAAATAAGGGATGACAATTTCAAGCTAACTATCAAGAAATATTATTCAAAAATAATATTTTCGATAACACTTTCCTTAGTAACATAAACTTATGGGAACCCCACCAGCAGCGCTGCCCCTTGGACCCCGCTGGGAGAGCTGCTTCTAAGACCCCGTAAGGGGGCGCAACCCCCTTGACCCTCGCCATTTGATTGAACCAAGATCAAACTTTTTTATACAAACATACACTCTGGACCTCTTAACTTGTCTAAAATCAAGACTTGAACTCCATTAGTGACACTAATTTTACCAACAATGTTCCCTTGCTATTTTTCTTGCTTCTTCGAATGAGATTCTTATTTCCCTCACCATTGTTTCAATAGTCAGTTGAGTAATGTCGTGGTTCATATGCATTACCAACATTTGTCAGTTTCTTGGTCTAAGTAGAGAGTATATGACTATAAGTTTAATGTTTCTTGGGTTTCATAATTGAAGGAATACGTGTAGAGTCTTTAGGATCATCAGAACCCCCCTCATATAGTGACTCCCCACATATGATGACTCCATCTCAAATGGTAGATGGTGACTCCCTCTCAAATGGTAACTCTTACTCCCACTTATATCATACGATGGAATTCATTAATCAAAGAAAAATGATTTTTTTCTTATATTGCGAAAAATATGTTTGAAAATTAGTATATCTACACGAATATTACTTAAATGTTGACTGTTATTAAATACATAACTCTTAAGAATTGAGTCATGAGATTCACCGATAGCACCCTCTTATAAAGGATTCGACCGATTGAAATGCTCAAAATCAGGTGGAGAATTGTCATCCCCTGATGTCCCGAGTAGGAATTTGCATGGTTATTAGTCCATCAATATCTAACGGCCTCAACATGAAGTTAGGAACAATCGAAGGTTGCCCAACAACAACCACGTAAGGTTGACCAACTACAACTGTGGATGTACATAAGTGGGAACACAATTTAGGGTTGTTTTCAACATCCATAAACCTTCCATAAACCGTCTCGTCACTTCCATCCTTTCATTTTTAACATTTTTCTCTAAATCAAGGGTGATATCGTGTACTTTTTTAGAACTAAACGGTTGTACTTCAACAAAAGTGTTTAGGACTCCATTAAAAAATTCATCAACCTCACAAGGATCTTCAATATCAACTTCATAGCCCAACCCCTTAGAAGATTCCATAAAAAAATTTAAATGCACTTGAGAAGCATCATCGCAACCAGTAGATGGTTTCCACCTATAAGCCACTCGTACACTAGCATTATATTGTTTTACATTGAATCCCCACTATCTCTTTCTCCAAAATAATCTTATGAAATTTTGTCACAATGAACAGGAGACCACGATTCACATTATCGTCTTGATTGTCGTAAAACATCATGAACTTTCCCCAAAGACTTGCCACTTTTTGAAATTATTTTAACTCCAAGAAAAAAGAAGATGCCTTCAATTTCAATCCACACCATTCTCTCCTTAATGAAAAAAATATTCATTACCAGTTTAACCTCCTTAAACACCGACTTTATATTCTGATTATCCTTGAACTTTATGCACACCTCATTATTAGTAAATTCAATGCACATACATGTACCACCCATATAATTCATATCAAAATCCATAATAACCTCATTTTTACATAACTTGTGACGATTTGGTAAAGCACGAACGTTGCGTACATTACTACGTTTTTATATTTTTCATCCAACACAATTCTCTTAATCCATCCGCGGATGTCGCATAGTTTTATGATCACCAGTAGCTCCCATAACCATATTAGCATATGACTTTTTTCTGACACCTTGTTCCACACAATTTCTAGGAATCAGTTCCCCCACCACTATTTACTTGCTTGGTGAAAAAAAAAATCTTGCCACAAAAGGATAGATATGAAAGTTTCCAATCTATAAGGAAGATAACATATTCACCATTGCATGATCGTTCATAATGTTGGATTAAGGTGACTAAGCCAATAACCAAATTTATATATTCTTGAATAAGAAACAAAGTCCTTTTTGGGTTGCCCTCATAATCATTAACTGAATAGAACGATTTGGAAAGAGAGGTTGATTTATTGATTTAATATGTGATTAATAAATAGCAATAAACAATTTGTTAATACATTATAAGATTAATATATTAATTATAAATAGTATTATTTAATTACTAATTAATCATAAATTAATTGGAATTAATTGTATTAATTAAAAGTGCAGAGACTAAAACTGTAATTGTTTAATAGTTGAACAAGAGAGGTTGCAAAACCGTCCCAGGAGGGGACGGTTTTGGGGAGCCTCCTAGGGTTTCTAGAATAATTCACATGGATAATTCAGGTTTTAGATAATTGCCTAATTTCAAATATTAATATTATATTCAATTAGGGTTATCCAAGGCTTCCTATCTCAACTATGAATAGACCCCTTGCCTAAGGAATTTTCGTCTACTCCGTACACAAGCCAAGGGTCAAAATTTTGCTCTCCCTCTCCTATCTCCTCAAGTCTTCTAGTTACTAAGGTTTTGGGTACAAGCCATTAGAGACACTCAAGCTTTTGGTGCTTGCTTTCCAAGGAAATTCAAGAGGATTTGGAGTGATTATTTACTATAATAATGAAGAGGTATGTAACCCTAATCTTTATGGGATTTTCAATTTTCATAGCCTAGCCTTAGGGTTTCTTGATATTCATAGTTTATTGCTATCAATAGAGAAAACATAGATCTTTTCTAGGTTGCATGTGAACTTAAGGGTTTAAGTGTTTTTTCCTCTCATATGTAATTTTCATAACCTAGAAAACCCAACAGTGGTATCAGAGTCTTAGATTTCAATTTGATTGTGCATAATAGTGAATGGATCAAAATTAGTCTTTATTGAAATTAAACCCTAATGGCTTGAATTTTCGCAAAAGGCTATGGTTCTTGAAACTCTAGCCTTCACCCCTTATTTTCAAAAATTGATAGATATCCCTTAGAGTTTCTAGTTCCTCAATTAAAATTTTTAATGCCTCAAATTGTAGATAATTAAAAACCTAGTAACCCTAAACCATGGTTGTAAAAATCAGTCTAGGCGGCCGATTAATCGGCGCCTAGACGCTTGGCGGCCTCCAACCGCCTACGCATAAGGGTTAGAGGGTAAAATAATCGGCTTTGGTCAATATCGGTCAAAACCGATCCAACTCGGTCCAAATCGAACTAAATCAGTCCAACTCGGACTCAAAATTGGGCCAAATCGGTCCAAATAACCACTGGCTTGAAAGAACTAGCTAGCCCACTGAGTAGTTGGGTTTGATTTTTTAAAGGAACTAAGTCTCCTTTTATAAGATATGGGTGCCTTCATTTATTTTCCCATCAGCGATGTGGGATGCCAAACCTGTAACACTTTGATAAATCTTTGCACATGGTTGTCTATTGGTTCACAACTCCATCGATGTGGGATTTCAGCTTACGCTCAAACATATCGCTGGATCTTTTATTTGAGTCGTATTAGGTTTTAAATGCAAAACCCAATCTCCATTCCATCCAGAATCATACTTTTGTTCTTCTCAATCCACCATGATCCCGGAACCAGAAATTCATCTTTCAAAAAATCACTCGATCTGTGATTCCGGTTTCTACTAGATCGAAGGTGGCAATTGGGACGTTTGAGGTCTAAATCATTACCCAATTGAGGCAATTCAAACTATCGTTTCTGCTGCGTTCTTCTTCTATTTTCTGCTTCGTATGTTCAGAAGGTGTTTGGGATTCTCGGTAAAAATGAAGATGGTGGCTTGTCGACCTCGATTGAAGATGTGTGTCCAACCTCAAAACGAAGATGTGTCTCGCAAATTGTCACAGCTCCCTCACAGGTTATTTCTTCAATATCGTTCTAAACTTTCACCTTTCCAGCGCTACCTTTAATTCCTCGTTTATCTCCAGTTGTGTTTCATTCCTCCTTGTCAGGATTATTGACGTGGAATAGTGGTGCGGTCCAGTTTTTGATGTTGTAACTTGTTCTCATGCCGTTACAGCAAGTGCACACCAATTGTTTGATATTTTATCTCAGTGAAATTTGATTCACGTTTGTTTGGAAAGAGTACAGATGCAGCCGAAGAAGGAATAAGTTTGTTGATTAGTAGACACCTGTTGAAGCTCATGATTGGAGATGTGCAATACCTAGGGGGGGGGGGGGCAACAAAGTCAAATTTCATCATTTTTGTTGAACTTGCAGTTGCAGGTACCAAGATGTTGTGAACAACCTTTTTCTTTGTTCGTTGGCACATTTAAGAATCAATGTTTACATGTTAATTTTCAGTTTCATGGATTAATGTTATATTTATTATTGTTATATTTATCATGGATTAATACTTTTTTTAATTTATAATGTTATATTTATTAATGTTATATTTAATGTTATATTCTTAGGATTAATGTTATATTTATTATTTTTTTTAATAATTAATGGTCACCGATTAATCCCCCGATTAATCCCCGTCTAGCCAATTAATCCCTCGACCCCAGTCCACCGCCGAGCCTACGTCGAGCGTTTTCTGCAACCTTGCCCTAAACCATTAGTTTCAAAATTTAGAAGAGTTCTTGGGATTAGGATTAAATTTGAATTATTTTATTAATTTTTTAATGAAAGATAATTATTTAACCCCTAATAATTTAAATTTGGATTATTTAATTAATCGTTTAATTGAAGATAATTATTTAAATCGTTAATGATTTAAATTAATTTAATTGGTTAATTAAAAGATAATTGGTAAATCATTAATTGGTTAAAATTAATTAATTAAATTTTAATTTCGAAAATTAATTTTAGACCTAGTATTTTGAAAAGCTTAAAATACACCTTATAATATGTAATATTAATTGCTTAATACTATACGTATAAGAAAAGTCAGTCAATCAATAGTATGCCTCATTCACGAATCCATACTCTAAGGGGCATAAGGAAACAACCTATAAAATGACCGTTCAATGGGTGTCTACTCTCACCTACCGCTTCCTTGTATGGTGGAGGGTCGTTAGCCGAACGGGTTTGATAGGACATAACCTCTAAAAGTATGATGCTATAAAGTAACATAACCCACTTTAAAATCATACTCTAGTTACTTTAGAAAAAATATGAAGTGTATGTTAATCCATGAAAACACACATCACTCTTTATAAGTCGTTAGTGGAGCATGCGTGGTTTCCCAGTACACTAATTTGGGACTATAAAGTTGTTGGGTCAAAAATATGGTTTATACTTTGCTTTTCTGA
This sequence comes from Lactuca virosa, assembly GCF_052849685.1. Taxonomy (NCBI): domain Eukaryota; kingdom Viridiplantae; phylum Streptophyta; class Magnoliopsida; order Asterales; family Asteraceae; genus Lactuca; species Lactuca virosa. The sequence continues at coordinate 41,443,525 of NC_136431.1, read as the reverse complement.
GCAATTGTATTTTTATGTAATATTTTATGTGTTTACGGCCCAATGGGTGTTTACGGCCATAAACCCATTTACGGCCGTAAACCCATTTATGGCCCATATTCCTCAAGTATATATATAGGTGTTAGGTGGTTGAGGAGGGATTGATGAACAGAGAAGGAGTGTACGGCCAAGAGAGAAGAGAAGAGTTTTAGTGTGTGTGTATGTGTGTGAATCTCATGTAAAGGATCATCATTCTATTCATCAATACATTGAGATTCATATTATTCTTCCTCTCCTTCTCTTTTATTTGATCTGACATCATCCGTTTGATTGGGATTCCGCACCATCAAACGAATCTGATTGATACACAAGCATATTTGGGGACTTACAATTGGTATCAGAGCTTGGTTGTATCAATCAAATTTTGTCAGATCTGGAGCTTATTTGATCTTATTTTTGAAAGATTTCTGCATTTTTGGATAGATCTCTGAAAATTAGGGGGGGGGGGGATTTGTTCTTCGTGTTTTTGATAAAAAGGGGTTTTTGATCGAGTTTTGGAGCTTCAAAGTCGAAAAAACGTTGTTTTTGGTCGTAACCAGCGAGGGGGTGGCGGTGTTTATGGTCAGCAGCTAGGGTTTCCGAGGTTTACGGTCCGGAGTTTACGGTCCGAGGTTTACGGTCCGGAGTTTGAGGTCCGAGTTTACGGTCCGGAGTTTGCGGTCCGAGTTTACGGCTCCGGAGTTTACGGCCCTCGGAGTTTACGGCCCGCACGTGTTCGGTCTCGTTTACTGTCAGCAGCATCCTCGCACCTCGTCCTCGCATCGCATCTTCGCCTCGCACCTCGAATCGCATCGTACCTCGTCCTCGCATAAGATCCGAAGTTCGCACAGCGTGCTTTCATTAAAAAAAAGGGAGAATCGTTTTTGGGGCTGCCGTGTTTCGAACTCGGGATCTCTGATTCTTGAACATCAGCGCCTTACCAACTAAGCTACCAAGGAACTTGTTTCAATCCTTCCAAATTTAATTCAAAAGAACTCATTCTCGGTTCCAATTTCGCAAATTTGTCACTTTTAGCCCAAAAATTCAATTTCTTTTATTTTTAAATTCCATTTTCAACCAAAAATTTTAGTTTTTAATTTTTGAATATTAATTTTGACTTTTGACCTTAAATTTTGTCTTTGACTTCCACGTTTGACCTTTGACTTTAAACTTTGACTTTCGCATTTAACTTTTAAATTTTCAAATTTAGCTTTGCGGTTTGACTTTTGAGTTTGACTTTTTAAATTTGACTTTTAAGGTTGACTTTTGAGGTTTATAGTCAAAGGGCATTTTTAAATTTAAGTTTGACTTCTAGTTGTATTTTTAATGGCTTTTGAGGTCAACAAGGGAAATGAAGACATGAAAGAGAGTCAGGATATGTTAAGACAAATATTCAACATGTTCGATTATATCCCTGGAAGCCCAGTTGTAGCGATTTACTACACTTACTACTGAGATGAATATAGATGGGATCTTCTTGTCTAAATCTGAGATAAACAAAAAGCTGCTGAATGCACTTCCAAAGTCGTGGGATATGAACGTGGCTGTCATCAAGAAGACAAAAGATCTCAATCGTCTTAGTCTTGCTGATATAATTGAAGAACTTGACGCTTTGAATTGTCGAAAAACAATGAGTTCCGCAAACATCCCGGTCAATGAAGTTTCATGTTCTCAATCATGTGAAGTTTCATGTACACTATCTAGTGAAGATACGATTAAATTTCTTCGGGAACAAATTGATTTATTAAAAAGAGAAGTTGAGGACCTGAGATATGAAGGATATCAACTCAGGAAAGGACAGAAACCCCTGAAGGCTGAATTAGAAACAAAAATAAAGGACTTTAAGAGAATTCAGCAAGACTACAGTGAAAAATGTGAACATTATGATTATATCAAGAGACAGAATGTTGAGTTAATTACTGAGCTTGATACATTAAAAGGGCAATTTGAAACTGCAAATTTTGATTTTAAAAAGTTTGATGTATCAAGCGAAGTAGTTGCCAACATGATAGACCATTGCATGCAATTTAAACATAATCAGTCAAAGGGTTTAGGATACGATAATGTACCTCCTCCGTTTAATCATACATATCAGTATCAACCTTTGTCTGAAGAGGAGATTGCCAACGAACCATTCATGGTTTATGGCAAGCCATCTGGTTTTGTTTCAGGAGGTATTCAGGTTGAAAATTCTAATGCTTCTACTTCATGTGCAGGTAAAGTAGCAGAAGATGAGAACAAGGAGAAAACCATTGAACAAACCAACATCTCCTTGAGCTCTGAATCTGTTGCTTCGAACTCAGTTGCTTCTTATCAACCTGTTGTTGAGAAGTACAGGCCACCAAATCAAGTTAAACAGAATGCATGCTGCAACTGTGCGTGTGGGAAAAGCAAGAGACAAGGCAAAGACACGCCACCAGGGGCAGGAAGAAACAATTTCCCAGTGAAGAAAAAGACTTGTTTTCACTGTGGAACACCTGCTCACATTTCCCGAAACTGTCCAAATCGCGCATACGTTCCCTACTACGCACAAGGATGGCAAAACGCGCCAAGAGGGAGATATTCCAAAAGAAACCCCTCAAGGTCACGTTCAGACAATGGCGATTGGAACGCGCAGAAGGCCAAGAATCAAACCCACAAGGCCAAGAATCTGAATCCCAAGAACAAGAAGGGAATGCCGGCCAAGAAGCCAAATCCAAGAGATGCTCCCGTGAAGCCAAAATCAAATTCATCTCAACGCCCGACATCAAGATCAAAAGCAAGTACTGAGCCACCCATCAGATCGAAAAAGAAACGGGTTAAACCCAACTACAAATGGGTTCCAAAGGCTCACTCTCCCAAATCTTCTAATGATTCTAATATTTCTTCATCTTCTGTTTGTGATAAACAGGATATGTCATGGGATAGAGTACCGTGAAAGGATGAAAAAGGTCAACCTAGTTTCAAAATGGACTGGGTTCCAAAGACCAACTAATCCCGCTCTATGTCGGAGCAGCTATGGAGGCATATCATCAGACTTCGGTTTGTTGGTAGTGGCTATTCCAGGCACATGATAGGGGACATCTCTCAACTGTACAACATTCATAACTTTGTTTGGGAGTATGTGTCCTTTGCGGGAAAGGAAGAAAAGAAGGGATCACACATGGGGTTAGTGCTTAATGACATGAAGAATTTTCGGATATGTTCTGAGATTATGCGTGCTGTTCTCAGACCTTCTGGATGCAAATTCAATCGGTGACTTACGTTTTGTTTTGTATTGAATAGTGAATTCAGGTGAAGATGAAACTCATGGAGTTTGTGTCGAAGATTTCTGAGCCAAGGCTTCATCCGTGATCATCGAAGAATTCTCATTCGAAGGAGCAAGAAATGAAGATTATTCTTTCGACATTCAATCTTTCAACCCCAGAAGCAAGGTGAAGCTGCAATTGAAGATTATGTGACGGATTGCCTTGAAGCCTCCTCAATCAATCTGATGCTATCTTGAACCTGCTGAAGTGATCCAGAAGTTTCGTTCTCTATTCTCTCTGAAGATTCTCAAGCTGAAAGAGCTATCTTTCAAGAATCAGTACGTCAAGCCTCCTCACCCAATTTGCGTTCAATGCCAAATTCTGAAGAAAAGCTCAAGTGCTCAAGATGAAGTCATTCATTGAAGATTCATCAAGTTCATCTTGAAGTCGTGAAGAATTTGAAGATTAATGCTGAAGCCAAGCTCTCGATGAAGATTGACAAGAAAAGCCAGCTACTTCTTAGGGGGAGCTTGTTGGGTCATTTAAGAAAAGAAAAGAAAGCTATAAACCAAGGGGGAGATTGTTGGATCAAAAATATGGTTTATACTTTGCTTTTCTGAGCAATTGTATTTTTATGTAATATTTTATGTGTTTACGGCCGTAAACAAGTTTACGGCCGTAAACCCTGTTTACGGCCCAATGGGTGTTTACGGCCGTAAACCCATTTATGGCCCATATTCCCCAAGTATATATATATATATATATATATATATATATATATATATATATATATATATATATATATATATATATATATATATAGGTGTTAGGTGGTTGAGGAGGGATTGATGAACAGAGAAGGAGTGTACGGCCAAGAGAGAAGAGAAGAGTTTTAGTGTGTGTGTGTGTGAATCTCATGTGAAGGATCATCATTCTATTCATCAATACATTGATATTCATATTATTCTTCCTCTCCTTTTCTTTTATTTGATCTGACATCATCCGTTTGATTGGTATTCCGCACCATCAAACGGATATGATTGATACACAAGCATATTTGGGGACTTACAAAAGTTGAGCGATGGACAAATCGGAAATTATTATTGTTGATGTAGCATGTGTGGTTTACCAGCACATCAGTTCGAGGTAATAAATGACCTCGAGGTTGTCTAGCGGATTGCATGGTTATTCACATCTTATTTGTGATCCTCAGCATCCCAATCACAAATTGAAGAGTGTAATGTGAGATTAAACATGTCATTGATAAGATTGAATGAATCTCAATTGATCTAGGAATTTCATATTAGATTGAAATTGGTAAATTTGTATTACTTACCTTGATAAATTCGCAATTAGATTACGACATCCCTTTTCTTTATTGTGAACTGTATTTTGGATCCTAGCCTTGAATATTAATTTTGGGTTAAAATATTAAGGATTTATATCACTAACTAAAAACTATGTCTCTTTATAGATGTATGGAACTGGTGAACTCACTACTACTCAAACTACCACTCCCCAATCGAAACTTCACTTTTCTCTTGATTATATCAAAGGAGAAACTAACTGGTCCTAACTACAAGGACTGTATGAGTAACCTGAATATGGCTCTTAGGTACAAGAACAAAGAATACATTCACGAAAAGCCTCTCCTTGAAAATGATCATTTTACCACTACTCCCGAGGAAATTGCTTCCTACAACAAACAGTCTGATGAAGCCACTAAGGTCGCTTGCATCATGGTGGCCATTATGGCACCTGAGCTGGAAAAGTTCTATGAGGACTATCGGCCTTATGAAATGTGCATTGATCTTGGTGAAAAGTTTTAGAAGAAAGCAAGACAAGAGTGCTATGAAGTGGTCAAGTCTCTTATCGCATGGAAGCTTAAGGAGGGAGAATATGTCTATGCTCACGTATAGATAATGCAGAGATACGTGGAGCAGATAGAAAGGCTCAATGAGTCGTTTGAGAAAGAGTTGGCCTTTGACATGGTCCTTAACTCTTTTCCCACTAGTTATGATCAGTTTGTTCTAACTTATCATTTAAACAAAACAGAGACGAGTTTGACCCAGCTCCACAACTTGTTGCAAATTGTTGAATCGGGGATGAAAAAGAATCATGCTCCTTCTGCAACAAGTGCTCTTGTCCTGGCTATTGGATCTCGAAAAGGGAAAAAGAGGAAGGCTCCTTCCCAATCCAATTGGAAATGGAAGGCCCATACTGGAGGGTGTAGTAGTGGGTCCAAGATGAAGCCTAACATTGATGTCCCTGCGATCAGTGATCCCAAAGAGGCCACTTTCTTCCATTGTGACGAAAATGGTCATTGGAGAAGAAGTTGCCCCAAATACTTGCATGACTTGAAAGATGGAAAGATCAAGGCGTCCTCTTCAGGTATTTACACTATTCAAGTTAATAACACACAAATTTCTCATTCTTGGGTCCTTGATACAACATATGGTTTCCAGATTTGTTCTAATTTGCAGGGGCTAAGAGAAATTGAGGAAGTGGAGCATGGAAGGTTGAACCTAATCATTAGGACTTATGAACTTATGCTCGATAGTGGTGTTAGGGTTAATTTGTTGAATTGTTGTTATTATTCATATATAACATGAAACATTATTTCATTTCATGTATTGTTCAGACATGGTTTTGGATATTCATTTGATGATGATATTGGATCTTTTTCTACTTATCATAACGGTGTTTTTATGTTTAAAGCTTTACCTTTTAATGGTTTATATGAAACTGTGACTTGTGTGTTTCATATTGCTTCATCTAGTGGTGTAGACAATGCATTCTTGTGGCATTCTCGTCTTGGGAACATAAACGAGAAACGCATTGCCTGACTCTAAAAGGATGAAGTGCTGGAATCATTTGATCTAAGAACATATGATGAATGTGAATCTTATCTATTGGGTAAGATGACAAAATCAAATTTCACTGGAACATGTGAAAGAGGTGAGGGATTGTTGGACCTCATCCATACGGACGTATATGGACCATTCAGATCTGTCACAAGGGATACTAATCGATATTATGTGACATGTACGGATGACTACATCAGATATGGTTTTATCTACTTAATCAAACATAAATCAGAAACCTTTGAAAAATTCAAATAGTTTAAGCATGAAGTCGAGAATTAATTGGGCGGGAACATAAAGATGCTTAGATCTGACAGATGTGGTGAGTATCTTAGTATCGAGTTTCACGACTATCTTAAGGAATGTGGAATTTTTTTACAATTGACTCCTCCCAGAACACCACAATTGAATGGTGTGGCTGAGAGGCGTAATTGAAGCTTACTAGATATGGTTCTTTCCATGATGAGTTGTAACACTAGTCAAAATAGGTCAATAGACAATCACATGTGATTATGCCAATCATGTAATGTGATTATGTTAAACTAGTAATGTGGTAAGAGTGGTATGTAGTTCATGATAAATTCTAATACAAATATGAACCTTCTTTATGATACAACTCAAAGTATATGTCCATACGATTCCAAAAATATAGAGAATGTTTGAATCTGACTTCGCATGAAGAACTTATGATAAACCGAACACTATAAATATCTATAATAAGAGGAATTTAAAATAGACTTAGAATTAGCTATTTAAGTCTAAAAGAGAGTTGTAGTACTCGTAAATACCTATGCGTGGATATAAAGAACGTCAAAAATGGAGTTCGTATGCAAAAGTTATGGCCTTCCGAAGATATCGCTGTCAGAAACCCTAATTTGACTGAACTCATGACATGAGCATAAAAACTCACGACGTGAGGACTCAAACCGCCACATTTCGGATCTAGAAGGTGTGACGAGGCTGCGAGGGGATAAGATCCAAACTCACAACGTGAACAAGGAGTTTTTCACGACGTGAGGAGTCACATGGCCACCTTCCGAAGCTAGGGACGCAAATGGCAAGTCTACGGGATGAACATGCAGGACTCACGACGTGAGCCTTATAAAACTCACGACGTGAGGTTCTAAAATCATTACTATAAATAGCAGGTCCGACTTCAGCCATTCTTACACCTAAACTTCTTCCTTTTCTCTCCTTTGCTGAGGCCCTCTTGCATCCCGAGCCCCGACGACCTCGTACGCTGACCGTTTTTGCTTAGATAACATAAAATCACGCTACTAGGGTGAGTTTCACGGCCCCACTTTCTAATATTTCGGGGGAAAACGCATGCTAGATATTATATATATGTTATTATTATGTCTATATGATAGTATATAGTTATAATAGCCGGGGTATAGTTGTTCTAAATATAATATTTTGAATATATACAACTATTATCAACTTATCAGTATGTTAATTTACTAATGTAGATCTTGAGTTATACTTAAGATTCTATATATATGTTGTGTGCGATATAGTTTCGAAGTTATATTCGGAAGATTTATATGTTAAGTTATAAAGTATGTTGCTATTAATAGTTTTATGTCAAGATAAAACTGGATATGTTATACGTTGTTATTGTTAGTTTTATGTTAAGATAAAACTTGGTATTGTTATTGATAGTTTTATGTCAAGATAAAACTAGGAATGTTATATGTTGTTATTATTGGTTTTAGGTCAAGATAAAACCTGGTTTTACTTCAAGATATAGCTGTTATACTGCCTAAATATTATGAAGTTAGGAGTAATGTTTAAAAGCATAGTCTAGTAACTTAGGGTTTTAGACATAAAGATGCTTTTGTTGTTAGAGCTATAGGAAGCCGTCAAAGTCTACATGAGTAATTGTATTCATCAACTAAGATTGGGGATCTTAGTGGAAATCCTCTGAACTGTAACCGTTAATCCCGTGTGAGCGAGGAAGTCGTGTATAATTAGTATACGGGTTGACCACCCCACTTGTGACTGTTAGCTACAGTCAACCAAAAGCAAGTGATGAACTATCCTTTTATTTGTTATTGTTCCGGCGTCGATGAAGCGTACGGTGTTGTTTCTCATGGTAAATCATGAGTGTGTTTGTTTCAAATGGTAAATCATGAGTGTGTTCTATCAGAGGTATTATGTCATAGCAGCGGTTACAGGCTCATGGTAGCAAATTGTTAGAAACATTATACTTTGTCGTATACAAGTATTAATGTTAAGTATAAGTTTCCCCTACTTATACCTTAGGATTAAGGAATGTTTAGGTATAACACTTAATTGATAAGTAAACTATTATACCTAATATACATACTAAATGTTGGAGAGTCAAAATGATACTTTCAAAAACTATACTTTTGAATGTGGAAAATGTATTATTTTATGGAGTCAAAACCTGTGGACTCACCAACTTTATGTTGAAGTATTTTAAAATGCATGTGTTTTCAGGAACTTGAAAAGCTGGTATGTATTCGAACAGAAGAAGTTTTACTATTACCTTTCTGTTCATTAAGAAGTATGCCATAGTCGGATATTATGTAATAGGTTCTAGAAAAACAGTTATGTAACTTTCAGTTATCAATAAAGGTATGTATTTTCTTTAGTACTATTCAATGTATGTTATATAACTGTGATACGATGAATAACGTTACACTACCCGGTGTTTCCGCCGATGGCTGGGGGTGTGACAAAAATTGGTATCAGAGCTATTAACTATAGTGAACTAGTACTTTCTTAGGAAAGCACGTCTATAGTTTAGGACTTACTCTATTAGGTTTAGGTATATCCCTTAGCCTATAAATAAAAAGTATTATTAATTATTCTACTGAAGGACTACTTACGGGAGCGGTGACAAGGATAGACATGTCGATTTGGGTTGCTGGATTTCAGAACGACTATATGCTAAAATGATCCTGCCCTTTCGACTGTCCTGACTGGCCGGAGCCTTATCAGATAGACCTGAAGTAACAAACAATAGTTAAAGCATGAATACAATAAATAAGAATATAGAGTCATGTGTAAAGACTCAGACCCGCGATGAGAATACACCTTAATACCCGGAATGTTTTTTATCTCAAGGATTTAGATCAAATATTCCAACTAAAGTTTATATGTGCATATATCCTATCACAACTAGTTGTAGGTGCGCAACTACATTTTATTATGATCAGATCATTTGAACTATTTAATTTGGGAGTAATATTTGATAGACTAAAAATTTTTGGTGATCCAAAACGTATAGGAATTCGGCATGGCACATTCAAGAGAATGGATAATCATCAAGGACAGGGATGAAGAAAAGGAAGTTTCATTCCCCATGATGGTAGGCGATCCTTATTACCCTATAAATCCAACCACCTTTCATCCAATACCTTCTGACGATGGAGCACCTTTACCCTCCAACGAATAGGAAGAGAGTGAACCAATGGAAGGAAGTGAATCCATGGAGGAGACAGAGTCGGTGGCATCATCTTTACCATCACTGAACACTCTTTACCGTAAAGTTCCAGGAGGAGTAAAAATGAAACGCACGGCATGTAAATCCATACCGATATGGCAAAAGATTAAGAAGAGTCAGAATGCGACATCTTCAGGAAGTCATAGAGTTCAAGATAAACCTGCACAGATCGCACAAACCGTTGATAGGTGGGTGGCGGAAGAAAGAGCTGCCAAGATGTATGAGACTGGTCAATCATCTCGACCACATCTCCCACATTCTTCTGAAGATAACACTTTATCTCAATTGTTTGAGAAAAGTGTCAAAATTGAAGACAAAATGGAAATTGTCGAAGGGAGGGCTACTCATCTCTCTAGAAGAGTGCGAAGGCTAGAAGGACAAAGGACACGAGATCAGGAATCGGTGATGGATGTCCATTATCGTATAAATTTTGCTTATAATGACATGATTACTCACGATGCCAGGATTGCAGAGTTAGAGCTCTACAATCAAACCTCAAGAAATGAAGAACGCACGGGAAGTCTTGAGCAGAGAACTCAAGCACTTGAAGAGCAAGTGGTTAATGTCACTGACGTGCTAGGTCATCACTTAGGTTTCTGGTAGATAAGCTCCAACTAGTGGTTATGTAAATAGAGAAAATCAGACTAGTTAAGGCGAAAAGAGGAATGTTTATAGCAAGGATGTAGAAAACCTTGCAAATTTTGCAATGTTTATAGAAACTTTTCTCTTATAACCTAAATAAACTGATGTAACCACTGGTAATAATATGAAGCATATGTTACAGTAATCATTGTGTTGTCTATTACGTTTTACACTGTGAATAATAACTGGAGTATTTAGTACTCGTGTATTAAATGATTAACAAAACTCATAAAATCCTTATTATTTATAATAGGAACTAAAACAAAATGCCTAGAAGGAGTAATCGGCTAAACCCTAACCGACCATCAGCACCACAACAACAACAACCGCAACCACCACCAGAAATAAACCCCTCAATAAGTACAGTACAACTTGAAGAAATCATAGCTGAAAGAATTGTTGCGGCTCTATCTAATGTCACAAGAGATGGAGTTAGAAATAAAGGCCATGTAGGGACCACTAGAACATGTACCTACAAAGATTTTATGAATTGCAGGCCAAAAAGCTTTCATGGAAATGAAGGGGTAGTTAATTTGACGAGGTGGATAGAAAAGACAGAGTCCGTTTTTCAAATAAGCTTCTGTCCAGATGATTGTAAAGTACGATTTGCAGCATGTACTTTTGCTGATGCAGCACTCACCTGGTGGAACAACCATGTGAATACCATGGGAATTGATACTGCAAATTCCATGAAATGGGAGGAGCTAAAAATGATGTTAGTAGAGGAGTATTGTCCTAGGGAGGAGATACATAAACTGGAACAAGAACTGTGGACCCTAACCATGAAGGGTTCAGAGATAAAAGCTTATACCGCTAGATTTAATGATCTTGCTGTAATGTGTCCAGCACTTGTAACCCCTGAATATAAAAAGATTGAGCGATATATCTGGGGTTTAGCATCACAAATTAAAGGCATGGTGATCGCATCAAAGTCTACGACTTATGACAGCACCAAGAGGATAGCTCATCAGCTAACCCTCACAGAGATCCAAGGAACAGAAGTGGTCTCAAAGGCTGAGTCTCCCAAATCTAGAACAAACAAGCGCAAGTTTAATAGGAAGAATCCCAAACAATCATCTGAGAAAAGACAAGAAGTGGTAACCAATTATGCAGCCACAACAGCAGTACCTACACAACCAAAATCTTCATGGTGCAATCAGTGCAACCGTCATCATCCAGGTGATTGTTTTGTCTGCATGAAGTGCAAGAAAAAGGGGCATACTGCTAGTTACTGCAGGAGCACAACACCTGCAACAGTCGATCAACAAACCAATAATGGGACAGGCCGTGGTGAAGGAAGAAAATGCTATGAGTGTGGGGAGGTTGGACATATCAAGAAAGAATGTCCAAAGTTAAGGAGTCAGGGAGGCATAGGACGTGACATGGCGTTTGTGATTGGAAGCAAAGAGGCTATCCAGGACCCTTCGGTCGTATCTGGTACGTTTCTTATAGATAATTTATATGCTTCTATACTCTTCGACTCTGGAGCAGATCGAAGTTTTATAACTCCAACATTTAGAAAATTGTTAAGTCATAAGTCTAGCAGATTAAAAGAAATCTATGAAGTAGAAATCGCTAACGGTCAAACTGAGAAAACACATGAAATCCTAGAAAACTGTCTGTTAACTCTTAATAACTACCTTTTTCACATCAACCTCATGCCAATGCCTATCGGTAGTTTTGATGTCATAATTGGCATGGATTGGTTATCTTCACACCGCGCTGAAATTCTATGTCATGAGAAAGCCATACGACTACCCTTACCAAACGGCGAAGCCCTGATTATCTATGGTGATAAATCTGGGAAGAACCTCAAAGTCATCTCTTGTACTAAGACCTAGAAATATCTACATAAGAAATATAGCGCATTCTTAGCCCACATTGTAGATAGGAAGAGAAAGACAAAAGAAATCAAGGACATACCTCAAGTATGTGATTTCCCTGACGTGTTTCCTAAAGATCTACCTGGAATACCTCCCGTCCGACAAGTCGAGTTTCGAATCGACTTAATTCCAGGAGCAACCCCAGTAGCGAAATCTCCTTATCGGTTGGCTCCATCTGAAATGCAAGAATTGTCTAGCCAACTACAAGAACTTCTTGACAAAGGCTTTATCCGACCAAGTTTTTCATCTTGGGGAGCACCAATCTTGTTTGTCAAGAAGAAGGACAGATCCTTTCGAATGTGTATTGATTATCGGGAGCTAAACAAGCTAACGATCAAGAATCGTTATCCACTTCCGAGAATTGATGATTTATTCGATCAACTGCAAGGATCCAGCTACTACTCAAAGATAGATCTTAGATCAGGATACCATCAACTCAGAGTACAAGAAGACGACATTCCAAAAACAGCATTTAGAACACGTTATGGTCATTATGAGTTCTTAGTTATGTCTTTTGGATTAACCAATGCCCCAACAGTGTTTATGGATCTCATGAATCGTGTTTGCAAACCATACTTGGATAAATTCGTGATCGTATTTATCGATGATATATCGATATATTCACGAACCAAGGAAGAACATGGTCAACACCTGCAAATAATCTTGGAACTACTAAGAAAAGAAAAGTTGTACGCTAAATTCTCCAAATGTGAGTTTTGGATTAGAGAAGTACAATTTTTAGGTCATGTAGTTAGCAACGAAGGAATTCATGTTGACCCATCCAAAGTTGAAGCAATCAGGAATTGGGAAGCACCAAAGACGCCAACAGAGGTGCGTCAATTCCTAGGACTTGCTGGTTATTACCGTAGATTCATAGAGAATTTCTCCAAAATAGCCAAGCCACTTACAACACTAACCCAGAAGAATACAAAGTTCAATTGGGAAGACAAACAAGAAGCTGCTTTTCAGAAACTGAAGCAAATGTTGTGTAGTGCACCAATCCTATCCCTTCCAGATGGAACAGAAGATTTCGTTGTATACTGCGACGCGTCAAATCAAGGATTGGGATGTGTGTTGATGCAAAGAGGAAAAGTTATCGCCTATGCATCACGACAACTTAAGATGCATGAGAATAATTACACTACCCATGATCTTGAATTGGGAGCTGTAATTTTTGCACTAAAAATTTGGAGACATTACTTATACGGTACTAAGTGTACTATTTTTACCGACCACAAGAGTCTCCAACACATCTTCGACCAAAAAGATCTTAATATGAGACAAAGAAGATGGGTTGAATTGTTGAATGATTACGAATGTGAGATTCATTATCATCCCGGAAAGGCAAACGTGGTAGCAGATGCCTTGAGCCGGAAAGAATATATTAAACCCCGACGAGTACGAGCATTAACTATAACTATCCATTCTAACTTTACCGCACAAATTAGAGAAGCTCAGCTTGAGGCTCTAAAAGAAGAAAACATTAAGAACGAAGCTTTGCAAGGAATGGAAAAGCAACTTATATGAAAAGATGACGGAATACAATACTTTATGAACCGAGTTTGGATGCCTAGGTTCGGTGGAGTCAGGGACTTGGTCTTAGAAGAAGCCCACAAGTCCAGATATTCCGTGCATCCAGGTTCTGACAAAATGTACTTAGATTTAAAAGTACATTATTGGTGGCCAAACATGAAGGCAGAAATTGCTACTTATGTGAGCAAATGTTTGACTTGTTCTAGAGTAAAGGCAGAACATCAAAAGCCTTCAGGTTTACTTCAACAACCGGAAATACCTGAATGGAAATGGGAGCAGATATCAATGGACTTCATCACTAAGTTACCTAAAACTCCTAGTGGGTCCGACACTATTTGGGTGATAGTCGATAGGTTGACTAAGTCTGCACATTTCTTACCAATTAAGGAGAACGACAAGATGGAGAAGCTGACTAGAGTTTATCTTAAGGAAATTGTTAGATTGCATGGAGTTCCAAATTCTATTATTTCTGACCGAGATAGTAGATTCACTTCACGATTTTGGCAATCTCTACAAAAATCCTTAGGAACACGTCTAGACATGAGTATCGCTTACCATCCACAAACAGATGGTCAGAGTGAGTGAACCATTCAGACTTTAGAAGATATGCTCCGAGCCTGTGTAATAGACTTTGGAAATGCGTGGGATACTCATTTACCGTTAATTGAGTTTTCCTACAACAATAGTCATCACACCAGCATCAAGGCTGCACCATTTGAGGCTCTTTATGGACGAAAATGTCGTTCCCCAGTGTGTTGGGCAGAAGTTGGAGATACGCAGATGGCCAGAGAACGTACAGGCGATACCTTACGTATTGGACCAGAAATAATCCACGAGACAACTGAAAAGATCGTGCAAATTAAGGATCGATTAAAGGCTGCACGTGATCGTCAAAAGAGCTATGCTGACGTAAGACGTAAGCCTTTAGAATTCCAAGTTGGAGATAAAGTAATGTTGAAAGTCTCTCCTTGGAAAAGTGTAATTCGATTTGGGAAACGAGGCAAACTAAACCCACGATATATAGGACCTTTTGAAATTCTGGCAAGAATTCTTTCTGTCGCATACCAACTTAAGTTGCCTCAAGAACTAAGAAATGTGCACGATGTTTTTCACATATCAAACCTCAAAAGATGTCTATCCGATGACACTCTTGTTATACCTCTCGAAGAGATACAAGTCAATACGAAACTCAACTTTGTAGAAGAACCTGTTGAGATTATGGATCGAGAAGTCAAACGATTAAAGCAAAGTCGTATTCCCATAGTGAAAGTTCGATGGAACTCTTTGCGAGGACCTGAATTTACTTGGGAACGTGAAGATCAGATGAAAGAAAAATACCACCAACTGTTTAACGAAACCCCACCCATAAGATAAATTTCGGGAAGAAATTATTCTAACGGGGGGAGAATGTAACACTAGTCAAAATAGGTCAATAGACAATCACATGTGATTATGCCAATCATGTAATGTGATTATGTTAAACTAGTAATGTGGTAAGAGTGTAATGTAGTTCATGATAAATTCTAATACAAATATGAACCTTCTTTACGATACAACTCAAAGTATATGTCCATACGATTCCAAAAATATAGAGAATGTTTGAATCTGACTTCGCATGAAGAAGTTATGATAAACCGAACTCTATAAATCTCTATAATAAGAGGAATTTAAAATAGACTTAGAATTAGCTATTTAAGTCTAAAAGAGAGCAGTAGTACTCGTAAATACCTACGCATGGATATAAAGAACGTCAAAAATGGAGTTCGTATGCAAAAGTTATGGCCTTCCGAAGATATCGCTGTCAGAAACCCTAATTTGACTGAACTCATGACGTGAGCATAAAAACTCACGACGTGAGGACTCAAACCGCCACATTTCGGATCTAGAAGGTGTGACGAGGCTGCGAGGGGATAAGATCCAAACTCACGACGTGAACAAGGAGTTTTTCACGACGTGAGGAGTCACATGGCCACCTTCCGAAGCTAGGGACGCAAATGGCAAGTCTACGGGATGAACATGCAGGACTCACGACGTGAGCCTTATAAAACTCACGACGTGAGGTTCTAAAATCATTACTATAAATAGCAGGTCCGACTTCAGCCATTCTTACACCTAAACTTCTTCCTTTTCTCTCCTTTGTTGAGGCCCTCTTGCATCCCGAGCCCCGACGACCTCGTACGCTGACCGTTTTTGCTTAGATAACATAAAATCACGCTACTAGGGTGAGTTTCACGGCCCCACTTTCTAATATTTCGGGGGAAAACGCATGCTAGATATTATATATATGTTATTATTATGTCTATATGATAGTATATAGTTATAATAGCCGGGGTATAGTTGTTCTAAATATAATATTTTGAATATATACAACTATTATCAACTTATCAGTATGTTAATTTACTAATGTAGATCTTGAGTTATACTTAAGATTCTATATATATGTTGTGTGCGATATAGTTCCGAAGTTATATTCGGAAGATTTATATGTTAAGTTATAAAGTATGTTGCTATTAATAGTTTTATGTCAAGATAAAACTGGATATGTTATACGTTGTTATTGTTAGTTTTATGTTAAGATAAAACTTGGTATTGTTATTGATAGTTTTATGTCAAGATAAAACTAGGAATGTTATATGTTGTTATTATTGGTTTTAGGTCAAGATAAAACCTGGTTTTACTTCAAGATATAGCTGTTATACTGTCTAAATATTATGAAGTTAGGAGTAATGTTTAAAAGCATAGTCTAGTAACTTAGGGTTTTAGACATAAAGATGCTTTTGTTGTTAGAGCTATAGGAAGCCGACAAAGTCTACATGAGTAATTGTATTCATCAACTAAGATTGAGGATCTTAGTGGAAATCCTCTGAACTGTAACCGTTAATCCCGTGTGAGCAAGGAAGTCGTGTATAATTAGTATACGGGTTGACCACCCCACTTGTGACTGTTAGCTACAGTCAACCAAAAGCAAGTGATGAAATATCCTTTTATTTGTTATTGTTCCGGCGTCGATGAAGCGTACGGTGTTGTTTCTCATGGTAAATCATGAGTGTGTTTGTTTCTCATGGTAAATCATGAGTGTGTTCTATCAGAGGTATTATGTCATAGCAGCGGTTACAGGCTCATGGTAGCAAATTGTTAGAAACATTATACTTTGTCGTATACAAGTATTAATGTTAAGTATAAGTTTCCCCTACTTATACCTTAGGATTAAGGAATGTTTAGGTATAACACTTAATTGATAAGTAAACTATTATACCTAATATAAATACTAAATGTTGGAGAGTCAAAATGATACTTTCAAAAACTATACTTTTGAATGTGGAAAATGTATTATTTTATGGAGTCAAAACCTGTGGACTCACCAACTTTATGTTGACGTATTTTAAAATGCACGTGTTTTCAGGAACTTGAAAAGATGGTATGTATTCGAACAGAAGAAGTTTTACTATTACCTTTCTGTTCATTAAGAAGTATGCCATAGTCGGATATTATGTAATAGGTTCTAGAAAAACAGTTATGTAACTTTCAGTTATCAATAAAGGTATGTATTTTCTTTAGTACTGTTCAATGTATGTTATATAACTGTGAACGAAGGATAACGTTACACTACCCGGTGTTTCCGCCGATGGCTGGGGGTGTGACATGAGTTGAGCCTTTCTTCCTATTCATTTATGGGGGTATGCCTTAGAGACTGCTGCCCATATCATGAATCTTGTTCCAATAAAGAAGGTTGTCAAAACTCCTCATGAGATATGGATAGGAAAAGTTCCCTCGCTCTCACATATCAAGGTCTAGGGTTGTGAAATGCTCGTTAGACGAGAGACTCACGACAAACTTGAACCCGGAGCCGAGAAGTGTTATTTCATTGGCTACCCACAGAAGTCCTTTGGATACTTTTTCTACAAACCTAGTGAGAACTTAGTCTTTTTAGCTTGAAGAGGAGTCTTTGGATATATATATATATATATATATATATATATATATATATATATATATATATATATATATATATATATATATAGAGAGAGAGAGAGAGAGAGAGATCATATTCAAAGAGGACAGTGGGAGCGTTATGGATCTTGAAGAGATTCAAGAGTCATCCAATGATGGAACCTCAGACAACACTAGCACTCAACATGAGGAAGAAATTCCATTTCATCCAGTTGAAAACTTGTTACCCCTTCATCGATCCAGTAGGGTTAGCATTACACCTGAGTTCTATGGCTTCCATATTACTATAGATGGTGACACGTTTGTCTGTGATCGTACACTGGTAAATTTGGATGAGCTTGCTAACTACAAGGAAGCAATGGCAGGCCCTGAGGCTGCTAAATGGAAGGAGGCAATGAAGAGTGAGATCCAGACCATGGATGATAACAGAGTATGGAACTTGGTTGATCATGTACCTGGTTGAAAGACAGTTGGGTGCAAATGGATCTTCAAGAAGAAGATCGACATGGATGGGAATTTACACACTATCAAAGCTTGGCTGGTTGCAAAAGGTTTTATTCCAACCCAAAGGATTAACTACGATGAAACCTTTTCACCAATAGCTCAGCTAAAGTCTATTAGGATCATGCTTGCGATAGCTGCATTTCATTATTATGAAATATGGCAGATGGATGTTAAAATCGCTTTCCTTAATGAGAAGTTATCTGAGGACATTTACATGAGTCAGCCAGAGGGTTTTGCATATGCCAAGTTTCCTAATAGAGTGTGTAAGCTTGAGAAATCCATTTATGGATTGACACAAGCATCTCGCAGCTGGAATCTTTGCTCCTATGTGAAAGTCAAAGAGTTTGGATTCTCTAGAAGTGAGGATGAGTCATGCGTATATGTCAAAGATAGTGGGAGTAAAGTGACCTTCCCATTTTTGTATTTTGATGACATAATTCTTATAGGAAATGAAATTCCAACTTTGCAAGAAGTTAAGTATTGACTTGGAAAGTGTTTCGCTATGAAGGATCTAGGGGAAGTGGCCTTTATTCTTGGAATCAGAATTCATCGGGATAGAAAGAATCGCCTTATTTAGATAAAATACTGAAGAGTTTTAGTATGGAGAATTCAAAGAAACGAGAATTTCCTATTCATAGTACTGTCAAGTTGAGTAAGACTCAAAGTCCCAACACTAATGAAGAGATAGCTGACATGAGTCGAGTTCCATATGCATCAGCTGTAGGATCGATCATGTATGCAATGACATGTACTCGACCTGATGCGTCTAATGCTCTGAGCATGGTTAGTCGATTTTAGGGAAATCCTGGCAGAGCCCATTGGATTGCAGTGAAGCATATTCTTAAGTACATGCAAAGAGTAAAAGACATATTCCTAGTTCTTGGCGGCAGTGATACGTTAAGAGTGAGCGGTTATAGTGACGCTAAATTTCAAACAGACCGAGACAACTTTTTTTTGTTGTCTGGCTGGGTATTCTTATTGAAAGGGGGAGCAGTTACATGGAAAAGTTCCAAGCAAGACACGGTGGCTGATTCCACCTATGAGTCAGAATACATTGCAGCGAGTGAAGCATCGAAGGAAGTGCCTTGGCGGAAGAATTATATCGGAGATCTCATAGTCTTTCCAACTATTTAAGAACCAATGGAACTCTTCTGTGATAATGAAGGCGCAATTTCTTTGACAAAAGAACCAAAGGATCATGGTACATCCAAGCATATCAACAGAAAATACCATTACATTCGACATCAGGTTGAAGAAGGACACCTTCTGGTGAAGAGAGTATCATCAGAAGATAATGTTGTAGATCCTTTCACGAAGGCTTTGAGTAGTCATACTACCAGCATGCTAGGAGCATATGCTTAAGAGGCGATATTAGTTTTAGTAGTTAGGTGATAGTTTGAAACTTGTAACAAAATAAATGCAATTGATTTTGGTGAATGAATAATAGAGAATTATTTATGAGTGTTGTACCGCCTTATTCAATTATTTATTCTTGTGATTCATTTTGCATGTTTTACTTCCTGAATAGATTCAAACTTCCCCAGTCTTTCATAATTTTGGAAGTAAGTAGTGAATTAACACTATCATGAATTTATTGTAGATTGTCGATTGAGGTTAAGAAATTTCAATTGGTATTGATACAATATTCATAAGTACTATGAAAATAGAAATTTGAAGTATTGGATAAACCCACCCTTAGAGATTACTTCATAGATCTTATCACGAGTAATTCAAAGACGATAATATCTACTATTCTTCAAACGGAGATACATAAATTGTAATTTACAAATTGGTTATATGATTTGTATGTAAAGGTTACAGTTATGTAGTCAAAGTTTATTCGTTCCTTTTGATCTAACAGGAAAAGCGATGTAACACTCAAAATTTTCAAAAAAAATTTTCATTTTTAAGTTTCCCAAAAACATAGTTATAACATAAACCCATGTCAAATATAAATGTCAAATACATAACATCATAAAAAAAAATCAGAGTATCCCAGAATCCACAAATATCCTCTTTAACAGACGAGTGTGTATAATCATTCCGGCGCCTTCCCACGATCCTGAGATGTACCTGAAACACATTTAAATCAACACTGTAAGCACGAAGCTTAGTGAGTTCCCCAAAATACCACATACACATATATTTAGACTCTCATGGCTATGTCTCAATAAGGACCCTCCAGTCATGTGTCTCGGTATGGACCCTCCGCCCATAACTCTCTCTCTCTCTCTATATATATATATATATATATATATATATATATATATATATATATATATATATATATATATATATACACACACAGAATAATATAACAACTTAAGTCACAAATACGGAATGCACATGTAGCACCTGGTTCTTGGTACATATTCTTTTTAGTAGTTCTTTAAATATTTTGCATTTTTGGCCTTGGACTCGGCGAGTTGAAGGACCAACTCGCCGAGTAGAAGCCAGAGGGGACGCGAGACTTATGCGATGGACTCGGCGAGTAGACCCTGTCTGGACAAAAACCCTAATCCTAGGGTTTGCACCCAATTTAAACACTTTAACTCAGCCTCCTTCGTCCCATTTGCTCCCAGAAAACCCCCATAGCAAACCCTATCCGTTATTGAAGCAATCTAGGGCATTTGGAGTGACTTTGGTGCTTTTGTGATCCAAGGAGGGAAGGAAAAGCTTGAAGGAACAAGAGGAGGCTAAAGGGATCCGAGTTTGTGCACCATTTTCAGCTCATTGAAGGTAAAAAGTCTGTACCTTGCTCTTCCATTTGATAGATCCCATTTTGTGAAATTTTAGGGCTTTTTTAAGCCATTTTGGTCACCAACCATGATTGCAAGCATGGTTAGGGGTTGAAGTTTCAGATCTAGGTCCTTGGAGGGGTTACAAGGCAGAAAGGAGTGGCTTTTGGCACTCAAGGAAGGCCCCATGCATTGTGGGAGCCATTTTAGGGCCTTTAGGCTCAAAAGTCCCATGCATGCACGTAAAGTTCGTAACTTTACGTGCTAGAACGGTCCTAGGAGCCTAGATCTACCTTTTGGGCAAGTGTTGTACACCAGAAATCGAGAAAATGAGACTTGGACATACTCGACTCGGCGAGTCGTTCTTGGAAATCGGCGAGTCCGAGGCTTGACTCCCTTTTCTGTTTTGGGTCAAGGACCCAGTTGAGTGTGGAAAGGTTTCAGAGAGGTCCCGGGGAGTGACCCAACGTTCTGGACTAAGCCATGGTTCTGGAATTCATGGGACTCGGCGAGTGCATGAACAGACTCGGCGAGTCCAAGGCAATCTTCTTAAGATTGAAGATGAACTTGACGAGTTGTTCATACAACTCGGCGAGTCAAGGACAGGACCTGTTCATCAGTTGAAGATGAACTCGACGAGTTGTTCATACAACTCGGCGAGTCGGATGAAGATTCAGTAGATGTTCAATTAGAAGGAAAACTCGTCGAGTCATCGCCTAACTCGACGAGTAGAGACGAGTATAAGGTCAAATAGAAGGATAGGGACTCGGTGAGTTGGCGAACCAAGTCGGCGAGTCAGGTCAACTGGAAGTTGACTTTGACTTTGACTTTGACTTGGTCAGGGGTAAAATGGTCATTTTACCCTAAAAGCAGTTGGCAGTGTATGACTAAGTGTTTTGTGGGAATTATAGCCGGAGGATTTCCGGAGCAGCAACAGTAGCAGTCAGAGGATTTTCCCGCACAGATCAGCAGCTACTACGAGGTGAGTTACCTTCCAGTAGCGGTGGGTCTACGGCCACAATGCCGGCCCACCAGTAGGAGTTGTATGTTAGGTGATTGTCTTTGTGATATCATCTAGTTTTGCTACTACCTGATATGTTATATGCTGGCATGATATGTTATAAGTGATAGTAGTAGAGTTCGGTTGTTAGGACCGAAGGGTAGATCAGACACCCCAGATATGTCTGACAGCATGTGATGATATGTTTATATGCTGGCATGCTATGTTATATGTGATAGTGGTAGTAGGAGGGGAATAGCCCCAAGTTCGGTTGTTAGGACCAACGGGTAGGTCAGTACCCCAGAATGGCTTGACATGGGTAGGTCAGCACCCCAGAATGGCTTGACATGGGTAGGTCAGCACCCCAGAATGGCTTGACACGGGTAGGTCGGCACCCCAGAATGGCCGTATCGGGTAGGTCGGGCACCCCAGAATTACCCGGCAGTATGTATGCTATGTGTTTGTATGGTATGTGGTACAATGGGGGAACTCACTAAGGTTCGTGCTTACAGTTACAATTTTGTTTTCAGGTACCTCTTCATCGAAGGGGAAGGAGCTGGCGCGGTAGCGGCACATCATACACGCACAATGTTTTCCGCACCATGAGTTATTCTGGGATTTTGTACTCTGACATTATGGTTGTTTTTATGTTTTGGTTTTCAGACACGAAATATGTTTATGAAATGATATGATCAAACGATGTTTATTCACAAATGTTTTCCTAAGTATTGATTTAAAAATGAAATTTTTGGACGTGAAATTTGGGATGTTACAAGTTGGTATCAGAGCCCTGGTTTGAGGGATTCGGACGCACCTTCGGGAGTGTCTGGACTCAAATCGAGGAACTAAAGGGATTTTTACAAAAGAAAATGATTTTCTAAAAGTTAAGATAAAGTGTTTGGAAAAGAGCGAAGTGTGTGATGTGCGCGACCGGCCGAGCTCAAGTAACTATTCCCCAAAGTACCCATACAAGTTTATGATATGATTACCAGTCTTAGTTTCAGAAGAACTGCATGCTGGCTTAGGGCTAAGGATCTAGGAAGGATGCCTTATGTGCCTGCTATATGTGTACCAGCTTATTGAGAACTGCATGCTATTACAGATTAGTCGGTATGATAGCCAGAGTAGTATATACTTGATTATGTGTACTCAATGCCCGAATGCTGCTTGCTTTGTGCTTTTAGAAGTTCTAGTTGTCTTTCACTAACTAGTAAACGAATATGTTAAGTTACATATTGCAAGGACTAAATAATTTCAGAAGGTTGGGTCTAGCTCTATTTCGCAGCTCTTGTTTGAGTCCAACCGTTGTAGGGTAGGACCTCTCATTCGAAGAATTATCTAGTCTGAGTAATATGTAATAGTATTCACGAGCTAGTTAGGGGAAGAAAGCAGGGACTTCTTATGCAACTGATGGCGGAGAGTGGGTTGGTAATTACCTAGGGCAAGCCTAGGATGAGATTAGCATGAGATCAGCAGTAGTAGTAGAATGGACTTGGTGGAGTCGAGGCGATTCTTGAGGAAAGTACGGATAGATGTGGAAGGTAGTATGGGCCCGTACTACTGAAAGCAGAGGATCCGTACTTGAATCGAGGAAGGCTAAGGCAAGACAAGGGAACTTGTAGTAGATGTGATCCCTTTAGAGGTATCAGTATCACTAATGGTTGCCTGTATGTATTGTAGAATGGTGGTACTACGTCCGAGGCCAGCAGTTGGCAGTTCAGGAGAGGGATCGGGTTCGGGATCAGGTTCCGAGCCAGTAGATAAGAGGCTACGCGAGTTCATCGCGTCAGAGATCACCAGAGGCATCCTTGAGTCGACCCCCATCATTTTCGGGTCGATCAAGGAAGGGATAGTTGAGCTGATGGAGGACCGTCTCAGGGCGTTCAGGAGTGACATGGCATCTGGCCAGTCAGGATCCCGCACGCTGTCCTTTAAGGACTTCAGGGGCAGTGGTGCGCCAGATTTCCATGGGGCGAAGGACCCCATTGCTGCCAGACGATGGATTGCAGACATTGAGTCTACACAGTTGACTAGCTTCTGCCCTGAGGGGTCGAAGATACGATTTGCAGCAGGATGTCTGAGGGACCGGGCCAGAGATTGGTGGGAGTCGGTTGGTGACTCTCTGGGAGCCTCGGCGGTTGAGGCTATGACATGGTCGGACTTTGTGACTCGGTTCAGAGCGGAGTTTGCACCAGCAGTGGAGCTCCAACAGTTGGCGAGGGAGTTCTTAGATATGAGACAGACTACTGAGACTGTGGCGGAGATCACCGCCAAGTTCCGGGAGAGGGCATTTCTAGTGCCCCAGTATGCGGGAGATGAGGACATGAGGAGGACCCGCTACCATGACATGCTGCGATCTGACATTCGGGAGCATGTTAGTTTTTCAGCTTGCCCTACCCTGGATTCCATGATTGTCAGGGCAAGGGAGAGGGAGATTGATCTGGAGCACATCCGGAAGAGGAAGGTAGAGGAGGGGCAGGTGACTGGGGCTTCGGGGAAGAAGCCCAAGGGATCAGATGGTAGGCCGAAAGGCCAGTCAGGACAGGGCCGCTGCAGGAAATGCGGGAGGCCGCACAAGGGAGCATGTAGGATGGGATCGTTGGGCTGCTACAAATATGGCAAGACGGGGCATTTCAGCAGGGATTGTACCGCCCCTGCACCCACTTTTCAGACATCAGAGTTGTTGTGTTTCCACGACAACCAGAGGGGCCACAAGAAGGCCAATTGCCCCCAGTTGACAGCAGCAGCAGCGCCAGTGAAGGCGCCAGCTCCAGCGACCCTGCGGATTACAGATGGCCGGCAGGGTAAGGCAGAGGCTCCAGTGGTGAGGAGTCGGGCATTCCAGTTGACTGCCGAGGAGGCACGCGCTGCACCCGATGTGGTGACAGGTATGACTTCTTATTTATGTTTTATGATTCGCTACTGTGATTTTCGTTATGTGATGAATGTGCCCTATTTAGGATCGTTCCATGTGAACGGGATCCCAGTGCAGGTATTGTTTGATTCGGGTGCTACCCGATCATTTGTCTCTCTTGCGCTTAGCAAGAAGTTTCCTGAGCCTTCGGGCATGTTGGATTTCCCTTTAGAGGTAGAGATTGCTGATGACCGATCGGTGCGAGCATCGGCGGTATTCCGAGATTGTGTGTTGCGGTTATTCGAGGAGCGCTACTTGGTAGACTTGGTTCCTATTCCGTTGAGAGGGAACAAGGTGATTATCGGTATGGATTGGCTAAGCCCCAATGGGGCGGTGATCGACTGCGCGTAGCAGTTGGTGCGGATCAGGAACCCAAGTGGGGGAGAGCTGGTGATTCAGGGCGAGAGGCCACAGCGAGGACCAGCTTTATGTTCGGCGGTGAGGGTTAGGCGTTACCTTCAGCAGGGTTGCGTAGGATATGTCGCCTATGTCATGGACACCAGAGAGGCGGGTAAGACGTCAGTGAGCGATGTTCCGGTAGTGCGAGACTATACAGATGTGTTCCCGGAGGAGCTTCCTGGGATTCCCCCGGAGCGTCAGGTGGAGTTCAGGATCGATTTGGTTCCTGGTGCGGCCCCGATTTCCAAGGCGTCGTACCGGTTGGCTCCTCCCGAGATGCAGGAGTTGTCTACGCAGCTGCAGGAGCTGCTAGACAAGGGATTTATCAGGCCGAGTAGTTCACCTTGGGGAGCCCCGATCCTGTTTGTCAAGAAGAAGGATGGGTCACATCGTATGTGCATAGACTACCGGGAGCTGAACAAGGTAACGGTGAAGAACCGTTACCCACTCCCGAGGATTGACGACCTCTTTGACCAGCTGCAGGGAGCATCTTGGTTTTCCAAGATTGATTTGCGCTCAGGTTACCATCAGATGAGGGTCAGAGAGGAGGATGTGCAGAAGACGGCGTTTCGGACTCGCTATGGTCATTACGAGTTCGTGGTGATGCCCTTCGGGCTCACCAATGCTCCTGTCGCATTCATGGATCTCATGAACCGCGTATGTAAACCGATGCTGGATCGGTCCGTGATAGTATTTATTGACGACATCTTGGTCTATTCCAAGACACAGGAGCAGCATGAGGAGCATCTGCGAGAGGTTTTGGATACTCTGAGGAGAGAGAGCTTGTACGCAAAGTTCTCCAAGTGTGAGTTCTGGTTGCGGGAGGTGCAGTTTCTTGGGCACCTTGTCAATCAGAACGGGATTCTGGTCGACCCGGCCAAGGTGGAGGCCGTGATGAGGTGGGAGGTTCCGAAGTCTCCATCTGAGATTCGGAGTAACCTGGGATTAGCCGGCTACTATCGGAGATTCATCCAGGATTTCTCTAAGATAGCCGTGCCCTTGACTCGGCTTACGAAGAAGGTCGTAGTCTTTCGTTGGGGGCCTGAACAGCAGGCAGCGTTTGAGACACTGAGGCAGAGGTTATGCGAGGCGCCGATCTTGGCCCTGCCAGAGGGCGTAGAGGATTTTGTGGTATACTGCGACGCGTCTATTTCGGGTTTAGGTGCGGTTTTGATGCAGAGAGGGCACGTTATTTCCTACGCTTCGAGGCAGCTGAAGCCTCACGAGGCGAATTACCCGACACATGATTTGGAGTTGGGGGCCGTTGTATTCGCCCTCAAGATTTGGCGTCATTACCTTTATGGGGTTCGTTGTACCATTTACACGGACCACAAGAGCCTGAGGTATCTCATGGATCAGCCAAATCTGAACATGAGGCAGCGTCGGTGGTTGGACGTGGTGAAGGATTATGATTGCGAGATCCTCTACCACCCGGGGAAGGCCAACGTGGTGGCCGATGCGCTTAGCCGCAAG
Source organism: Lactuca virosa (assembly GCF_052849685.1). Lineage (NCBI taxonomy): Eukaryota > Viridiplantae > Streptophyta > Magnoliopsida > Asterales > Asteraceae > Lactuca > Lactuca virosa. The sequence goes on along the minus strand of NC_136431.1, from coordinate 41,416,907 downwards.
GCGGCGCCGATCAGAGATATCTGCATGCGGATGACAGTAGTGACCCCGTTATTAGAGCAGATCTGAGAGGCCCAGCAGGAGGCTATGAAGGAGGAACATCGGAAGAGTGAGCGTATAGTGGGTCAGGTTTCCTCCTTCGACTATGACAGCAGGGGATTATTGACATTACACCGCAGGGTGTGGGTTCCATACCTCGGAGGCGTGCGTCAGGTTCTGATGGAGGAGGCGCACAAATCCCGATTCTCCATTCATCCCGGGGCGACGAAGATGTATAGGGATCTTCACCTTGATTATTGGTGGCCCTGCATGAAGCGAGATGTAGCATGGTATGTGGAGCGGTGCCTGACCTGCAGGAAGGTCAAGGCCGAGCACCAGAGGCCACACGGCAAGATGCAGCCGTTGGATATTCCCCTGTGGAAGTGGGAAGATATTACTATGGTTTTCATCACCAAGCTTCCCAGGACCGCGCGGGGAGTGGATTCCATATGGGTCATCGTGGATCGGTTGACCAAGAGTGCCCATTTTATACCGATCCAAGAGAGCATATCGGCCGAAAATCTGGCCGATATTTATATTCGAGAGGTGGTGGCTCGTCACGGGGTGCCGGTCTCCGTGATTTCTGACAGGGATGTTCGGTTCACTTCCAGATTTTGGAAGAAATTCCACGACGAGTTGGGTACTCGTCTGCATTTCAGCACCGCCTTTCACCCGCAGACAGATGGTCAGAGCGAGCGGACCATCCAGACTCTGGAGGATATGCTGCGAGCATGCGTGTTAGACTTCGGAGGTAGTTGGGATACCTACCTTCCATTAGCTGAGTTCTCCTACAACAACAGCTACCACGCGAGTATTGATCGTCCTCCCTTTGAGATGTTATACGGGAGGAGGTGCAGGACCCCGATATGCTGGGGTGAGGTTGGCCAAAGGGTCATGGGTAGCACCGAAGTGGTGCTCAAGACGACAGAGAAGATTCAACAGGTCCGGAGCAGGCTTCAGACTGCTTAGAGTCGGCAGAAAAGTTATGCCGATAAGCGTCGATCAGACCTGGAGTTCCAGGCGGGGGATATGGTTCTCCTGAAAGTGTTGCCTTGGAAAGGCGTCATTCGATTCAGGAAGCGGGGCAAGTTGGGCCCAAGGTACATTGGACCGTTCAGGGTCGTAGCCCGGGTGGGCAAGGTGGCGTACAGGCTGGATCTGCCAGCCGAACTCAGTCAGATCCACATCACTTTCCACGTCTCCCAGCTGCAAAAGTGCCTGGTGGACGACTCAGCAGTGGTACCCTTGGAGGACATTCAGGTTGATGACAGCCTGAATTGCATAGAGCGACCTATAGCGATCCTTGACCGGAAGTCGAAGGATCTGAGGAACAAAAGAGTGGAACTCGTGAAGGTGCAACGGCAGCACCGGAAGGGGTCGGAGTGGACTTGGGAGCCGATGGACGAGATGATGGAGCATTACCCCGAGCTGTTTTAGGAACGAGCAGCAGACTTCGAGGACGAAGTCTAAAATAAGTGGGGGAGATTTGTAGCACCTGGTTCTTGGTACGTATTCTTTTTAGTAGTTCTTTAAATATTTTGCATTTTTGCCCTTGGACTCGGCGAGTTGAAGGACCAACTCGCCGAGTAGAAGCGAGTGGGGACGCGAGACTTAAGCGATGGACTCGGCGAGTCGGGTCCCGGACTCGGCGAGTAGACCCTGTCTGGACAAAAACCCTAATCTGAGGGTTTGCACCCTATTTAAACACTTTAACTCGGCCTCCTTCGTCCCATTTGCTCCTAGAAGACCCCCATAGGAAACCCTATCCGTTATTGAAGCAATCTAAGGCATTTGGAGTGACTTTGGTGCTTTTGTGATCCAAGGAGGGAAGGAAAAGCTTGAAGGAACAAGAGGAGGCTAAAGGGATCCGAGTTTGTGCACCATTTTCAGCTCATTGAAGGTAAAAAGTCTGTACCTTGCTCTTCTATTTGATAGATCCCATTTTGTGAAATTTTAGGGCTTTTCTAAGCCATTTTGGTCACCAACCATGATTGCAAGCATGGTTAGGGGTTGAAGTTTCAGATCTAGGTCCTTGGAGGGGTTACAAGGCAGAAAGGAGTGGCTTTTGGCACTCAAGGAAGGCCCCATGCATTGTAGGAGCCATTTTAGGGCCTTTAGGCTCAAAAGTCCCATGCATGCACGTAAAGTTCGTAACTTTACGTGCTAGAACGGTCCTAGGAGCCTAGATCTACCTTTTGGGCAAGTGTTGTACACCAGAAATCGAGAAAATGAGACTTGGACATACTCGACTCGGCGAGTTGTTCTTGGGACTCGGCGAGTCCGAGGCTTGACTCCCTTTTCTGTTTTGGGTCAAGGACCCAGTTGAGTATGGAAAGGTTTTTGGGAGGTCCCGGGGAGTGAACCAACGTTCTGGACTAAGCCATGGTTCTGGAATTCATGGGACTCGGCGAGTGCATGAACAGACTCGGCGAGTCCAAGGCAATCTTCTTAAGATTGAAGATGAACTCGACGAGTTGTTCATACAACTCGGCGAGTCAAGGACAGGACCTGTTCATCAGTTGAAGATGAACTCGACGAGTTGTTCATACAACTCGGCGAGTCGGATGAAGATTCAGTAGATGTTCAATTAGAAGGAAAACTCGTCGAGTCATCGCCTAACTCGACGAGTAGAGACGAGTATAAGGTCAAATAGAAGGATAGGGACTCGGCGAGTTGGCGAACCAACTCGGCGAGTCAGGTCAACTGGAAGTTGACTTTGACTTTGACTTTGACTTGGTCAGGGGTAAAATGGTCATTTTACCCTAAAAGCAGTTGGCAGTGTATGACTAAGTGTTTTGTGGGAATTATAGCCGGAGGATTTCCGGAGCAGCAGCAGTAGCAGTCAGAGGATTTTCCCGCACAGATCAGCAGCTACTACGAGGTGAGTTACCTTCCAGTAGCGGTGGGTCTACGGCCACAATGCCGGCCCACCAGTAGGAGATGTATGTTAGGTGATTGTCTTTGTGATATCATCTAGTTTTGCTACTACCTGATATGTTATATGCTGGCATGATATGTTATAAGTGATAGTAGTAGAGTTCGGTTGTTAGGACCGAAGGGTAGATCAGACACCCCAGATATGTCTGACAGCATGTGATGATATGTTTATATGCTGGCATGCTATGTTATATGTGATAGTGGTAGTAGGAGGGGAATAGCCCCAAGTTCGGTTGTTAGGACCAACGGGTAGGTTAGCACCCCAGAATGGCTTGACATGGGTAGGTCAGCACCCCAGAATGGCTTGACATGGGTAGGTCAACACCCTAGAATGGCTTGACACGGGTAGGTCGGCACCCTAGAATGGCCGTATCAGGTAGGTCGGGCACCCTAGAATTGTCCGGCAGTATGTATGCTATGTGTTTGTATGCTATGTTGTACAATGGGGGAACTCACTAAGCTTCGTGCTTACAGTTACAGTTTTGTTTTCAGGTACCTCTTCATCGAAGGGGAAGGAGCTGGCGCGGTAGCGGCACATCATACACGCACAATGTTTTCCACACCATGAGTTATTCTAGGATTTTGTACTCTGACATTATGGTTGTTTTTATGTTTTGGTTTTCAGACACGAAATATGTTTATGAAATGATATGATCAAACGATGTTTATTCACAAATGTTTTCCAAAGTATTGATTTAAAAATGAAATTTTTGGACGTGAAATTTGGGATGTTACATCACATATATAACAATTAAGACCCTCCGGTCAATAACACCAATAAGATCCTCCGATCACACATAAATTACCACATGGTAAGTATAGTGAGAAGAATCACCTCACATGGAAAAAGCAAATAAATCTCGCACCCGAACTGCCGGTCTAGACTCCACCTAAACTATGCCACAATATAACTCTAATAAAAATTAATAACCTCGCAATGATAGACCGAGCCTCTGAACTAAATCTCAGAAGGGTAAAAAGACCATTTTGCCCCTCCTTGGTCAAAAGTCCACAAATTGACCAAAAACTCAAAAGTCAACGATAGACAACACCCATCGCGTACGTTGGGCGTACAACTCCCTATGTTGAGTGTACTGCTGGCAAAGCATGCGACGGGGATTTTTGACTCTATGCTGTGCGTAGCTTGGAGTACGCACGACATACTCCCCAGACTCCCACTTCCCACTTCTATTGGTCTTAACCCGTTAAGACAAGTATTCCAACTATTGATCTGAGCTAAATAAGATCTCTTAATCCATAAAGTTGCTGACTTTGAGCCTTTGCATGGCTAGACAAGACCCAATCCCAAAAACTCTAACTTTCTCAACACAAAAGACCATACAACTCATGCATGGAGAGATTAAGAGGTCCAAGCACTCATTTTTATGGATTAGAACACTCTAATACACCTAAAAGGACAGAAGAATAGCTCTGGAGTTCACCAAACTCACAAAGTTCCATACTTGGGACATAAAAGCCTAAGAAGGACCCAAAACAAGAACTAGAACAAACAATGAAAAAGTTTTGAACTTGATACCTCTGGAAGATGCACCAACTGAAGTAGAAGTCAGATCCAAGAGCTAGAAGCAACAACTATCCTTCCTTCAAGGCTTCTTCTCCACCAAAAGCTTCACAAGAACACTCAAATGATCCACAAGCACTCATACAGGCTAGAGGGACGAGATTAGTGTTTTGAGGAGGTTGGAGGCTGATAATGGTGGCTGGAACTGAGGCCATCATGTTCCTTAAATAGGGGCATAAGAAAATATTAGGGTTTCTCACTGAGCCTAGTACGCCCGGTGTACACTTTGGTATGCCCAACGCACTAGGTGGCCTCCGCGACAATGCTAAGTGCATGAGTACGCTGCGTGTACTCAGGCGTACGCCCCGCGTACTCGAATGCCACTTTTTTTAAAATACGGACCAATCTTGACATATATATAAAAGTTTAAGGTCTGAGAAATAATACCTCCTTTTGGGGATGTTACAATTCTCCCCACTAGAATCAGACTTTATCCTCGAATCATCCTCCGGAAACAGCTCTAGATACTGCTCGCGCATCTCGGACTCCGGCTCCCAAGTACACTCCTAGCCTCTACGATGCTGCCACTGAACTTTGACCAAGTTCACTGCCTTGTTCCTCAAGGTCTTCACTCTCCTATCCAAGATCGCCACCGGCCTCTCATTATAATTCAGGTGATCATCAACCTAAATGTCCTTTACAGGGACCACTGCCGTCTCGTCGGCTACACACTTTCTCAGTTGGGATACATGGAAGGTGTCATGAATCAGAATCAGCTCTTCAGGCAGCTCTAACTGATAAGCTACCTTTCCCACTCCAGCAACCACCCTGAAAGGACCAATGAATCTAGGGCCCAACTTGCCCCGCTTCCTGAATCAGATCGCACCCTTTCATGGTGATACCTTCAGGAGAACAAAGTCACCAACCTGAAATTCTATCTCATAACATCGTCGGTCTGCGTAACTTTCTGATAACTCTGGGTCGTCAGCAACCTCTGCCTGACCTGCTGAATATGCTATGTCGTCTTGAGCACTATCTCGGTGCTCCCCATAACTCTCTGTCCGACCTCCCCCCACAGATAGGAGTCTGACACCTTCTCCCATATAAAATCTCAAAGGGTGGCATCCCAATGCTGGAGTGGTGGTTGTTGTAGTAAGAAAACTCATCCAAGGGAAGGTTGGAGTCCCAACTCCCACCAAAATCAATAACGCAAGGTCATAGCATATCCTCGAGTGTCTGAATCGTCCGCTCGCTTTTCCCGTCCGTCTGCGGATGGTATGCGGTCCTAAATTTATCTGGGTACCAAACTCCTCATGGAATCTCTTCTAGAATCTGGAAGTAAAACGCACATCACGGTCAGACACAATAGATGTCGGCACCCCGTACTGAGCCACCGCCTCTCGAACATAGATCTCTGCCAACTTCTTCGTGGAAGAGTTCTCACTTATAGCTAAGAAGTGAGCACTCTTTGTGAACTGGTCCACTATCACCTAGATAGTGTCCACACCCCACCCTGTCCTCGGTAACTTGCTAATGAAATCCATAGAAATCTGTTCCCACTTCCATAGGGGAACCTCCAGAGGCTGGAACTTGCCATGAGGGCGCTGGTGCTCTACCTTGACCTTGCGACAGGTCAAACATCTTTCTACAAACCATGCCGCATCTCTCTTCATGCAGGGCCACCAATAATTGGGCTTTAGGTCTAGATACATCTTCGTGGCCCCCGGGTGGATAAAAAACCTCGACTTATGGGCCTCCTCCATCAAAAATCGTCGAGCTCCACCCATACATGGAACCCATACTCGCCTATGAAGAGTCAAAAGCCCCCTACTATCTATGTCAAATGCCGAAACCTGCCCGATAACCCACTCCCTCTTGCGGTTTTATTCTTTTATGGTCACCTCTTGGGCCTCCCTGATGACATCTAAGACTGTAGTCATCAGTGTCATCCTCATACATACATCTCGTATCGGGGCACTCGTTGCTCTGCAACTTAGGGCGTTGACCACCACATTATCCTTGCCTGGATGATACAAAATATCAGAATCGTAGTCCTTCACTACCTCCAACCACCTCATTTGCCTCATATTCAGGTTGGGCTGATCCATAAGGTACCTCAAGCTCTTATGGTCCGTGTAAATGGTATAGCGGACACCATAGAGATAATGACGCCAAATCTTGAGGACGAAAACTACCGCCCCCAACTCCAAATCATGGGTGGGATACCTCGTCTTGTGATGCTTCAGCTGCCTCGACGTATATGCGATCACATGCCGTCTATGCATCAACACAACACCCAATCCTTATATCGATGCATCACAATAAACCACGAAGTCCTCTACCCCTTCTGGGAGGGCTAGCACTAGAGCCTCACACAATATCTGGCGAAGGGTCTCGAATGATGCCTGCTGCTTAGGACCCAGAATAAAAACAACATCCTTCCTGGTCAACTTGGTGAGAGGAACATCAATCTTGGAGAAATCCATGATAAATCTCCGATAATAACCTGTCAGGCCGAGGAAAATACTAATCTCGGATGGGGATCTCGGCACCTCCCACTACATTACTGCCTCAATTTCGGCTCGGTTAACCAAAATTCAGTTTTGATTGAAGAGATGTCCCAAGAACTGGACCTCTCGTAACCAGAAATCACAATTGGAGAATTTGGCATAAAGCCTCTCCATTCTCAACACCCTAAGAATCTCCCGAAGATTCTGCTTATGTTGTTCCCTTGTCTTCGAATATACCAGAATTTCATCAATGAAAACGATAACCGATTAATCTTACATGGGCTTACACACCCGGTTCATGTGATCCATGAACGCTGCCAGTGCGTTGCTGAGTCCGAAAGGTATCACCACGAACTCGTAATGCCCATAACGAGTCCGAAAGGTCGTCTTCTGAATATCCTCCTCTCAAAACCATCATCTGATGATATACAGATCTCAAATCGATCTTGGAAAACCAAGATGCCCCCCTGCAACAGGTCAAAGAGATCATCAATCATGGGCAATGGATAGCGGTTCTTCACCGTCAACTTGTTTAACTCATGGTAATCGATGCACATCCGGTGTGAACCATCCTTTTTCTTGACAAAAAGGATCGGGGCTCCCTACGGAGAACTACTCGGTCGAATAAACCCCTTCCCCAACAGCTCCTGGAGCTGAGAGGATAACACTTGCATCTCGGGCCGCACAAGACTTTACGGTGCCTTGGCGATAGGCGCGCCCTCGGAATCAGATCGATCCGGAACTCCACCTGCCTCTTGGGAGGTACTCCTGGTAACTCCTCGGGGAAAAAAATCAAAAAAGTCACATACTATCGGGACATCGGAAACAGAAATCGACCCTTTCTCCAGAACCCGAGTATCCACCACATATGCCAAAAAACCCATACACCCATGCTGCAAACTCTGCCTTTCCCTGGAGGCAGAACAGAAAGTTGATCCCGATCTTGTACCCTCGCCATACATAGCAAGCACTCCACAACTTGAGACTGAAATTGTCACCAGCTGATGCTCGCAATCAATCAAAGCCCCAAATCGGCTCAATCAATCCATGCCCACTATAACACAGACATCCCCCATCGCTATCGACACCAGATCAATCGGAAACTTGACACCAAAAATCTCCAAAACACGGCCACGAAAGACATCGGTAGTAAAAATCGCATGCTCGTCAGCTATGGAAACCCTCAATGGTCTAGTCAAGGCCTCACGTATGATGCTAAAACAACGACTAAATGATAAAGACACAAATGATCGACTCGCACCCGAGTCAAATAACACCAAAGCAGGCACAAAATTTACAAGAAGTGTACCTACATGAAACACAAGATAAGCATAAACAGATCAAATCAACAACATAAATAAGGAGATACATACCAGCAACAACATCAGCTGTTGCGCGGACCTCCTCGGCAGTCAGCTGAAAAGCTCTCCCACGAGCTCTCGGAGCCTCGGCCTTCCTCGGCCGACCATCTGTAATATGCAAGGTAGCAGGAGCAGGGGCCTGAGCTAAACCCTGAGTAAGCTGAGGACACTCAGCTTTCCTGTGGCCAGTCTGGTTGCAATGAAAGCAAACCAAAAATCACTTGGTGCAATCCTTCACCATATGCCCCTCCTTGCAGCATTAGAAACAAATCCCCGACTAGCAAGATCGCTCATGACTCTTACCGCACTTGCTACAAATGCGACCCTTCTGCCCTCCTGCTCTAGAATCAGTAGACTTGAACCGCTTGGTCACCGGCTGTGACTGCACTGGCCTCCTGTCTCTCCCCTGAGAATCTCTATCCTCCCTCGTCTGGGTCTCTAGCTCGATCGCCCTCCTCCTGGCATTGGTCTGCAGCTTAGCTAATGTTCGATATGATGAGTTCACCAAGAACTCTCGAATATCCCTCCTCAAGATGCTCAGGTACCGGCTCACACGTGCCTGCTCCGTAGACACGTGCTCAGGGCAGAATAATGCCCTCTCGTGGAACATCCTCCTGATCTCATTCACTGTCTCTGTCTTCTGCTTGAGAGACAGAAACTCCTGGGCCAATCTTTCCCTCTACACTTGGGTAACAAACGCATCTCAAAACAGCTTGGTAAAACTCTCCCAAGTCACTACAGCATGCTCTCCAAGAGAATAATTAGTCGTTACAAACTTCCACCAGTCCTTCGTCCCCAAGCGAAGTTGGTTCAATGCAAATCGAACCTTCAGGTTCTCAGGGCATGAACATGTATAAAAACATCCCTTAACATCAGAGATCCATCTCATCGCATCAATCAGGTCCTGGGTCCCGTCAAACTCTGGTGGCTTCGTGTTGCTAAACTCTCAGAACATCAATGAATCAAACTCTGGAGGCCTCGCAACTGCAAGGGCTACGGTGGCTGCTGCAGTGGCAGCCTCAGTGACGGCAATATAGCGCTTGTCAAAAGTCTCAATCAACGTGGTCTTAATACACCTGAACATCTATGGGATAGCGTACCTGATAGTTGTGGCCACCTCCTCAGCAATGATCTTGCAGATCTCATCGTCACTTGTACTCGGTCTCTCGGGGTTGCTGGAGCCTGAACCTCGGGTAACCACCATATTCTCTGAAACATAAACACAAAAAATCATCAGGGATAGGCTAAAACGCACGCACAACACTTCTACATCCATACAAGCTCCTTAGAATCCTAAGATTCCTTCTTGAGTCACGTACGGATCCGGTGCTTTTAGTAGTACGGACCCAATACTACCTTCCACACCAATCCATATTTGTCCAAAGTTGTCCTCTTAAGACCCTAAGTCACAAGTACTCTATCCCACATGGATATCTAGTTATTCCCTCAGCATACTTCTCAAACTGAATATCTAGGCACTCATCCTAGACTACTTCTCAACACCAAACTGCCTCGCAAGGATCTCCGCCATTCTCGCCATCTGCTCCACGCACACCAATCGTACATGATATAGGGCTCGATAGACAGTCGAATAAATGATTCTTCCTCAAGTCCACAACCAAACAAGGAACAGGAAGAAAGGCTAAATCGTGCATTCTATGGCTATAAAGTCTTAACCATGTACAACTAAGCAACATAAACAGAGAAAATAGCAAGGATACGTTCAATCAAAGAAGCGACCTCCTAGGATAAGGCATCACGAATCAGGCAACTCTAGCTCATACTTCCTAGAGATACCTAGCCTACCATCTAGCATGCAGTTCTAACAGCTCAAGAATAACTCATCTCATAATAAAATCAAGAAAGGGTATTTTGAGAAATCACCGCTCGGGATCTGGCTAAATGTACACACTGCTTCGTCCTTCTTTTCTCTTAAGAGTCCTTTACTCTTTTGGAAAATATTTTTAGGAAAATCATTTCTTTTTGAAAAATTTAGTCAACTCCTCGGTTTGAGTGTAGACATACCCGCGGGTGTGCCCGAATCCCTCAAACCAAGGCTCTGATACCAACTTGTAACACTCAAAATTTTCAAACAAAATTTTCATTTTTAAGTTTCCTAAAAACATAGTTTTAACACCAACCCATGTCAAACATAAATGTCAAATACATAACATCATAAAAAAATCATAGTATCCTAGAATCCACAAATATCCTCTTTAACAGACGAGTGTGTACAATCATGTCGGCGCCTTCCCACGATCCTGAGATGTACCTGAAACACATTTAAATCAACACTGTAAGCACGAAGCTTAGTGAGTTCCCCAAAATACCACATACAAAAATAATTATCCTCTCATGGCTATGTCTCAATAAGGACCCTCCGGTCATGTGTCTCAGTGAAGACCCTCCGGTATCACGTCTCGGTATGGACCCTTCGGTCATAATTCAATATATTTACACATAATTATATAACAACATAAGTCACAAAGACAGAATGCACATATATAGGAATTAAGACCCTCCGGTCAATAACACAAATAAGACCCTCCGGTCACACATAAATTAACACATGGTAAGTATAGTGATAAGACTCAACTCGCGTGGAAAAAGCAAATAAATCTCGCACCCGAACTGCCGGTCTAGACTCCGCCTAAAATATGCCACAATAAAACTCTAATTAATATTAATAACCTCGCAATGATAGACTGATCATATTAACTTGATACCTCTGGAAGATACACCAACTGAAGTAGAACTCAGATCCAAGAGATAGAAGTACCAACTATCCTTCCTTAAAGGCTTCTTCTCCACCAAAAGCTTCCCAAGAACACTCAAATGAGCCACAAGCACTCACACAGGCTAGAGGGACGAGATTAGGGTTTTGAGGAGGTTGGAGGCTGATAATGGTGGCTGGAAATGAGGCCACCATGTTCCTTAAATAGGGGCACAAGAAAATATTAGGGTTTCTTACTGAGCCTAGTACGTCCAACCTACACTTTGGTATGCCCAACATACTAGGTGGCCTCCGCGACAATGCTAAGTGCATGAGTACGTTGCGCGTACTCATGTGTACGCCCCGCGTACTCGAATGCCACCTTTTTCAACATAAGAACCAATCTTGACATATATATATATATATATATATATATATATATATATATATATATATATATAAGTTTAAGGTCTGAGAAATTATACCTCCTTTTGGGGATGTTACAAGCAATATCATTGGCCCCCTCGATGATTTGATGTTGACATTATAGTGCTGGGCCCAACTAGGAAAAATTGATGTATTCAGTTGAAGTCCAACAAAGTTTTTAAAAATCGGGAAATAGAATCTTAGACAATGAGATTGATTTTGATCAATGTCTTGTGTCCATACGATATCATGAAGAACGAATGAATAGATGATCACTTATCATACGCCCTACGACTGATTCAAATCAGAGTTTAGCAGTAGCTTTGGAAAACACACTTTGCTGTTTAATACAAGGTCCATATTGTAGTTACAGACTTATCCAAGTGGGAGACTATTTGATTAAGGCGTCTAAGCTAATAACTAAATTGGTATATTCTTGAATAAGAAACAAAGTCCTTTTTGGGTTACCCTCATAATCATTAACTGAATAGAATGAATTTTGGAAAGAGAGGTTGATTTATTGATTTAATTTTATTAATAAATAGCAATAAATAAAATTTTTAATATATTATGAGATTAATAGATTCTTTCTAGGTTGCATGCGAACTTAAGGATTTAAGTATTGTTTTCTACTCATATGTAATTTTTATAACCTAGAAAACCTAGCATACAATACCCAAGAATCTATCTACCCAGTTTTGATTCTTTATAGGAAATATATACGTCTGTCGCATGCCCTTTCTTTTTGCACAACTCCCACATGCCTTGGGAATCCATAGTATAAGGGCGTGTTCGGCACAGAGCATTTGAGAGCATCTAGCTTCTAGCGTTTAACAAAACGCTCCATTTTGAACAGAAAGCCACGTTCGGCACTACAAGCTTCTAGCGTTTAGTTTAAACAAAACGCTCCAAATCCAAATGCTACTTCATGTAGCGTTTAACAAAACGCTACAAGCTACAAGCTACCCGCTACCCGCTACCAGCTAATTTTTCCGAACACGCCCTAAGTGAAATTCGTTATATAGAAAGTAGAGGTTACTCTATTCAAGTCCTTACTATTAGGATTGGTGGCCACATTACTAGATCCACCCTTGTGCCTTTCAATAATTGACCACATATTCACTATCTCTATTAAGCTTACCAATTCTCTATATCTAGCCATCATCACCCTCATTATGATACCCGATTGGTTTTCTTTGTCATCAACATAAACTACATAAAACAAAACCCACAACAAGGAGTTAACAACACCTCAACACAAAAAGATCAGAGATGAATTCCCATCAAAATCTTAACAATGTTGCCCCCACCCCGCCACGATACAATTCCGGCGCTGGCAAAATGTTAACAGTGTATGACGTTAGCATAGCCTTAGAGAGCATGAAAAGTTAAAATTGTCAATCTAGCCCTACAAACATTTCCCATTGGTTTTAAAAAGTCCATTTTTTGCATTCTAATGGCATGAACTCAACTTTTTTGAATTTAAAAGGTCTGTATTTTTAAAATGAAGGGGTCAACCAATGAACCCTTTCTAATCGGAAAGTAGCAGTGTCATGTCACACTTTCCTCACTACGTTCAACTACATCTTTCCCGATTGTTTTCAATCGCGTCATATTCATGTCGTCTCCGGTCTTCATAAGCATATTTAACTGTTGTAACTAATAACACCATTGCTAATGGAAAAATGGAGGCAAAACACCCAAAAACTGCAAGCTATGGAAGCCGGTTGAGAAAACGATTATGAGGAAGGGAACTCTATGAAATTGTTCAAACAGGTTTCTGGGCAAGACAATTAGAACAAAATACTTGCTTGTTCTAATGGAATTTCCTGAAAAATTCAAAATTTACATTCATTTTTGCTGGATCGTTTACATAAACCAACGTTGAATCTTCATCGTTGATCTCTCTTTGGGACATGGACAAGCTAAACCTTACTGCACCAAAACTTCCTTTTCGAAATCCATATCGCACACCCTTTGATCCCAAATCAACGAAATCAACTACTTTCATATAGTTTGCCCTCGAAATGTTCGACGGAATGCTTCTGTAGGGAGATGAATTATGAGAGCTATCTGGGTCCTCCTCTTGTCGTTGGGGTTGAAGATCAATGCTCTTGGATCCATCTGAATTCATATCGGTGGTAGATGATGAATGATCGGAAGTCATGATCAAATCTTTTAACCTTTTCATTTTCTTTTGGTAATTAGGGGGAAGCTCCACCTTTCTTTGCAAATGATCATTGAATGTAATCATGTGTGCTATTTTTAACTTAAAACGAATACTCATGTGTGCTATTTTTAACTTAAAACGAATACTCATGTGTGCTATTTGCATGTCGCTGCCAACAAATCGTTGATTAGACATACACATCAACATAAATTTACCCTTGGCTGAGAAAACCTATTATAACATATTGAATGACTTTTTTAACACATTCAACTTTAGTTCATGCCCTTAATAATAATAATAATAATAATAATAATAATAATAATAATAAATTATAAACACTTTAAAATGAAAAAAAAAATTGTAGAACTAGATTGATATTTTGCAAATGTTAAATCTATACATTTTATCACTAGCATGTTAGAGAGCATGAAAAGTTAGTTTTTGAATCTATGCATTTTATCACTAGCATGTACTTCTTCACTAATGTTTTTTGCGATCATGTATAAGCCCCTTTGTAATATTGTCAGTTCTATAATATACCATTAAAATTTATGTGTTTTATATAATGTTTAGGACAATCACACAATTATAATCGATTCTTATATATATATATATATATATATATATATATATATATATATATATATATATATATATATATATATATATATATATAAGAATCGATTATAATTGTGTGATTGTCCTAAACATTATATAAAACACATAAATTTTAATGGTATATTATAGAACTGACAATATTACAAAGGGGCTTATACAATGTTGCCAGTTCTATAATATACCATTAAAATTTATGTGTTTTATATAATGTTTAGGACAATCACACAATTCTAATCGATTCTTATATATATATATATATATATATATATATATATATATATATATATATATGTGTGTGTGTGTGTGTGTGTGTGTGTGTGTGTGTGTGTGTGTGTGTGTGACATCCAAAATTTTCGAGCCAATTTAAAACTTATTAAAACATTTCAAAACACATGATTATTACAAACTTGTTTTCAAAATAATATATTGTCAGAGTATCAGAAGTACCTGAAACAATAATCGATAAATGTAAGCTCGAAGGCTTAGTGAGTTACCCCCAAAATACTAACGCCGTACAGATATAACCATATCATATAAATGTATAAGTAAAAAGCATGCATAATGAGCCATCAGTCTGACTGGTTTGAATCCCGGTCCTCAGTCTATCTGGACCGCTCTCCGAGCCCTCGGCATGTCTGGACCTCCCTCCTCGGGGCCTTCAGCCTATCCGGACCGCTCGCTGGGCCTTCGGCCTGACTAGCTTTGCCCGGCCCGGGCATGCAGTCTACCTGGTCCGCCCAGGGTGTCTTGGCCTACTGCACACAGCAGGACCTGCCTCAACCCCTTCCCCAAACCATCAAACATGTGCACATATATATATAAACAAGTAAACATGCAGATCTAACAGATCACTAATCATGGCAACCATCCTTTAACCAGGATACCGATCTAACCGATCTCTAGCATAGCAACCATCCTAAACCAGGATGAAACCTAACATAGCAACCATCCTAAACCAGGATGAATTCTAGCATAGCAATAATCATAGCAACCATCCTAAACCAGGATGTAATCTAACATAGCAACCATCCTAAACCAGGATGAAATCTAACATAGCAGTAACATAACGACCATCCTAACCTAGGATGTAAATCATAAAGGGCCGGCCTTGGTGTCGTAGACCCTGTTGATATAGTGAGGATAACTCACCTCCCAACTGTCGCACTGAAGTGATAGGCTCGACTCTCGAATCACCAACACGAACTCCACCACCTATATTTACTGTAAAACCCTTTTCCATAAATTTCCAATTTACCAAAATGCCCCCAGAGGTCAAGTGGTCAACCCTTGGTGAAAGTCAAAGTCCACAGTCAAAGTCAACAGTCCATGTTGACCCGACTCGTCGAGTGTAGTTCACCGACTCGTCGAGTCCTTCCTGAACTCGAGAAGTCGTGAAATCCTTGGTTGACTCGTCGAGTTCCCCTATAATTCGTCGAGTTCATGTGTGTCCAAAGGTTTGGGAAGAACCCTAGCCGACTCGCCGAGTCATTCGACTGAATCGCCGAGCCCAAGGCAATCTTCATCGGACTCGCCGAGTTGTTCATCCAACTCGTCGAGTACAGGACCATCTTCATGTGGCTCGCCGAGTTGACTATGCAACTCGGCGAGTCCCTTCAGACCTTCTTCCATACAGTTACTTTTTAAGCCAAGCAATGGCTCCATATTGCAGATCCAAGCTTTTAAGGCATGTTTATCACGTAAAGTTGCAAACTTTACGTGCATGCAAGGCCCTGGAGACTCTAAATGACCAATCTAAGCTTCTAATCGAGCTTTACACCTTAGGAGAGTCTCATTCTTGCAAAGGCTGGAAACTTTATGGACTTAGAGACCCAAGAGAGTTCAGATCTGAGGTTGCAACCTCAGATCTTAGCTCAAACACAAGAAAGGCTTCCTAATAAGCTAGAAAAGCCCTAAAATCCACCCAAAATATATCTAGAATGAAAAGGGGGTTAGGATAACGGCTTAATACCTTCCAAAAAGGGTGCCAACTGAGGTAGATTTCTGGTTCCATACGTTCCTTGCTCCTAGTCACTTGATCTCCAAGCTTCTTCTCACCAGAAATCCTCTTCCCAAGCTTAAGAACACAAATGGAGTACACTCACACGAATTAGGGTTTAAGGGTGTCAAGTAACTGTAAAGGGGAGGCTGGGGAAGGCCAATGATCCTTTAAATAGGGTGCAATACCCCGAGATTTAGGGTTTCATCTGCCAGCTCCTACTCGTCGAGTCCCTTCCTGGACTTAGCGAGTAGGTCACTAAAACACGTGGACCAACCCGCTGCTACTCGACGAGTAGGGCAACCAACTCGTCGAGTAGACCTTGAAATTAAAGAAATTCTTATATAAATCAATACTTGAGAATCGGGGTGTTACAATTCTCCCCCACTTGAACTAGACTTCGTCCTCGAAGTCTGCCGCGGCGAACAGCTCCGGGTAGTGCTCCTGCATCTCTGCCTCTGGCTCCCATGTCCACTCGGACCCCCTCCGATATTCCCACTGTACCTTTACCAAAGGTATCTCTTTATTTCGCATGACTTTTATCTTCCTTTCCAGTATGGCCACAGGCCTCTCCACGTAATTCAGGCGCTCATCGACATGAATATCATCTAACGACACCACTGCGTCATGATCCATAATGCACTTTCGCAGCTGCAAAACGTGGAAAGTGCTGCGAATCCGGCTAAGCTCTTCCGGTAGCTCTAGCCTGTAAGCCACCTTGCCAATCCTGGCAATGATCCTGAACGACCCAATGTAACGGGGGCCCAATTTCCCCCTCTTCCTGAAACGAATCACACCCTTCCAGGGTGAGACCTTCAGGAGTACCATATCACCCACCTGAAATTCTAACTCAGATCGACGTCTGTCGGCGTAACTCTTTTGCCGACTCTGAGCGGTCTGCAAACGCTGCCTAATCTGCTAAATCTTTTCAGTAGTCTGGAAGACTACTTCCGTCCGCCCCATCACCATGTGTCCAACCTCACCCCAACAAACCGGTGTGCGACATCTCCGTCCATACAGCAGCTCGAAAGGCGGAGCGCCAATGCTAGAATGATAGTTGTTGTTGTAGGCAACTTGGTCAATCGATCCACGATGACCCATATAGCATCAAACCCCTTCACCTTCATCGGCAACTTGGTAACAAAATCCATCGTGATTTGTTCCCATTTCCACATGGGAATCTCCAGGGGCTGCAGCTTGTCATGCGGCCTCTGATGCTCGGCCTTGACCATCCTATAGGTCAAGCACCTCTCGACATACCAAGCGATTTCTTGCTTCATACATGGCCACCAGTAACTCAAACTCAGGTCTCTTTACATCTTGGTGGCCCCCGGGTGAATAGAAAAATGAGACTTATGAGCCTCCTCCATGACTGTCTGTCTGTCCCCACCAGACATCGGAACCCAAAACCCGACCGCATCGGGTCAATAATCTTCGGTTATCCTGAACAAACCGGGTGTTTTCACCCTTGATCCTCTCCAGCTTCCAATTTTCCGGTCGCTTGCCCTCAACCTGGGCGTCTCTGATCAGACTCACAAGAGGAGAATCCACCGTTATCCTCATACATATAATAATCGGCTCATAAGCACAAATACTCATACCTGGCCCAATCAGCCTCGGGCTGGAATACCAGGCATGCCTACGACGGGTCCAGTCATCCCTAGGATGGAATACCCTCGTATCACGCATATGTTTGGTCCAATCAACCCTCAGGTTGGAATACCAAACACGTCAGTTCCACTCAATCGTAGGGTCCGGTCATCCTCACGATGGAATACCCTAGATTGAAATACCACTTTATACGTAACTCGGGTCTAACCCATAACTTGAAATCCAAGGACCTATCCTTGCATCTCATCCAAAATCCTCTGATTCGTCACAACCGAGTAACACTCATCTGAAATACCGGGTTCCGGCCCGGTCGCGGAGCTAAAGGATTCCCACATAGTTGCCTCACATGACTTCCGAACGAAATCCTTCCCTGGAACTAGTTGGCACTAGATATCATGCCTCTGTGACTCTAACAACCTCCTGATACAACCGATCGGATCCATGCATCAAATCCTAACGTCACCAAATCCAGGGCTAAAAGTGATTGCTACCTGACCAACGGTAGACTTATATCACAACGACCTTAAGAAATTCCTTGCTTCCTTGATCCCTTAATTGTAGTGGCATCCCTACAGTCTTATCGCTGGCTTAACCATGTCTAATCCCTCTGGGGAAACCCATAACCAATCCGTGGATTTCCATATCCTCACTGCTACACCCGAACTGGTGGATACTATTGTTCCCTCCGCGTCCTAGCAACGCGCTCATACTATCCACCAACCTAGCGAATGTTGCGGCTACACCCACAGACTTACATCACTTCCATACTGGTCGAACACGCGCTCAGCCTAACACACAACTGAACTTAACTCATAGCTAGAATCCCATCCTGGTTTTCCCTAAGTTCTGCTATCAAGCGCCGAGAAGACGCGATTCACATGCTGGGGAGCTTTACTGAACTCCCAACTCACACAACACTCAAACCAAGCAGCCAGTTGGGTTTTCTTCCTTCCTGACAACGATGCGAAACTTATCCTATTTTCAAAACCGATCATGCTTCTGCATTCCGGTTCGATTCTCCCCCATTTAGATTCAACTAAGTCTTCACAATACATGGGAATTTGAGAATTCCCAATCCTTCTTACTTCCAACGATCGATCTGATGACAATCAGACCTCACCAACTAGTACTCCTTACTAGTCGCCCCAAATGATCACACGCTTCTAATAACTAGATGAACACTCCCTGAATCCCAGTGAAACCGACAGTCCCTAATGCTTGGATGACCCCACGTTCAAGTCCTGGAGACCAAAAGGTAGATGCTCCAACTAATACCTCGTCGACGAGTTACTACCCTTTGGCGCTTTAGTCCGCTAACCTCTAACGGCTGCTAAAACCATTGAATCCTGACAAAGCTGAATAACCATCCTGTGGAACCCTGTCTGCAGACCTCCCACATAATATCCTTCTTCCCAAGATGCTCCAAACAAGTTTCTCGTTCTCGGGCTCTAGAATCATTCTCTTCAGGGTTCGCACCCTGACTCACTTACCAGCTTAAACATCCACAACTGAACTGCAATAGCTGAAGCAAACTTTGCCCTAAACCGGGCTACAAACCACTTCCAAAACAGAGTCTACAATCCCAAAAGTGCAATAGGCCGCACAATCAATCCTTACCACCTAATACAATAGATCCAAGGCAAACTGAACCTCACAAAATACTTATGCCACATCTACCCACCTGCGCTCACCGGCGCTGAAATAATATCGCCAATCCCTGCAACCAACTGACCCGAGCTGGAATACAGTCTGATCCTGGGATCACAAGCCTGCTCACTCCTTGGAACTCGAAAAACTAAAAGGGCACCACCCTTGCCATTGATGATAAAATTCTAATCAATCACTCTACCTCCCCTCTTCTAATGAATCCCTGAACTCTAATCACCTACAATCCTTTGATAATAAATTTCTCCTGACACCTCCAATGTCCTAACAACTCATGAAACTCCGCAACACATAGATCAGACAGGACAGACAACTAACTCGAAATTACTGCTTATCCATATAAGGAAAAACTCTAGGCTATCAGTCATCATATAATCAGGCAATTCTATCATGCAATTTCTGAAGATCCCTAGCCTAGTACTAGCATGCAACTCTAATCATATCTCATAACTCAAATAATCCGTAAGGTATTTTGGGGTCTATCCGCGAGCTCCAGCTGATCGTACACTTGCATCCACCTTTATTATTTTGAAAACATTTTAAGAAAATCGTTTTAAAACCTTGTCCTCAGTTTGAGACTGGAGACACGCGAGTGTTTCCTCCAATTCACTCAAACCAAGGCTCTGATACCAACTTGTGGCATCCAAAATTTTCGAGCCAATTTAAAACTTTTTAAAACATTTCAAAACACATGATTATTACAAACTTGTTTTCAAAATAGTATATTGTCAGAGTATCCCAGAATCAAATCATAAAATCATAAAATGTGAGGAGCGGTACGATCACGCCTTTACCTTCCCGCGATCATCAGAAGTACCTGAAACAATAATCGATAAATGTAAGCTCGAAGGCTTAGTGAGTTACCCCCAAAATACCAACGCCGTACAGATATAACCATATCATATAAATGTATAAGCAAAAAACATGCATAATGAGCCATCAGTCTGACTGGACCGAATCCCGGTCCTCAGTCTATCTGGACCGCTCTCCAAGCCCTCGGCACGTCTGGACCGCCCTCCTCGGGGCCTTCAGCCTATCCGGAACGCTCGCTGGGCCTTCGGCCTGACTAGATTTGCCCGGCCCGGGCCTGCAGTCTACCCAATCCGCCCAGGGTGTCTTGGCCTACTGCACACAGCAGGACCTGCCTCAACCCTTTCCCCAAACCATCAAACATGTGCACATATATATAAACAAGTAAACATGCAGATCTAACAAATCACTAATCATGGCAACCATCCTATAACCAGTTCTATTGTGCGGTCGTGTGGACAGTTCTATTATGTGAGAATGACAAAGAAGAATATGTTGTTTGTTAATATGAATACGTTCAATCTTAAAAAACAATTGTCATTATCACGCATTCTCACTAATTAAATCGTTTATAAGGTTATTATAGACTTTTTTTTTTATTATTTTTCTCATTATGTCAGAATGTTTACTGAGTCGTATTCTATAAGAATAAAAATGAGTAAAAAATGATGTGTAAGAACAAACATGAATAAGAATTAGTGAGAATGCATAAAAATAACGATAGTTGTATAAGGTTGAACGTATTCACATTAACAAACAACCTATTGTCTTAGTGATTCTCGTCTATACGTCCGCACAATAATTGTTCATCCACATTATAATCTAGCCCTATATATATATATATATATATATATATATATATATATATATATATATATATATATATATATATATATATATATATATATATATATATATATATATATATATATATACACACGACCCACACCATTAAAATATGGGGTCCGTGGTTGCAAATCATGTTGGATAAATAGTTTACATGCACATGCAACCTGTTCAAGCCCAGCAAACACAAATTTAAGATGAAGTTGTTTTTAGGTTATTAGAATATAATCAAAATTTATTCTTTTTATATAAATATGATTTTTGTTTTAGATCAAGCCAAACTCACATAATACTTTATTCAAACCTATAATCAAATTATTTAAAGTTAAAACTTTATATTGGTTCTGAAACATAAAGTAATTATTGGCTTGTTGCCACAAAAATACAGCTTTACATGCTAAAGTTTAAAGGTTTGCTTAAAAAGCTAATAGAGGCCAATACTCTTAAAATTCAATCTAAAAATACTCCGGTTGCTAATGCATCGGAGATTAGCATTTTCCAAAAAAAAAAAAAAAAAAAAACTAATTATTTATTTATTTATTATTATTATTATTATTATTATTATTATTATTATTATTATTATTTTTGATGCGGTAGAAGTCATAGAACTCTTATGTTTAATAAGAAAATAAAAATAATAGTATTTTTAAGGTTTTTCTATAAAAATAGCCAATAAAATGGAAAATGACCAACTTAACTATAATTTTTATTGTACACATATGTGAAAATTGACGTAGCATGGGAAAATATACCCCTTGACTGCAGGGGCCAAGGGGCGGTTCGATTGTAAGGGTACAAAAACCAAATTTACGCTACATTTTCTGAAATTCCAAATTCTCTCCGAAGAAAATGGTTGGAAACGACGAGGATATTTCCCAATTGGTTAGTTATTTATTCATATCTACGTTTTTTATGTTTATAGATGAAAATTAGAACCCGTACCATTTGGTTGAAGATTTTCGAAGGTGATAGTAAGTTTTAATAGGTGATACTTGTGAAAATGTAGATTTTTGCAAGTTAGACCTTCGAAAATCTATGTTATAGTAGGTACCAGCTATAAAAATCTAAGAATTCTTTTTCAATAGTTTGATTTTTTCCGTATAAAATTTTATTGTTTTGATTTGTGTGTTTTTGTTGATGTAGCATGGGTTGTAGTCGTCATATAAATGGTCTATGAATATAAAGGCCAATGCGGGGAAAGTTAGAGCTACGATCCTCCATTTAACAGGTAGAAATTTAGGCTTATTCTGCAGTACATCGTTTAGATATTGGATGGATGTACTTCCTATCAAGGGGGACTCGTTGCTTCTTCATTGGTTGATGTGCACGACGTTAGACCGGGCGATTAGCTATTATCGGAGGAGCGATTTTCATCTTTTACAGGCGACCAATTTATTTATTTCAGTCCAGAGAAGTTTTGTCTGACAAGTGGTTTTAATTTTGGCAACCCGGATAATATTGATATTGTTGATTCATCATTTCGGAGGCGTTTCCCACACGAAACAAATAGTTTATTGTCGGCTGGAGACTTAAAATCATTTATCTTTAGCACCAATTTTCTATATTACTGTCGAGGACACAATAATAACATGTCTATTGTACATTCTTTGTGATAGGTTTAAATTATAGAAAGAGATAAGTAAGAAGGTGACAAATTTAATTTGTAAGGTGACAGTGTTTGTGATTTTTCACTCAAAAATTTTCTTTTTACTTTAAACACGTTTCAACCAGAATACGTTAGCGGAAGTCTTATCTTAAATATTATGAAAACATCACAAATGTTATTTTATTATCAAAACAAGTCCATCGAAATAAAAGTTTTCAAAGACATACACCAAAGTAGATTCTCAAAACCAAATGTGATGAAAACTCAACATGTCCAAAATGGTATCAATACTAAGACATAAACTAGAATACAACTACCCCAAAGGTCCCTATCTTCTCCAGGCATCATATCACGTTACATGTTCCAATGCAAAGCCAATAGAAAGCAAAGAAACAAGTGTCAGCATAAGCTAAATGAGTTAACCACAATGTTATGGAACACATGTATCCCAAATGGGTCAGGCAAAACATCATATAAGCATGCATTTGAATACTCACATAGCATGACATCAGATAATCATATAATCATCACATACATTACTTACATCACATACACCATTTACATCACATACATCACATACATCACTTACATCACGTATATCACTTACATCACATACATCACAATAATGATCATTAATATAATTAATCATTAGAGCCTTTTAGTTAATTTTCATTATTCATCTTTGTAACTAGTTATTACTTTATGCATCGCTGTAATATTATAAGATAATATTAATCTTCATTTTCATCATTAATAATTACTCTCCCCTTAATCATCTTTGTAATTGTTATTATAATACTTCCTATTCATGGGTCTACATATTCTTCAGTAACTCCAAAGTAAGTATCTCACCAGTAAAATTGCTCCCGGTTCATTGCGTTCGCTACTCCGACATTGCATATACTAGTACACACGTTGTCATTAACGTTCGGTTCAAGCGGTGCCAATTCCACCGTGTTACATCTCCCGAATCCAAGGCGATGTTTCTGCTGGCTTTCCTTATAGAGCCAACATGACTCCAGTTCACCTATCTTTAGGTGAACCATGTGTCGAACTGGTCGTCTAGAATAACCATCTTACTGGCTTTCATCGTAGAGCCAACATTAACTGATTTTCCTCAGTCCTAAGCGGCTATCATCGTTGAGCCGACACTACTTGGATATCCTCGTAGACCCAAAACCTATTGGCTTTCCTCGTAGAGCCATCCTTAATTGGCTTCCCCGTGGAGCCAACCCTAATTGGCTTTGCTCGTGGAGCCAACACTACCCTTCGCCCCACTAGTGTATTCCCTTTTTAATTAATTTATTATTAATTCATCTTTTAAGGAATTACACATTTGACATCCCTAAGTAAGCATGCATATTTATTAACATCTTTTTCTAGCATATTACTTCTCATGTAAACATGCAAACAAGTAAATACAAGTTCAAACATTTTACATCACGTACAAATTTATGCTCATATCATCATTATGGCTTGACAACATCACAATAGGGGTACATGCAACCTATACAACCTAGGTTCATTCCAATCCATCTAAGATATGAAATTCCCTAACAAGGTACTTCAAAACCACAAAGATTAACTCACCTTTTTGACAAACGCGTCCTCTTTACACTTCAAATCTTGTAGGAATGAAGGTATCAAACCTTCCCCTATTAAAACAAAAATAAAGGGATTACTAGAAGTTTACATGAACAAATAATGGCAATTTACTACCCAAACATGCAAATTAGTTATTAGGCCAAATTCTCATAATTTGACCTGAAACATCAGTCCGTTCAAGGCCACTTTAGCCTCACTTAAACATGTAGGAGTTACATTTTTTTCCACATTCCAGTAGACTAGAATTTTTTTTCTTTTCAGAAAGTGCTCACACAAGTCCATACGATGTTTCTAGAATTTTATATGAAGTTTACAAAATTGCATATCCGTGTAGCTAATTTCTGACCAGACAGTGAAAAAGACGATTTTGACCTTGGTTAGAGACAACGTCAGTCCTATGAAAAATCTGGGAAAAACTAGACTCAATATGAAAACTAAGAAAGTTTACGGATCCCTAATCCGAATCCTGATGATTGTTTGAGATTTTTTTCAAAACAGGGATAGAATGGGAATTTTCCTAAATTTCCCAGCTTTAAATTTTAAGGGTTAATTGACAACTTAACCCATTAAGCCATAAACAAAATCAACTATAAAGATTGAAATTGAGTTCTTAACAGTAGAAACGTGTCAAGAAGTTAAAATAACAATTTCAACCTCAAACTATGACTCAAAGTACAGTGCTTTTATGGGAAAAACAAAATTCATCGTTGAAAGAGAAAACACCACTAGGGCTTGAGTTTCCTCCACCATTAAGCCTCATATTAATACCTTTAGGGACTGTTATGAAGACCTTTTGGTTGGCTCAAAACAGGGTTTTCTTACAGAATATTATCCTCTTGAATCAAGATAGCAACAACATGAATTTTAACGATCAACAAAGAAGACAATGTCCCCAAAACTTGGATTAATTCAAGGACATGAACAATAAAAGTATTGAGGGTATTTACAACAACATTTTGATAGAAATTAGTCATCAAAATACACCCAATAAGCTGTAAATTAACCAAAGAAGGTGTAACACAAAGTTTCGGGTATGTTTCTTTTAAGTATATTAATATTTTTGATGTTGGATTTTTGGTGGCTACGACGTGGTGATGGAGTCCCATGGTGTGGCCAAGGCCAAAATTTCGGGGGCACTAAAGTAGCACCACGACATAGCATATATTCACCACGGCGAGGCCGCTGTTTAACGGAAAACCCTAATACGGGGTTGGAACCCATATTTAAAGAAATGTGATGGCTATGGTTTCCCACCCTCAGCCTCAATTACTCTCCCTCAGCCTCCAAGAGAAAACCATATCCTCCATTGCTAACCTTTTAGTTTTTGTGTGTTTGGTGGTGTTTTGAAGAAGAAGAAGGCATCCTTGGGATTTGTTTCAGCAAGCAACTTTCCCTATCCTCTTGTACACGTTTCTAAACTCTTGTAAGTCCTCAAGATCCAATCTTTATGTTAATTGTCTCTAGATCTAGACATTTTTTCCCTTAATATTCATGGTGTGAGAAAATAGAAGGTTGGATCTCATAAAGTTGGCATCTTTATGGATCCATGTGGTCATTTTAGTGGCATATGTTCCAGATTTGAGGATCTATGGAGTTTTTGGTCCCATGCTCATGCTTGAGTTCCTTATTGCCATGTTTTTTCACCTAAAATAGAAGGGACATGCATTGGACATGCAAGTCCATAAAGTTATTATTTTTATGGATTATTACGTGTACGAAACCCTTCTAGAAACTTCGAGTGAGCAACTCTAGAGATAGGATGCTTAATGAGTGTCTTTATGCATTTAGTCACCTTTAAGGAATCAGGGTTTGGGATCTTGACTTATTGAGGTTTCTTAATGGATAGAGATGGAAACTTCATCCATCAAGACCATGCGAAGGACCAAACATGAGCTTTAGAGCTCTTGGAGTTGTAAGAAAATGGCTTAATGGATTAAGCTGACCAGACCAACCCCCACGACATGACCTTAGGTTTCCATGGCATGGAGGCTGTGTAGGAACACGTCTGGTTTGTCGTTTAGCGGTCACGGCGTGGCCAAGGATGGCCACAACGTGACGACTAGCTAGAGGTTATCTTTGACTTTTGATCGTTGACCATTGACTTTAACCAAGTATGAGTTTAGATCATTTGGGGTATTTTAAATAGTAGGTTGAGGCTTGGTCCTTGTGTATTGTTGGTACCCGTAGAGCCAGTGTTTTGAGCAGTGATCAGTCCAGCTATCGTTCAGATTCTGAAGTGAGTTTTCCTCACTATACTCATGGGTCGAAGGCACCAATGCCGGCCCACTAGGTTATTTATCTTGGTATATAGGACGACGTTATGCTGGTTATATGTTAGACTGGTAGATTTGTATGATAACCTGTATTCACTGGTGATATGTTAGACTTGTAAATCTGTATGATTACCTGTACTTGATGGACATTGTTTATAGTTGTATATATCTACATGTTATTGTGTTGTGTGGTTGAGGCGGTCATACTTTCTGATGAAGGCCAAGATACTCTGGCGGTCCAGTTGATAATGTAGGGCTAAGGGAGCGGTTCAGCTTATGTTGTAGGCTTGGAAGCGGTCCAAATAGTAGCTGAAAGCTCAGTAGCGGTCTAACCTAGTGATGCAGGCTTGTTTGTGTGCATTATATTATGTTGTTATGTGTGGTACTTTGGGGCAACTCACTACGCTTTGGCTTACAGTTTGATTATATGGTTTCAGGTACATCGGAGCATATGGGCAAGGCGAAGGCGTGATTGTGCACATCATCCTGGATTTTTGTTGACTTATGACTTTGGGATACTCTAATTCATGATTTTAACTATGTTTTTGTGTAATATATGGATTTTGGAATGGTTTTAAAAACAATTTTTTTTCTTGATTTTAGAGTGTTACAAGTTGGTATCAGAGCCCTGGTGTGAGAGAATTTGATGAACACTTGTATGAGTCCCGACTCAAACTAAGGATCTGTAAAATGTTTTTTTTTTCAAAATTTAACCATAAGAAAACCGATAGGAAGGATACGATGTGTACAATCAGCTGGAGCCAAGGAAAGTAATTCCCCAAGATACCCACACTTGTTTTATGTATTGATAGAACTGCATGCTAGTATGTAGGCTAAGGATCTTTAGGAATTGCATGATAGAATTGCTTGATGTATGATGCTTGATAACCTAGGAGAGTTTCTTGTTATGCTATATGGAACTCATATTATTATTGTGGTTGCTTAGTGTATGCATCATAGTTATACATAACTAAGATTTTATATCCTGAGAATGTTTGATTTAGCCTTAATTCATGTTCCTTGTGTGGTTATGGGCTTAGGGTAGAATCAGCTATCAGACTATTTATCGAATCCAATGTTATGTATGATTAACATGCATGAGCAGCTGCAGGGTTAGTGGAAGTTTCATGAGTGAGTGGCGATGGATTGTAGCAGCCTAGCGTAAGGAAGGATTAGCCACTCTTGAGAGAATATGTATAGGATGTATGCATATCCAAAATGTTGGGCCTTGTGATCTGGTGGTCCGTGACAACCCCTTGAGACAAATACGGATAGACATGGACGGTAGTATGGGCCCGTACTACTAGAAGAACAGGATCCGTACGTGTGGAAACAAAGTCATGAACCCCATGGGTTTAGTAATTCCATAATATTGTAATTGTATGAATTGTGGCTTTTCTGATGTATTCCTGTTTGTTTCAGTATGCCGATCACTAGAGGCTCAGGATCCGAAACGGGTGGCCCTATGAGGCCAGGATCGACTTATGATGAGATTCGGGAGATCATCACCACTCAGGTGACCATGGCTGTTAGGGAGGCGATCCCAGAGGTTTTTGGGTCTATTAATACTATCATTATCGTGATGTTTGACGAGCTCTATGTTGTTGTCTCTATGGCTGTTGCTGTCGTAGCCACTGCAGTTGTTGCTGCTGCAGGAGTTTAGGGGAGAGGGTCTTTTCAGTACTATGACTTCAGCAACATGAAGCCCCTATATTTTATCAGGATCAAGGACCCAATTGTTGCTATGAGGTGGTTGTCCGATGTGGAGAGTTGTTTATTTACTTGTTCATGTCCGGAGGAGCAGAAGGTCAGGTGCGCCCTGAACCTTCTTCGCTTCAGGGTGAAGGATTGGTGGAAGCTAGTGACCAGTGCTTATTCTCCTGCGGAGAAATCCACAGTGACTTGGGAGCAGTTTTTAGAGATATTATGTACTAAGTATGTGTCACTGGTGGAGAGGGAGAGATTAGCCCAGGAGTATTTGTCATTGAGGCAAACGACAGTGTCGGTGACTAAGATCACCAAGATGTTTATAGAATGGGCCCTTTTCTGTCCTAAGTATGCTGCTTTGGAGTAGGTCCAAATGTCTCATTACTTGATTATGCTCAAGACGGAGATTCAAGAGTTTTTATCGAGGACCCCAGACGAGAGAGAAGAGAGAGATTAGGATTGAGACCCAGACGAGAGAGAAGAGGCAGACCCCAACTCAGTCACAGCCGGCATCGAAGCGGTTCAAGCCTGCTGATTCATGATCTAGGGGCCAGAGGCACCGCAGTTGTGGCAAGTGCGGGAAGGCGCATGTCGATCAGCTGCTGGGTACCTCAAATGTGGCAAGGAGAGGCCTTTTGCGAGTGATTGTCGTCAGCAGGACCCACCATCGAGTACAAGGACTTGTGATCATTATGATCAGGTGGGCCATATAAAGGCCCAATGCACTTTTCTTGCCGCTAGGTCCGCGCAGGCACCAACTACGGCTACTTTGTGGAATACGAATGGACGCTAGGGGAGAGCTGAGGCCCCGAAGGCCATGGGTTGGGCTTTTCAACTCACAGAAGAGGAGGCCAGGGCGGCGCCTGGCGTCTTTACTGGTATGTTTCCATTTATTATTCAGTCAACTTATTTTCTTATAAGCTTATGATTGTATTCCTGCTAGGCACTTTCTTAGTGAATTATGTGCATGCTCATGTGCTTTTTGTGTAACACCCTTAAATTTAGGATCCAAACATTTCATTTTTAAGTTAAACAATCATAAAACAAACCATTTCATTTTTCCCAAAACCATGAAAACATAAAATAGTTTAGTTGTGCAATCCCTGATACATATAAAGTCATCAACAGAGTCATAATCCGAAAATCACTAGTGCGGAAAATCCATGGTGTGATGTGATACGATCAAGCCGACCCTTTCCCCTTCGAGCTAGAAGTACCTGAAACAAAAACTGAAAACTGTAAGGACGAAGCTTAATGAGTTCCCCCATCATACCACACACCATACAACAAACATATTGTAAGGCATATCTGGGTGCCCGACCTATCCTGCTGAGCATAACTGGGTGCTCAACCTACCCATGCCAGACATACCAGGGTGTCTGACCTACCCCTGTCAGGCATACCTGGGTGCCCGACCTACCCTCTGGTTTATTTCAACCGGGTACGGGGACTATTTCACCCCTACCACTACCACATAATAACATACATGATCATACATAAATAGACTGTCAGGCATATTTGGGTGCCCGACCTACCCTCCGGTTTATCAACCGGATACGGGGTCTATTCAACCCCTTACGACTATCACATAATATCATAGCATACTAGCACATAAATCATAATAGATAGTGGAATACCAGACAATTATCACAAAGACAATCATCTAACTACAAACTCCTACTAGTGGGCCGGCCTTGGTGCCTTAGACCCACCGCTACCGGGAAGGTAACTCACCTCGCAAGGATGAATGCAGAATCTCACGACAAGAAATCTCTAACCGCTGCTCTGACGACTCCCCGAGCTATCATTACCACAATAACACTTAGTCAAAAACTAATAATCCTTCTTAGGGTAAAATGACCATTTTACCCCCGATCTAATTTGGCCAATAACTCAGGCCCAACACCATAACATGAAAGGCCCAAATCTAAATAGTCTTCCAAGCCCACTGGTGGCCCACCAATGGCCCAATTTTCCAAATTGGGCCCAACTGCCCAAATAGGCCTTAACTTAAGCCCAACATACTCTTAGCCCAAAATAAATAATTTCTAATGGCCCATTATGGCCCAAAAGGCTCAATACCATAAATCTCATTTCTAGGCCCAGAGGCCTTATTCCACAGTAGGCCATGAGGCCCAACAATCCAGGCCCAAAATTCTAGGGCCCAAAAGCCCATATTCGACACTTTGTATACGTACGCGCGGCGTACCTGGCACATACGCCCAGCGTACGCTAGCCTTTACCAGAAGCGGGAAGTTGACCCAATACGCGCGGCGTACCAGGGTGTACGCCCATCGTACTGGCCAGCTTCCTAAAGACTCCTCTTGTAACTTAATCCATTAACTCCTAACATCTAAAACATAGATCCAGGTCCTTTAAGACGTCCTAATCCATAAAGTTACAAACTTTATGTCTTTGCATGCATAGATGGGGGTTACAACATGATTTATGTCCTTAAGCAAACTTTGTGACCATCAAACACTTGCATGGTTGTGGCTTAACCATCAATGTCCGATTTTTATAACTCTAAATGCTTCCAAGAGCTCAAAAGGACAGCTCTTATGGTCTGGAACTACCAAGACTTAAGAAACCTCAACAATGGAGTCCGAAAGTGACATAAAACACCCCAAAACCAAATCTAAACATGCATTAGCCAAGTTTGAAGCTTGATACCTCAAATATGTCAGAAAAGGTGCCAAACTCATGGATCTACAAGCCCTTCTGACGTTCTTGTTCCTTCTTCTAACTTCCTCTTCTTCAAAACCAACAAAAATCACCCAAAATGCACCAAATTAGCTCAAAAAGCATGCAAGAAGTCTAGGGTTCGATTTCTACTCTTTAGGGACAGTGGAGGCTGAGGGAATGAGGTTTGGGACGGAGTTAATGTCTTTATATATGGTGCAAACCCTAAAATTTAGGGTTTGCAACTGGACAAGTTACGCCCAGTGTACGCCTGGGTACGCCTAACGTATGAAAGGCTTTCCCCCACTTCACGCCTCGCTCGTGTACGCCGTGCGTACACTATGTACGCCCAGCATACGGTCCTTCTCACAATAATTCATATTTAAACACTTAAATAGTTCAAGGGAAATACCTGGTGACTCGGTTGTTACAAATCTCCTCCACTTGTTTTAGACTTCATCCTCGAAATCTGCTACTGTTGCCGGGAATAACTCGAGGTAATGCTGCCACTGCACCTTTACGAACTCTACCCTCTTGTTCCTAAGATCCTTAGTCTTCCTGTCGAGAATGGCTAATGGTCTCTCGATGTAGTTCAGGCTGTCATCCACCTGAATGTCCTCTAAAGGAACCACTAAAGAATCATTGGCTATGCACTTCCGTAGCTGCGAGACATGAAAAGTGTTGTGGATCTGTCTAAGCTTCTCCGGAAGATCCAACCGATATGCTACCTTGCCCACCCGGGCTACCAGCCTGAAAGGCCCGACATACCTGGGGCCCAGCTTGCCCCATTTTCTGAAACGGATGATACCTTTCCAAGGTGACACCTTCAGAAGGACCATATCCCCGACCTGAAACTCCAAGTCCGATCAGCGTAGCTCTTCTGCCGACTCTGCGCCGTCTGTAGTCTACTTCGGAGCTGCTGGATCTTCTATGTGATCTTAAGCACCACCTCGGTACTCTCCAAGACCCTCTAGCCCATGTCACCCAAGCATATTGGGGTCCTGCATTTCCTCCTGTAAAACATCTCGAAGGGAGGACGTTCGATACTGGCGTGGTAGCTATTATTATAGGAAAACTCTGCTAAGGGAAGGTAGGTATCCCAACTACCA
This sequence comes from Lactuca virosa, assembly GCF_052849685.1. Taxonomy (NCBI): domain Eukaryota; kingdom Viridiplantae; phylum Streptophyta; class Magnoliopsida; order Asterales; family Asteraceae; genus Lactuca; species Lactuca virosa. The sequence continues at coordinate 41,384,704 of NC_136431.1, read as the reverse complement.
CCGAAGTCTAAAACGCACGCCCACAACATATCTTCCAAGGTCTGGATGGTCTGCTCGCTATGACCATCTGTCTGCAGGTGAAAAGCCGTGTTGAAGTGCAGACGAGTCCCCAACTCGTCATGAAATTTATTCCAGAATTTGGAAGTGAATCACACATCTCTGTCAGAAATCACAGAAACCGGCACCCCATGCCAAGCAACCACCTCCCTGATGTAAATATTTGCCAGCTTCTCGACCAAGATACTCTCCTGAATTGGTATGAAATGGGCGCTCTTGGTAAATCCATCCACAATGACCCATATCCCGTCAACTCCGCACGCCGTACGATGTAACTTCGTAATGAAGTCCATAGTGATTTCCTCCCACTTCCACGGAGGATATCCAATGGCTGCATTTTTCCGTGCGGTCTCTGGTGCTCTGCCTTGACTTTCCTGCAAGTCAAGCAACTCTCAACGTACCAGGCTACATCCCGCTTCATGCAGGGCCACCAATAGTCAAGACGAAGATCCCTATACATCTTTGTCGCCCCGGGATGGATAGAAAACCTGGATTTGTGCGCCTCCTCCATCAGAACCTGGAGCACACCCCCAAGATATGGAACCCACACTCTACGATGGAGTTTCAATAGCCTACAGCTGTCATAGTCGAAGGAGGAAATCTGACCCACAATACGCTTACTCTTCCGATGTTCCTCCTTCATAGCCTCCTGCTGAGCCTCCCAAATCTGCTCCAAAAGCGGAGTCATCACTGTCATCCTCAGATAGATATCTCTGATCGGGGCCGCGAATGCCTTGCGGCTAAGTGCATCGGCCACAAAATTAGCCTTCCCTGGGTGGTAGAGGATCTCGCAATCGTAATCCTTCACCACATCCAACAACCGCCGCTGTCTCATGTTCAGATTTGGCCGGTCCATCAAGTACCTCAAGCTCTTATGATCCGTGTAAATAGTATAACAGACCCCATATAGGTAGTGTTGTCAAATCTTGAGGGCGAAAACAACCGCCCCCAACTCTAGGACGTGCCTCGGGTAATTTGCCTCGTGAGGCTTCAACTGCCTCGAGGCGTACGGGATGACGTGCCCTCTCTGCATTAACATTGCGCCCAAAACCGAGATGGACGTGTCACAGTATGCTACAAAATCCTCCACGCCCTCTGGTAGGGCTAAGATTGGCTCCTCGCAAAACCTCTGTCTCAAAGTCTCGAAAGCCGCCTGCTGCTCAGGCCCCCAGCGGAAAGTCACCGACTTCTTGGTCAGTCGGGTCAGTGGTACCGCTATCTTGGAGAAATCCTAAGTTAATCTCCGATAATAGCCTACTAAACCGAGGAAGCTACAAATCTCGGATGGAGACCTCGGAACCTCCCATCTCATCACGGCCTCTACCTTGGCCAGGTCGACCAGTATACCGTACTGGTTGACGAGGTGCCCCAGAAACTGCACCTCGCGCAAGCAAAACTCGCACTTGGAGAACTTTGCAAAAAGTCTCTCCCTCCTCAGCGTCTCCAGCACCTCCCTCAAGTGCTCCTCGTGCTGCTCCTGCGTCTTGGAATAAACCAAGATATCATCAATAAAGACTATCACATTCCGATCCAGCATCGGTCTGCATACGCGGTTCATGAGATCCATGAACGCGTCAGGAGCATTGGTGAGCCCAAACGGCATCACCACGAACTCATAGTGACCATATCGATTCCGAAAGGTTGTCTTCTAATAATCCTCGTCTCTGACTCTCATCTGGTGGTAGCCTGAACGCAAATCGATCTTGGAAAACCAAGATGCCCCCTGAAGCTGGTCAAAGAGATCATCAATCCTCGGGAGTGGGTAACGGTTCTTCACCGTTACCTTATTCAACTGTCGGTAGTCTATACACATTCGATGTGACCCGTCCTTCTTCTTTACAAATAGGATCGGGGCTCCCCATGGTGAACTGCTCGGCCTGATAAACCCCTTGTCTAACAGCTCCTGCAGCTGTGTAGACAACTCCTGCATCTCAGGGGGAGCCAACTGATATGGTGCCTTAGTTATCAGAGCCGCACCTGGAACTAGGTCAATCCTGGACTCCACCTGACGCTCTAGAGGTACCCTAGGCAAGTCCTCCGGGAACACGTCCGGATACTTCCGCACAACTGGCACATCATCCACGGTCGCCTTACCCTCCTCCCGGATATCCATAACGTAGGCGACAAAACCTACACATCCCTGATGCAGGTAGCGTCTGGCTCTCGCTGCCGAACACATGATTGGTCCACGCTGCGGTCTATCACCCTCAATCACTAGCTCTCCCCCACTTGGGGTCCTGACCCGAACCAACTGCTGCTCGTAGTCGATCACCGCCCCATTAGGGATCAACCAATCCATGCCTATGATGACCTTGTTCCCACGTAAAGGAATAGGAACCAAATCCACGAGGTAACGCTCGTCATGCATCCTCAGTACACAATCTCTATAAACCTCTGATGCCCAAACGGACCGGTCATCTGTAATCTCGACCTCTAAAGGACAATCTAATGTGCCTGAGGACTCAGCAAACCTCTTGCTGAGTGCAAGAGAAACGAAAGATCGGGTAGCTCCCGAGTCAAATAACACCAATACTGGGATACCATTCACATGGAACGATCCTAAAACAGAATACATAAATCATAAATATCAAAACTGAAACATAGTAAAAGATAGGGAGAATAAACATACCCGTCACTACATCGGGTGCGACACGCGCCTCCTTGGCGGTCAGCTGGAAGGCTCGGTTCCTCACCACCGAAGCATCTGGCTTGCCTTGTCGGCCATCTGTGATCCGCAGGGTTGCTGGAGATGGCGCCACCACTGGCTCTCCTGATACCAATCTCGGGCAGTTTGCCTTTCTATGGCCCTTCTGATTGCAATGGAAGTAAATGAAGATTTATCTCTGAATGGTGGGGGTAGGGGCAATACAATCCCTGCCAAAGTGCCCAGTCATGCCGCACTTATAGCAACCCGATCCCCCAGCTCTGCAAACTCCCTCGTGTGGCTTTCCGCATTTCCTACAGCGGCTCCGAACCTCGTAGCCCTTCGACCTCGAGTCGAATCCCTTGGGTTTCTTTGCCAAAACCCCAGTCGTCTACCCAGTCTCCGCCTTCCTCTTCCTGATGTGATCTATATCAATCTCCCTCTCGCGCGCCATGGATATCATGTCATCCAGAGTCGGGCACGCTGAGTAACTAACATGTTTCCGAATGTCAGCTCTCAACATGTCATGGTATCGGGTTTTCTTTATCTCCTCATCACCCGTATACTAAGGCACCAACAAGGCCCTCTCCCTGAACTTGGTGGTAATCTCCGCCACTGTCTCAGTAGTCTGTCTTATATCCAAGAACTCCCTGGATAGCTGCTGGATGTCCACAGCTGGTGGAAACTCGGCCCGGAATCTGGTCAGAAAGTCCGACCAGGTCATAGCCTCAATGGCTGGGGCTCCCAAAGTGTCAGTGACTGCCTCCCACCAGTCTCTAACTCTCTCTCTCTCTCTCTCTCTCTCTCAAACAACCAGCAGCATACCTGACCTTCGACCCCTCAGGGCAGAAGCTCGTCAACTGTGCAGACTCGATGTCTGCAATCCACCTCCTAGCCACAATGGGGTCTTTCACCCCACTGAAGTCTGGCGCACCACATCCCCTAAAATCCATGAAGGAGATCGTGTGAGTCCCTGACTGGCCAGGTGCCATGTCACTCCTGAATGTCCTAAGGAGATCCTCCATCAGCTCAATGATACCCTCCTTGATCGACCCAAAAATCATCGGGGTCGCCTCAAGAATGCCTCTCGTAATATCGGATGCTATGAACTCGCACAATCCATCATCGACTGGCTCGGAACCCGTACCCGAACTTGTCCCAGACCCTGAACCTCCTGCTCCGTGACATATCACCACCATTCTGAAACAAAACACACAATCGTCAGGGTCATACATAACCTCGAGAGGTTTTACACATACTACAAGTTCCCTGGTTCTATCTCAGCCTTCCTTGACTCGAGTATGAATCCTCTGCTTTCAGTAGTACGAGCCCATACTACCTTCCACATCTATCCATACTTTCCTCAAGGATTGCTTTGACTTCACCAAGTCCCTTCTACTACTATTGCTTCCCATGCTAACCTCATCCTAGGCTTACCCTAGGGTAATCTCCAACCCACTCTCCGCCATCAGTTGCATAAGAAGTCCCTGCTACCTTTCCCTAACTAGCTCACAAATACCATTACATATTACTAAGACCAGATAATTCTTCAAATGAGAGGTCCTACCCTACAACGGTTAGACTCAGACGAGAGCTGCGCAATAGGTATAAACCTAACCTTCTGAAATTACTTAGTCCTCGTAATATGTAACTTAGCGTATTTGTTTACTAGTTAGTTAAAGATAACTAGAACTCCTAAAAGCACAAAGCAAGCAGCATTCGAGCATTGAGTAACCAAAACCAAGCATATCCTAATCAGGCCATCATATCACTGACTAATCAGTACTATCATGCACTTCAATAAGCTCATATAATAGGCATACAATGCATCATTCCTAGATCCTCAGCCCTAATCTAGCATGCAGTTCTCATACACATACATCAGGCATATAAGGCATCCTTCCTAGATCCTTAGCCCTAATCTAGCATGAAGTTCTCATAATCATATCATATATCATATCAAACATGTATGGGTATCTTGGGGAAACTTACTTGAGCTCGGCCGATTGCACGCATCACACTCCTTGTTCTTTCTGAAAACCCTTAATTTAATTTTTAGAAAAATTATTTTTTTTTCTTGTAAAAACCTTTCAAACCCTCGATTTGAGTCCATACACCCCCGAAGGTTGGTCCGAATCCCTCAAACCAAAGCTCTGATACCAACTTGTAACACCCTTAAATTTAGGATCCGAAAATTTAATTTTTAAGTTAAACAATCATAAACAAACCATTTCATTTTTCCCAAAACCATGAAAACGTAAAATAGTGTAGATGTGCAATCCCTGATACATATAAAGTCATCATCAGAGTCATAATCCCAAAATCACTAGCGTGGAAAAATCCATGGTGTGATGTGATACGATCAAGCCGGCCCTTTCCCCAGCTAGAAGTACCTGAAACAAAAACTGAAAACCGTAAGCACGAAGCTTAGTGAGTTCCCACATCATACCACATACCATACAACAAACATACTTTCAGGCATATTTGGGTACCCGACCTCTCCTGTTGAGCATACCTGGGTGATCAACCTACCCATGTCAAACATACCGGGGTGTCAGACCTACCCCTGTCAGGCATACTTGGGTGCCCGACCTACCCTCCGGTTTATTTCAACCGGTTCGGGGACTATTTCAACCCTACAACTACCACATAATAGCATACGTGATCATACATAAACAGACTGTCAGGCATATCTGGGTACCCGACCTACCCTCCGGTTTATCAACCGGATACGGGGTCTATTCCACCCCTACCACTATCACATAATATCATAGCATACTAGCACATAAATCATAACAGATAGTGGAATACCAAACGATTATCACAAAGACAATCATCTAACTACAAACTCCTAATAGTGGGCCGACCTTGGTGCCTTAGACCCACTGCTACCAGGAAGGTAACTCACCTCGCAAGGCTGAATGTAGAATCTCACGACAAGAAATCTCTAACCGCTGCTCCGACAACTCCCCGAGCTATCATTACCACAATAACACTTAGTCAAAAACTAATAATCCTTCTTAGGATAAAATGACCATTTTACCCCTTATCTAATTTGGCCAATACCTAAGTCCCAACACCAGAACATGAAGGGCCCAAATCTAAATAGTCTTCCCAAGCCCACTAGTGGCCCAATTTTTCATATTGGGCCCAACTCCCCAAACGGGCCTTAACTTAAGCCCAACATACTCTTAGCCCAAAATAAATAATTTCTAATGGCCCATTATGGACCATTATGGCCCAAAAGGCTCAATACCATAAATCTTAATTCTTGGCCTAGAGGCCTTATTCCACAGTGAGCCATGAGGCCCAACAATCCAGGCCTAAAAGCCCATATTCGACACTCTGTATGCATACGCACGGCGTACCTGGCACGTACGCCCATCGTACGCTGGCCTTGACCAGAAGCGGGAAGTTGACCTAGTACGTGCGGCGTACCATGGTGTACGCCCAGCATACTGGCCAGCTTCCTAAAGACTCCTCTTGTGACTTAATCCATTAAGTCCTAACGTCCAAAACATAGATCCAGGTCCTTTAAGATGTCCTAATCCATAAAGTTACAAACTTTATGTCTTTGCATGCATAGATGGGGGGTTAAAACATGATTTAAGTCCTTAAGCAAACTTTGTGACCATCAAACACTTGCATGGTTGTGGCTTAACCATCAAGGTCTGATTTTTATAACTCTAAATGCTTCCAAGAGCTTAAAAGGACAGCTCTTATGGTCTGGAACTACCAAGACTCAAGAAACCTCAAGAATGGAGTGCAAAAGTGACATAAAACACCCCAAAACCAATTCTAAACATGCATCAGCCAAGTTTGAAGCTTCATACCTCAAATGAGTTAGAAAAGGTGCCAAACTCATGGATCTACAAGCCCTTCTCATGTTCTTGTTCCTTCTTCTAACTTCCTCTTCTTCAAAACCAACAAAAATACCCAAAAGTGCACCAAGTTAGCTCACAAAGCATGCAAGAGGTCTAGGGTTCGATTTCTACTATTTAGGGACAGTGGAGGCTAAGGGAATGAGGTTTGGGACGGAGTTAATGTCTTTATATATGGTGCAAACCTTAAAATTTAGGGTTTAAGACTAGACAAGTTACGCCCAGCGTACGCTTGGGTACGCCCAGAGTACGCAAGGCTTTCCCCCGCTTCGCGCCTCGCTCATGTACGCCGTCCGTACACTATGTACGCCCAGCGTACGGTCCTTCTCACAATACTTCATATTTAAACACTTAAATAGTTCCAGGGAAATACCTAGTGAATCGGATGTTACAAATCTCCCCCACTTGTTTTAGACTTCATCCTCGAAGTCTGCTACTGTTGCCGGGAATAACTCGGGGTAATGTTCCCTCATCTCGTCCTCTGGCTCCCACGTCCATTCCGAGCCCTTGCGGTGATGCCACTGCACCTTTACCAACTCTACCCTCTTGTTTCCTCAGATCCTTTGTCTTCCTGTCGAGAATGGCTACTGGTCTCTCGATGTAGTGTAGGTTGTCATCCACCTGAATGTCTTGCAAAGGAACCACTGCGGAATCATCGGCTATGCACTTCCGCAGCTGCGTGACATGAAAAGTGTTGTGGAGAGGCTTTATGCCAAGTTCTCCAAGTGTGAGTTCTGGTTACGAAAGATCTAATTTTTGGGACACCTTGTCATTCAAAATGGGATTCTGGTATATCCTACCAAGATCGATGCAGTGATGCAGTGAGAGTTCCCGAAGTCCCCGTCTGAGATTAGGAGTTTTCTGGGTTTCGCTGGTTATTATCGGAGATTCATTCAGGATTTCTCCAAGATTGTTGTTCCTCTGACCCTCCTGATGAAGAAGGGTATGCTTTTTCATTGGGGGCCTCAACAGCAGGCTGCATTTGAGACTATGAGGAGGAGTTATGTGAGGCTCCGGTATTGACCCTCCTTGAGGGTGTTGAGTATTTAATGGTATTTTGTGATGCGTCGATCACATGTATAAGGGTGGTTCTCATGCAGAGGGATATAGTCATTACTTATGCATCCATGCAGTTGAAGCCTCATGAGATTAGGTATCTGACTCATGATTGGGAGTTGGGGGTAGTGGTTGTTTCCATCAAGATTTGATGGCATTATCTTTATGGGGTCTGTTGTACCATATACACGGATCACAAGAGTTTGAGATATCTTATGGATTAGCCAAATCTGAACATGAGGCAGCGCAGATGGGTTGACGTAGCCAAGGATTATGATTGTGGGATTCTCTATCATCCAAGGAAAGCCAATGTGGTCGCCGACGCTCTAAGCCGCAAGGCGGCTAGTATTCCTGTCTGAGAGCACTGTATGAGGATGAACATTGACTCCCCACTTTTCGATCTGATTAGTGAGTCTCATGCCGAAGGGGTCAAGAGAGAGAATTCGTGTGACATCCCTAATTTCACGACCCGAAAAGACCGATTTCGTTTATGCTTATAAAATACAATCATAGTAATATTTCAAAAGGTGTTGCAGAATTTGTTCCCAAAACAAAATATGATAAAAATTTATCAAAGCATTTCTTAAAGAAATGTATTTTCATTATATTACAAAACCTCGGGATGTCATGTTCCGATACAGACCAAAATCATAAACAGTACGATATAGGCCTTACAACAGTTATTTATATCTATTGGCCTATAATCCAAAATCCCTCGTCATCATCCAACTATGCTCTTGTTCCACTACGTGTAATATAAAAAGCTGAGTGGGTCAGGCTTGGGAGCCTGGTGAGCATATAGGGTTTTCAACCCATAATAAATAAATTTAATATGTTTAAACATCAAACAATAAACCCAATTTCCCATCCCCATTATCCTCTTTATTACCCCTCCCTATCGATCCTCACAACGACACGATCTATACTCTCAGATCTAAAATCAACCTCTTTACCTAATCCATACTCCTGGATCTAAAATTTACCTCACCTAATCTGTACTCCCGGATCTAAAATTTACCTCTTTACCTAATCCATACTCCCAGATCGAGTATGTTTGATTCATACTCCCGGATCAATAATTGTACCCATTCCATACTCTCGGACTAGGGACAGTTAACTATGTCTTAATCTATACTCCCAGATTAATAACAAATAACTATGACTTAATCCATACTCCCGGATTAATAACAAATAACTATGTCTTAATCCACACTCCCGGATTAATAACAAATAACTATGTCTTAATCCATACTCCCGGATTAATAACAAATAACTATGTCTTAATCCATACTCCCGGATTAATAACAAATAACTATGTCTTAATCCATACTCCCGGATTAATAACAAATAACTATGTCTTAATCCATACTCTCGGATTAATAACAAATAACTATGTCTTAATCCATACTCCCGGATTAATAACAAATAACTATGTCTTAATCCATACTCCCGGATTAATAACAAATAACTATGTTTTAATCCATACTCCTGGATTAATAACAAATAAATATGTCTTAATCCATACTCCCGGATTAATAACAAATAACTATGTCTTAATCCATACTCCCGGATTAATAACAAATAACTATGTCTTAATCCATACTCCCGGATTAATAACAAATAACTATGTCTTAATCCACACTCCCGGATTTATAACAAATAACTATGTCTTAATCCATACTCCCGGAATAATAACAAATAACTATGTCTTAATCCATACTCCCGGATTAATAACAAATAACTATGTCTTAATCCATACTCCTAGATTAATAACAAATAACTATGTCTTAATCCATACTCCCGGATTAATAACAAATAACTACATCCTATCCATACTCTCGGACTAAGGACAATTGACTAAGTCTAATTCGTACTTTTGAAAAACATCTACAGTTTACGAGCCTGTTAACGTTCCACTGGACTGTCTAGATAAGTCTGTGGTCGTCTTCTATATTCCGCTAGATGACTGGAACATCATCAACATCGAGACCTCTCATTATTTTATTTCATCATACGCCAACTATTTCATCTACCCATGTTATACCCAACATATTTATAGATAAGAATACATATACAGTTTAAAACCTGTATAAAACATTCATTCAACATCCATTTCAAATAAACAAACAACATATATACACATGGCACGTATTTTATATAAAATACTTCATATCTATGTGTAAGATGAAAGTGACTATACACTCACCTTATAAGATGGTGATTGGACAACACTTCGTCCCTTAGAACAATCTTTTTCGATGAAACCGGGATGTTTTCTAAAAAATCGGGCTCTGCGCGGCCAGAGTTTCGACTCGAAAATATTATTTTATCGGGGTCTGTGGGTGCTCCGAGGCTTGCTTCGGGTGTGAGGGTGATTCTCTAGACTTTGGGGGGTGTTAGGATAGTTTGAGGGACGAAAGAGAGTGAAAGAATATGAAAATTGTAAACAAAATTCGGAGAACTTCGCTTTCTATTTATAGTATCCTAAGTTCAGCATTACGCTGGGCGTAAATTTCATGTACGCGGGGCGTTCTGGCATATGATGTTCTACGCTAAGCGTACCCTCGTACGCAGGGCGTACGAGGTAAACGTGGCTTGTGTTCGGTTCTTGTCCCTCGGACGTGTCTAGCGAAGGAAGGGTGATGTGGCTGACTTCGGATCGAATACGTGCGAAGTACGATGGGCGTAATCTTTATGTACGCTGGGCGTACTCCTTCGGACTAGCCTCGAAGTTTGTGCCTAGAACTTCAAAAATCCATATCTTTCGCATACGAGCTCCGTTTTTGGCGTTATTTATATCCACACGTAGGTGAGACTATGCTCTACAACTTTCGTTTAGACTCGGTCGGCTAATTTTGAATTTATTTTTAAAGTTATATTTTTAACAGTCCGGGACATGAAAAGTCCGTTAAAAATTCATAACTTCTTCATCCGACGTCCGTTTTCATCTATCTTTTTACCGTTGAACTACTATCAACAAGATCTTCGATTCTCGTTTAGGTTGTTTCGGCTAATAATCACTCGATCTAAAATTCGAGTGTCGGGCTGCATACTGCTTAGTCGAAACTTAGAAAAATCATAACTTCCTCATATAAAGTCAGATTTGGGCGTTCTTTTTATGCACACTCTCGGTTTAACGAACACTACGACTTTAGTTTAGATCATTAATGCTAAAAAGCACTTATCAGAAATTCACTTTTTACGTCGCACAACGTCGTGCCGGTTTTGTCGCGAAACTTCGACAGGTCATAACTTCTTCATTATAACTCGGATTTCGGTATTCTTTATATCCCCAGAATCCTTGTTTCAACCACTACAAATTTATTCATAGATATCGGGTTCATCTAATATTTATTTTCGATGCTTATTTTTATCCTTAACTTATTAAATCGTAATAATTAAGTATAAAACATATAATACTCAAATAATACATCTTATTATTTCAAAACAAACTACAAAGGTTGACCTAGACTATTACATCATCATTAATGACTAGCCTAAAAACATGAGCATTACAATTCTCTCCCCCTTACAATGATTTCGTCCCCGGTGATGAACCAATGAATCGAGTATAAAATGAATCAGAGTTAAAATTGAAGTAAGAATGTGAGATTGAACAACACATGTAAATATGATCTTGTTTCAGGTCTATTACGCTTTCGAATGTTTACAGAGTACAAAGACAGGTTTGTAAAAACTCTTATCTTATTCTAGTAAATATCCCTATTTATAGGAAACAGAAAGCGTACAAAAAATATACTAAGGCATAGACACTTAAGCTTCGTATAAAAGCGCCTTAGTTAAATAGATTACAGAACATACGAAGAGTACAAAACACACTTCGACTAATGAAAACATATTTGACCCTTACAATCTCCCCCTTTGTAATCATAGTCGAACATCTTAATTTGTAAGAAGCTGGATGGAATACAGCATCACTCTTTGAATTTCCGTGTACCAGGATATTATCTTCTTTAGCTCTCCCTTATCTCCTTCATTGTTCTTCTTACAATGATTCATACGAACAATTAAGTTCGTATATTGAGACGTTGCATATCTCTCCACTTCGCATGCCTGGAACAAGAAACGTTTTGCTTTTCCAGCCTTGTCCTTTCCTGCGAAGACTAACCCAAAAGGCTTCAAGCAGATTTCCCCATCAGCATACTTTTTCAAATCAGCTTGAGTCTTCGTAGGTGCCATTGGAGCTTTTATTTCCATACCTTTAGCTGTAGCTAACTCCACATCAGTTAGAGCCAAGCACTCATAATAATTTTCGATGAAAATCTTGATGTGAGCAACCCCAAGCTTAAATTCATCAGGTTCAGTGTTTTGAAGATATGAAAAAGATTTGACTTTCAGAATCAATGCAACTTGTATAAGATCATACAAGTTCATTAATGGAAAATTTGTAATTGTGAAATCGCAAATATTTCCATTTGCCCTGGCCACCACCTATTTTATATTTTGGACTGTGTTTTCGAACACCACATCCTTCTTCATACTGATAACTTTCTTGATCTTCACCAAAGACCAAACTTCCTCAAGGGATTTCGCAAGAACAACGTGAAATCTAATCTTCATTTGAGTGCCATCATCCTTCACTTTGAAATTTCCTTCTGCTTTGAATTGTGGCATGATGAACATCATCTCATTCACTGGAAAGTCAAGCTGACTTGTATCAGTATTTGTAACCATATAACTCTGCTTTGGTTTCTTCTCAAACGAATAGATATGATTATATGCAACCTTGGCTTCAATTGTTTCGTAATTGTAGTGTTTGGACGGATCACCTTTATCCATACCCTTAGGATCACTAGCACGTTGAGTCATTATGCTTTGTATCAACCTTAGCCTTTCAAGTTCAGCTTCTGCTTCAGCTTTCTTTTCTTCTTTTGACTTTTCCACAACTTTAGTTTTCCCTTTATCTTTCGAAGCTGAATCATCTATTACCTCTTTTGTTTTCGAACCACTCCCACTAGTATCAGCAGATTTACCAATCACAGTTCCTTTTGAAATTGGTCTTGTAATTGGCATAGTTGTTACAACTGTTGAAGTAACCAGCTCAGCAGATGCTACGATTGGCTTCGTTGTTGGGATCTTCGAAGAAAACACCTTTCCCACAACCTTCGCATCTTCACCACCAGCCTTCGTATCTTCAACTTTTCTTTCTCCCCCTTGCACCCCTGTGAAAACAGGTGGGACATCTGTTGTTGGTAGAAGGCTTGATATACGAGAAGGAGGGGCCAGTTGCTTGTGTAAAATAGCTTCGAATTGTGTGAACTTCTGAGATAAGAATTCTGGAGTAATCAGAGAAGACGAAACTGGCTTGACAGATAGATCTTTTAACTCCTTCAGCAACGTAATCACTTCCATAAAGTTTTTACTTTCCATTGTAGAAAGTTGAGTAAGTTGAGGACTCATACTTTCGTACAACTTGACAAATTTCGTGACAGCATCACAAATAATGTCAATCTTCTGATTCAGAGACGCATAATCCTGTTGGACACTAGCAATCTCTTTTTGCATATCTTCGCGAAGTTTATGAATCTGCAAATTAACATCCTCCCTGACTTTCTTAACTTCCTGAACAAAGAGAACATGTCTTTCCTTTGCAACTGTCTTCAATTCTTTCAAGTCTCCTACAAACTTCGAATTTTGAGAATTTATTCGTAGCTCATTGTTTTGATCAATATGATCAACCTTCTCCAAAATTCTCGACTCCGAGTCTCTAACCATCCCAGAGACTTTACTCACTACCTTGGCTTCGAACATTTTCAACATTGTATCAACTTCCAAACTCGAAACCGACGAACCACCCCCCAGATCAGCTTGAGATTGAATTATGGAATTCAACTTCGTATTCAAAATTTTAAACTGCTTCATCGTCATCAGCATATGATCTGGAAAATCTTCTTCTTCGTCATCAAACTCTAATTCATCAAACGTGCCTCCAAAACCCTCGTTGTCAGTTTCGGTTTCCATAAAATGGTTTCTTGAACAGGCGAATTAATTTTGGGTGGATCAGTGGATTGAGAAGAAAAAATGGAAGTAAAGGGTTGATTGATAATATTTTCGAATGTAGATGAATCAGTGGTTGAAGTAATTGGAATGATGTGTGGAGGTAAAGAAACAATATTTTCGAAGGCAATGGAAGTAGGATGGCCTTGATCTTCTTTCTTCGAATCTCCTTCACCCATAGTCACATTTGCATCCGTATCTGATACGTTTGCCGTGATGCCCGAAGTTCGTACCTCCTCATGAACTGATTTGGCAACCGAGACTTCGGGTGGTATGACTATTGTCTGCTCAGGAGTTGAACTTTCTTTGTTAAGATTTGCTTCTGGTGTTTCAGGAATTCGTTCATCTTCATCTTCTGTGGACGCAGTGGAGATCATAAGCTTTCTTGTCTTCTTCTTTTTCTTCTGTGAAAGATGTTTGGCCATATCTTCAGCCCTTCGTTTCTTTGACGATGGAGAAACAGGTGCTGGTATTGCACGCATTAAGACACCTTGATGAGTAACCTGAGGCTTTCGTACCACGTTAGGTGTTGGAGACTTGCGTATATGCGTAGACTTCATTTTTATTCTTCGAAAAACACCGGTCTTCGAAGGAATGAGCACTTTCTCTTGAGTATCTTCAACAACATGCTCAATCAATTTAGTCTCAGCAACAGATACTTCATGTACCACTATCTCTTCAACTGTAATTGACTTCTTCTTTGAAGATTCCATGACTTTCTTTTCAGAAGAACCTGGTTCATTCTTCTTTGAGCGCTTGGATTTCTTCTCTTCTCTTGGCAATAATTTCCCAGTTTCAACATTAGAATCAATATTTTTCAAATAAGCCAGCAAGACTGAATTCGTAGGATCAACTCGTTTTAGCATAGCATCAGGAATACGACCCCAAAGGGAAACTCGTCAGCATTATCTGTGACATCCTTCGGATAGTGGTATGTCTGAAAAACAGCTTTTTCTTCATCATTGGGTACCAAAATCCCCTCCTTGTTGTAGAAATATTGTAGAATCAAGCTCCAGTACCTCGCACACGAAATACCATGAAGAGCATTCGTGTTTTCTACACTCTTTTGGAATTCCTTCCATAACTGTGTAGAATAATCCACTTGAAGATCATAGTATAGCCCAACAACCATGGCATATACCTCCATTCGTCCTTTATCGAGACCAACAGTTCTACCAGTTAAACACCTCAGAAAAATACCAAATAAAAAGTTCTAGATACTAGGAAGACCAGATTTCTTGAAATCACTGATCTTGGATAATTGAGGTTGATAACCCATCTCATTGAACATATGTACAATTTGAGGGAATGAGAAATCAACATATGGTGGTGAATTTGGAATTTCATGAATTTGGCAAAAGAGTTTCTTGGACAATCTGACTTTTTTGTCATTTACCAAATTGAAAGTAATGGCATCAAAAGCTTTGGTGTATGTAGCTGTTGATCCTGCTTGAGAAAGCCATGACATCGAAACTGAAAACGAACTGAACATTGCCTTTGACAGAACAGAACTCTTCAAAGCAACAACTAACATCTTCAATTCTTCAGGGTATTGAGAAACATCGGCCTCCACTTGATAGTTTGTTCCTTGAATCTTCATAATCGGTAATGAAGACACAACATCAGTGGTTTGAGAAGGGTCAACATCGACATGAGCAGAAGTCGCCATTGTTAGGGTTCGAAAGCTTTGAAGATCATAGAGAATTTGGAATTTTTCTTCTGAACGCATAAACCGATAATAGACTCTTGTATCCCCTTTTATACGTAACCCTGGAGTTTGAATTTGAAGCGGGATGTGCATTTAATAAGATCCGACGTGGCACCTTGAAAGTCGGACCACTACTCTGTAAAAGTAGCCATGCGTCAAAAAGTAACTGTCACTTCTCCTTGAAACCCGGACAGAATACCATACGTCATTGAAAAACAGCCTGTATTGTTTGCCCCAAGAAAATTGTAACCGTCAGAACCCTTCGGATGAAAGTAAGGCTCTTTAACTTTTGGGATGAAAAGCGAAGTCATATGCCAAATGTTTGAAATCATCAGCCTGAGTTGGTATTACTCAGAACCTCAAGGATTTCGTGAGTGCAGTGTTCCAAAGAATTTAGACGAGAAGCAATAATAAGAAAAATTTGGGATACTGTGATGTCAAAATATCAATTTGACACAAAGGCAGATAAAACCCCGGGCAAAGATTGCTTCGTTAATCATCAAGAGAGATGATCAACAGCTTGTGTATGTTCCCGTGAAATACAATCGATTACTTGTAGAGAAGTATCGAAGGGCTTCTTTTATAAGGCTTCATGGGTAGCTATAAAAATTTCGTTACATATCAACCTAAACATAAGGTGATAAATTGTAACAGAAATTACTTGTTTGACCAGTGTAGTCAGTGACAAGTTTGCTTTGAAAAATTTTAAGTGACTTTGGTTTTCGAATGAAACTCACACGGAAATCATATTCATAAAAAAAATTTGTGCTGGATCTTGTTGGGTAACAAACATCATGGGTTTCGAATGTTTGATCAAGACCACTCATACGAAATAAATATGATTTGGAGTTTCGAATTTGGGTACTGAAACAAATGTTTCCTTAAAAGTTTAGAAAATTGGGTTTCACTTTCATCACGATCTCATGATGTCAAATCATAAACACAGATTTTTGATATGTCTAAGTTTCGATTGGTTTTATCAGAGACCTCTAGGACATATGTCTTCGTGTGTGATCGTGTAAGAACTTTTTGGATGAAAAAGATTGATGTAAGACACGAAATGTACCTCTGTTATCTTTGGACAAAACAGTAAACTCTTAACTCATTGTGAGAAGAGTCAGGTAGCTCAGGAGACTAATGTGAATACAAGCCTGATTGGGAAGAAATTTTCGTATAAAGGATTTCATTAAGGCTTTCGTACACACACATTGAGTCAATGGAGGCTTTGGACAACATACTGCAGCATGCTTCTAGGGACAACTTAACTAGTTCAAAATATTAAAAAATTTAAAGATTCGTATGATAGATATACCTGACCCTAGAACTGCAAGCATTATCCACTGTGTATCATCATGAATATCTGCAACAAAGTACTAAAAAGAAATAAGAAACAAAATATTTTTGTTGTTTTGATTTTTCGAAAATAAAGAACGAAATAAAGAGAAAATCTTTTTGATGTTTTTGATTTTTCGAAAATAAAGACAGAACAAACGAAAATATTTGTGGAATTTTGAAGTTTTCGAAAATAAAATGACAAAACAAATTAAAATCTTTTTGGATTTTTGATTTTCCGAAAATTAAAAGACAAAACAAACGAAAATCTTTTTGGAATTTTGATTTTTCAAAAATTAAAGGACAAACGAAATGTACTTGTTGCAAATACACGAAATTTTATCAACCCCTGAAAAGTGACAAATTTACGAATTCGAAGGGGTCGAAGCGTTGACTATGAACAGTAACCTCTGAACGCTGAATGACATTGATTTGTCTTTTATTCAGCACCTCTGAATCATTCCTGGTCAACCATCATTCTCCTTTTTCGCATGGAACAGAATTTCCATCGATCATTCCAAGTCCTTCTAAAATTTTTACAAAGGATTTTTCATCTAAAGGTTTCGTGAAAATATTAGCTAATTGATCAGTTGTTTTCACGAAATGCACTTCAATATTTCCATCCTCCACGTGATCCTTGATGAAATGATAACGAAGAGCTATATGTTTAGTCTTC
The DNA here is from genome assembly GCF_052849685.1 of Lactuca virosa. Lineage (NCBI taxonomy): Eukaryota > Viridiplantae > Streptophyta > Magnoliopsida > Asterales > Asteraceae > Lactuca > Lactuca virosa. The sequence goes on along the minus strand of NC_136431.1, from coordinate 41,367,332 downwards.
GAATGCTGCACAGGATTATGACAAATTCTTATATCACTTTGAGAATCACAATATAATGGAATATTTCTCATATTAATTGCATAATCACTCCATTGACTTTGGATCCATATAATTTGTGATGTGCAAGCAGCAGCAGCCACATATTCTGTTTCAGCCGTTGAAATTGATACACATGTTTGCTTTTTCGACTGCCAGCTCACCAATTTGCCATCGAGCAATTGACATCCGCCACTTGTGATCTTTCTATCAAGATTACAACCACCCAAGTCTGCATCCGAATAAGCTTGAACAAAGAACCCAGTTTTCGAAGGATACCACAATCCTAACGAAATTGTTCCCTTAAGATAACGAAAGATATTCTTCACAGTAGTGAGATGTGGTTCTCGTGGATTTGACTGATACCTAGCACAATTACACACAGAGAACATAATATCAGGTCTACTAGCTGTAAGATAAAGTAATGAACCAATCATGCTTCTGTAAAGAGTTAGGTCAACTGTAGGTTTATCTAACGAAGGTGTCAACTTTATGCCAGTTGCCATAAGAACTCGCAACTTTGTGCTATTCGTCAATCCAAACTTCTCTAGAAGATTCTTCGTATATTTTTCTTGATTAATAAAAATTCCTTCTCTGCTTTGACGAATATCCAGTCCAAGAAAATTATTGATTTTTCCCATCATGCTCATTTCGAACTTACTTTTCATCAGATTTTCGAATTCTCTAGACAAGGCAGGGTCAGTTGAGCCCAAAATAATATCATCAACATAAATTTGAACAAGCATTAGATGATTCCCAACTTTCTTTCGAAATAATATGGGGTCAACAGATCCTTGTTTAAATTTAGATTGCTTCAAAAATGAAGTAAGAGTTGCATACCATGCTCGTGGTGCTTGTTTTAATCCATAAACTGCCTTATCTAAAATATAAACATGATCAGGATGTTCTTCATTAATAAAACCTGGGGGTTGTTCCACGCAAACTGTTTCTTCAAGCTCTCCATTTAAAAATGCACACTTCACGTCCATTTGATAAACATCAAAGTCTTTGTGAGCTGCATAAGCCAGAAATATACGAACAGCCTCGAGTCTTGCGACAGGGGCAAAAGTTTCTTCATAGTCGATTCCTTCTTGTTGTGAATATCCTTTAACAACAAGTCTGGCTTTGTTTCGAATGATATTTCCATCTTTGTCGGTTTTGTTTTTGAAAATCCATTTTAAACCGACAATCGAAACATTTTCAGGTTTATGAATTAATCTCCAAACCTTGTTTCGTTCAAATTCAGACAATTCAGATTGCATCGCAACAACCCAATCTGAGTGTTCCATTGCAACCTTAACTGTCTTTGGTTCAATTTTAAAGATGAAAACATTGAACATGCAAAATTCTTGATGAGTATTCAATACCTCATTCTTTGCACGAATTTGAGCTCTTGTTAAAACACCCTCTTGTTGATTCCCAATTACTTGATCCTTCGGATGATCTCTTGTCCACTTTTCCATTGGTGGATAAGCTGGATCAAAGTCCAAAGGTGCATCTTCGTATAAATCATCATTCTCTGAACCTGCAATCGAACAAACATCATTAAAATCATTATTATTTTCATTATATTCTAAATGCTCCCCCTCAACATTATGCTCCCCCTCAACATCAGCATCCAATCTCTCATTCTCCCCCTCGAAAGAATGCTCCCCCTCAACAAGAGTGTTCGAATCCAAGTGTTCCCCCTCCACTGGATTATTTTGCATACTTTTGCATATCTCGTGAGAAGTTGATGTTGAATCATCAGTAAGCTTTGTTAATTCAGGGAGATGATTATCATTGGCATTAATTTCAGCATCAACAGCATGATCTGAAATACCAAAAATTAAATCATAATCAATATCCAACGTTTGTGAAGTTTCAGATTCATCTTGTATTTCTTTTAGAATATGATGATTTTCAAAATGCGTTTCAGTTTGTTTAATATAGTAATCATCAAATGTAAGATTAAAAGTTTCTTCCACTTTTCGTGTTCTTTTGTTCAACACACGTCATCAAATGTAAGACTGAATTATGCGAATATCCCAAGAAAATCCCTTCATCTGCTTTAGCTTGAAATTTTGTAAGATTATCCTTGAGATTCATAATAAAGCATCTGCATCCGAAAACATGGAAAATTTTCACATTAGGTTTTCGATTGTTGAGAATTTCGTATGGAGTGATATTAAAACGCCGATGGATGAAAGATCTGTTTTGAGTAAAACATGCGGTGGATACTACTTTAGCCCAAAGGTATTGTGGAAGATTCGCATATGCCAGCATAGTCCTTGCTGCTTCGTATAGAGATCTATTTCTTCGTTCAACTACACCATTTTGTTGTGGTGTATATGGAGACGAAAAATTATGCGAAATTCCTTTGACCACCAAAAATCAATCAAGAACATTGTTCTTAAATTCAGTTCCATGATCACTCTTAATTTTTCGAACAGTCTTCTTCAACATCGTTTCCATCTTTTTGATAAAGTCAATCATGATTTGTGCAACTTCAGATTTAAGTCTAAGAAAATAAACCCACGTGAATCTTGAAAAGTCATCAACAATTACTAAAATGTACCGTTTCTTGTTGAGTGTTGAAACTGTCGATGGACCACACAAATCAATATGTAAGAGCTCCAGTGATTCGACAATTTTCGAATCTATCGTAATCGGATGACCTTTTTTATGTTGCCTGCCAACTTCACAAGCTGCACATAAAGAATCATTATCAAATTTAAGTACAGGTAAACCACTTACCAGATCTTGTACAACAAGTTTGTTGATGTTTCGAAAGTTGAGATGTGAAAGTCTTTGATGCCAAAACCAACTTATGTTTGATGAAGCTTTCGAAAGAAGACATACAACAGGTTTGCCTACTATCGGATTGATGTCTAAAGTGAACATGTCACCTTTCCTTTTTGATTTGAGCAAAACTTCTTTTGTGTTGACATTCGAAATGATGCTTCCCTCTTCGTTGAAAAGAACTTGATTGCCAGTGCCCACAACAAGTTGTGAAACACTTATCAAGTTATGTTGAAGACCTTCAACATAAGCAACACGATTCACTGTGAATTGTCCGTTCGTGATCTTCCCATATCCTTTGACTTGGCATTTTTTATTGTTACAAAATTTCACAACTCCAGCATTCTTTATGCTTCGAAAATCTCGTAAATTCTCCTTCTTCCCAGTCATGTGACGAGAGCAACCACTATCAATATACCACTTGTTATCGTATTGCTCGTCACATAGTACCTACAATCAGTGAAAAAATTTAGGTACCCAATGTTGTTTGGGTCCTTGGAAATTAGATTTCAATTTCGAATGTAATGAAGAACTTTTAACCCAATCACAAACTTTGGTTTTGAGACTATCAATTAAGTTCACATCATCATTTAAAGGAACCGAAACATAAGATTTTGATGGTTTCGGATGTTCACTGACATTACCCTTCGTATTCTGAGTTTGTGATTGTACATTCTTTGCTTTCACTACTGGTTTCCATGCTTTGACTGATATGTTCGAATCCTTAGAAGATGAACTTCCGTTTGATGAAGTATTCACATACTTTTCATAGGCTTTGTGAATTTGCTCCTTTGAAAATGTACTTGACTGATACATTTTTCCTTTGCCTTCAAGCCAATGATCAATAATCTTCCTTGAAGTTATCCCTTTTTCATGTGAAATTTTCAAAGTTTGTTTCTTCGTGTGATTAGGAAAATTTGGCTTTTGAGGAATGTAATCAACTTTTGGTTTCGTTAGAAAAGATTGAGCATAAGATGTATTAACAGTCGATTTAAAATGTTGACGTTGAGATAATATTTGTGGTGGATTTCATTCATTTGAAAATTTCCTTGGAATAGTAGTTTTTGAAACTTTTGAAAACTTTGGTTGTGTATTCACTTCAGACCTTGAATGATTTGATTGAGATGAAGGTTGTTTATTTGTTGAAAAAGATGAATTTTTAGCTTTGAAAACATTTTTGGGTAATTTTGATTCAGACAAATATTTATTTGTTTGAGCGGGATTTTTCTTTTTGTCTGAAAAAGTTGCTGAATTCACAGTCTTAACAGGTTTTGTCGTTTCCTTTGACATCTTTTGAGACTCAATTGTCTGCCAAAATATTTTCTTCCTAGCTTGTCGTTTTGAAATGTTATTTTCTTTCAAAAATTTGTCAATTTGATCTTTGAATTCCTTGGAGTTTAGTTTGACAACATTTTCATTTTTCACTACAACTGGTTTTGAAATTTCTTTTTCAATTTTTGATTTTTCAACCCATTTTCTTTGTGGTTTTTGACGTTGAAAAACGTACAAATTCTTTGTTAGGTTGTTTTCAACTGTGCTTTGATTTGCGAAGAAACCTTCATCTGTTGTGTTCAAATTATCTTCTTCAACTAACTTCTTTAATTCTGGTTTGACATTCTCAACATTTCCAGTAGTTACGAACACTTGATTTGGGAAGATGACATCATCTGTACACTTGAAATTTGAATAAACCACAGTATTCGTTTCAAGAAAGTGAGCACCTTGTTCATTCATCACCTTTTCGAACTTTTGTGTATCACCATACACTTGATCAACCACAATTCGAGGAATTTCTTCTTCCTTTGAAGATTTCTTTTTCTTCAAAATTTTCTCTTCATTTTCATCATCGCTATCATCAGTTTGACTATCTCTGATGTCCACGAAGTCCAAATCACAAACTTTTGAAGTTGAGGGTTTATCAGTTTCTATCTTAACCATCAAGTCCTTAACTTTTTCTTTCCCTTTAGATGTTGATGCAACATTAACAATAGACAACTGGGAACAATCAACATCCTCAAGATCACTAATTTCACTAATATTGTCAGAATTATCTTCAATATCAGCAAAATTAGATTGAGAATCAGATGTTGAATTCTCAGTCTTTTTCAAAATTTGGATTTGTTCAGATTTAGTAAAAGTATCATTCACAATGTTAACTAATTCATTCGTATCAAGACATTCATCAATTTTGACAATTCCATATTTATATTTGTCATCAGGAACTTTGTCAAATTCAGCTATCATCTTCTCACAATCATACGAAACATTATCTACCTTAGCTCTTTCGTATGCTAGAAAAGGCAGTAATTTTCTATGTTGCTCTTTACTTATTTCACATGAATGATGTAAATCAGTTAATTTTCCATATAGTCTCTTAGCAGAATTACAGTATATGTTTCTTTGTGCTAGCAGAATTTTGACTTCATTTGATAAAGTATCCCTATCACACATAATGTTCGTTATCTGTAATTCTAAACAATCAACTTTACTTATTTTCATGTCTAATCACTTTTTGGTCTCTAATAACTCCATGGACAACTTGTTGGCATCATTGCTAGCAGACACAACCATTGAATCAAAATAAGTAACAGTCTCATCAAAAGATATTAGTTCAGAGTCATAAGCATGTTTAGGAATATTAAAAGATTTGAGAATATTACGTACCTTTGTCGTCATTGGAGATTTGTCTGCTGCCATGGATACGAAGCATCTACCTTTCACTTCGAATTCCTCTTCATCTGAGTCCTCCTCCATCTTCGCATACATTGCTCCATGTGTTGGATTCCTCATCTCTTCATCGTCTGATCCAGATGACCAGATTTGATAGGTTCCATCTTCCTCCTGTTCACCCCTTGCAACCAGCGACAAATTCTTAGCTTTCGCACGAACCTCCTCAAGCTTCTCTGCGTAATAAGCCTCATCTTTTACTTTATTCTTCCTCTCATCCTTCTTTCGAAGTATACAATCATTCGCAAGATGATTGGCTCCATTGCAATAATGACAATCTACTCCAGAATCACCTTTCAGCTTCTTCTCACTCTTCCCCTCAGACACCTTCGAATCTTTCTTCTAAACCTTCTTCTTCTTCTCCTCAAGAACAGTTTTACTCACAGCACTTCCTTTCACCTCAGCTAGCTTAGCCTTCGGATTGAACGGCTTTTTGAAAAACTTCTTAACACGATTATTCGAGTAAAATGCTATTGCCTCATCATCCGAATTCATGATGAATCCCTCTTCTTCCTCTGAATCACCATTTTCAGCTTCTTTCTCAGATATCTTGGACACAAGTGCCAATGGACCTCCTAAACTCAGCTTCGATTCCTCAGCCATTTCATTAACCTCACTTTCATGTATCTTCAACTGATTGTACAGATCATTGAGAGATGATGTATCAAAACTTTGCTGATTCTTCACCATCATACTCACGGTTCTCCATTCTTTTCGAAGACCCATCACAAAGATGAGATTGAATTCCATTGAAGTCCTGGTGATTCCATAGCGATTGCAACGGTAGATTAACTCATTCAGACGATCATAGTACACTTCAATTGTTTCACCTTCTTTTTGTCTGAAATCTTTCAGCTCAACCAAGCACTGTTTGACTGAATTGATTTTCGTCTTCTCACTTCCTTGAAACTTTTCTTTCAGATTGTTCCAGATCTCCTTAGCAGTTGTACAACTCCTTACGTAATTGTACACAACTGGAGGTAAAGCTCCTCGTAATTCCCTCATACATCTCTTCTCCAGTTTCTTCAGACGATCATTTTGATTTTCAACACCAGAACTTGCAGAAGATGATCCAATTGCTTGAACATTCTCCGGAGGATTGACATTTCCAAAAATACATGACCATAATTCTTCATCAAGACCATTCAGATAATCCTGCATACGATCAGCCCACTGATCATAGTATTCAGGGATTAGCATTGGAATTTTGGTCGATGATCCTAATATATGAGAAAACGAGGTCATAGAATTGAGATTGAAGCTCACCATTGTTGTACGGAAGATGATTTTGAGAATTTTGAAGAAAATTTGAAAATTTAAGAACAAACTAGTTGAATCAAATCGGAATTATAAGAAGAACACTCGATTCAACAATTCAAATGCAGAATCGAATCACAAACTAAAATCTAGACAAATTTTTCACTATCAAAAAGTGCAGAAACTTTGGAACCAAAAAGTTGATTCAAAAACTTTTTGAATAGGTGAAAATTAGATCACAGGTGTGATTCCTGCTCTGATACCAATTGATGAACCAATGAATCGAGTATAAAATGAATCAGAGTTAAAATTGAAGTAAGAATGTGAGATTGAACAACGGATGTAAATATGATCTTGTTTTAGCTCTATTACGCTTTCAAATGTTTATAGAGTACAAGGACAGGTCTGTAAAAACTCTTATCTTACTCTAGTAAATATCCCTATTTATAGGAAACAGAAAGCGTACAAAAAATATACTAAGGCATAGACACTTAAGCTTCGTATAAAGGCGCCTGAGTAAAATAGATTACAGAACATACGAAGAGTACAAAACACACTTTGACTAATTACAACATATTTGACCCTTACACCCGGAATCATACATCAGCAAACAACTGCGTATAGCGACTCATCATGTCACTCTCCGTTTCCCAGGTGAGATTTGGTCCATTCGTATGTTTCCATTGCGCAAGCACTAAATCGACCATCTTGCGTCGGAACTTCTTAGTCTTACGGTCAACAATTGCCTCAGGTTCTTCAATTAACCTATTGCTTTAATCCAACCTTAATTAAAAAATTGGAATTATGTCGGGGAACTTCTCCCGTGAACTTCCTCAAATAACACACGTGGAAAGTGTTATGAATATCATCTAGGTCTTCTGGTAGTTCTAGCTTGTAAGCTTGGTTCCCAATCCTCTGAAGAACTTTAAACGGTCCAATAAACCTTGGACTCAATTTTCCCCGAACCACGTAACATACTCATCTTAGTCGGACTCAATTCGATATGACCTCTAGGGTCGGAATATCAATCATCTTCTTAGTCATTACCGAAACGATGGTAACAACATATTTGAATAAAAACGAAATCAATTACTAGCTTCTTGGTAACTTTGTGACTTTCCCTGATCCAAGTGTGAGTCCTGTGCTTCCAGTAGTATAGGCCTCTACTACTATTCACACCTACTCATACTCGTCCCAAGTATTGTCTCGCAGTTTTCCAAGTCACCATTCAAAACATTTCACATAATCATTTAATACATCAGATAACAAAACTAGGATTTATATTATTTCTTAAAATGATTACACAGAGGTTCAAGTTTACCCTATACTATGCCTCTAATAGGCTACACCACATGTTACTATTCATATTGCTACTTCATAACTTGATTTTCGGATATGAAGTCCTCATCCTTGATTCTACGCATCGTCACCTGCTTCATCAAGGATCATTTGGAATGCCCTTGGCTTTGGCTTTAGCGGTTCATTTAGCTTCATTACCCTTTCCCTATTCGGGCAGTATTGCTTGAAGTGTCCTTCTTCACCACACTTAAAGCAGACTTCTCTCTGGGTTGTGCATTCATGGGCATAGTGGCCAGTCCTCCCGCATTTGAAGCATGTCACCTCTTTAGGACATCTCCCAGTGTGTTTCCTTCTGCATTTGTCACACCAATTTTCTTCATTACTATCCCCATACTTCTTGTTGTTGGGGTCAGACTTCAGGAACCTATTTTTATTTTCGGATCTTGAGGATCCCTCAAACTTCCTCTTCTTGCCTACCTTAGCTCTTTCTAAACCCTTTTCCCTAAGTTGGATCTCCACATTCTTGGCTGCTCTAACGCCTGCCTTCAAGGTAGTTGCCATTTTTACTGTTGCACTAAAGTCCGCTGGCAATCCGTTAGCAAACCTATCTATCTTGGAGAGTTCCGTCGGCACCAAGTAGGGAAATAGCTTCATCTTCTCAGTGAATGTTGTGGCATACTCATCTACACTCATCTTCCCTTTCCTCAGGTTCTGAAACTCATTGTTTAGGTCAATCAGATCTATTTCGGAGCGGTATTGCATTTGCAACTGCTCCATGAATGCTTCTCAAGACATCTTCAGGGCTTCTCCCCATGGCATTGTATCTGCCAACAACTTCCACCAACTTAAAACTCCAGTATTTAGTTGTTTGACTGCAGAGATGGTTTTCTGCTTGTTGTTTCAATTGCAACTTTCAAACACCATCTCCATCTCGGAGATCTAGTCCATAATCTCTACAGGCTTTGGGATTCCTGAAAGACTTGGTGGTTTTGCGCCCAAGAAATTCTTATACATACGTCCATCTCTGTTGATTCTCCCCTCCGGGTCATTCCTTTCTGCCACTGGGGGTTCCGCTTGACTGACAGTCCTACTATCGTCCCCTTCTTCTGACTGTCCGTCATTCAGTTTAGTTTGTTCGACAGGCATTGAGGGCCATCATAGCCCGAATCATGGCTTGTACTCCAGCCATTGTGATGGGTTCTGGTGCAGCTTCTACTATAGGCACCTGTTCCATCACTTGGGGTTGAGGTGGCTGATTTCTATTTGCATTTCCAGCTCCACTTCGGGTTCTTGCCATTATAATCTATATACCAAATAAGGCGAATTTAGATCTTTATTCACGATAGATTTTTAAATTCTCCTTATCACTCCGAAACGTTTACATGCTAGTTCTAATATCGTAGTCGTACGCTTAGAATCCTGAACACATAAGGTTTCCAGATCCGGTCGGCAACAGACCATAGATCCGAACATATAATGGCATATATGGCAAACATATAGCATTTAGCACATAAAAACATTTTAGGCATCTTTCCTAAAATATACTAGTGCTCGTGTCTAAAATAAGGTAGACACTCATCTCACGATCATCACTTAGCATTCTAAGTTTAAGTCTAGAAATCCTACAAATTCCTAGTTCGCTTAAACTAATGCTCTGATACCAACTGTGACATCCCCAATTTCACGGCCCGAAAAGACCGATTTCGTTTATACTTTTAAAATAAAATCAGAGTAATCTTTCGAAAGGTGTTGCGGAATTTGTTCCCAAAACAAAATATGATAAAAATTTATCAACCCATTTCTTAAAGAAATATATTTTCATTATATTACAAAACCTCGGGATGTCATGTTCCGATACAGACCAAAAGCATAAACAGTATGATATAGGCCTTACAACAATTATTTACATCTACTGGCCTATAATCGAAAATCCCTCGTCATCATCCAACTATGCTCTTGTTCCACTACCTGTAATATAAAAAGCTAAGTGGGTCAGGCTTGGGAGCCTGGTGAGCATATAGGGTTTTCAACCCACAATAAATAAATTTATTATGTTTAAACATCAAACAATCAACCCAATTTCCCATCCCCATTATCCTCTTTCTTACCTCACCCTATCGATCCTCACAACGACACGATCTATACTCTCAGATCTAAAATCAAACTCTTTACCTAATCCATACTCCCGGATCTAAAATTTACCTCACCTAATCCATACTCCCAGATCTAAAATTTACCTCTTTACCTAATCCATACTCCCAGATCGGGTATGTCTGATCCATACTCCCAGATCAATAATTGTACCCATTCTATACTCTCGGACTAGGGACAACTAACTATGTCTTAATCCATACTCCCGAATTAATAACAAATAACTATATCTTAATCCATACTCCCGGATTAATAACAAATAACTATGTCTTAATCCATACTCCCAGATTAATAACAAATAACTATGTCTTAATCCATACTCCCGGATTAATAACAAATAACTATGTCTTAATCCATACTCCCGGATTAATAACAAATAACTATGTCTTAATCCATACTCCCGGATTAATAACATATAACTATGTCTTAATCCATACTCCCGGATTAATAACAAATAACATAATCCATACTCCCGGATTAATAACAAATAACTATGTCTTAATCCATACTCCCGGATTAATAACAAATAACTATGTCTTAATCCATACTCCCGGATTAATAACAAATAACTATGTCTTAATCCATACTCCCGGATTCATAACAAATAACTATGTCTTAATCCATACTCCCGGATTAATAACAAATAATTATGTCTTAATCCATACTCCCAGATTAATAACAAGTAACTATGTCTTAATCCATATGCCCGGATTAATAACAAATAACTACGTCCTATCCATATTCTCGGACTAAGGACAATTGACTAAGTCTAATTCGTACTTTCGAAAAACATCTACAGTTTACGAGCTTGTTAACGTTCCATTGGACTGTCTAGATAAGTGCGTGGTCGTCATGTATATATTCTGCTAGATGACTGGAACATCGTCAACATCGAGACCTCTCATCATTTTATTTCATCATACATCAACTATTTCATCTACCCATGTTATACCCAACATATTTGTAGATAAGAATACATATACAGTTTAAAACCTGTATAAAACATTCATTCAACATCCATTTCAAATAAACAAACAACATATATACACATGACACGTATTTTATATAAAATACTTCATATCTATGTGTAAGATGAAAGTGACTATGCACTCACCTTATAAGATGGTGATTGGACAACACTTCGTCCCTTAGAACAATCTTTTTCGATGAAACCGGGATGTTTTCTCAAAAACCAGGCTCTGCGCGGGCAGAGTTTCGACTCGAAAATATTATTTTGTCGGGGTCTGTGGGTGCTCCGGGGCTTGCTTCGGGTGTGAGAGTGATTCTCTGGGCTTGGGGGTGTTACGATAGTTTGAGGGATGAAAGAGAGTGAAAGAATATGAAAATTGTAAACAAAATTCGGAGAACTTCTCTTTCTATTTATAGTATCCGAAGTTCAGCATTATGTTGGGCATAAATTTCACGTACGCAGGGCGTACTGGCATATGATCTTCTACGCTAAGCGTACCCTCGTACGCTGCGCGTACGAGGTAAACGTGGCTTGTGTTCGGTTCTTTTGCCTCTGACGTGTCAAGATACGTGTCTAGCGAAGGAAGGGCGACGTGGCTGACTCCGGATCGAATACATGCGAAGTACGCTGGGTGTAATCTTTATGTACGTTGGGCATACTCCTTCGGACCAGACTCGAAGTTTGTGCCCAGAAATTCAAAAATCCATATCTTTCGCATACGTCCGTTTTTGGCATCCTTTAAATCCACGCGTAGGTGAGACTATGCTCTATAACTTTCATTTAGACTCCGTCGGCTAATTTTGACTTTATTTTTAAAGTTATATTTTTAACAGGCTGGGACAGGAAAAGTCCGTTAAAAATTCTTAACTTCTTCATCCGATGTCCATTTAGGTTGTTTCGGCTAAAAATCACTCGATCTAAAATTCGAGTTTCGGACTGCATACTGCTAAGCCGAAACTTAGAAAAATCATAACTTCCTCATACGAAGTTAGATTTGGGCGTTCTTTTTATGCACGCTCTCGGTTTGACGAAAACTACGACTTTCGTTTAGATCACTAATGCTAAAAAGCACTTTATCATAAATTCACTTTTTACGTCACACAGCGTCGGGCCGATTCTGTCGCAAAACTTCGACTGGTCATAACTTCTTCGTTATAACTCGGATTTCGGTATTCTTTATATCTCCGGAACCCTTGTTTCAACCACTACAACTTTGTTCATAGATATCGGGTTCATCTAATATTTAATTTCGACGCTTATTTTTATCCTTAACATATTAAATCATAATAATTAAGTATAAAACACATAATACTCAAATAATACATCTTATTATTTCAAAACAAATTACAAAGGTTGACCTAGACTATTACATCATCATTAATGTCTAGCCTAGAAACAAGAGCGTTACAATTCGAAGCGTGAGAGCATCAGAGGTTTGATTTACATATTTTTTATCGTTAGTTGCAGAGTTTTGACCCGGTGCGGTCGGGTATGGGTGCTATTTTGTAGAGGAGTGCGGAACATAGTATTGGAGGAGGTTCATAAATCAAGATTCTCGATTTTCCCTGGATCCACAAAGATGTATCGGGACTTGAGAGTTAATTATTGGTGGCCATGCATGAAGAGGGATATTGCATGGTACGTGGAGAGATACTTGACCTGTTGGATTGTCAAGGCTAAGCACCAGAGGCCGCATGGCAAGTTGCAGCCCTTGGAGGTTCGCATGTGGAAATAGGAACAGATCACTATGGATTTCATCACCAAGCTGCCGAGGACGACCAAGGGATTTGATGCGATTTGGGTTTTCATGGATCGCTTAACCAAGAGTGCCCATTTTCTCGCTATTCGGGAGAGTTCTTTGGAGGAGAAGTTGGTCGACGTGTATGTTTGCGAGATTACCGCTCGCCATAGTGTACCAGTCTCTATTGTATTTGATCATAATGTATGGTTCACTTTTCGATTTTGGTAGAAGTTTCACGAGGAGTTTGGTACTAGACTGCATTGTAGCAGCTTATCACCCTCAAACTGATGGACAAAGTGAGCAAACTATTCATACACTCGAGGGTATACTGAGGGCTCGTGTCATTTATTTTGGTGGGAGTTGGGATGCCTACCTTCACTAGTTGAGTTTTCTTACAACAACATGTACCATTCCGGTATTGGTGCACTGCCTTTCGAGCTTCTTTATGGAAGGAATTGTCGTACACCATTTTTTTGGGGAGACGTCGGCCACAAGTCATAGGTAGGATCGAGGTGGTCCTCCAGACGACAGACCTTATCTAACAGATCAGGCAGAGGTGGCAGATAGTTCAGAGCCAAAAGAAGAGTTACGTCGATAAACGGCGATCCGATTTGGAGTTCCAGGTCGGGGATATGGTATTGTTGAAGGTATCACACTGGAAGGGTTTTATTCGCTTCAGGAAGAGGGGAAAGTTGGGGCCCTAATTTATTGGACCATTCCGAGTAGTAGCCTGAGTAGGCAAGGTGGCCTATCGTTTGGATTTGTCTGAAGAGCTTAGTCAGATTCACAACACCTTTCATGTTTCTCAGATCATCAAGTTTGTGGTTGACGATTCGGCGGTGATCCCTTTGGATGATATTCAGGTGGATGAGCGCCTAAATTATGTGGAGAGACCGGTAGTGATTCTAGACATGAGAACGAAGGCCTTGCACAACAAGTTGGTACCGTTAGTCAAGGTCCAGTGACATCATCGGAAGGGTTTCGAGTGGACTTTGGAACCCGAGGAAGAGATGCGGGAGCACTACCCAGAGTTATTTGCAGCTGAGGACTTCGAGGAAGAAGTTTGATTCAAGTGGGGGAGAATTGTAACACCAAGTTTCGGGTATGTTTCTTTTAAGTAATTTAATATATTAGATGTTGCATTTCTGGTGGCCAAGGCGTGGTGATGGAGTCCCACGGCATGGCCAAGGCCAATGTTTCGTGGGCACTAAGCTAGCATGACAGTGTGACATATATTCACCACGTCATGGCCGCTGTTTAATGTCAAACCCTAATCCGGGGTTTGAGCCCTTATTTAAGCGAATGTGATGACTAGGGTTTCCCACCATCAACCTTAGTCACTCTCTCTTAGCCTCCAAGAGAAATCCCTAGCCTCCATTGCTAACGTTTGAGTTTTTGTGTGTTTGGTGGTGTTTTGAAGAAGAAGAAGAAGAAGAAGAAGAAGAAGGCACCCTAGGGCTGTGTTTCAACAAGCAACTTTGCCTATCCCTCTTGTACACGTTTTTTGACTCTTGTAAGTCCACAAGATCCAATCTTTATATTACTTATTTCTAGATCTAGCCCTTTTGTACCTTAATCTTCATGGTGTGAGAAATTGGATGGTTGGATCTCATAAAGTTGGCAACTTTATGGATCCATGTGGTCATTTTAGTGTCATATGTTCCAGATCTGAGGATCTATGGAGTTTTTAGTCCCATGGTCAAGCCTAAGTTCCTTTATTGCCATGGTTTTTTTACCTAAAATGGAAGGGAATTGCATTAGACATGCATGTCCATAAACCTATGATTTTTATGCCTTATTAGGTGTATGAAACCCTTCTAGAAACTTTGAGTGAGAAACTCTATAGATTGGGTGCTTAATGAGTGTCTTTATGCATTTAGTCACCTTTAAAGAATTAGGGTTTGGGATCTTGACTTGTTGATGTGTCTTAATGGATAAAATTGGAAAGTTTATCCATCAAGACCATGGGAAGGACCATATCTGAGCTTTGGAGCTCTTCGAGTAGTAGGAAAATGGCTTAATGGATTAAGATGCCCATACCAACGCCCACGACATGGCCTTAGGTTGCCATGACATAGAGACTGGGTAGGAACCCGTATGCTTTGTCATTTCGCAGCCACGACTAGGGATGAGTTATAAAAACGGAAAACCGGATCGGAACCGGAATCGGACCGCAACCGGAACAGTATAACTGGAAAATGCTGAAACGGTCAGGGTATTGGGTTTAAAAAATAGCCTTATCCGGGTTCTGGGTATTTCGGGTACGGGTCCAATGGGTCCGGGTATTCCGGGTTTTAGAACCGGATTTGTAGAAAAAAAAACGGAACCGGTTTAGTGGGCTAGGGAACTGGAATTTGAGGGTTACTCAAAAAATCTGGCTACTGATGAATTGTTGATCGACGATAAGGGCTATTAAAAAAATATGCTCCTCTCCTGCTATCGACATCAACTAGAAACCCAAAACCAATCTCATTTTTTACATATGTTGCATTAAAACAAAACATGTACATAAAAAAGCAAAAAAGTAAAAAAGATATAGATAACTGGAAAGGGTTTTCACATGTGAAAAATAAGTGTTTGATGAGTGGACTTTTTCAATTGGTTAACAAAGAAACTGACAAAAAAACACTATGTTTTACATACTAAACAGGTAACTAATAAAAGTTATTTTGGTTTCATAGTAATATCTAAATGGATGAAAACTAAAACTTTAGTAGTAAAAAACCTTCACATATATTGGTTTTAGGATCTAATTAATTTTTATTATATCGTAGCATATGACATAGTTATTGGTTCATGGTTTGTTTATGTTTGAAAATCACAAAAATGGACTAGTTTGTATATATTTGTCTCATTTTAAAAATAAGATAGATATGGTAAAAAAAATAGTACAGAAAAATAAATTATGTTTTTCAAAACCACATAAATGTTAAATTTAAAGTTTATTTTATAATAATTTGAAAATAAGATAGGTTCACAATTTATTTTTTTCATTCATTTTCCATGAGTATCACGATCACTATTCCGGGTTTCCGGCTTCATTTCCGGGTTTCTAGCTATTTCCAGGTCTAATACATAATTTCGGCTCCAATCGGTTGCATACCCACTTTACCCGGTCCGATACCTGGAACCGAACCGGAACCGGTTCCCGTATACCGGTCCGGTTCCCGGTTCTTATAATCCATCAATTTCGATTTCCGGGTTTTCCAGGTCCGGGTCATCCGGTCCGAGTTTGGACTCACTTTCATCCCTAGCCACGACGTGCCCAAGGATGGCCACTGCATGACGACCAACTGGAGGTTGATTTTTGACTTTTGACCGCTGACCGTTTACCTTTGACTTTGACCAAGTTTGACTTTAGCTCATTTGGGGTATTTTGAGTAGTAGGTTGAGGCTTGGTCCTTATGTGTTGTGGAGACCCATAGAGCCAGTGTTTGGAGTAGTGATAAGTACAACCATCGTTCAGATTGTGAAGTGAGTTTTCCTCACTGTACTCGTGGGTCAAAGGCACCAATGTCGGCCCACTAGGTTATGGAATGATGTTATGTTGGTTATATGTTAGACTGGTAGATTTGTATCATTACTTTTATTCATTGATGATATGTTAGACTGGTAAATCTATATGATTACTTGTACTTGTTGACCATTGTTTATAGTTGTATATGTCAACATGTTATTGTGTTATGGGGTTGAGGCTATCTTGCTTTGTGCTAAAGGCCAAGATACTTGGGCGGTCCAGTTGATACTATAGTCCCAAGGGAGCGGTCCGGCGAATGTTGTAGGCACGAGAGCGGTCCAGCCTAGTGTTGCAGGTTTGGTTGTGTGCATTATATCATGTTGTTGTGTGTGGTACTTTTGGGGAACTCACTAAGATTTGGCTTACAATTTGATCTATGGTTTCAGGTACATCAGAGGACAAGGGCAAGGTAAGGGCGTGATTGTGCACATCATCCTAGATTTTTGTTGACTTATGATTTTGGGATACTCTGATTCCTGATTTTCGTTTTGGAAACTATGTGTAATTTATGGATTTTGGAATCGTTTTAAAAAAAATTGTCTTGATTTTGGTGTGTTATAGAAGGATTGCAAGGAGAAAGAAGATATGATCATTAACATCAAGAAAGAAGAAATTGGCAAAAAATCAACCAATTCTTCATTAATTGGAAAGGAATTGACATAAGAGGAAACTAAAACTTACAATGCATAAAAACCCATTGACTAACTCCCCCCTCCTTGAACGACCATTGTTGCACCTTCTCTAGTCCATGGAGTTCATTGTTTTTTTTCTTCTAGGAAAATTGTCGATCGATGCTCAAAGAAGAATAGGATTCACTCGTTTTTTTTTTTTGCTCTTGCCTTCTATCGACGCAAACAATGGTGGGAAGCAAGAATCGGTTGTTTTTTTTTTGTAATACGGAACGCACGAGAAGAACGGACATTGGGAGGAGGATCGATCCTCCTCCTTGGGAGTTATACTAAATATTTACCTAATGGTCCTTCTAATATCACAATTTATTTCCAAGCCTCCCTAACCCTAATAATCTAACATTTAAAGTTTCCTTTTATGACACCTCGATCCCTCAGTTCATAATAAACCTTTTAAATAACCTTAGAATTGAAATAACCCTATGAAAATAAAGATTCAACTAACGGGAGCTAACATCATTAATGGAACAAATTCAGATCATTAAAATTCTCCCCTCCTTAACAAGATTTCGTCCTCTAAATCAGATACCGATACGAACAACTTAGGGTAACGAACCTTCATGTCTTTTTCGACCACCTAGGTCACTTTTGACCATACCCATTTTCCCATTGGACTCTAACGTGCTTGACTCCTTTCATTCACCGTCGCTTGGTCTTTCTTTTTCTAAGGCATCTGCCAGCTTTCTCGTCACGTGCATACACTCATCGAATCATAACTTGTCCATCAACAAGATACTTGGCTCTTATCATGCCTCGATTTTCATAATAAATAATTCCCATCCAAGGAGAGTCCTTCAGTATCACACTTCGACGATCTACAATTGTCCTTGACCACCTCCACAAAACGATAGTTGCTAATTACCTTGATCCCTCTATCACATGAACAAAGGGAAACCTCACACATCCTCACGATACACTTACTCGCCACAAAACACAAACGATGGAAACAAACCCTAGAGTTCTCTCCTCACTAATCAAGCAAATCCTCACAAAAAACGTGAAACTCGCACATGATTTTCATCGCAGCTATCCTTAGTCTGCTTAGTGGACTACCAGAACATAACATCGATAACATCACACGACTTGATCCCGATCGGAATCCAAGTCAAAGGAAAACAATGTGTCCAACCATCACATTAGAACACTCCTCATACATTTCCCAAACATGAAAACAAGATTCCTTACCGCTATGACAATGTCTAACATAAAAATTCAGAAAACTCTGAAGGAACACCAAACAAGAACACAAAGCAGCAAATACAAGTGATTTACTATTGTTATCATTAAACACAAATAATGCATATCTAACAAGAAATTAGCTAAATAAGTTTTGTGAAGGCACCTCAGTCTTCTTACCACCTGCATCACCTTGAATCTTTGGGTTAGGGCATTGGCCACTGATGTGACCCATCTATCTGCAATTATAGCAGACCTACCTAGGGATCCTACAATCCACCTGTCTGTGGCCTGGTCCTCCACAACACCTTTAAGTGACAGTGTTGCTACTACACGACCCCTTGTTTGAGGAGTTACACTTCATACTAAAATTCGTCGTGTCACTCTTCACAACTTGATGATCCTTCTTCTTCTTCTTCTTCTTCTTCTTCTTCTTCTTCTTCTTCATCTTCTTCTTCGTCTTCTTCTTCTTATTCTTTGAGGAGTCAGATTGGCCCTCCATTTTTCGTTTTCCCCAGACCATGCGTGACATCATGGTTCTGAGCTGAGAGATCCACCCTAAAATTGTATGCTTCAAGTTTCATGACATCCTTAATAGTTCTAACCTCGTTAGACATTAGCCCTATAGCTCGTGGGACCCATTTCATCTCCATTATCTGATCCCCTTGAAGCTTATTCTCTTCCTCTAGGTTCTCAAAGCGTGAAACCATGGATGGAATATGAACTCCCATAAGTGGTCGCACTTGGGGTTCCTGACCTAGCTGAAACGGTTGGGATACATATTCTCCCCGATAGTATTGGTCACTCTAACCGTCTCTGGTATCGATGTTCTCTCGTGACGAAGACATACCTATGAACAACGAAAGGATTTAAAATTTACTAGATAAAAAAAGGAATAATTCCAATAAAATAAGGAGGGATACACGTTCTAAGGGTGATTAAGCTATTAAGCACATAAACACTCATCACACACCCTCCCCCCTTAAGAATCTAAAGCAACCTAATAAAGCCAATCTACACTTTGAGTCTGAAAACGGGCCTCTTTTTTCAGTTCACTCACAGCATGGCTCTGATACCAACTTGTAACATCGTGATTTTTCACCCAATTTTTTTTATTTTAAACACGTTTTAACCAGAATACGTTAGCGGAAGTCTTATTTTAAATATTATGAAAACATCACCAATGTTACTTTATTATCAAAACAAGTACATCGAAATAAAAATTTTCAAAACCTTACACCAAAGTAGATTCTCAAAACCAAATGTGATGAAAACTCAACAGCATGTCCAAATGGTATCAATACTAAGACATGAACAGTTCATGATAAACTAGAATATAACTACCCCCAAAGGTTCCCATCCTCTCCAGGCATCATATCACGTTACATGTTCCATTGCAAGGCCAATAGTAAGTAAAGAAACAAGTGTCATCATAAGCTAAGTGGTTCAATCACAGTATAGTGTTATGGAATACACATATCCCAAATGGGTCAGACAAGACATCATATAAGCATGCATTCAAATACTCACACAGCATGACATCAGATACATCATATAATCATCACAAACATTATGTATATCACATACATCACTTACATCACTTACATCACATACATCACAATAATGCTCATTAATATAATTAGTCATCAGAGCCTTTTAGTTACTTTTCAGTATTCATTTTTGTAACTAGTTATTACTTTATACATTATTGTAATATTTTAAGATAATATTAATCTTCATTTTCATCATTAAAAATTACTCTCCCCATAATCATCTTTGTAATGGTTATTATAATACTTCTTATTCATGGGTCTATATATTCTTCAGTAACCCCAAGGTAAGTATCCCATTCACTAATAACATGACCGAAACGACCCAATGCACTAAGTGAGGCGCGAATCTCACCCGTAACATTGCTCTCGGTTCACTGCGTTCTCTATTCCGACTTTGTATATACCACTACACATGTTGTCTTTAAGGTTCGGTTCAAGCGGTGCCAATTCCACCGCATTACATCTCCTGAATCCCACGTGATGTTTGTGTCGACTTTCCTCGTAGAGCCAACATCAGTCCAGTTCACCTATCTTTAGGTGAACCATGTGTTGAACTGGTGGTCTAGAATAACGATCTGACTGGCTTTCATCGTAGATATAACATTAACTGACTTTCCTCGTAGAGTCATCCCTAAGTGGCGATCTTCGTTGAGCAGACACTACTTGGCTATCCTCATAGAGCCAACACCTATTAGCTTTGCACGTAGGGCCATCCTTATTTGGCTTCCCCGTGGAGCTAACCCTAATTGGCTTTCCTCATGGAGCCAACACTACCCTTCGCCCCAGTATTTTATTCCCCTTTTAATTAATTTATTAGTAATTCATCTTTTAAGGAATTACACATTTGACCTCCCTACATAATCATGAATATTTATTAACATATTTTTCTAGCATATTACTTCTCATGTAAACATGCAAATAAGTATATACAAGTTAAAACATTTTACATCACATACAAGTTCATGCTCATATCATCATTATGGATTGACAACATCACGAATATGCTCTGACCTAATCATCATAGACAAGTACACATAAGGAATCATAACAACCAATATCATATCATACACAATAGGGGTACATGAAACCTAAACAACCTAGGTTCATTCCAATCCATCTAAGATATGGAATTTCGTAACATGGTACTTAAAAGACACAAAGATTAACTCACTTTTGTCAAAAATGCGTCCTCTGTACACTTCAAATCTTGTAGGAACTAAGATATCAAAGCTTCCCCTATTAAACCAAAAATAAATGGATGACTAGAAGTTTACATGAATAAAGAATGCCAATTTACTACCCAAACATGCAAATTAGTAATTAGGCCAAATTCTCAGATTTTGACCTGAAACATCAGCCTGTTCAAGGCCACTTTTTCCCCACTTAAACCTGTTGAAGTTATAATTTTTTTTTCATATTCCAATATATTAGACTTTTAGCATTTCAGAAAGTGCTCGCACAAGTCCATACGATGTTTCTAGAATTTTATATGAATTTTACAAAACTGCATATCCGTGCAGCTAATTTCTGACCAGTCCGAGAAAAAGGTGATTTTCACCTTGGTTAGATACAACATCAAGTCCTGGGAAAAATTAGGGACAAACTAGACTCAAATCTAAAAATTTTAGAGTTTATGATCCTCAATCCAACTCATAATGATTTTTCTAGATTTCTTTCAAAAGAGGGACAGAATGGGGATTTTCCTGAATTTCCCAGTTTTGAATTTTAAGGGTTAATTGTAAACTAAACCAATTAATCCATAACCTGTTGAGAGAAAAACTTGAGACACACTTGAACAAACATTAGAACAAGTATAGTTGCGGAATAGTTTATCTCAAAGGATCTAAAAGCTCAACAATAATAATAAGTTAACAAGTTAGATAATTATAGAGTTAGTTGCGGAAAAGTAAGGAAATATAAATGACAGTAGATGATATATCAAGTATACACGTAAGTTGATTCATAACATGGAATGCATTCAGACCAAGTTAGTAAGTGAGATCAAACTTAGTGATTAAGTCACGAATGACTTGCTCCGAAGAGAAATAATATTCAGTTATGTTCTAGTGAACTTTTGAGAGTAGGGAGAGATTTAAGATGCGTAATCAGATAGAAGTGAGAGATGTAACTGATAGCATCGAAGTTGTTGTATTAGAAAGATTGAGCTCTATATATAGAGACTCAGGAATTACATTGGAGCAACTCTCTAAGAGTAGCCATGCAAGGCATACTGGACAATAGAGAGTACTACAATAAAGTAGATAAAGTTAAACTAAGTAGACTAGTAAGTAAGAAAGGCTGCGGTTGATGATGACTTCGGATGAGGTTGCTGATGAAGCTTTGACTGCGGATCCTTGAGAGCTGCGGTAGCTCAAGTTCAAGAGGATCACTTTTATGATTCAACAATTTCCCCTAAGTGACCTCTTTAACTTCTCTTCAATTATCAAGTTTTAGGAACTTGATTAGAATCCACCAAAACTTTCTGATATGTTCCAACCATGTGATCCTTCTTAAAATTTCAAACTTGACTTCGGCAGTCGTGTGTTTTGATCTTTCAACTGCGGTTCGACAAATTTTAAGTTGCTTCCTTGTGAGACGATTCATGGCAGTCATGGGAATGAAGTATTTGATTCTATCGACCTTTCTTTTGAAAATGACTCCAAGTTCTGGGAAGTTTGTTGCACCAGGGGATCTCTCTTGATAACCTTCGGTAGGCATCGGTGCAGGATCAAGTGGTGGTAGATCGAACTTTTTGGCAATTGTAGGGTAGATGTCTGCATCAATCTTTGCAAAGTCACAGACGGTTTCCCTCAGAAATATGCTTGCCCTTTCAAGTGCTATCTTCATCTTTGGATACTTCTCGCTTTTGTTTTGGAACACCTTTGCTATCAGGAAGATTTCTTCTGGATTCATACATGGGAAGTCAGCTTGGGTGCGGACGTAGTCCTGATTCCTTCTTGTCAGAGTATACTGAATGAAGTCAGCTTTCATGAATTTCCGGGGCTTAAAGTTCTTGACTGCGGATGGTCTATCATTAGACCAGATTTTCTCTATGGAAGAAGCATGTTTGGCATAGAATCGATTGGGTCTTTCGAATTCCATGGGCAGTCTCTTGTGATCAGGTAGGGTCAAACTGCTCAAATACAGTGAAGTATTTAGCATTTGGGGAGATTGGAACATCCCAGTAACCGTCAGAAGGGGGTTCAGCATAAGTAAGGTAGGGTTTGTAGTCATCATCCAACAGTCTTTGGTGGGGATTGATCCAGGAATTGACTAAGGATTCATCCATGGTGATGTCGAATCCGTTTTCTCTCCAGATGAGTTCAGCAAATTTGGCTGCTTTCCAATCTGCTTTCTTCTGTTTCGTTGTGGGAGAGTCGTCGGAGTGTTTGGATGACATGTTGGATGCTAGATTCTTAAAGTGGGGAGGAGTCTCCGGTCGCTCAGGACAAGTTTCTTGAGTGATTTTCTGTTGTGGTGGAGACTGATGCGGAGATGGCTGTGGTGAGGGAATTTTTTCAGTTATGATGGGGGGCTCCTATGATGAGAAACGTTGTTTGAGTGATGGTCTTCATCACTTCCCCCTCTTGAGGAATGCAAAACTGGAGCATCCTCAAGCCATTGTTTAAGACCATCGACTTTGGCACACACCTCCTGGAATTGAGCTTTAAGAGCATCAGCCAGTTGCTGATTGTCTGGGATGGAGGAGTTGAAGAGTAGTCGATGAATCTCCTTTGTAAGTTGAAGAATCTCGGGGCCATGAAAATCACAATGAGAGGCTACGATTGTTGGGTTATGAGCATTCTAACACTCCTAAGTGTACATGCAACCCTAAATACCTTGGATCTATGTTTTCTCTATTATACATACAATTATGAACATCCAAGGTATTATCCTAATCTAGCATACAAAATAATAAATATAACAAGATAGAATACATACATCTTTGATGTAGAATGTCTTCATGAATCTTGAGTGCCTAGTGCCCCAAGTGTGACACCTCAAATGGTTCACACAACACCAAATACACTTGGAATAACTTGAGAGAAACTTGAACACTCCTTGAAATCGTCTAGCCCTCACACTCACACATTAGTGCACGATTTCTTGAGCCATGGGATTCTTTTATATGGTGGCTATTAGGGTTACACCATGTAACTCATAACTTTACCCATTCCTTATGCTCCATGGATTTTAACCTCCATGAAGTATCCATGGGTCACCCCATGGACTTAGTCCAACATAAGGAATCTTGGATCACAAGCCCACATATATAAGAATGAATGATTTACACAATCAACCCATATATTTAATTAGTCTCCTTTTGATCACTTAATTAATTCCAAATTAATTCTTGATCAATACTAATTAAATAACCTTATTAATATATTAGAACTTATAATATATTAACCAACCTTAAGTGTTATTTCTCTCATTATAGTCTATCCAAATGCATGATGCCATGCAACCCAAATGGACCATGCCGGGTCGGGACAAGTCTTACCAATTATAGTTATGGACTTAGACATTAATCCAACAGTCTCCCACTTGGATAAGTTTAAAACTATTATTGCGTATGACTTCAGGAACCGATCAGCAATCGTAGCTCTCAAAAGCTTCTGTCGAACTCTGACCTTGTCGATGAACTCTGACCTTTGTCAATGACTTGTCCATTAGATAAGGGATCATATATTCCTCCATTCTAGATATCATATGGACTGAGACATGGATTATCAATCATTCTCTCTGTCCATTTGTTGTTTCCCGATTTCCGATTCATGATGACTGACTGATTGAACAAATCAAATCAGTCCTGGCTTGGCCAAGCACTCACATGTATCATCTTTAAATCATCGAGGGGCCCACAGATATCGCTTTTATCCCGAAGGTAAAAGGAATGGATAAACTTAGACTCATATGGCTTGTTCTACTACTTTTTGAATCTTACACAAAGGCACGTTTTATAACATCGAGTTACCAATGCGTTTTCGTGCAATCAATGTATAACCAACTCATAGTAACAACTCATATCTCTAGGTTTGAAGAATATAAGATATTATCGTCTCATGATCACTCGTGATAAAATCCATGAAGTGATTCAAATGAGCGCGGGTTGAATCCAATACTCAGAACTTATGAGCACTCATGAGTGTTGTAGCACCACTTTGTCCACCAACTTGGACCTCTACAAACCAACCCATGACAGTCTTGATTCATATCTACTTCCAACATATGACCGACTGTGGATGGTTTGAATAACTTAATCATTCAGGAAGAGCGACTTAGTTATTCTGGAAGTCAAAACATGCAAAGTGAAACACAAGAATAAATGAATCAAATATGGTATCAAACCCTATGAATATAAATAAACACTTTTATTTATCACCATACTGATTACTCATTATTCATTGTTTCGGTTTTATCAACTTTATACTTGAATTTAAAACAATAGTTGTCCCATGCTCCAAGCATGTACACTATGTTTTCTAAACACTAGTCATGTCATACACCAAGTATGCATACTATGTTTGTCTATGATCTTTACTTTGTAAAATAGATCAATTGAACATCACTCCAATGATCCTCTTTTCACAGTCCCAAATCCTTACTGCAAATTCAAGAATTCCAAATTCATGCCATTTACTGAAATCTGTTAGATTCTAAACTTATATGCATTGATCCTCTTAATGATTATGCACAAAGTCAGAAAGACTTGACAACAATCATTACAGAGCATTCCAAAGGAGATCAGCTCCTTGGAAACATCCTTCTTTCATTAAGTTTCCTAATCTTACACAGATTGAATAATTTCTAACTTTGAAACATTTCCATATTCCATTTTGACTATCACTTCTGAACAAGAGTTGCCTCCTTACAGATTATGTCAATATGGTCCTTCCAGAATTAACATTATACTTCCAACTGTCCTTGAGCAACCAATCTTTGGTAAACCTTAGATTGTCCTCGACAATTGCTTAATCATTTTAGTCATATCCAATTCTAGACCTTTTCCCTTCATAATGCCCCAGGCATTTGGAAAATTTTAGAAAGGATGAATATAGCACATGTAATCGATCCTATATCCGAAGCATATGCGACACGATTCATGATGTCTCACATAAAGACTAAACCAGTCTTTTGCTATAATATTTCCATTTCAATTTGCCAAGTTCTCAAAATTCAGATTATGAAAAGGGATGCCGTAATCATAATCGAATTTTAGAACGCAAATAATGGACCCATATATAGAATTTCCTTATGTTGAGCCATTCCAACATGAAATTCATATATATATCCTTGATTAAATACGATTAAAATCTCAATCTAAGCTTTTAGAATTGAAATGAAGTATAATTTCCTCTCCCTTAATTATAGCAAAACAACTTTTTCAACCCCTGCAACCTCACGAATTGAAACTTTTGTTTTCTATAATTAACATTGCTAACTTGCAACCTTTGTCATAATTATCATGCTCCCACTAACATGATGATTATTAGCATAACACTTATGCTCCCACTAGCTTTGACATGTACTCAGAAATCAGCTGACTTTCTTACCAAAGTTCAGATTTCTGATACTAGATTGTTTTGATAAAACTTTATCAAAATCATACACCTCTCTTAGATAGCTCACATGTGTGTCTAAACAATTTTAGAACTATGAAAAGCGATGCCGTAATCATAGTCTCAATTGTTTAGACCTTTGCCACTTCTCACAAGTCCATGTTAGTGTGCCGGTAAACCACACACGCTCCACTAACGACTTTGAGAATGCAAATATCACAATTGCTATCTAGCTAAAATCTACTTAGTGAAAGTGTTTCCTCACCATCATTTTCATGAATCGGAGAGAAGCCTTATGACACTTAGATTTAATAGTGTATGTGTTCTTATCCATGTGAATTTGTCAAAACCATAATCACAAGACAAGGTTAGTGACAAATCCAAACTCATATTGATTAAACTTGTGCAATCTTAAATTCTTGCCATTTGGCAGCTCAGGTGCCTGCCATTGCTTCCAAGTAGTTGTGCAACCAATTGAGAACTCTCAGAACTCCTATGCAAAGCCAACTTGAATAGGCACAAAAATTTCAACACGATAGGTTATAAACCTCAAGTCGTGTGCTAGTGAAGGACTTTAGGTTTTATTCTTGATTAAGTCTTGAAACTTTCAAGAGCTTTAAGACTCCCACTGTCCTCTTGACATATAAGACTCCCTTGTCAAATATTCAAGAGATAGTGCAGATTCTTTATCAAGACTAACACTTTACACAATTGGCCTAAGTTGGTCTTTGTTTTATCCAAAACATCACAACTTACCAATTTCAAATGTACAAGAGTAGATAACCTTTTACTCTTACATTTGACTAGTGTTAACAAACCCTCTTTAAGATATATCACTCAAGTTACAATCTTGGAGTATGACTCTAAGAATTGTTTTGGAACGAAGTATGACTCATCTTTTTGATTTAACCATTTCAACAATTCATGACTCCTCTTCTTAGTCATAAGAATGCACTAAGATGACTTTAGAGGACCAATTGTGATATGGTATCTTAACCATTAAGATGATCATAAACATGATACTAAAGTACTCTCCCATATTTTCAGATTTGAGAAACTTTTATCTTTCTGTCATACTTTGATTCTTCTTATTCGTTCTGTCTCACATTGAAACTTCTCCAATGCTACAGACTTATACTTAAACTTATAAGTATAATCATATTTACTGAACTTAAGTAAATCATGACGAATAGTCTTCTTGATCTTTTGTGGTGGACTTGACCAGTGCACAAGAATGTATACTCGATCCCTTAGTCCTTTCCTTATTCACATAAGGAATTAGTCTTAATTTTCCAAGCTGAAAGTTCTCATTCATTATACTATACAACTTGCATGATTCCAAGTTTCGGTCCAATTGAACCTTGGGTGATGAGAATCTTTCCTTATTTGGTAATATTAGACACTACCACAACCGAAAGAATCAAATCCATTTTTCCAATATTGCTATCAATGGAATCTTATAAGCAACAACTTTTCACAAATGCCATTGTAAGGATACTTAAAATAAATAAAATCAAAACCTTTTTCTTTTATTTTAAAACTTTGCGGAAAAACTTATCCTTACAATCCATATGAAAACCTTGTTGTTATCTATTCCTAAGCAATATAAATATCATAACTCTTAAGTAATAGCTCAAAATTCTGATGCGATCGAAATCCACCTTCGCGATCAGAATCAGCATATACTTCCTTTAAGATTTCTCTCTATTCTTTGATTCTTAAAACATCAACATGCGACCCAGTCACATCATGTAATGAGGATCTCAGAATAGAACTTAACAGAGTTAGATAATGGGCTCTACCTGATGTAGAGTCAAACTTATTGACTTTAACATCCTTAGGTAAATTTGGCAGCTTTGCAATCAACGCCCCTTCCTTTGGAAAAATAAACATATGGACCCTTTGGTAATGGGACTATCTCAGACTTAGCCTTTCTCTTTACCATTTGGTCAACCAGGTTGACTATGGCCAATCCCTTTCCATTGGGAAGAGAATGCTTTTTCTGGATTTCCACTGTCACCATTGTCACTGTCCATAAAGTGTTTGGGAAGTTGATCTTCTAATCAAATTTGCTTTACTATCATTCCAAATCAGTGCTGATTCAGCAGCACCAAGGAAATAGATATGATCATTAAGGTTCATGTCATAGTCTGTTTCATAGTAGTCCCAAAGGAACTCACTATGTGACTTAGAAAGTGATTGAACATCCAACTTTCTCAAGACTTTGACACCCAACTCTCCCAGCTTGTCAATATGTGACTTCATCTCTAAGATGTGATCACACATAGACCTTGCTTGCCATTAGGGCTTGAGTGACCTTGAACTTGTGGGTTAAGGAGAATAATTGGAGGAGGTGGAGGAAGTAAAGTTCCAAGAGATTTGGGAAGATCATAGATGTCTGAACTAGACATCTTTTGGGAGATATTCAAGATAGTTGATCTAAAGTCCTTAATATAACACCCAATATGAAATATTAAGGCTAGGATCCAACAACCTATTTATAACTGGAAGAGGGATGCCGTAATCCGAGTTATAAAATAGTTGAACGTAGGTAAATGACGATTTACCAATTTCCACCATGAAAAACGAAATAATGTAATTAGGTTTTTAATTGGATTTGAAACTCCTAGATCTTTTGAGATTCATTGAACTTTTCAATGGCATGTTTCAATCTCGAGTGTGCCCTTCAGGTTTTGTGACTGGGATGCCGAGGATCACAAAACAAGGTGTGAAGTAACCATGCAAGTATACTTGGTACCCTTAATATTTACCCCTCAATCGATGTGCCGGTTAACCACACGAGCTCCACCGATACTATGATAAATATTAAGTTACCCTTTGCCTACTTTGTTAAATCCAGGTTAGTGTGCCGGTTAACCACACACGCTCCACTAACGGTTTAAACAAAGTGCAAAATGTAATTTCATGGGTTAGCACCAAATTCACATTTTCCTAAGTAACTAAGATTGGGTATTAATAAGAGTTTAGTTACTTAGTATTTATCATTAATACTTTTAATGAAAGGAGAATTATAGTCATTGTCCTACCCGTTCGGCTAACAACCCTCCACCAGTCAAGGAAGCGGTGGGTGAGAGTGGACACCCATTAAACTGCCACTTTATAGGCAGTAACCTTATACCCCCCTTATAGACCAGCTTCGTGAATGAGGCCTACTAACGGTAAGACTGACTTTACTCTTATACATATATATAAATATTATTAACTTATAATATTATAAAGTATAAGGGTTGAATTTTAACTTTTCAAATTCTAAGGGCTAACTTGGAATTAAAGTATTCATAAGTGAAAACTTTTCAAATTCCAAAACTTGAGGGCAAGTTTTGAAACTATTCAAAACTAATTAATTCCATAACTTATGAGTTTAAAGTAGTTTTAATTATAAAAAAAAAAAAAAAAAAAAAAAAAAAAAAAAAAAAACTCTTCAAGTTCCATAACTTGAGGACAAGTTATGGAAGACTTTAAACTAATTAATAAAAAAAATAATTTTTTTTATTGTAACTTATGGAACTAATTAAGGTTACACTTTTTTTTTTAATTTAATGAAGAGACTCTTGAACCTCCATAACTTGAGGACAAGTTATGGAGTCATAAAACCATTTAATTAAAACTAGACTCTTCATTTTGTAACCTTTGCCAACTTTTATGAGTTTTATGATTCTTAAATGTGACTTTTCATATAACTTGAGGACAAGTTACAAAAACACACTTTGGAATCAACTCTTAGATTAAAATGGATTGAAAACAACTATTTCACACAACTTTTCTATTAATCTAAGAACCTCATAAGAACAAGATAATTCAAATCATCAATCTTCAAGAAATTAGCATGAACATACAAACTAATACAAATCTTGAAATTATGACAATTATCTTAGAAATTGGATTAGCATGAACATTACCACATCAAAAACAAGTTTATAAGTCCAAAAACATCTTAGGGTAATGTTCCTAGTCCAATTCCAGCCAAAACAATCGAATATATGCATCCAACTCGATTTTTTCAGCTACTTTTGCAAGTATAACAAGAAAACAAGCCTAGGCTCTGATACCACTGTTGGGTTATGAGCATTCTAACACTCCTAAGTGTACATGCAACCCTAAATACCTTGGATCTATGTTTTCTCTATTATACATACAATTATGAACATCCAAGGTATTATCCTAATCTAGCATACAAAATAATAAATATAACAAGATAGAATACATACATCTTTGATGTAGAATGTCTTCATGAAGCTTGAGTGCCTAGTGCCCCAAGTGTGACACCTCAAATGGTTCACACAACACCAAATACACTTGGAATAACTTGAGAGAAACTTGAACACTCCTTGAAATCGTCTAGCCCTCACACTCACACATTAGTGCACGATTTCTTGAGCCATGGGATTCTTTTATATGGTGGCTATTAGGGTTACACCATGTAACTCATAACTTTACCCATTCCTTATGCTCCATGGATTTTAACCTCCATGGAGTATCCATGGGTCACCCCATGGACTTAGTCCAACATAAGGAATCTTGGATCACAAGCCCACATATATAAGAATGAATGATTTACACAATCAACCCATATATTTAATTAGTCTCCTTTTGATCACTTAATTAATTCCAAATTAATTCTTGATCAATACTAATTAAATAACCTTATTAATATATTAGAACTTATAATATATTAACCAACCTTAAGTGTTATTTCTCTCATTATAGTCTATCCAAATGCATGATGCCATGCAACCCAAATGGACCATGCCGGGTCGGGTCAAGTCTTACCAATTATAGTTATGGACTTAGACATTAATCCAACAGGTTCCATGTTTCTTGGTGATGTTGTGGGGGCCTTGATGGGCTGAGGCTAGCTTCTTGCGTCTTTTTGATAAAGACAAGTTGGATAGAGTGGTGGAGGATGGGACTGCGGTACTACCAGGGATGGTGAGTGCGGATGTGGCTTGTAGAGGCGGGGTAGGAGGGTATGGGTCAATACCTTCTGTAGCCTCTATATGTTCTGTGACATCAGTGGTTTTAAGACCAAGGGTAGATAGAATGTGGACTGGTAGCCGTCTGATGGGTCCAAAAATAGATTGATCAGTAGAGGGATTGTACCTTTTAAGATCTTTAGTGATGAAGAGGTTGGTGTCGTTGCCCATGCTAAGTCCTGCATCCGCATGAAGATCTGAGATGCATATAGACCAAAACCTAGCAAATGTGAGTTTGGTAGGGTTTTCTCTTGGACTTTCTTTGGGAATATACTGCAAGAAGTCATCCCACAAGATCTGACCGTAGTTGACATCGTGACTAGTGAAAATACTCCACACCAACTCTAATAGCTTGAGACCCATATTATCCGTGCCTCCGGTTCTGCCTGACAGGCTGCGCATCACAAAGTGGCAAACGAACTGCCACACCGCAGGCAACTGATTTTTCTTGAATTCGCCTATGCCTTTGATCTTTTTCTAATAACCCATCTGGTAGAGTGCAGAAAGAATATTCGCCATGCTTGGAGTGAAAACCTTGGTTGAAGGATGAATAAACAGATTGATGGCATTAAGGAATTTTTCCTTGGTCAGAATGACCAAAGAATCGTTCACCAGATTCAGATGCAACTCTTGAAGATTTTCGAGGGGTCGATATGCAGAGAATGCACATTTGAAGAGGGTTGAAAGAGGAACCACATCGGTGAATGAATCGAAGGGACCAAACAGGGGGTGATTGGACAGGAACTTGATCATCAACTTGATCGGAGCATTATAGGAGGAATGCTCTTCGAACACAACCCTAAAATTGCTTGAAGCAATCGTTGGCATTTTGTTCCTTGATGCAGAGTCAGATGCCTTGGACTGTTTCTTCGAGATGCCGGATTTCACCATTTTTTGAGAGTTGAAGAAACTTGCAGGAAAACAGAGTGCACGAGAATGAAGGAGAAGAAATTTGATGTTCAGAAGGCGTAAACCTTTCTTGGGGAAGAAAAAGGGGGTTTTATAGTGACGGATTTGAAACGTTAATTGATTTTACCCTAAGTAAGATTATATAAGGTAAAAAAAACGTTTGGGTGTTTTCTTTGATTAAGAGAGGAAATCTCAGCCACAGATTAAGAAAAGGTTTAATTTATTTTTCGAGATTTACCAAAAAAGGGGTGAGCATTTAATGAAGTGTCAGTCTAAGACATCACGTCTGAAGAACGTGTGGTGAGGGTGGGTTTAATCCGTTGTGCAAAAAGGGAAGATGTAACGAATTGGACGTTTTGGGGTAATAGGAAGAGACAGTTTAAAAGGGATTTGTTTATGGAAAAACGTTCTTTTTGTCATCATACCTAAAATAGGTCTGACACAAGGTTTATTCTAAAAGGGAATAGGACAGTTACACCAGCAATGTTTTTTTTTAAAATGTTATACTTATTTAATGAAGGATCATTAAATAGCACACCATGATTCAAGAATTAATGAAACAGTTGAGAAATCAATCAATGTGATTGCGGATTGAGACTTCATTGCGGATGGATCATTTGTCATTGCGGATGGACGGTAGAATGACTGCAGTAGAAGAACTGAGGAGAACACTTGAACAAAAATTAGAAACAACAAACAATAAGGACCATTGAAAGATAAATATGATATATGGTTGCGGTACATATGGTTGCGGTACATATACTGCGGTACACAGGATATACCAAAACTATCTATCATAAATAACTTCAATTAGGACCGCAACAGAGACCAAGGATGGTCTGCGGTACCTATCAATTCAAAAAGAATTGTGGGTCCGGATTCATCATTCCTAACATTTGTAAGAAACTGTTGAGTTTTGTAGAGTCAAGTGCCTTTGTGTCACACCCCAAACCGATGGCGGAAACGTTCCGGGGCGGAGGACGTCATGTGTAGCATCACAACAATTGAATAATAGCAATCATAGCAACACAACCAGTACAGTGCACACTAAAATAAAAATGTTTACATCAGTTTGAAACGTTGTTTGAATTACATTCAATAGCTTTGTATAGTAAAAACTTAAAACTCTTCTTGCTCCCGTTCCTCGAAAATCCAGCAAGTACCTGTCTACTGATTTCCTGAGAATACAAGCAGCTTAAAAGAGTATCAGCATAAAGCTGGTGAGTTCATAAGCGGTGGTGTGTAGTGAAAATCGTTGATGAGTTCGGAAAATATTTGTATAGTTTCAAGAAAATCCGATATTTTCCTTAGTGAATATGTAGTGTTATCAGTTCTGTAATAAACCATGAATATCTGTATGATTCCAAGAAAATCCGATATTTTCTTTAGTGAAAAGGTAGCGTTATCGATTTCGTATAAAACCATGAATGTTCGTTACTGAAAACTATAGTGATATGCGAAAATACTACCTCATGTGACTAGCTAAAACTAATCATGAAGTGTAAGTATTTTGTATGTGAAACCATTGCCTAATCGGCTCTGTTTGAAAACCCTGTCTTTAGCCAGTATACGTAGTGTGTATCAGTCTTATTTAGTAAAAATAAAACTGTTGAAGAGTGCCAGGTTGTAAACTAAAGGTGAATTATACATAATGTGAGTCGTATAACCATGCTTGATATGACTAGAGACCTTTCCAACGTTCTTCAGGCGTCGAGTTAAATGACATTTATACATCTTCAGGCGTGCCCGCCTAACTGTAGCTAGCAGTCCAGATGTGGGATTGTCAGTCCCGAATAGATCTATTCACAAATCTCACGCTCTCCCTCCAGGAGACTCTGGTTATACAGTGGTAGGATTTATCCCTGTACACCTAAGGGTACAGTAGTGAAGTAGCGCCTCACAGTATCGTACAATCTAGTTTACACGTAGTGTAGTAGCGTTCTACCGTAGTGAAAATCCGTATGTATACCGTATATAGTGATAATTTCAGTTATGAATACCATGATAAAGTAGTGATGTAAACTGTAAACGGTTTCTGTTTCAGCACATATGTTTAGTAGTGAAAGTTTCTATACTTCATATGTTTTAGAAAAATCCCAAACTATACCGATTATAGTTTGCATGTATAATGTAGTGAATATCGAGTCCGAAAAACTATGCAAATTTTAGTGAAAACGTCCCTTATGCTCAGCATAGTACAAAAGGGATTTAATGTATGAGATTTGCATAAGTTTTTGAAAACATTTATGTTTAGCTTGTATTCCCCCCCTGAAAACATTGAAAATATGGAAAACGTAGCGGTATGAACTCATAGTTGTTGTGTGAAAACGTTGACTGAAATGAAGATCCTTGAGTTGTTGCACGTGACACTTAACGAAATCCTATTATCAAATAAATACATATATGTATCTAAATTAGTGATTTTGTTAGATAACGTGTTAGAGGAAAACTTGAATTTGGTTGAGGAATGTTACCGGGACTTGGTCGAATCGATCAAAGTGAGTTTTCAGTCAAAAGCACCACTTAAAAGGTGTTTACGGTCGAAGAGGAGTTTACGGTTCCTGAAGGCTCGGTGAGTTTACGGCCATAAACTCAAGAACAGAGTTTACGGTTCTTGAAGGCTCGGACCGTAAACTCAAGAACAGAGTTTACGGTTCTTGAAGGCTCGGACCGTAAACTCAAGAACAGTGTTTACGGTCTTTGAAGGTGGACCGTAAACTCAAAAACAATGTTGTTGATTGCTGATTTCGAAGACGCTCTGAGACGTTCCAAAGTGACTCCAAACGTGGTTTCTCGATGATTTCCGTAGTTTGAAGGCGTTTTGAGTGTTTACGGTTAAGGTTCTTAGAGAGAGAAAGAGAGAGTTTTGGGCCAGAAATGTTCTAATGAAGGTGGAGGCATCGTATTTATAGGGGTGTTGTGGGGGGTCCACTCTTCACTGACCATAAACAGGTTTACGGTCGTAAACGAGTTTACGGCTGTAAACACGTTTACGGTCGTAATCTCACTTAGACCAGAAATGTTTGATTTTTCGAGATAATCGGGTTTCCGTGCGATTTTTGGTTCCGACTCGCAAATAATTTAATTTAATTGAATATAACTAGATTATTTTCTAAACCAAAAAGTTTGACGGAAAAGTTAACGAATTTGAAATTTTATTAACGGAAATCACGAAACAGAAACGGGAAAAGTTTCGGGTTGTCACACATCCCCCCGTTAGAGGGAATTTCGTCCCGAAATTCGAACCTAGAATACAAATCATGGATTAGGAAAGAGATGCAGATACTTCTGTTTCATCTGATCTTCGCGCTCCCAAGTGAATTCAGGTCCCCGCTTGGCATTCCAACGAACCTTCACTATCGGGATGCGACTTTGTTTCGTTCGTTTGATCTCTCTGTCCATGATTTCGACCGGTTCTTCCACGAAGTTGAGGTTCTCGTTGATTTCAATCTCGTCGAGAGGAATCAAAAGTGTCTCATCGGACAGACACTTCTTTAGGTTCGATACGTGGAAAACAGGATGGATGTTGCTGAGCTCTCGGGGTAACTGAAGTTTGTATGCCACGGGACCGATCCTAGCAAGGATTTCGAACGGTCCAATATACCTTGGGTTTAGCTTTCCACGCTTCCCAAAACGTATCATGCCTTTCCAGGGTGAGACCTTCAGAAGGACGCGGTCACCAACCTGGAACTCCAAGGGTTTTCGTCTCTTATCGGCGTAGCTCTTTTGTCTATCTCGTGAGGCTTTCAGTCGATCTCGGATTTGCATAATCTTTTCAGTTGTCTCTCGGATAATTTCAGGACCAGTGAGAGTACTATCGGGGACTTGACCCCTGGCTAGCTGCGTGTCACCCACCTCAGCCCAGCACAGAGGGGATCTTCACTTACGGCCATAGAGGGCTTCAAACGGCGCAGCCTTGATGCTGGTATGGTAGCTGTTGTTGTAGGAAAATTCAACCAAAGGAAGATGAGTGTCCCATGACGCGCCGAAGTCGATGACGCAAGCTCTCAACATATCTTCCAAGGTCTGAATTGTTCTCTCACTCTGTCCGTCAGTCTGCGGATAATAAGTCGTGCTTATGTCTAATTTAGTTCCAAGAGCTTTCTGTAGTGACTGCCAGAACCTCGATGTAAACCTGCTATCTCGATCGGAGATAATGGATGCAGGTACACCATGAAGGCGAACTATCTCTTGAAGGTAGATCCGTGTGAGTCTCTCCATTTTGAAGCTTTCTTTGATTGGCAGGAAGTGGGCGGACTTCATCAACCGATTGACGATTACCCATATGGCATCGTGCCCACTCGGAGATCTGGGTAACTTGGTGATAAAATCCATGGTTATCCTTTCCCACTTCCACTCAGGTATTTCCGGCTGTTGAAGTAGACCTGAGGGCTTCTGATATTCGACCTTCACCTTGACGCAAGTCAGGCACTTGCCCATGAAGGTAGTGATCTCTGCTTTCATGTTTGGCCACCAATAGAGCTGTTTGAGATCCAAGTACATCTTATCCGACCCTGGGTGAACGGAGTATTTTGTCCTGTGAGCTTCGTTCATTACAACCTCTCTGTAACCACCGAACTTTGGGGTCCAGATACGATTCATAAAATAGTACACTCCGTCTCCCTTGACCTCTAAGTTCATTTCCATTCCTCTCAAGTCTTCACCCGACATGTTCTCTGGTTTTAAGGCTTCCAACTGAGCCTCCTTGATTTGCACGGTTAAATGGGAATGGATGGTCATTGTTAGTGCCTTCACCTAACGTCCTGAATACTCCTTTCGACTGAGGGCATCTGCTACCACGTTGGCCTTTCCGGGATGATAGCGAATTTCGCACTCGTAGTCGCTGAGTAACTCTACCCATCGTCTTTGTCTCATGTTTAACTCCTTTTGATCGAAAATATGTTGCAAGCTCTTATGGTCGGTGAAGATAGTGCACTTGGTTCCATAGAGATAGTGTCTCCAGATCTTTAACGCAAAGACCACTGCTCCCAACTGTAAATCGTGAGTTGTGTAATTGACTTCGTGTGTTTTCAACTGCCTCGAGGCATAGGCGATGACCTTCCCTCTCTGCATGAGCACACACCCTAGGCCCTGATTGGATGCATCACAGTAGACCACGAAGTCTTCAGTCCCTTCGGGCAGGGACAAGATAGGTGCGCTGCACAGGGCCCGCTTCAATGTTTGAAATGCAGTGTCTTGATTGGCTTCCCAACTGAAGGTTACATCCTTCTGTGTCAGGGTAGTTAAAGGCTTAGCGATTCTGGAGAAGTTCTGGATGAACCTGCAATAATAGCCCGCGAGACCCAAGAATTGTCGGATTTCTGTGGGTGTCTTTGGTGCAGACCAATTCTCAATCGCTTTGATCTTGGAAGGGTCCACGTGTATTCCTTCCTTACTAATCACGTGTCCTAGGAAATTTACCTTCCTGATCCAGAATTCGCACTTCGAGAATTTCGCGTATAGTTTTTCTGCCCTTAATGTTTCCAACACCTACCTTAAGTGCTGTTTATGATCATTCTCACTCCGCGAATAGACAAGTATATCGTCGATGAACACAATCACAAACTTGTCTAAGAAAGGGCGGCACACCCGATTCATCAGGTCCATGAATACTGTCGGTGCGTTGGTTAGACCAAAGGGCATTACTACAAACTCGTAGTGTCCATAGCGAGTTCGGAATGATGTTTTGGGCACATCATTCTCATGAACTCGCAACTGATGGTACCCTGATCTTAGATCTATCTTTGAGAAATAACTGGCTCCCTGAAGTTGGTCAAAGAGATCGTCGATTCTGGGTAAGGGATATCGGTTCTTGATGGTAAGTTTATTCAGCTCTCGGTAGTCAATGCACATCCGAAAGGATCCATCTTTCTTTTTCACGAATAAAATCGGAGCTCCCCAGGGTGAGGAACTCGGCCTTATGAATCCTTTGTTGATGAGCTCATTGAGCAGACTGGATAACTCTTGCATTTCTGCTGGTGCTAAACGATAAGGAGATTTGGCTACCAGAGTAGCTCCGGGGATCAAGTCGATACGAAACTCGACTTGGCGCTCGGGAGGGATTCCTGGAAGATCTTCGGGGAAAACGTCAGGAAAGTTGCAGACTTCGGGGATGCTCTCAAAGTCTTTAACTTTTTGCGTCTTATCAACAACATGAGCTAGGAACGCACGACACTCCTTCCACAGATACTTCTGGGCTTTGATGCACGAAATGATACGGTGGTTCGAGCTAGGCTTATCTCCGTAAATCATGAGAGCTTCGCCAGAGGGAAGATTGATACGGATAGCCTTCTCGAAGCAAAGAATATCATCATGATTGGGACTCAACCAATCCATGCCGATAATGACATCAAAGCTCTTGATGGACACATGCATAAGGTCGATGGGAAACAAATAATTGACTAGAGTAAGAGTACAGCCTATGAATATGTCGTTAGTGCTCTCCTTCTTTCCGTTAGCCATCTCGACGGTAAATGTTTTGGTTAGAGGTTGGGATTTACATTTGATTAGATGTTTGAATGTATGACTAACAAAACTCCTCTCTGCACCAGAATCGAAGAGAATGCATGCATAAGAGTTGTCAAGGAGGAACGTACCCGTAACAACGATAGGATTAGCAACTGCTTCCTCCTGGCCCATCACCAGAACTCTCCCTGTATTGCCACCAGTTGTTGCCTTGGGGCAGTTTCTCCTGAAGTGCCCAGCCTCTCCACATCCATAACAAGTTTGACCAGCGCCCGCTCCCGGAGCCTGGTTGGTTGGTTGGGTTGCCACCTTGCAGTATCGAGCTGTGTGTCCTTTCTTTCCACAGTTGTTGCAACTCAACTCACGGCAGGGTCCGTGGTGATGGAAGTTACACTTGCTGCACAGGGGTAGTCTTCCAACATAACCACCGGTAGGAGTTTGGGTGGTTGGAACAGCAGTGGGAGCAGCAGTAGGCGCAGTAACAGCATGAACTGCCACTGTTTGTTGTTTCTTGGCTCGGAGACAGCTGCCACCTCATCCAGATCGATTCCATGATCGATCAGAGTCTGTGCCAGATCCTTGGCGCTTTCAAAAGTAATCGGTCTAGCAGCCAAGACATTCCCTTTTGTTGGTTGTGTCAGTCCCCAGATGTACCTTTCAATTTTCTTGCTTTCCGGGGTGACCATTCCCGGACAGAGGAGAGCCAGATCACAGAATCTGGCGGTGTAGGCAGCGATGTCGGAACCCTTCATCTTCAAGTTCCAGATTTCGTGCTCCAACTTTTGCACTTCGCCCCTCGGGCAGTACTCCGCGAGCATGAGCTCCTTCAGTCTTTCCCAACCCATGGCATTAGCCACTGGCAGGGGTTAGGGTTTTCACTCGACCATTCCACCAGGTCAAGGCTCTGTCGGTGAAGGTACAGGCGGCGAACTTCACCTTGTTTGCTTCAGAACAAACGCAAATTTCGAAAATGGATTCGATCTTCTCGAACCATCGAGTTAGGGCGATGACACCTCCATTTCCGTCGAAGGACTTGGGTTTCGCAGTCATGAAGTCCTTGTAGGAACACTCTTTTTGATGTCCCTAACTTCCACCTTGTCTCTGCGGGTCAGTTCCACCTCCAGCCCCACCAGCATTCACTTGTGCCATTGCTGCAGTCACGGCGGCGGTAACTGCAGCCTGAAACATGACAGGGTCGAACTGAGGAGGTGGTGGTGGTGGCGGAGTGTCGTCGTTCCTTCTGATGGGTCTTGGTCGAGGAGGCATCTCGTTCTAGAAAACAGTCAGGAAGAAGAGGATGGTAAGTCCTCGAGATATATAAAACAGATATATCTCATCCTGATAATAAAAGTATACTACCGAGCGATAAGTAGAGAAAGGTTACTAACACGAGTAAGTTATCGCTTAAGGAAGAAGAGGTAGCAACACTTAGAGTGAATCTGTATACTGAGTTTGGCTCTAGCGAAAATACTCCTATAGTATTTTATGTGAGATGATGTTTGGTAAGTTTTAGGCCTGCTGTAACACCACAGTCACTCCCAAGCACATGTTGGTCATGTCTCGACTGAATATAGTTGATCAGGCTATATTCACCCTAGACATGATTACATAACTGCCCAGGTTTAACCGCAACGTTCCAGCATCCAAATACTTTTGTTCTTTTCTACTAACGACACGAATTTTGTTATGTATGCATGCTCGTATACTTTTTATAAAAATACTTTATATTTGGAAAGTATACTTTTGGCGTAGAGCACTTAGGCCCCTTAGTGTTTATAGTTGTATACCACGTAAGGTTCGATATACTAGTTCGCTATAAACAAGGGCTCTGATACCAATCTGTCACACCCCGAAACCGATGGCGGAAACGTTCCGGGGCGGAGGACGTCATGTGTAGCATCACAACCAATGAATAATAGCAATCATAGCAACACAACCAGTACAGTGCATACTAAAATAAAAATGTTTACATCAGTTTGAAACGTTGTTTGAATTACATCCAATAGCTTTGTATAGTAAAAACTTAAAACTCTTATTGCTCCCATTCCTCGAAAATCTAGCAAGTACTTGTCTACTGATTTCCTGAGAATACAAGCAGTTTAAAAGAGTATCAGCATAAAGCTGGTGAGTTCATAAGCGGTGGTTTGTAGTGAAAATTGTTGATGAGTTCGGAAAATATTTGTATAGTTTCAAGAAAATCCGATATTTTCCTTAGTGAATATGTAGTGTTATCAGTTCTGTAATAAACCATGAATATCTGTATGATTCCAAGAAAATCCGATATTTTCTTTAGTGAAAAGGTAGCATTATCGATTTCGTATAAAACCATGAATGTTCGTTACTGAAAACTGTAGTGATATGCGAAAATACTACCTCATGTGACTAGCTAAAACTAATCATAAAGTGTAAGTATTTTATATGTGAAACCATTGCCTAATCGGCTCTGTTTGAAAACCCTGGCTTTAGCCAGTATACGTAGTGTGTATCAGTCTTATTCAGTAAAAATAAAACTGTTGAAGAGTGCCAGGTTGTAAACTAAAGGTGAAT
This sequence comes from Lactuca virosa, assembly GCF_052849685.1. Taxonomy (NCBI): domain Eukaryota; kingdom Viridiplantae; phylum Streptophyta; class Magnoliopsida; order Asterales; family Asteraceae; genus Lactuca; species Lactuca virosa. The sequence goes on along the minus strand of NC_136431.1, from coordinate 41,325,957 downwards.
TATACATAATGTGAGTCGTATAACCATGCTTGATATGACTAGAGACCTTTCCAACGTTCTTCAGGCGTCGAGTTAAATGACATTTGTACATCTTCAGGCGTGCCCGCCTAACTGTAGCTAGCAGTCCAGATGTGGGATTGTCAGTCCCGAATAGATCTATTCACAAATCTCACGCTCTCCCTCCAGGAGACTCTGGTTATAAAGTGGTAGGATTTATCCCTGTACACCTAAGGGTACAGTAGTGAAGTAGCGCCTCACAGTATCGTACAATCTAGTTTACATGTGGTGTAGTAGCGTTCTACCGTAGTGAAAATCCGTATGTATATCGTATATAGTGATAATTTCAGTTATGAATACCATGATAAAGTAGTGATGTAAACTGTAAACGGTTTCTGTTTCAGCACATATGTTTAGTAGTGAAAGTTTCTATACTTCATATGTTTTAGAAAAATCCCAAACTATACCGATTATAGTTTGCATGTATAATGTAGTGAATAACGTGTCCGAAAAACTATGCAAATTTTAGTGAAAACGTCCCTTATGCTCAGCATAGTACAAAAGGGATTTAATGTATGAGATTTGCATAAGTTTTTGAAAACATTTATGTTTAGCTTGTATTCCCCCCCTGAAAACATTGAAAATATGGAAAACGTAGGGGTATGAACTCACAGTTGTTGTGTGAAAACGTTGACTGAAATGAAGATCCTCGAGTTGTTGCACGTGACACTTAACGAAATCCTATTATCAAATAAATACATATATGTATCTAAATTAGTGATTTCGTTAGATAACGTGTTAGAGGAAAAATTGAATTTGGTTGAGGAATGTTACCGGGACTTGGTCGAATCGATGAAAGTGAGTTTTCAGTCAAAAGCACCACTTAAAAGGTGTTTACGGTCGAAGAGGAGTTTACGGTTCCTGAAGGCTCGGTCAGTGTACGGCCGTAAACTCAAGAACAGAGTTTACGGTTCTTGAAGGCTCGGACCGTAAACTCAAGAACAGTGTTTACGGTCTTTGAAGGTGGACCGTAAACTCAAAAACAATGTTGCTGATTGCTGATTTCAAAGACGCTCTGAGACGTTCCAAAGTGACTCCAAACGTGGTTTCTCGATGATTTCCGAAGTTTGAAGGCGTTTTGAGTGTTTACGGTTAAGGTTCTTAGAGAGAGAAAGAGAGAGTTTTGGGCCAGAAATGTTCTAATGAAGGTGGAGGCATCATATTTATAGGGGTGTTGTGGGGGGTCCACTCTTCACTGACCATAAACAGGTTTACGGTCGTAAACGAGTTTACGGCCGTAAACACGTTTACGGTCGTAATCTCACTTAGACCAGAAATGTTTGATTTTTCGAGATAATCGGGTTTTCGTGCGATTTTTGGTTCCGACTCGCAAATAATTTAATTTAATTGAATATAACTAGATTATTTTCTAAACCAAAAAGTTTGACGGAAAAGTTAACGAATTTGAAATTTTATTAACGGAAATCACGAAACGGAAACGGGAAAAGTTTTGGGTTGTCACACTTTGTGAATACATCAGCAATCTCTTCATGAGTATGGACAAAAATTAGTTCAATGTTACCTTTCTGGATGTGGTCTTTGATGAAGTGATAACGTAGTTCAATATGCTTTGTCTTGGAGTGCTGAATTGGATTGTGAGAAACCGCTATAGCACTTTCAGAGTCACAATAAATTGGTATTCGCAGCATTCTGTATCCGTAGTCCATAAGTTGTGTTTTCATCCATAAGACTTGTGAACAATAGCCGGCTGCGGCCACATATTCAGCTTCTGCGGTAGACAGTGATACAAAATTTTGTTTTCTTGATGACCAGCTGACGAGTCTTCCACCCAGAAATTGACATCCACCGGAGGTGCTTTTTCGATCTAGTCTGCATCCGGCATGATCCGCATCAGTGAATGCTTGTAGGCTGAAGTCATTCCATGCGGGGTACCATAAGCCAACAGTCTTGCTACCCTTTAATTATCTTAGAATCTGCTTGGTTGCGGTCATGTGTGACATTTTTGGGTCAGCCTGGTACCTTGCGCATACACCTGTTGCAAAGACGATGTCTGGTCGGCTTGCGGTGAGGTACATCAATGAGCCAATAATACCTCTATAAGTCTTATGATCCACTGATTCGCCTGAGGGATCAGCAGATATCTTATACCCGAAGGCCATGGGGACCTTAGCCGAAGAACAGTTGTCCATTGAATATTTCTTTAACAGTTCAGTGGTGTATTTCTCCTGATGAATGCATATCCCTTGAGGGACTTATTTCACTTGAAGTCCTAGAAAGAAGTTAATCTCTCTATTCATGCTCATTTGGAACTTGTTGGTCATGAGCTTAGCGAATTCATTCACCATTTTTTGATCAGTTGATCTGAATATGATATCATCCACATATATTTGTACAAGCATAAGGTGGTCACCATTTGCTTTTCTAAATAAAGTGGGATCAATCGCTCCTCTTTTGTATCCGGACGAGACAAGAAATTCAGAGAGAGTCTCGTACCACGCTCTTGGGGCTTGTTTTAGACCGTAGACTGCTTTTTCAAGCTTGTAGCAGTGGTCTGGGAATTCAAGACTTTCAAAGCCCGGAGGTTGCTGAAGATAAACCTCCTCTTTTAATTCACCATTGAGAAAAGCACTTTTCACATCCATTTGATGAACCTTGATGTTCTTGTGAGCTGCGTATGCTAAGAAGATTCAGATGGCTTCCATTCGTGCTACCGGGGCATACGTTTCATCATAGTCAATACCTTCAAGTTGACTATATCCCTTGGCAACTAGCCTTGCCTTGTTTCTGACGACCGCACCGGATTCATCCAACTTATTCTTGTACATGATGGGTTTTATGCATAAGAACAATCCTATGTGCTCATACAAACCCTAATGCTTGGATCTAGGTTTCTCTATTGTACATGCAATGAATCCAAGACTTACAAAACCTAGATCTATCAAATAAGAACTGAAATAAGGGTTTAGTAATTACTTTGATTGTTATATAGCAATAACAATCAATCCTTGCTTTGATTGGCTTCAGAAAGCTTAGTGCCTCAAGTGTTGCACCTCTAATGGAGTCACAAACACCACTAAGCAACTTGGATGAAGAGGGAGGAGAGAGGAGGCACCAAAAACGGCTGGAAACCCTAGAGGAACTCTTAGCCACGTTTTTGGGGCATAGGGGTCCTATATGTACATGTAGGCTATTAGGGTTTGCAACTAGGAAACCCTAATCTGACTGCTTAGGCCCTAAGCAGCCCATGGACTCCTTTAACATATCCCTTGGACGATTTCTAATGGGCTTCCCATAGAATTCGTCCAACCTATATATTATTAGGTGATCAATAGCCCAATCGTAATTATCTTATAATTACAAATCCAGTCCCCTAAATTCAATTAATCTCTTTTAGTCACAAAATTAATTCTTAATTAATTCTTGACTAATATTAATTAAACAATATGATTTCTCCTTTAATATATTATTCTTATAATATATTAATAAATCATAATTAAACCTTTCTCTCCTTAATTCATGCTACATATTGCTATGGTGAAGGCAACCCAAAAGGACCATGCTCATAATCGGGTCAAGTACATACCAAAATAGTTATGGTCTTAGACACTAATCCAACAGTCTCCCACTTGGATAAGTCTAATAACTATTCTGCGTATGACTTCAGAACCTGATCAGCAATCGTAGCTTCCAAAAGCCGCTGTCAACTCTGATCTTATCAGATACGCGTGTCCTTTAGATAAGGGATTATATATTCCTCCATTATACAAGATATCGTATAGACATGAGACATGGATTTAAATCATTCTCTCAGTCTATGTGTCGTTTCCCGATTTCCGATTTATGACGACTGACTAATTGAACAAATCAAATCAGTCCTGGCCCGGCCGAGCACTTTCCTTTGTCATCACTAAATCATCGAGGGGCCCACAGATATTGCTTTTATCCCACCTTGGGTAAAAGGAATGGATAAACTTTGACTCAAATGCTTGCTTGCACCTACTAATCGAATCACACACAACAATAAGTTTTATAACACCAAGTTACTGGTGCGTTTACTTATCATCAATGTGCAACCGACCAGCAAATAACAACTCACACGTCTCGGTTTCAAGAATATACAATGTTATCGTCTCACCAATCACTCGTGATAAAACCATAAAGTGATTCAAGTGAGTGTGGGTTTAATCCAATACTTTAATCTTATCAAAGCACTCATGAACTCTGCAGCAAACTTGTGCTATGTCTAAACACTTTAGACAATCTACAGACAGATTCATGACAGTCTTCCTTCATACCTACTTCCAACGTATGACCGACTGTGGAGGTTCGAATAACCTAGTTATTCTGGAAGTCAAAACATGCAAAATGAAACGCAATAATAATATTAATCCTATATGGTCCCAAAACTTTTGAGCGTAAATAAAAACACTTTTATTTAAACACCATATTGATTACTCATTATTCATTGCTTACTGTTTCAGAAAATCAACTTATTACTCGAATTATAACCACAATTGTCCCATGCTCCAAGCATACACACTTTGGTTTCCTATGGTCCATACTTTGTGAAATAGATCAATTGAAAACTTTTCCAATGAAACTCATTTCACAATCCCCAATCCTTATTATTAGTATAAGAATACCAAATTCTTGCCACCTTTAGAATATGTCAGATTCTAACATTTTATGCAATGATTCTTTCGTAATGTCATAGCATAAAAGTCACCAAGACCCGGCTAATGAAATTACAAGGTATTCTATCGGAAATTGTGACAAGACAATTCCATAGACATGAAGTCTCACATTCAAAGTACATTCCTTTGAACATCCTTCTCGCATAAAAGTTTCTAATCTAGACATATTTCTTAATATCCAACTCTCATTAATGGAAACATTTCCATATTTGCCATATGACAACTCATTCTTAATAGAATCTTATGTATTCATAATAATGTCAATATAGTCCATCCAGTACTATACTTCCAACTACTCACAAGCGACAAATCCTCAGTGAACCTCAGATCGTCCTTTGATAGTTGTTTAATTATTTTAGTCAAAACCGACTCTAGTCCTTTTTCCCTCTTAATTCCCTAGGCATTTGGAAAATTTTAGAATGGTCAAATATTATAGCATATGCAATCGATCCTATACCCAAAGCGTATTGGACACGATGCATAATGTCTCACATAAAGACGTGATACTTTATCAGCCTTCCACCATAATATTTTATGTGCCCTGTTCCCACAATTCGAACTATGAAGAGGGATGCCATAATCATAATCGAATTTTGAGAATGCACTATGTATCCTTGACTAAATTTATTAACATTTCTCGATCTAAGCTTTAGAATTTTGAAACGAAGTATAATATTCTCTCCCTTAATTATAGCAAAACAACTTTTCAACCCTTGCAACTTTGCAAAATGAATCTTTGTTTTCTATAATTAATATTGCTAACTTGCAATACTTACCATAATAATCATGCTCCCACTAACATGATGATTATTTTCTTACCAGCATAACACTTATGCTCCCACTAGCTTTGACATGTATTTAGAAAACAATTGAACTTCTAGAAAACAATGCTTATTGAATTCCTTAAGTTCATATTTCTAATAACTAATGCTTTGATAAGCCTTTATCTAAGCTTTTTAAGCTCATACACCTTTGCCTTAGATAGCTTACATGTGTGTCTAAACAATTCAGAATTTATGTTACTAAGTCCCAAATGTTCAGATCAATTGCCAAATGTCACAATTCGAACTATGAAAAGGGATGTCGTAATCATAATCAAATTTGAGAATACAATTTTCACAATTGCTATCTTCTTAAAATCTCTCTTAGTGAAAGCATTTCCTCACAATCATTTTCATGAAGGAGGAAAACCTTATGACACTTAGATTTTATGATGTATGTGTTCCTATCCATGTGAATTTGTCAAAACGAAAGTTTGCGATAAATCCAAAACCATATGGACTGAACTTGTTCAATCTTGATTTGTTGCCTCATGGTAACATGAATGCCCACCATGTCTTCCAAGCAACTCACCCTTTCATATCAATGTACTTTCCATTGATCAAGGTGCTTTGTCTTTATGCATTCAAATGAGAACTCATAGAACTCACACGCATAATTAACTCAATTGGAATGGCACAGAAAAAGAGTATGTCATCCACGATAGGCTTTAAACCTCAAGTTGTGTGCTAGTGATGATCAACTAGGTTTACTCTTGATTTGTTCTTGAAACTTTTCAAGACCATTAAGACTCCCACTGACTCCTTGACATATAAGATTCTCTTGTCAAGAAACATTTCTTGACAAACAAATATTCAAGAGTTAGTGTAGCCTTTTGTCAAGTTTAACATTTCACACAATTGGTCCTGGTTGGTCTTTGTCTTATCCAAGACATCACAACTTTCCAATTTCAAATGTTCAAGAATAAGAAAACTTTTCCAAATTCCACATTTGTCGAGTGTTATAAACCTACTTAAGACTTGTCACTCATGTCAGAATCTTGACTCTAAGACTTGATATTGGAACGAAATATGATTGACTTCTTGATTTAACCATTTCTACAATTCTCGATTCCTCTTCTAAGACATGCAATTGCACTAAGACTCACTTAGAGGATCAATTGAGATATGGTTCTTAATCATTAAGACTTATCATAAAATACAATAAAAGGTACTCTCCCTTCTTCTTAGAATAGAGAAACTTTTATCTTTCTGCCTACTTGATTCTTCTTATTCGTTCTGCTATTGATTGATACTCTTTCAATCAACTCAGAATTATACTTAATCTTATAAGTATAATCATATTTACTAAACTTTAGTAAATCATGACGAATATCTTTATCACTCTTGTGGTGGACTTGATCAACGCACAACCTAGTGTACTCGATCTCCTGGTCCTTCTCTTGACACTTTGCCAAAGAATTAGTCTAATTTCCAAAAATATGAAGTTTCTCATTCATCACGCAACCAAGTTGTATGATTCCAAGTTTCTATCCAATTGAAACTTGGGCGATGAGAATCTTCCTTTATTTGGCAAATCCTTGACATTTCACAAATAACATAATCAAGAATCACATCCAATTCAACATTGCTAAAATTAGAAATACATAAACATCCATTTTCACATATGCCATTGCAAGGATAAATAAATAGGACGAAATCAAATTTCATTTTATTTCGGAAAAACTTGTCCTTACAATGCAATTCAAATGAAAACTATGCTATTTCAATTTCTAAGCAATCTATTCTAACTCTAAAGTAGTAGCTCAAAAATCCGATCTTCAAGCAATGCGATCGAAATCCATTTCTTCACGATCAGATTCAGCTTACTTCTTCCCTTAAGCTTCCTCTCTTTTCTTTGATCCTACAAAACATCAAAATGTAATCTTATCACATCATGTATTGAAAATCAAAGAATAGGAACTTATAGAGTTAGTTATTGGATTTTACCTGAAGTAGAGCCATACGTCTTGACTCTCCCATCTCTTAGATCTCTCAGGTAAACAGGGAAGCTTCGTCTCCAATGCCCCTTCTCTTGGCAGTAGAAGCAGATGGACTCTTTTGGAATGGCACAAGGAACTATCTTAGAATTTACCTTTTCTGGATTTCCAATGTCACCATTTTCAATGTCCATTGAAGTTTGGGAGTTTGATTTGCCAGACAAATTTGCTCGATCAGCACGCCAAATCATTTCTGATTCAGCAGCTATAAGCAAATAGGTCAAATCAATGAGGGTCACGTCATGGTCCATCATATAGTACTCTCTAACGAACTTACTATATGATTCAGGAAGTGACTGAAGAACCCAGTCAACAGCCAACATTTTTGAGATATCGACACCCATCATCCTTAACCTATCAATGTGTGACTTCATCTCTAAGATGTGTGCACACACAGGTTTCCCATCTTCGTGTTTACTTGCCAATAGGGCTTGATTGAGCTTGAACTTTTCAAGCCTTTGAACTTGTGGGTTAGGGAGAATAATTGGAGGAGGTGGAGGAAATGAAGCATGACTCTCATTTCCTTGATCGTATCGTGGAACGTAATCTTCATTTGGAAAGCTTGTTCCAAGGGACTTGGGAAGACCATTGTAAGATTTAGACATCTACAAAACGGGAGAAAATTCAAGTTAGTTGATAAGAATCCTTGATGTAACACCCAAATGAAACATGAAGGCTAGGATCCAACACAACATTCTACAACCTAGAAGAGGGATGTCGTAATCTAGTTGCAGAATATTTGAAGGTAGGTAAATGACGATTTACCAATTCCCACCATGAAAAACGAAAAAGAAATTTAAGTTTTAAATGAATTGAAACTCCTAGATCTTTTGAGATTCATTGAACTTTTCAATGGCATGTTTAATCTCGATTATGCCCTTCTATTTGTGACTGGGATGCCGAGGATCACAAACAAGGTGTGAATAACCATACGAATCACGTGGTGCACCCAATTGCTACTATCACCTAATCAATGTGCCGGTTAGCCACACACGCTCCATTGATCTATGATAAACATCGAGCCACCCTTCGCCACCAATGTCAATCCCAAATTAGTGTGTCGGTTAGCCACACACGCTCTACTAACGTTTGGCAAGGGTACGAAGTGTAATTCCACGGATTAGCATACAAATTCACATTTTGCCCTAAAGTAACTAAGATTGGGAATTTGTAAAAGCATTTAGTTACTTTGTACTTCATTATACTTACAATGGAAGGTTTCGTCCTATCCTACCCGTTCGGCTAACGACCCTCCACTAGTCAAGAGTGCGGTGGGTAAGAGTGGATACCCATTCAATCACCATTTTATAGGCAATTTCCTTAAACACCCCTTATAGACCAGCTTCGTGAAGGAGGCCTACTAACGGTAAGACTGACTCTTTACTCATATATATAATATTAGACTTTTAATGTTACATATGTATAGTATAGGGTGTATTTTACACTTTTAAAATACTAGGTGGTTTTATTAACTTTCTCTTTTAATTAAACTTTTAATTACCTTAACAGAACCATGAGGGTGTAATTTGAACTTTTCAAAATACTAGAGTTTTAGAATTTAAATATTACATAATTAAACTATTAATCAAAATTTTAAATTACAAAACTTGAGGGCAAGTTTTGAAACTTTTCAAAACATTAGGGTTTAACTATTTAAATTTCAAAAACAAAACTTTTAAGTTCAAATTTAAACTATAAAACCTAAAGGGAGTAATTTGAAACTATTCAAACTTACTAGGGATCAAATAACAAATAATATAAATCAAACAATTAATTTAGTGATTATCTATATTTGACCTAATCCAATTTTAGTCACAAGATAATTACCAAATAATTTGAATAATCTATATTTATCATATAAAGAAACTATTATTTAAAAGATTTGAAATTATCTTTTGTTTTGGTAAGGATAATCATATACATACAATAAAATTCGGATTTATTATCAAAAAACGATTTTGGCATCAATCCTACAGCAAAACAGCAAGTAAATCCCGAAATATACTCTGTCAGACTCCCCGACTCGCCGAGTCAGTCCTGAACTCGCCGAGTAGGGCCAACTCGCCGAGTCCAGATACTGACTCGCCGAGTTGAGTCGGGCAGAGGCAAAAAAAATTGATTTTCAGCAGAAAAACGACAATTGTATCACATACAACAGAAACCAATCAAGGCTCTGATACCACTGATGGGTTTTATGCATAAGAACAATCCTATGTGCTCATACAAACCCTAATGCTTGGATCTAGGTTTCTCTATTGTACATGCAATGAATCCAAGACTTACAAACCCTAGATCTATCAAATAAGAACTGAAATAAGGGTTTAGTAATTACCTTTGATTGTTATATAGCAATAACAATCAATCCTTGCTTTGATTGGCTTCAGAAAGCTTAGTGCCTCAAGTGTTGCACCTCTAATGGAGTCACAAACACCACTAAGCAACTTGGATGAAGAGGGAGGAGAAAGGAGGCACCAAAAATGGCTGGAAACCCTAGAGGAACTCTTAGCCACGTTTTTTGGGGCATAGGGGTCCTATATATACATGTAGGCTATTAGGGTTTGCAACTAGGAAACCCTAATCTGACTGCTTAGGCCCTAAGCAGCCCATGGACTCCTTTAACATATCCCTTGGACGATTTCTAATGGGCTTCCCATAGAATTCGTCCAACCTATATATTATTAGGTGATCCATAGCCCAATCGTAATTATCTTATAATTACAAATCCAGTCCCCTAAATTCAATTAATCTCTTTTAGTCACAAAATTAATTCTTAATTAATTCTTGACTAATATTAATTAAACAATATGATTTCTCCTTTAATATATTATTCTTATAATATATTAATAAATCATAATTAAACCTTTCTCTCCTTAATTCATCCTACATATTGCTATGGTGAAGGCAACCCAAAAGGACCATGCTCATAATCGGGTCAAGTACATACCAAAATAGTTATGGACTTAGACACTAATCCAACAGTACACCCATCTCGTACCAACAATGGTGTGACCTTGCGGCTTCGGAACGAGCTGCCATACTTTGTTTCTTTTGAATTCTTCTAGCTCTTCTTGCATTGCGGATATCCAGTCTGGTTCTAGTAATGCTTCTTTGATAGTTCGAGGCTCGACCGAGGACATAAATGCTGCGTAGTGACAGTGATCAGATAAATCAATGGAAGATCGAGTCTGGATACCTGCGGATGGGTTGCTGACCTGGTGGGTGGTCCTTCGTCCATACATGTAGACGGGGTTGCAGATAATAAGCAGCTGCAGTAGAGGGAATGTCTTCAATATCGGAAGACTCTGCGGTTGGAGATGGCAGTTCCCCCTGGACTTGAGAACATCCTGCTGAATTTTCTTGAACTGGGAAGGTGGGATCAGAGTTTTCTTGGGAAGATGGTGAAGGTTCCCCCTGGAGTGAAGAAGGGAGTTCCCCTTGAACCTGAGAAGGTTCCCCCTGGAATGCGGATGGGAGTGTGATAATCCTCGAGTCTGTTCTTGTGTCAATGTTCTCTATGTTTTCATCATCCGAGTCCGAAGAAACATTTGATGGTTGAAAATCTCTACAGATAGGGATTGGAGCTGCATCTTCTAGTACTGGAACCTCGATGGTTGTTGTATGGTCCGGAGTTGAGTTTTCCCCCTCAACCGGCGAGGTGAGTATTTAGTGATACCTCATCGGACGGTGTAGGACCAGATACGTCAGCATGCTGCTGCTAAGCTTCCAAGGACACAAGAAATTCGGATAATTTGGCTGTTTCTACAGGGTCGAAGAGATCATCATAGTTTACTTCAACTAGGTTTAGTGGACCCGAAGAGGCAGGAATATCACTTTCTAGGATTGTTGTGGTTTCGGTTGATGGAGCGGTGTTGCGGATGTGATAGTCATCAAATTTCACATCGAAGCTTTCAATTATCAGCCTTGTGCGTATAATGAGAACCCTATAAGCAACTTTGTTAGTAGAGTAGCCAAGGAAGATTCCTTCATCAGACTTCGGTGCGAATTTGTTAAGGTGGTCTCTGTTGTTAATTACAAAACATCTACACCCAAAAATATGGAAAAATCGGACATTTGGCTTGCGGTTGTTAAGGCCCTCATACGGTGTTTTGCTGAGACGTTTGCATACAATGCTTCGGTTCTGTACAAAGCAAGTTGTGGCCACTGCTTCGGCCCAAAAGTAGAGAGGAAGGTGGGTGAAGTTAAGCATAGATCTGGCAGCTTCTACTAGAGTGCGGTTCCTTCGCTCTACTACCCCATTTTGTTGTGGTGTGTAGGGAGCTGATAAGTTGTGAGTGATACCCTTTGAAACCAAGAAACTATTTAGGAGATGGTTAGTGAACTTGGTTCCATTATCACTTCGGATACGTCGTACTGGTAACTTGAGCTGAACTTCAATTTCCTTGATGAAATTGATCAGTATTTGCGGAGTTTCTGATTTGAGTCTTAAGAAAGAAACCCAGGTTAATCGTGTGAAGTCATCAACTATAACCAGTATGTATTTCTTGTGATGAAGACTGGCTACGGTAGATGGTCCGCGGAGATCAATGTGCAAGAGTTCCAATGGTTCAGAAATTGAGGAGTCAATCACCATGGGGTGACTTGCTTTGGATTGCTTTCCACATTAACACGCAGGACATAGAGTATCATTGCTGAACTTGAGGATTGGAAGACCTCTGACTAGTTATCCGGTGACCAAATTGTTGATGTATCTGAAGTTGAGATGAGCTAGGTTGCGGTGCCATAGCCAACTGACTTCGGATACTACTTTGGATAGGAAGCATAACTGCGGTTTGCCTATGATCAGAGACACGTCCAAAGGATACATAGTGCCTTCGGATCGGGACTTGATCAGACACGTGCTCCTATCGCTTGTCATTACATAGCAAAATTGGTCATCAAATTCAACATGATGGCCTGCCTTACATAGTTGACCAACACTGATGAGATTATGTTTAAGGCTTTCTACATAAGCAACCTTTTGAATAGAGAAGTTTCCCATAGTAAGAACACCATAACCTCGGATTACCCCATTCGCATTGTTGCCGAATGTGACATTTCCACCATTGCAAGTTGGCCTGAAATCCCGAAGGTATTCTAACCTTCCGGTCATGTGCAAGGAGCAGGCACTGTCGATTAACCATTCTTCTTCTTGTTCCTCCTTGCACAAAGCCTGAGAATTACACGGTTAGTTTAGGCATCCAAACTAGTTTGGAGCCTGGGACAACGGATGAGTTTCTGATTGATGCATGAACCGAGGTTGCAGGGACTGGTTTCGTGTCAGCTTTTAATCCTAGTCCTGGGTGTTTGTGAGTTTTTGGAGTGTTGTGTTTTTTTGAAAAGTTACGAGGTTTCTGAAAAGGATTAGATTTGACATGAGATGAACCATTTTGACAACTACATTGACATTGACATGCTGAAATTTTGTCTTTTTCTCTGACACCTTGTTTGGTCAGCGGTCTAAATGATGAGGTAAGCTTGTGACCGGTCTGAGGTTGGTAATATCTGACATTGGTGCTATTGGAATTTGAACCTTTGAACCTTTTTATTGAATTTGGTAAAATGCCCTTCCACTTGTTAAAATTTTCATGTGATTTTAAAAGTGTTGGCGTGGGTAAGATACCCTTCCATTTTGGATCATATGAGGAATAGATTTGAAAACCATTGCTGCGAAAAGACCTTTCTTTCTTTTGGGTTGTGTCAGATGAGTTTGGAATGACTGTTGAAACTGTACATTCCTTTTTGCATGTTTTCTTGATGGGAGAGTTTTTTGAAAAATAGTGTGAGAAAACAAACTTTTCTGGACTCTTAGATTTTGGAAATCTGATATGTCTTTTGTTTTTAGAAAAGGTTTGTCGATTTGTGCCTCGGGATTGAATTTCCTCTTTGAAAGCCTTTTTTGCTAAGGTTTTTAGAGAACCGCAGTCATTAGTGTTCAGATGCGGTTTCCTGGAAGCCTTTGAAAATTTTCGAAAACGAGGGCTTGATTCATCCGAACTTGAAGATTCAGGGTTTTGAGAGCATTGAACCACTTCAAAGTTCTCTATGGGTAATTCATGATGAATTGGCTGAAGCATCACAGGGCCTTTTATTAAGGACTGCGATAAGGATGATTTGACTACCGCAGAGTAAGTCTGAGTTGGGACTTCAGTGGGACTTTTATGTGACTTCTGCAGCTCATGACTACAGTGAGAGACACTGCGGTCTGAGAGCAGAGATGGGAAGTCCTGTGAGACTTCAGAACTCTCTATGATAATTTCTTCATCAACAACTGATGAGGTCTGAGAACTTGGATAGATTGTGCCAAAGATATGAGTTTGATCACTTGTGTGACCCGAAACCTCAGGCACAATTTCCTCAATGACACAGTTATTACTTAGATTATGAAGTCTACCGAAGTGTGTTTTGATATCTTCGGGAAAGGTCTTGTCATTGACTGGGAAATGAAATTCTCGGTCCGGAGGGACATACAGTCGATCTTTGTTAAACCGGGGTGAGGAATCATTTGCGGTAGGATATCCATTAGACCAACCCCAATTGTATGTATTGTCCACAGTTCCATTATTCACCAAATTTTCAATAGCTTCACTTTCATTGAACAATTTTTCTATTAAAAGATTTAAGCGTACAATCTCACTCTGAGCTAAATCTCTTTGGTTCAAAGCTATCTCTAGTTGTGTTTCACTTAACATTCTTGCATCTTTTTCTAACTCTAAGTCCTTTTCTAACATAGCCATTTTGAGTCTTTTGTTGTCCAGTCGTCCTCTTACATGAAAAATCTCTTGGGACTCTATGTTCTTCTCGTCTAAAGCTTTGTTATAGTCTATAAGGACGGCAGCACATGTGTCATTAAGATTGTCTATGAAGGGTTGACAGTCATGCATGCTATAGTTTAGAGTTTGAATCATGAGTTTTACCTGTTCGACGATGCTTAGAGTTCCATCCTTTGCCATGTAGCAGTAGTTCTTTACCAGCTTTGTAGACCCATCATCATCATCAGTTGCCAGCATGCAGATTTTGCCTTTTCCTTTGACATTGCTGATGGCTTCTTCTTCATCTCCGGATGACCAAACTTGATGGTCTCTTTTAACATGGGCTACATATGCCCTAGCCTTTTCCTTTTCTTCTAATTCTTGAGCCATTCTTAGGTAGAATGCTCTGTCTTTCACTACATTTGCCTTGCAATCTTTTGCAAAATGATTCTCTTTGTTGCACTTGTGACAAATCACAACGTCACTTTTCTCTTCTGAGGGAGTACCGGAGTCAGTGGTTTGAATGGACTGCGGTCCCTCCTTTGGTTGAGTATTTTGAGATTGCGGTGGTGGATGAGAACTTTTGGGATAACGAGAATGGTTATTCTGTGGGTTGAAGTTACAGTTGAATGGAGGTTTGTTGAACTGTTGATTTTTACGAAAAGAAGGAGGTGGTAGCCGGTTGAACTGTTGACTAACAAGAGCAATAGCCTTCTGAAATTCTTCTTCATCATCATACTCTGAGTCAGCTTCGTATGACTGCGGTGTAGTGTCATACGAGGGAGAGTAGGATTGATTATGTGGAGCTTGTGCTATAAGAGCGAGTGATCCTCCGAAGTCAGCACAGTCTTTGAGTACGGTGGATTCTTGTGCTTGCAGTTCCCCGTAGAGCTTGTAGAGAGACAAAGAATGAATCTTTCTATCCCCTTGAACTATCATCTTAGCAGTAGTCCAATGTCTTCCCAAACCGTTGAGAAATTGAAGGTTTGTTTCATGGTTACTGCGGATGGTGCCAGCATTCGATAACTTGGTGACTATCAGGTTGAATCTTTTAAAGGAGTCTTCTAAACTTTCGCCAGTATGAGCTTTGAAATTGTTGAACTCATTGAGTGCAGTTGTGAGCTTCTTATCTTGAGCTTGTTCTGAGCCTTCGTACAAATTCTTGAGAACTTCCTAGATCTCTTTTGCTGATTTGCAGTTTATGATAATGTCGAAGTTGTCAGGAGCAACTCCACAAGAGATTTCATAAAAAGCAACAGCATCATTTTCCATTTTATCGAGATCATCTTTGGTGGGACGGTTCATGACTGGTTGTCCTCCTCCTAGTCTGGCTGTGGCGCCATCAATTTGAACTGGTGTAAGAACAGGAACATGTGGTCCTTCTTCTACGGACCGCCATACATCTCTACCAAGTCTCCTTAAGTATCTTTCCATTCTCTGAGACCAGTGATGATATTCATTTGCCACCAATATTGGGGCTCGATTTGAACCACCAACACTGTTGGAAACATTCAGAGATAATGTTTGTGCCATTTTTCCTTGATTTTGAAGTTTTTTTTTAAAGAAATGAGCTTCAGTGGTATAGAAGGCCTTTTGAAAATCAGAGTTTTGTTTTTCAAAAAGCAACCACTATGGCTCTGATACCAATTGTTGAGAGAAAAAGTTGAGACACACTTGAACAAACGTTAGAACAAGTATAGTTGTGGAATAGTTTATCTCAAAGGATCTAAAAGCTCAACAATAATAATAAGTTAACAAGTTAGATAATTAGAGAGTTAGTTGCGGAAAAGTAAGGAAATATAAATGACAGCAGATGATATATCAAGTATACACGTAAGTTGATTCATAACATGGAATGCATTCAGACCAAGTTAGTAAGTGAGATCAAACTTAGTGATTAAGTCACGAATGACTTGCTCCGAAGAGAAATAATATTCAGTTATGTTCTAGTGAACTTTTGAGAGTAGGGAGAGATTTAAGATGCGTAATCAGATAGAAGTGAGAGATGTAATTGATAGCATCGAAGTTGTTGTATTACAAAAGATTGCGCTCTATATATAGAGACTCAGGATTTACATTGGATCAACTCTCTAAGAGTAGCCATGCAAGGCATACTGGACAATAGAAAGTATTACAATAAATTAGATAAAGTTAAACTAAGTAGACTAGTAAGTAAGAAAGGCTGAGGTTGATGATGACTTCGGATGAGGTTGCTGATGAAGCTTTGACTGCGGATCCTTGAGAGTTGCGGTAGCTCAAGTTCAAGAGGATCACTTTTATGATTCAACATAACCAAAATCAACTATAAAGATGGAAATTGAGTTCTTAGCGGTAGCAACTTGTCAAGAAGTTAAAATAACGATTTCAACCTCAAACCATGACAAAAAGTACATTGCTTTTATGGGAAAAACAAAGTTCATTGCTAAAAGAGAAAACATTACTAGGGATTGAGTTTCCTATACCATTAAGCCTCATATTAAGACCTTTTGGGAGTTTTTTAAAGACCTTTTCGATGGCTCAAAACATAGTTTTTTTATAGAAAATTATCCCCTCGAATCAAGATAGCGACAATATGAATTTTAACGATCAACAAAGAAGACAATGTCCCCAAAACTTGGAGTAATTCAAGGACATGGACAATAAAAGTCTTAAGGGTGTTTAGAACAACATTTTGACAGCAATTGGCCATCAAAATACACCCAATAAGCTGGTATTTAACAAAAGAAGGATTGCAAGGAGAAAAAAGATGTGATCATTAACATCAAGAAAGAAATTTGCAAGAAAATTGAAAGGACCCCTTTCTAAACTTTAATATTTCTGAAAGACCCAAATTTTCATACTTGACAATTGTTATTCCGAAACATGCTACATGCATATTCATAAAAAAATATTTTATATTGATAAAACGGTTACAAACTACTGGATACCAACCCACTATTTCATAGTGTTATATATTACATAACTCCCCAGGATACTATAGTTTTATACATATGGGAGTGCAAAATACAATAGTTTCAAACTATTCGAAAATCTTCTATCAAAACAGTAGTTTCAAACTATTCAAAAATCTTCTACCAGTATATCACTATATTGGGTGCTTATCTCCTGCAAATTAGTTAAACATTGAGAGGGGTAAGCGATGACGCTTAGTGAGTTCAATAATAGATACAATATAACGTTATGCCATATATATATACTGTAATATGCCAGAAGCAAAAAGGAACAAGGAACAACAAAGGCATAATGCGAAAAGCTTTCCATATTAATCAATGAGACATAACAAATTCCATACTTGATATAAAATCAATAAAGTTTCAGCACAAATGGCACAGTAAATACTCAGGAATATCATTTTGCTAGAATATTTAGGCTTTCAGCCTTATCTTAGCATACTACCGAAGCCAAAGTGATGCCTATGTCATACACTTCATGGTCAACGGTTCATACCAATACCCAAGTGATGCTTATGTCATACACTTCAAGTCAGAGGTACAACCTTGCTATAAAATAGCAGATACAACAACTCGAGATGATAACATGGAAAAGTACATGGCACATATAACACATAACATACAATTGTTCCTATATATTAAACTCACCGTGAAATAACCGGGGGTTAAAATAGTAATTTGGGCAGCACTTCGGCTCTAAATATAACTTTCTTCGTTGAAAACCGGGAGTTTTCTTGAAAACCGGGCCCTGCAAGGGCTGAGCTTCGAAACCGAAAAGATAATTTTTTCGGGCTTCTCGGGAATCTCGGGGCGTGTTTTGGGCTTTGGAATTAGTACCGGGGCTTCGGGGGAAGTCGGAATGCAAGAAAATGTTGAAAAGGGGTGAAAAAGGCCAAGTTTTAAACTTCTAACCGGGAGGTCTCGCACCCCTTATATAGGTGCGAGCCTCGGATCCGAAGCGAGGAGAGGAGGGCACGCGACTGCGAGGTTCGGACCAGGTGGCAGCAGGGCGAGGCTCGGACGGACAGGTGCTCGCTTCGCATTGGTCGGATGACGCGGCTTCTGGCTTCGGATCGGGTCGGCTGCTTCGGACGAATCAGGAGTCTACACGTGGGTCGGACACGAGGGCGCATACGAGATCACGTGATTTCGGACAGATGCCAGCTCCTAAGTGGACCGAGCTTCGGTCCGATGGGGAAGGAGGTGACGACTTCGTACCAATCAGCGGGTGCCACGCGAGGTTGCAGTCCAATCAGAAGACGCCACGTGGATCGAA
Organism: Lactuca virosa; assembly: GCF_052849685.1. Lineage (NCBI taxonomy): Eukaryota > Viridiplantae > Streptophyta > Magnoliopsida > Asterales > Asteraceae > Lactuca > Lactuca virosa. Next base: position 41,307,451 of record NC_136431.1, on the reverse strand, counting down.
CACTATTCATGCGAAAATTATCGAAAAATGTGCCCAATCTTGTAAAATCTAGAACTTTCTCATACGGGCTCCGTTTTTGACGTTCTTTATATGCACGCGTAGAGAAAGTTATGCTCTACAACTTTCGTTTAGACTTCGTCGGAAAATTTTGAATTTATTTTTTATATTATTATTTTTAACAGACCGGGACTGGTAAATCCGTTAAAAATTCATAACTTCTTCATCCGACGTCCGTTTTCGTCAGACTTTTTACCGTTGTAGTGCTAATGACGAGACCTTCGATTCTCATTTAGGTTGTGTCGGCCAAAAATCACTCGATCTAAAATTCGAGTTTTTAGCTGTCTACTGCTAAGCTGAAACTTACAAAAATCATAACTTCCTCATACGAAGTCAGATTTTGGCGTTCTTTTTATCGAACTTCTCGGTTTAACGAATACTACGACTTTCATTTAGATCAATAAGGCTAAAAAGTAGTTTATCAAAAACTCACTTTTTACGTCATTCGGCATCGTGCCGGTTTTATCGTGGATCTTCGATTGGTCATAACTTCTTCGTTACAACTCGGATTTCGACGAGGTTTTCGCCTACGTGTTTCTAACGAGATTATCTACAAGTTTCAATAATAAAATTTTACTTATTTTAAATTTTATATTTTCGCTAAATTTCACTATTTAGCTTTTAATTGGAATCTCATAAGACTTCCAATAATTTATGAGTGATTCTAAACATAGTTTTACCTTATTTCTAGTAAAAACTATCTGTTAGAACTCAATACTCAATATCACATAATATTTCATAATATTATTATATATAAAACACGATCTCAAAACGTGTATGTTATAAAAATCAACCAATTCTTCATCAATTGGAAAGGAATTGACATGAGAGGAAACCAAAACTTACAATGGACAAAAACCCGTTGACCAAATCCCCCTCCTTGAACGACCATTGATGTACCTTCTCTACTCCATGGAGTTCGTTGTTTTTTTCCTTCTTGGAAAATTGTTGATCGATGCTCAAAGAACAATAGGAGTCGCTCGTTTTTTTTGCTCTTGCCTTCTGTCGACGCAAATAATGGTAGGAAGCAAGAATCGATCGTTTATTTTATTTTTTTTGTAATAGGGAATGCATGAGAGGAACAAATGTAGGAAGGAGGACCGATCCTCCTCCTTGGGAGTTATACCACATTTTTACCTAATGGTCCCCATATATCACAATTTATTTCCAAGCCTCCCTAACCCTAATAATCTAACATTTAAAGTTTCCTTTTATGACACATTGGCCCCTCACTTCATAATAAGCCTTTTAATGACTAGAAATTACCTTAATTTTCTTACAGACTCACTAGATTAAATTATTATTGTTATTATTATTTTGTATAATTCTTTTCGATATTAAATAACACTATTTTTATTTAGTTATTTCATTAAATAACCTTAGAACCGAAATAACCCTATGAAAATAAAGATTCGACTAACGGGAGATAAGATCATTGACGGAACAAATTTGGGTCGTTACATGAAGCGATTTGGAGCGAAGATTTAAAGAATGGAAGCGAGAAACGTTAGAATATCGAATCAGTTTTCATAATAATCACGTTTAGTAGATCGTTTTTATGTTTTTTTCTTTCAATTATGGGGTAAAACCGTAACATTTTCACTAGATTAGATGTAACCTAATGATTTGGTTATCAGTCAATTGTATGAATATTAGTCTTGTTTAATATATTATGTTTGTTTGATCAAAACCTTTATGTTTTAAATATCTAATATTTATTACTTATTGCTAAAGTTAGTAGAACTTAGACAATCAATCTAGTTTATTAGCTTGTTTCATAGTTGTTTTATGATCATTAAATTATTATGAAATAGTGTTTGAAAAACCCTACTGTTAGGTAGTAAAATTGGAACATTAATGTGTAGGAGAAGCGTTTGTTGACTAACTTATGCTAATAATTGTTTTTAATAATTTTTGAATTTATTTTGTAGATCAAATCTCTCATAATACGAATTTAATTATAATTTTTTAGATAATTGTCTTTAAAATTATACAAAATAATTTTCCGACCATGATAACTAATACTTTAGAAATTGATAAATAATAACTAATATTCATTGCACTAAATCTGAATCCACCATATTTGAAGGCCAAATTGAAATCTATGTGAAAACATCTTCATCTCTTTGTCTTTAAATCCATTCTCTAGTTTTGTTTGTTTGATTTGAGTTTAATTAAGATTAAATAAAACCCCATGTGACTTTATTGTTTATAGTTTAATTAACATTTGAATATATCTGTATTGAATTCTCATTCTCCCTGTGATCGACACCTTGTCCTACCAAAACGATACAGGTACACAAGCAGGTCCACTGCGTGTAATGTGCATTAGTTTAGCCGTGTTAGATTAGGATTTTATCAAATTATATCCTGAAAATTTATATATATAAACTAAACTCGTCAAGTATTTGGCGTCGTTTCCAGGGAGAACGGTTGATCTTTAGTTCGGATTATTGATTTGGTGATTAAATTTTTTATATAGATTTAGATTGTAGTTTTTATATTTAGTCTTTATGTTTCATTGGAATATTTTGAGGGTCGATTCTCTTGATGCTTTTCTTGAGGAAGTGGTACAGGACTGCAGGTTAAAGAGGAGCATATTAAAGAAGAGCCATTTAATACAGAAACAGATTTGAAGGAGTTGGTGAGGTTACTAACAAAAGGCTCGGATAAAGAACAACAGCAAGCTGAAACTCAGATTTCACAATGCGATGTTGCACTGTTAGCAACGCGACTTCTCGAGATGCCAATTTGTGTTCCGCTTGATGGAGTGACAATTTCATCTTTGGAGAATGTTATGAAGTGCAAGCCATTTGAAGAAGAGGATTTTTGTGCAGAAAACGACCTCCAAGTACTCGAATGGATAATGGAAGAAGAACTAGAAAAATAGATTGTTGAGACTGAGGAAACGCGTCACGAACATCTATCTATAGCTACACGAATCGCCGTTCCAACATCTGTGATTCGAAAACATCAGGTGAAAGTTCTGTCTCTAGAGAGAGTTTTGAAACATGACCTTTTTCTAAATAGTGTCCGACCAGCTACACTTGTTATTAGTATTATAGAGATCTATAAAGTCAATCCCGTTTGGCCAATTATCTAAACAAATATTCGATTTTAACGAATCATGTAAAAAGGAGTATTTGAAGCAACAAATAGTTTGGCAACGAATTTATTAGAGGTTTATTAAGTTCGGAGTCCAGATCAAGACTCACATAAAAAGAAGCACTTATGGGGAGACAACCCGACATTTAAATTTGTTTGCATTTTTTTTCTTTTTTAGTTTTAATTTTTAGTCTTTAGTTTTAAGGGCTTTTGATGATTCTTATTTTTATTGCAAATTATTCTCCAACTAAGATAGGCCAAAACACAAGAGTGGGGTGAAATACTACGAGAATAAGGCAAGAGGCATGACACATAAATAAGTGTGGGGCGTATATACGAGGGACTAGTCGAGAGTCTAATCACCTTCTGATTAGTTGATTTATTTAGCAATTTGGGGTTTTACTTTTCACGTCAATAACGTTGCGAACCACTATTATCCGCGATGCGACTATTGATTCTATTGCGATTGACATTCCTAAGATTTGAAGACCGTGACGCAATATCCATATGCTAGCGACGCAAAAGTGCCCAACATATTATTTTTTGATCTACTAAAGTCCAGTTGTCCATATATTTTATTGAAAAAAATCTGATCTATCAATAATGAAGTTTAGTTTCTAGAAGTTATTAAGCCAAGACGATTTGAGGATTGTATCTACAAACAACCCACGACAATCATTCAATCTTACAACTACATACCCAAAGGGAGTTCGTTGTAGTTCTCTCTCTCTCTCTCTCTCTCTCTCTCTCTCTCTCTCTCCACTCTTTTTTTGTGCTTAAATGTTTATTTATACAATGAGGGCATTGTATAAATTAAGTGTGGGCTATGGGGATTAAAATTAGGATTATGCATGCTAGATTAAAAATCTGGTCTAAATTAAAGTTTATACTATATTATTTGCCAATAAGGGTTGAAGTTAAGTTTCCAAGCTTATGTAATAATTTATGTTAAGTGTGAAAAAAAAGTGGTGAGAAGATAAAAAAAAGGTCATACAAGAAAAGTCAATAAAACAAAAATGTCATTAGTTAGTAAAAAGTCAAAGTTTTGAGTCAATAAGAAATTACAAAATATGAATATCTTTAAAAAAAAGTCAAAAGAGTGCAACTAAAAAAGGGGTCAAAGTTTGTCATAACTTGCAAAGTCAAAGTTGTAATTTTTATTTCTATGTTGTTTTTCTTTTTATATTTAGTTGTTTGGGAACTCGACAAAAATATTTTGAGATTAGAGGATTATGAACTAGTTAGATTCTAAGTTTGCTTGAGCGCAAAAAAGTCTAAGTGTGATGTATTTTGATATTGTCCAAATTAGTCATAAATTTTGGAGAAATTATCTTAATATTTAGAGTCTAATTGTTTTATTTAAAGATAAAAGATGCTTAAAATGATTTTTATTTGTATTAAAGATAAAAAGAGTTGAAAAGTGATGAAAAACGGGAAATATCCAAAATTGCGCCGCAAAAAGGGAGTGGTCATGCCACAAATTTTCGTGATTTCCAAAAATCATATTTCGACGTATGAGAATATCAGGACCGACTAGAATGCAGACAAGACTTGGCGCAGTGAAAATAAAGGCTTCACGTCGTGAAATTACGCCGACCTAAAACATTATAAATACGTGTTTTCTCAACCCTAACTTGGTGTGTAACCTTTGCAAATTCTCCTACGAGGTCAGAAGGTATTCCAGTCGTCCATAAACCCTTTTGGGTCGATTTTGAAGGTAGGGAAGCAATTTGGAACAAAGATTTGACGAATCGAAGCGAGAAGCGTTAGAATATGAAATCGGTTTGCTTAATAATCATGTTTAGTAGATCATTTCTTATGTTTTCTGTTTTTGCCTTTCGATTATGAGGTAAAACCCTAATGTTTTCATTCTATTAGATGTAACCTAATGATTTGGTTATGATTTAATTGTACGCATATTGGTTTTTTTTTAATATATTATGCTTGTTTGATCAAAATCCTTATGTTTTAAAGATTTGAATTTTATTAGTTATTGCTAAAGTTAGTAAAACTTAACTATCAATCGAGTTTTATTAGCTTGTTTCATAGTTGTTTTATGATTATTAAATAATTATTACTAGTGTTTGAGAAAATCTAGGGTTAGGTAGTAAAATTGGAACTTTAATGTGTAGGAGAAGCGTTTGTTTTCTAACTTATGCTAATAATTGATTTTAATAACTATCGAAGTTAATTCATTGATCAAATCTCTCATAACACGAGTTTAATTATAATTTTTTAGATAATCGTCTTTATAATTATACAATTTAATTTCCTGACCAAGATAACTAATACTTTTGGAAATCGTTAAATAATAACTAATATTCATTGCACTCAGTTGGAAGCCATCATATTTGAAGGCCAAATCGAAATCTATGTGAAAACATCTTTTTCTCTTTGTCTTTAAATCCATTCTCTAGTTTCGTTTGTTTTATTTGAGTTTAACTAAAGTTAGATAAAACCCCCCTTTTACTTTATTGTTTATAGTTTAATTAGCATTTGAATATATCGGAATTGAATTCTCATTTTTCCTATGATCAATGTGTAGTCTTACAAAAACTATAGGGCTACACGATCAGGTCCACTGCTTGTAATGTGTATTAGTTTAGCCATGATAGATTAGGATTTTAAAATTTTAAAACCTGATAATTTATATATATATATATATATCAATGGTAACACATTCACTATGTCGTAGACGTACGTACAAAAGGTAAGTAAATGTTTATTTTCCTTTTATTTAATTATAATGATTAACCATAACAATAATAATGAGGTAACTAATATGTTTCATTTTTTAGCGTGCTACGAGTATACCCCCCAAGTTCCAAACACCGAGTGATGAAGTTTTAATTACACCTCATAAATTCAAGTCTGTTAGACGTTCGACAATGAAAGTGGAACAGACCCAGTATTTGAAATCTCCTTTCGACCAGGTACAAAGACACTTACTGTTTTCCTCTATATATCAACCTCATATAGTATGATTAATGTTTTTTGCCATTAAATCTAGCTTGATACGATACCACACCCGAAGCGACTAGGGGTGCAAACGAGCAGAGCCGATCCCGAGCCTTGTCAGCCTCGGCTCGGGCTCGTTTAAGTTATACGAGGCTCGAACTCGAGCTCGGCTCGATTCGAGCTTCTTGTACTGATCTCGGCTCGAGCTCGTAAATAATTATACAAGTTCGACTCAGGCTCGGGCTCGGCTCGTTTTTTGTCTGATGTGCTTAAATAAGCTTAAGCTCGGCTCGAGCTCGCTAAGAAGCTCGTTTACTAATACCCTAAATCCCTAATCCCCAAATATGTTTTTATTTTAATATATAAAAATAATAATAAATTATTTTTTTATAAATGCTCATTTAGGCTCGAGAGCCTAATCGAGCTTAGTGAAATAGGCTCGAGCTCAAGCTCGTTTAATAAACGAGCTTAATAATAAGCTCAAGCTCGGCTCGGACTCGTTTAAAATCGGTTTCGTGTCGAGCTTTTAACGATCCGATCCCGAGTAGCTCACGAGTAGCTTGACTCGTTTGCACCCTAGAAGCGACCCTATAGGGTAGAAATCGTACATACCCCACATATGACACCACGACCCCTTATGGTTGGCCACAATAATACATCACATTTACTTAACCCATACATGGTGGTAGGAATGACTGTTATTGGCCTTTTGAATTCAAATATGTCATTCCTCAAGGCACCCAGCGATATTATCTTGTCTAAAAATTAAGTATAGAATTTTGGGTTGAGTTATTATCTTAAATTAACTTAGGGTGGTTATATCGAATGTAATGACAACATATCATGATCTGTATACAGTTGCTGCTAAAGAGGTGCCCAGTAGCGACACAATCGAAGATCATGTTAGGATCTTTCTTCCAACTGTATACGCCTACACATTGGGTACATTGGGCTTCAGTCAACTCAATGGGTCTAATGCTTCAAACCCGTGTTGGGTTAGAGTACATTTACCACCACGACCAATTATTGTGAATGTTGTTAGAGTTCAACATATGTCATATGCTTCAATAGGTTGGACCTTATGGCGATTGTAAGGTCTTCATGTGTGTGGCTTTGGTGTGCTTGGTTTCAGGCTTTCACAACAGGCAACTTTCGAGTTCACCGAAATCATTTGCTAATAGCGTTACAAGGTGGCCAATATTTTTGGGATTATTTTGCAAATGCAATCGTTGGTTGATCGATATTGTTTAGACTATATTTAGTTTTTGGAAAATGGTTTTTGATTTGTAAGTGATATTCTTTTAGCTGGTACTTTTTGGAACGGTCGTTTAGAATTTAGAATGGAATGGAATGTATGCATGTTTGTATTTACTTTGAATAGCATGTTTGTATGAAACCCAAGTAATAACATTAGCAATACTTAACAAAAAACCCAACAAATAACATAAGCAATACTTAACAAAAAAACCCCAATTGATAACATTAGCAGTTACGTAAAAAAACAACTAATACTACTAAAGTTTACAACTTGTAATCGATTATGGCCAAGAGCAAAACCCAACTATGAAGTAAGTATATCTTCAACTGACTATTCTGTGTTTCAAGATCCAATACCGATCTAACCAACTGATAATTTTAAAAACTCATTTATAAACATCTTATGTTTTCTTTTAAATATTTATTTCTCAAACTCCAAGTGATGTTATTTTATGATAAAATGTTATTTAACACGTAAAAACCATTTTCATACATAAAACATAACGTATGACAACATAAAAATAAAGATCACAAGCATGCATTTAAAGTGTATAAACCAAGCCATTTTCTGCTAATAGTTTTTGTGAGCCAACACAAGAATTATTCAGGTGCTGTTTGTTTTTTCTGAAGCAAAATGTCTGCAGTCTGCGAACCACATCTGTAGACCTTTGCAGTAGAAGAGGTGGACCAAACGTCTGCAGTCTGAAAAAAGAAGACTGTTTGTTTTTTTAACATCTGTGGGCTACTAAAATAAACTGAAATCTAAATAAACTGATTTTTTAAACTTCAAAGTGATTTTTTAATATTTTTATGACTTTATTATAAATAATTAATGAATATAGATCAACTTTTATGTATTATTGTATAAAAAATAAAAATAAAAATGGTATGAATTAACGTATATATTTGATAAAAATCAACAACTTTGGTTGCAAAGTTATAACTAAACATTATAATTAGTGATCAAAGAATTTGATACATAAATGGATGAAAATAAACTTCGATTTTTTCAATTAAATCCATTAAAAACGTACCATAAATATTTTCTCGAGAAATTGACGATATTGTATTAAATAATGTTTTACAAAATTTGGCAAAAAAATTTAAGAATATATTATGATTTTTTTTCATATTTATATAAACAACTTCAACGACTATTATTGTAATAAATCTTTATTTATAAATTTGTCAAAAATATCATGTTTGTATCGTCGAACGTTTTTTTTTAAGTTTTGTAATTTTTTTTTTCAAATTGTTTATCATTAATAAAGTTGGAAAAAATATAAATTAAAAAAAACTTAAAAAAATAAAGATATATATGTTTTTTAGGCTAGAAGATTTCTGAAGATGTTAGAAGACTCTGGTCCACATCTGCGCCAAGAAGAGGGCGCGCAGACTTTTTTAGGTCTGCAGTCTTCAAAAAAACAAACAGTCTCCGAAGACTAATGTCTGCGCGTGGTCTGCACGGCGCAGACAGAAGAGGTCACACAAATCTGCAGACAAAAAACAAACACTACCTAAGTCATTCCTAAAGAATTAAGGAACACTTCAAAAAAGTCTTCAAGCTCCCACTTAACAAGACAACTATTCCTTGCAAAAAGAACTTCAAGACACCATGTGTTGTAAAGGTTGTGACACTTAAACCATCAAGACTACAATTAAGCCCAAAACCAAGAGTATAAGCTTAAGGTTGGGATTTTAATCTCAAGTGGTTAAGCCAATTTCAAAGGTGGTCATTTCTTCAATTTTGTACATTTGGTAAAAAAAAAAAAAAAGGAAAACAAGTAGTCTAACTAATCTATTACAAACAAAATGAGCAAATGAAAAAATACATATTTATCTATTACATCTCATGAATAACTAAATATAAACCAAACACACCACAATAGCCTTAATGACTTGTTTATACACAACAACATCAAATGATATATACTAACAAAATCTTTGTTTTTTCTAAGGAAACTTTATACAACCAGATACATGGAAAAGATAGGTTGCATATTAAATAACAATTATATAAAACAACAAATTGTCATAGAAAATATATTTTGTGATTTCTTTGCCAAAAAAATGCCAAGAATATTTTACAAAACAAAAGGTTATCGAACATTTAAATAAATCTTTCTAAGATGTAAAAGAGGCTCTGATATCAATGATGGGTTTGGATAAAGCTAAAAACCATTTTTTTATTAAACAATTTTAAGAACAGCAAACAGAGGACTTTAAAATAACTAGTTTATTTTAAACCATTTCAACAAAACCACCAAGAGGATCCAGTTACATGAACTAGAAAGATTATGACAATCATAGGATGTTAAAAATACAACATTGAAAACTTTGATCCCACTTGGTTTTGGGGAGTTGATGAAGATGACAAAAACTCAAGGATAGAGTTTCTCTATAATGTATCCACCGATAATGCTAGTTCTTCATCTTGTATGAAGTACTTCTTAATCCTTTAAGTGCTTAACATAATTAAGCACTAAAAGAGAAGCACTTCAATGCACCATCTCTTCAACTAAATGTGTGACCCTATATGATCATATGTTATTGGCAACTTCATTCTTAAATGATACTTGAGCATATAGATCCAACACATTCATGATAGCAAATGTAAGATCATTTGAAGTTAGAGTTTTTATAAATTGTCATGTTAGTCCCAAAATGCCCTCACCATGCATGCAACTCCTTCATGGAAATTTCCAAGTTGTTCATATCAAAATCAGAGTGATATGATTATATGTACACGAAAACTAGTTGATTATGATAACCCAAATAAGTCCTACCTTAATGAAATTTCATTTCACTTCAATATGTCAATATACAAAGTACACTTGATAACTGGATTTTCATACAATTAGAATGCAGTGGTTGGAGGAACCTCATGAAGAGATTTATTTAAGGTATGATCTCTCTTTTCATTCAGGATAACTATTCCCAAACAACAGATTTAGACAAGATTGATCATCTTATTAGATTATCCTTTTAAAGGTTATATAGCAGTAAATTTAGTGGATAAAGTTATAGACATCATTCAATATTAATTTCCATTCTAATTTGTTTTATTAATCCTTAGAAAATAATTACCCAATTCAAAAATTATTTAAATAAGGTTAGGATCCATATTTCAGTCCATGATGTGAAGAGGATGTTGTAATCACACCACAAAGCTATTTAGGTAGCAAACACTATTTGCGAATTTAATTACTATGAAATTCGTAGATATTTGAGATTCATTGACAAGGGTCAATAGCATGTTAATCACGATTCTGATCATCTTGGTCTATAACATGGATGTCATGGATCAAAGATTAGATGTTGAATCAACCATGAAAGAAACCACGTGATCCTTTGATCAAGTTACGCTTGAGATCCGAGAGTACCACATCATTTCCAACTATAATATCTAACTGGTATGCCGACAAACCGCCCACACTACATCAACAAACTATAAAGAAAATGTGTGTTTTATTATGAGTAACATATGACTCGCGTTTTTACTTAGATATAGATACACTTTCTAATATATATATATATATATATATATATATATATATATATATATATATATATATATATATATATATAAACCTTTTAAATTTAAGTTCTCTCTATTAATTCGAATTACCATGTGATGACACAATATTAATAATTAATATTAGTTTAATATTCAAATTTATAAATCACTGTTATAAACAATATTAAACTTAATTCAAATATTCAAATTTAAAATCACCATTTAAATAATATTAAAATTCAACTAACTCAAATATTCAAATTTAAAATCACCATTTAAATAATATTTAAATTTAAAAGTGGTATTTCTCCAAAACTTCAAAATCTTTAGATTTGTTTCTTGTAAGACAAGTTAAGAAACATGTGGAGCAAGTTTAGGGTTTATGGAGCTAAATCTGACATGAGCATGAAGCGCCCTATAAGAGGCACACTGCGCCCTAACGATTCTCCAAGATTCCATTTCGATTTTAGTTATTGGGATATGGTTATTAAACCCTAGCTTAGGGCATAAGCAAAACAAAAACTAACCAACATAAACGAAAATAAATCCTATGTGTTCAAAAGCCTAAATTCGAAAAACCATAATACACAAATAATATTCAAATCAACTTGGCTTTTAGTAGCAGAATTAATCATGAACTAAGGCTCTGATACCACTGATATCACTTATAGGTATTCTACATCTAAACATACGATTACACGCAAGGGAAACATAAAAATAATTTCTATGTGTTCATTCAACCTAGAGGATCTAAGTTTCATGTTATTACTTCAACTACTAAAAGAATGAGAAAAAGTGCTCACATCTTTTGATGCTAATGATCTCCTTGCTTGATAACATGTTCTTCCCATGTTGCTTGGATAAGAGGGCCCAAACGAAAATCTCTCTAATGATATCACACATGAGATCACCAAAAGAGCAAATTCAAAAGAAAACTAGGAAAAAGGAGCAAGTTCAAAATATCTTCAAACCCAATAAGCGTTAAGAATTTTAATCACTCTCAAGGGAAGAGGGTAGAACAAAATTATTGGGTTAAGAATTTTAATCACTCTCAAGGGAAGAGGGTAGAACAAAATTTCCATAAGGGAATGAGAAAATAGGGTTTTATCCCTATATCCCTATTTATAGGCTTTCTTAGTCCCAAAGAAACTCCAATACCCTAAGGAATCCATACCAAATTCGTTCATACTATCCTTTAGGGATCCAGAATATTCCAATTAATTAAATTTTAATTAATTAACATTCAACCGCTTGAACTAACTAATTCCAAAATAGTTTCTAATTAATTTATCAAGCCATGAAAAATTAATAAACTAATTTCTCCTAAATTTGTTTTGCTAAAATGGGTCATGAGGGCAACCCAAAGTGACCTTGTTATATTAGAAATATTACCAATAGTTAATGACCTTGTACACACTTTCAAATAAGCTTGTCACCGACACAAGGAAAGAAGATGAAATTGTCGTGGCGGGAGAGATGTGGGAGACGGTGATAAGGAAATACATGTATGTATTTGTGAGAAGGGTTAATGATCTGATTTTTAGGGATGCTATAATTATCATACCCAATTTACACCATTAAAACTATTAATAATTACGAGATTGCCATTTTAAATCTTAGCCCTTAAAAATTTTGATCTAGCGGTCCTCTTTTAGTTCTCGGGTTTTCAAGTTCTCAAATGATTGTAACTATATATATATATATATATATATATATATATATATATATATATATATATAGAGAGAGAGAGAGAGAAAGAGAAAGAGAGATGTTCAATTGATAAAAGAAGGTTGAGAACGGTGGAATCATTCACATTCAATCATTCATTTTTGCCACAAAACAATCCGTCATACTGACGCGACCGGGGATAAGTAATATTCATAATAAATGTAAGTATATTCATATATGAATCCACAAACTCCCCTTAGCCACTAACCATCACTGCCACCACCACCTTTGCCATCGACCACCAACATCCACCACCACCACCGTCGCCACCAACCATCATCGTCGCCACCACCACCTTCACCATCGTTATCTCCACTATCACCATCACAAACACTTCTGCCACCCACCCACCGACATAGCCACCGCTACTGCCATCACCACCACCACAACTACCACCATTAGCACCACCTCCGCCACCTCTACAACCACCATCTCCGCCACCGCTGCCACCATCACCCCCGCCTCTGCAACTACCACCACCATTATCCCTACTGCCATCACCACCGCTACCCCTGCCACTACCAATACTACTGCAACCAACTATCTTATTCATATATGAATAGTCACCCGTGAACAGACACATAGTTATTTTTATATGAATATACATACTTATTGATATATGAATATACGTATTCATTTATGAATATGTTTATATATATATATATATATATATATATATATATATATATATATATATATATATATGAATAAGTGCAAACTTATTCACATTTAAATATGTGTATTTATATATGAATATGATTTCTTCCTTCCTCCCGGTACTTTGGAACGTTTAAGCGGCAGATTCGAAATGAGTAGCCCATATTCATTCTCTCATTCTCAACCTTGTTTTTTTTTAAATTGAATCCTTATATATATATATATATATATATATATATATATATATATATATATATATATATATATATATAGTTTAGATTCACTGTGTAAATAAACTCATTTGAAAATTTTAGAAAGTTAATTGGTTTAAAAAAAACACTTTGTTTTGTTGTTTTTTAAATATTTAGGTTTAGTTTATATCACAAAAAAATAAAATAAATATATCAAAAATTATATTTTTTTTTACTATTTAAATAAACATTCATATTGATAAATAAATAAAAATTCAAAATTTTAGCTCAGATTGACATTGTAAATCTGCTAAAAACTGATTTATATTCAGCTTAGATTCACAGTGTGAATAATACTAGGTCAAATTCACATTGTGAATTCTAAAAAAAAATTATATACAATTCAGATTCACAATGTGAATAAATTACTTTTAAATAAATTCACTTGTGAATTTTACAATACTAATTTATTAGAAATTAAAACATTAAAATATTATAAAATTTCAAGAAACAATATATTTCTATTCATATGTAATTTCACTAATTTAATTTCTGAATGATCAAAGAGTTGAGCTAGATTTACATTGTGAATACAAAAAACTAAAATATTTACAGTGTAGATTCAAAGTGTAAATCTGACCAGATCAAGGTGATTTTTTTTACATCGATGTTGATGTCTATTTGTAGAGGACAAAAAATTAAGATTTATGTTTATTTAGTTTTTTTTTGGGTAAAAAATAAACCTAAATATTTAAAAGGTTGTAGATTTTTACATTAATTATAAGAAATAATACCATAATTAATGTATTTCACATTTTTCATTGACAAATATTTCTTATAATTAATGTTTTTTAGGTGTCCGTATTAGAAAATCTCATATATATATATATATATATATATATATATATATATATATATATATATATATATATATATATATATATATATATGAAGTGGTATAAATGAGAACTCAAAAATATTAAAAACTCTAAGAACCCCCATTTTATAGTTGTTAAACATGTAAAAATCCTTTTCTTTTTGTCCTTTTTGGTAAGAAAATGGCCAATTCGTAATTTTTTATAGTTTAATATTTTCATTCATATTTTAACACCATATATAATACATATTTTAATATATCTCATTACAGTTTAATAGACAAAATTCACACCTTAGTACAATCAATTTTATAATAATTCAAAATTTCAACGAAGTCAAACTCGAACTCTACCATCACCACCCACTACAAATCAGATCTGCATACATATAAAGTCATGTATTGACAGCTTAAATACTAAATTCACAGTTTAATATACATATTAATTCACTTATTTAGAGTTTAATGCAAAACTATTATAAAACTACTACATTCTTACATATTTATACAACACAAAAAATACATATATTTACAAGAAAATTAATACAAACATTCATATATAAATAAATCATATTTTAACTCAAAATTAATTAAATAAAATGGCATCTTAATACAATTCATAGTTTAATATAGTCGGTTCACAGTTTAATACACACAATTCACCACTTAATACAATAAATTCACAACATAAGGCGCATAAATGTTATCTTCTTAACTTGAAACTTACATTTATACCTATAGATATGGACAATCAATTCACAATTTAATACAGTCAATTGACAGCTTAAAATAGTGAATTAACGGTCTAATATACAAAATTCACCGTTTAATATAAAAAATTCACAGTTTAATATACAAAATTCACAACTTAATACAGTTAATTCTTAGTTTAACACAAACTTGACAGCTTAATAAAATAAATTCATATTTTAATACACAAAAATTATATATTTACAACCATATTCTCAACTTAAAACTTATATTTATACGTTCATATCTAAAATCATTTCTAAGTATTAAAATGTGAATTTGTTATATTAAGCTGTGAATAAAATTCACATCTTAATATACAAAATTCACAGTTTAATACACCACATTCACACCTCATCTACATGTATAAAATTCAGATGCGGATAAAAAAATCAGAATTCACAGTTTAATAAAACATTTCAGACACTAATTCAATGCTTAATTCAATATTTCAAACACTAAAAGTCACAACATAATGCATCAAAAAAATTAGAGATCATAGTATAATACACACTTCAGACACAAATTCACAGCTCAATACAAAATTTTAAACACTTATTCATAACTTAAAAACTTACAGATCTCGTTAAGTCATTTCATCAAACACCTTGTGTGCTTATTTGTTTTCAGATATGATGTGATTTATAGATCTAAGATTCTCATGATCCTTAGAGTCTTTGGATAATCCATATATGAGTTCGTCATTGTATAGATGATCGTCAGAGCAGATATGAAGCAACGTGAAGGCAGTGTTTGGAGGAGAAAATGAAGGTTGTAGTGGAGCATAAGCGAAATAAGGACGAGGAGGTGGTGGTGGAACAGAATTGATACAGTTTGTTTACTCTAGTAGTAAAAGGTAGCAGTGGGGGGGAGGTGACGGTGGTGTAGCCGTCAATATGTAGCTGTCGTCGACGGTGATGGTGACAGTATCAGATTTGAAGAAATCGCACTAAAAACAACATATCTGATCAGATTAGATTGGCATTGGGAACTTGTAGATCTGAAAATATTGGTTGCAGATTTGAAGGCGGTGGTTCTAGATCTGAAAGTGTCGGTTCTAGATCTGAAAACGGAGGTACCAGATTTGAAAGTTATTGCCTGCCACCGACGATATTCTACTGGTGGCGGTGGTAAAGGCAGTGGCAGTGGCAGCCGAAGATGATAGGAGGCAAGAGAGAGAGTGAGAGAAAGAGAGAGCGAGATATCGAGAGAGAGTTAAGAGTGTTTGAGTTTGAATAATTGGTTATAAAAATAAAAATGATCGTTAGTTTGTAGTATTTAGTGTGTTTGTAATGTAAATAACTGAATTGACATAAATACCCATAATGAAAAGGTTCTTAGATACTTCTTAACCATTAAGGTTTCTCATTTGATTTTATATATATATATATATATATATATATATATATATATATATATATATATATATATATAATCAAGTTCAACAACGAACTCAAAATATGGGAACGAACTAACGAACTGAATAAAAATCTTCAAATTCAATAGATCTTTTGATTGCATTGGATTGATGCAACAAGGTTCATTGGTTTTTTACATCAATAGATGATTCGACAACCGCCGCTCGACTGATTTCAAAATTTTTAGCTTTATCCCCTAATTTTGTATCTCTCAATGCCATATCTCACATCGTTGCTCCGATCAACACCTCATTCTCTCGTTTGTCTCCTCTCGTATGCCCTGTAAGTCACATCTCTCAATCAATCGATATATAATCCATTTACTCAATGTCAATATACTAAATTCCAATTCAAAAAAAAAGTTTTCATTCTACATATGCATTGGATTGATGCATATGTTTTTTCACATGGATTACTTAATATTAAATGCACAGTGCAAAATGTTCTTTATTAAAACAATAGAAACCTTTTGTTGAGTTATTTTCTATCATGAAAAACTGAGATTTCATCAAAAAGTAATCAAAAGTAGGTGTATGTGTATGTGTGTGTCTGTTTTCACATTGTTTTTAAAATCAAATGCACAGTAGACAATGACTAAGTGCACTTGTAGGTTAAGTTTCTTAATTTCAAGAATATACAAGTATTACTTTCCTAATAATTAACATCATAAGTGCTTCAATACATAGTATTGGAACAATGTCTGACCAAGGGTAATAACGACCATACCCAACAAAATTCTCTTGTTAATACATAATTTCCAAATAACCAATCTATAATAAGACTCATTAATACTCATAAACCTACAATCCACATCAAAATTACACTAAACTGCCATTATAAGAAAAAAGATTATCATAGGGGCAAAATCGTCCATGTGACATATGACCCAACAAAAAGTGAAATTAGAACCAAATAACTTTATCCTAGGATTATCCAAATAACATCAACAAAACCACCTTTAAATCTTGCACCTTATTTTAATAACATATTTGTGATTTGATCGCCATTATACGATAAATATCATTTGGTTTCATACATGAAAGGTTCATGTAGCTCCAATGTACAAGTTTACTTGTGCTAGAAGCTTTGATGATGTAGAGCCATATTTTGGGAATATCAAACAGCTTAGTAAAGCACGAGGTTTACCAAATAACAACATTTTGAAAAGTTTGCTCAAGAAAAGGAGAAGGCAGACCCTGCTGCAATGATCAAAGTTGTGGTATGCCAATCCAATATCAACATTTAATTGAGAATCATTTCTAACCAATTATGATATTATCTAAATAACTGATTCCTTGAAGTTAATAAAAAGCACCAGTTGTTACTAAAAAGCGTATAATGGGGATGAAATTCCAGCTGCGCAAGAGACCCTTGAACAAAAAGGAGTTAGCAAAAAATGAGGAATATATCGTCACCACATACACCTATTCAAAATTCCTTACAGTTCATGAAAAAAACTCAAGGTTAGCAGTTGAATAATATTATACTTTTGTTTAATAGCATTTAATATCTTTTTTTTTCTTTTTTTTCTATACAGGTTGATCTGACATAATACATGGAGAAGCATGAATTTGTTTTTGACGTACTACTAAATGAAGAAGTTTCTAATGATAAGGTTAGTAGATTATGTAGAGATCAATTTTTTTAAGTGCACATGGATATTCATTTGTATAAGTGCATATCTATATGTTCATGCATATGCATATTGATATATAGATATGCATATATATATGTTCATGCATATGCATATACTTAATCATATGCATATACATATACGTATTTTTATGTATATGCATATACTTATTTATATGCATATGCACATACTTTTTATATGCATATGCATATACTTATTCTTATGCATATGTGTATACTTATTCTTATTCTTATGCATATCCATATGTATATACTTATTCATATACATATGCATATGCATATATTTAATAATATGCATATGCTTATTCATATGCATATGAATATACATATGTTATATACTTATTGTTATGCATATGCATATGCATATACATATGCATATGCATATTCATATGCATATGCATATTCATATGCATAAGCATATGCATCTGTATTTAATTGCATTATGCATATACTTATTCATATGCATTGGCATATGTTTATTCACATGCATATGGATATATTTATTTATATGCATATGCATGTGCTTATTCTTATGCATCAAAAATGTTTTTTAAGATGTACATGTGTATACACATATGTTTTTTTAAATGTGCATATACACAAAAATATTTTTTATGAATATGCATATACTTATTCTTTTACATATATGCATATGCATATATTCATATGTATATAAAAATACATATGTTATATACTTATTCTTATGCATATGCTTATATACATATAAATGTACACATATGAATATGCATATTAATAGACATATATGCATATTGATGTATACATAAGCATATCATGAATATGTATATGTATACGTAAACTTATCTGCGCATATGATGTATACATATACATATAATGCATATGCATATTTATATGCGTATTAATATGTATATGCATATGTATATATTTATTTATATGTATATAGATCCATGAAGAACCAAATTGAAGGAGCGAACCAATGAATTTTTTTATCTACATTTAATTTTGACATCAAATTTCATATTTGCATTGGGTATGACATATTTAATAAAATTACAAAAAAAAATTGAAAAAAAAGATTGTGTGCATATGCATATGCACATGTTTTTTTTAAATGTCACATGCACAAAAAATATATGAAAATTCATCAAAAATTCATTTTTTTTGAAAAATTCTTTTTTCAAATATCATTTTTGAATTATACATAAAATATTCATAGAAAAAGAAAAAAAAATATTTTTTAAAATTTTTAATTTTTTTAGTTTTCATTTCTTTAGCTTTGCAAACATATAGTAGGCATTTCGAAAATAATATTCAAAAAATGAAGTTTTCAAAAAAAAATGAATGTTTGATACATATTTATATTCTTTTTTATCCCAACATCCGATACTTTCCAAAATTTGCCCCTTCATGTCCAAGCTTGTATTCCTAACCTACATAAGTTTTTTCTTCAATATATAGACAATGTTAAGAGACTCGAATGGCTCACTTCGTGCAATGAGGTCAAGGTATGTTGTTATACATCTTGTAATGATATGGGCAAATGCATAAATTTGCAAAATATGCTTTTCAAAAAATGCAAATTTTGCATGTGTTCTGGATTTAACATAATTTTGCAAGAAAAATTGGGATCAGGATTAGGACAATGAACATGGAAGGAAGCAAAATTAACATTAACGAACAATGATGCTACTGCTACACATACCTGAACTATTTGAGCTTTACTACCCAAAATCTGAAAAGACGTTACACATTGCCTGGACTTTATTATTATTAAACCCAATTCCAATCAGTAACAAAGTATCAAAAACAAACGTTAAACACTAAATACTAGCAATTCTAGTAAACTAATTAACATATAGAGTCGTAGATTTAAGTATAATAAGTTAGGTTGTTAATTAAATCAGTGATTCTACGTTTTCTTTAACTACAAATCTTATGCTCAAGCCTCAAGAAATGTCTCATTCTAGACAACATTTCAACTTGATTATCAATCCATACCAAAATTTTAAAACATAAAAGAACACAATTTATTTGTCAATGTAAATTTCGATTCGCCTCTAGCTAAAATAGTAATGTTGAATCAACATACGTTCAGATACAATCACATTAACACAGACACATATAAATGAATATAAAATTATTAAATTTTCAAAATTCTCATTTAATACATAATTTTTATATAACCAATTTATAATAGGTCTCATTTATTCTCATATACATGCAATCCAAATCACAATTACACCAAACTAGTATTACAAGAAAAAAGATTTTCATAGGGGTAAAATCCTCCACATGACATATGACCCAACAAAAAGGGGTATTACAACCAGCTAACTTTATCCCAAGATTATCCAAATGATTACCAATCCATATCATAACAAGACCATAATAATACATCTTATTAACAAGTTACCAAAACAAGTATGATGCATACATTCAAAGCTTCCAAGTTTAATGTATAAACTGGAAGATTTGAAAAAGAAAATGGTATTTTAATGTAAATGAAGTAACTCTTATCAACTTGATTATACAATCAAATTTTAGATTATATATGTTGAATTCCATTTTTATTGTATATTGCATACTAGGTGTAAAACTCATGTATTACATGGGTTCATTTAAAAGAAAAATTAAATATGAAATTCTAAATATTTAAAGTTTGAATTTATAAGAAAATTAGAAACATATTGAATTATTAAAATTAATGTGATTTTTTCTTTTTTAAATTTAAACAAATAATTTAGATAAATAAACAAATGAAACTAATGAGTTTTAATTTAGAAAATTTAAAATTAAAAGGAAAGCCAATTAATTAAATTGATATGCATTTATTACTACATTTAAATATTATGTGGAATTTGATAAAATGAAAAAAAAAAATCCCAAAATGCCACATGGAAAAAATTTAATTGAAAATAACCACAAAATGACATGTGGCCAAATCAATAAGAACGTGACATGTAGCAAAAAGATTTTCATTTATTATAGTAGATATGAAATCAGTTACATTAGAGAATTTTTGTTACATATTTATTATTATAACTATGCGTTTAGCAGATGCATAGTTTTTATAGATTAAATTTTCATTTTAACTATGCTCCTGAATGATCTTATGCAAATTATACAACTATCATCAACTTGATTTACATCAAATTGAGATTATATATGCCGAATTCCATCTATATTGTGCAGTTTATTGCTACCCCAATGGCTCTGTTTTTCTCAATTGCAGCAACCTCTGATTTCTACATAAACCAACAAGATACATAACGATTACAATCCATATTCAAAGATTTTTCATGAAATTTGGCCGATTTGCACTAAATGCGAAACAAATAGAAAAACAAGCAATGCATCAATCATATGCATAAGATTTTTTTAAAAGTTTACTTGAAATTAATACAGTTTCAATCCCTGTAATCAAAAAATGATTTAGTAAAGTTAGTTAGTTCTTTTCTTTAATTGCAAGTAATCAGAAGCTTAAACGATTTCCTAGTCTAAGCTCAATTACAATTAAAACAATTATTGATTTGGTCAGTTCCTTGGTTCGCTCCTTCAAAGGAGTTCGCCATTGATCCCGACTCTCTCTCTCTCTCTCTCTCTCTATCTCTCTCTCTCTCTCTCTCTATATATATATATATATATATATATATATATATATATATATATATATATATATATATATATATATATATATATATATATATATATGGGAGGGTTCAATCGAGAAAAAAAATATTGAGAACAAGGGAATGAATCTGTGCCACTCATTTCAAATCTGCCGCTTAAGCGCTCCAGTACTGGGCCAACAGAATAGATCGTATTCATTTATGAATACGTATTAACAAGTATATTCATATATGAATAAGTATAACGGAAGTAATTATTCATATATGAATATGATGGCGGTGGGTGGTGGCGGGGATGACGGTTGTTGGTGGTGGTTGGTTATGGAGGTAGTGGTGGTGGCGAAGGTGGCAGTAGTGGTTGGTGGCGGTGGCGGTGGTGGTTGGTGGCAGAGGGGAGGTGGTGTATTCATATATGAATACACTTATATTTATATTCATAAATTAATATTACTCATCCTCCGTCGGCTCGCTACGCCGGAACGTTTTGCGGTAAAAATAAATAATTTGCTGATAATGATTTCACCATTCTCAACATTTTTTATTTTCTCAATTAAACTTATATATATATATATATATATATATATATATATATATATATATATATATATATATAGGGTTAGGTTCATTTAAGATGTGTGTAATTTTGTGAGATTGTGAGGCCAATTTCTTTTAATGAAATATTCTAATTTTCTAGTCATCGTAAAAATAGAATATGTATAATATTCTAATATTATATGCTTTTAAAATATTCCAATGTAAAATGTGTTAAAAATATTATTTTAGAATATCAGAATATTACATATATTATATTTTTCGGATAACAGAATATTAGAATATTTCACTGGAAAAAAAATTGGTTTCACGGTCTGACAAATTTAAACTCGTCTCAAATAAACCTAACCATATATATATATATATATATATATATATATATATATATATATATATATATATATATAAACTTATTTTCTTGATATCCGATCATTTCATCGACATTTTAACTGGCAAGGATTTTTTTTTTTTTTTTTTTCAATATAAACTTATTTTCTTGATATCCGATCATTTAATCGGCTAGGTTTTTGAGAAACACTCCCAAACTTCGAATGATAAAATGAAGATCAAGTGCATATAACATGGACCCTAGATGCTTTGCGCTACCTTAGGAGATGAAATTGTTTCAACCATGTGACATACATGACCCACGGGTGCAAACCCTCCCTAGTTAACACCCAACCTATTTTCTTGCCTTTTTAATCGTTTGGCATCTTCACTTCTAATACAATAACGTAGAGCTGAAGTCAAATATCATTATATAGACACACGTTTTAAGAAAAAAGAAAAAACTTGTAGTTTTGTAGGTTATTAAACTTATAAAATGTAAATTTCTTATACGGCAATATACATAAAAAGAGATTATATTTTAGTTATTTTTATGGTTTAATCATTATATATTATATTTCTGCCATTGAAAATAATCTATTTTGAAAGAAATTTCCAATATGACGATTGTGATCCATTACATGACATCTTATTAACTTACATGCCATCATATTTATTTTTTAAAATAAAATCAAACTTTCTGAAATGATTTTTATTTATTTATTTATTTACGTATGTGGTAAAGTATATAGTCTGCCAAACCAGAAAATAAGAAGCCATTTGAGGAAAGAATATAAATATTTCATAGAGTATATATGATGTCAGGTAAATAAGAAACTATGTTAGTTTTAACACCTGCTAAATATATATGAGCCATATTGCTTGTAGTGTAAATTTCTTTCACAAACGGGTGGTTTTAATTGAATGAAATAAAATATAATGGTAAAACAGTACAAAAATCAAAATATAATGGTTTTTATGTAGATTGCATTTTTATATGGATTGAATTTTTACTCGAACTTCATACATTTTTCTTGCTCCATGAGTGTTTCTGGATTTCTGCTAACTACTTGATTTTCTATGCTTCATTTAGCTGTAACATACCTTAATTAATCATTTTATTCTCACCAATCTAATGTTTACCTTTTAACACACAAACATATATATAAGTGCATAGTTCATCATATACACATATCGTTTTAAATGATAGTGTCTAGTCTTATCCTGATTTATAAAACAACGTCACGTTTAAGATATAGATTTAAAGAAATAACGAAACTATAATTAATAAAAAAAATTTATACCAAAGCATAATAATAGAAATCATATGAAAGCAAAGATTACAGCGGGAATGATGCATTTACATGATTACCGAAGATCAGTGGCAAATTTAGAACAGAAAACCACGTGGTTTACTATTTAAGTAAAACCGATATGAATGAAAGAGTTAAAAAATAATAGTAGCGGATCGGATCGGATAACAAATTGCAAATAAATAAAGAATTAAGATTAAAAACTAGTAATCGATTGATCACAAATAACCAATTGCAAATAAATAAATCGGTGCCGATTGTTTTTCTTTTTTCTTTTTTCTTTTATTTATTTATATGTTTTATTGAACTATTGAAATAAAACATGGGCTTTAGATATCTAGATTTGTATATTATTGCTAAACATATTAAAGACAAGGTGTGTCATTTTAATATCATTTTATATATTAAAAGTAGTTCCCAAATAATTTTTATATGTAAGTTATTGTAGAAAAAGAAAATTTTAGGAGGGTCAAATGACCCACCCTGTATAAATGTATCGCTCCTGCCAAAGATATCAATAGAAGAATGGAGGGGGAGGCTGCAAGATTCTCACAACACTAAACAAACATATTCGTCTTTCTCTACTACATGTTTTGACTATAAAAAGTCAAATCGTATAATGTCAAATGATGTTTCAGCTTCTTTATTATATTGATTATGATAGAATTCTGTCGATTGAATTGTTGTTGATAAATTTAGTATGTTTACAAATAATTATAGCCTAATACCAATATACAACTATAGTCTAAAACGAATACTGTGACAACCCGGAAACTTCAATCCTGCACACTTTTGTCAATTCAATCAATATTCAACTTGTTTTGTCGATTTCTGGTGCTATTCAAGGGTTCATTTAAGTGTTCTAAACTTGTATGTGACCAAGGTTGAGTTTAGGGATGAGTCAGAGTGTAGCATAGTGAGAAAATCGGACCATACACACCTCTTGGAGGAGTGTACGGCCGTACACATGGGTGTGCGGCCGCACACCCACTCCCTTGGCAGCACACTCACTCTTGGGCATCACTCTCACCCCTATATAAAGGGTGGACTCCTTTCCTTTCATTCCTTTGACACCTTGGCAGCACACAACACATTTCCTCTCAAGTTTCTTCAACCGCAAACTCTTCAAAGCTTCAAAGAACGTGAGTAATTCATCCTCTAACTTGATAACCATGAAAGACCAATCTATCTAGACCTTAAGGGTGCAAAATCGACATGCTCTTCGTGTATGGAAGAGAGTACGGCCACACACCCCCTTTAAGGTGGCCGCACACTCTTAAAACACCCTCCAAAGTGAGAGTTTGACTTCCAAATTCGAGAAAGACATGCCCCTAGCCTTGTTGTACCTTGGAAATAGCATTTTTGGACATTTTGGTGTGGGGTGTACGACCGCACACACCTGTGTACGACCGCATACACACACTTGTACGGCAGCACACTCCAAGTGTGCGGCAGCACACCCAAGTGTGCGACCACACACTCACCCTAGGACCATAAACTCACTTCTAAGACCCTAAACTTGTACTACAACTAAGTTTGGACCAAGAACACTTCATGGATGCAAGTGTAGGCCATGAAAACACCACAAGAACACCTCTCATCTTGAGTGTACGGCCGCACACCCATGGCCGTACACACCTTTAAGGTGGCCATACACTCCCCTCATGCAACCCTACAAGGTCCTAATACCTTGTGCAAGCTGATCCAAGTCCCTAGAGTGGTTTCCATCACATCTAGTGGTGAAACGCCTTCGTTTGACTCCTTTATGTGTCATTGCGTGTTAATTAGGATCGAATCGTGTTCAAGGCTTCACTTGAACATCCAGCTTTCCGTATCGATCCTTCAATCAAACCACTTACCCGAGGTGAGTTCGTACCCCTACGCTTTTTCTGAGTTTTCATGTTTTCAGGGGGGGATACAAGCAAAAGTACAAGGAAACTTGTACTCAAAATATATTATTTTATTTAAAATAATTATACTTTCAGCATGTTTTTAACACGGAAAACAATTTTACCAAAGGATTAAGAAAATCAACTCGTAGAAACAGTTTACAAAACTAGAACAATGAACTTGTGAATCATGTAGTAAAATGTATTATTTTATAAAGGATTCATGCAAATCATAAACAGAATTTTCAGTATTATTACTTGTAAATTTGTTAGTCTAAGTTGGAGACACGTCCTTGGTAACACTCACCACAAGAAACAGAGTGTAGGACTAGTACTCGTGACCAGAATCTCTTGTAGGGAGAGTGTGACTGTTGTGTATAGATCTATACGGGACTGACTATCCCGCACCTCGCTGCTAGCTACAGTGGGACCGGCAGGTCTACGAGTGACAAAGTCATAAAGGATACTGACCCCCATACGTTCCATATCAAGTTAATTCATGGTTATAAAACTCACAATCTAGATAGCAGAGATTTACTTTTGTAATAATGAATCAAGTGAACTAACCTCAAAGTAATAACCGATAGATTACTGGAGGGTATTAATAATAATATCTTCAGGACTTAGTTCATCACGGTTTTCTTTTATTTAGTTTTTAAGACTAATATACCTCTCTGGGTGTAACCAGGGTTTTTAAAAGAAAACTGCTTTTATCGACACGAGTATGGTAGATACTTGCAAACCTCAGTTTAAAACGGATAATTAACCATCACCCTTTAGGGAAAATATAGGATTTTCCCGGGATAAACCGGCTATTCAAAATGGATTGTTCATCATGTAACCAACGGATATTTATTTTCATTCCACGACTCTTTTGATTGTACATACTTTGTACGGACATGGGAGTCATGGAAGGAATGGGTTTTTCAAACACGCTTTTCATAAGAAAATATAGGATTTTCTTGAGGAACACTTTTCAAAAGGATTTCAAGAACACTTTTCCACAAAAAATAAATGCTTATGAACTCACCAGCTTTATGTTGATACTTTTCAAACTGCTTGTATTCTCAGGAAATCAGTAGACAGGTACATCTTGGATTTAGAGGAGCCGGAGCAATAAGAGTCATGTTTTCTATATATATTACATACTTTTGAAGTACTTAAAACAAGTTTCAAACTGATGTAAACACTTTTCATATTTGTATTCAATGTTTGGTTGTGTTTACTATGCTTGCTATACAACTGTTGTGATACTACGCATGACGTCCTCCACCCTGAAAGGATTTCGCCATCACGGTTTCGGGGTGTGACAGATTGGTATCAGATCCCTTGTTTATAGCGAACTAAGTATACCGAACCTTACATGGTATACAACTATAAATATTAAGGGGCCTAAGTGCTCTAAACTAAAAGTATACTTTCAAAAATGTAAGTATTTTTATAACAAAGTATATAAGTATACCCGAGTACTAGAATCCGTGTCATAAGTAGAACAAAATAAAAGTATTTGGATGTTGGACATCGCGGTTAAACCTGGGCAGTTATGTAATCATGTCTAGGGTCAATATAGCCTGATCAACTATATTCAGTCGAGACATGACCAACATGTGCTTGGGAGTGACTGTGGTGCTACAGCAGGCCTAAAACTTACCAAAAACATCCCACATAAAATACTATAGGAGTATTTTAGCTAGAGCCAAACTCAGTATATAGATTCATTCCAAGTGTTGCTACCTCTTCCTTCTTAAGCGATAACTTACTTGCATTAGTAACCTTTCTGTGCTTATCGCTTGGTAGAACACTTTTGTTATCAAGATGAGATATATCTTGTTTCATATATCTTGAGGACTTACCATCCTCTTCTTCCTGATTGTTTCTAGAAAAAGATGCCTCCTCGACCAAGACCCATCAGAAGAAATGACGACACTCCACCACCACCACCACCTCCTCAGTTCGACCCCGTCATGTTTCAGGCAGCAGTTACAGCCGTCGTGACTGCAGCAATGGCCCAAGTGAATGCTGGTGGGACTGGAGGTGGAACCGACCCACAAAGACAAGACGGAAGTCAGGGACATCAAAAGGAGTGTTCCTACAAGGATTTCATGACTGCAAAACCCAAGTCCTTCGACGGGAATAGAGGTGTCATCGCTCTGACTCGATGGTTCAAGAAGATCGGATCCATCTTCGAAATTTGCGCCTGTTCCGAAGCCAACAAGGTGAAGTTCGCCGCCTTCACCTTCACCGACAGAGCCTTGACCTGGTGGAATGGTCGAGTCAAAACCCTAACCCTGCCAGTGGCTAATGCCATGGGTTGGGAAAGACTGAAGGAACTCATGCTTGCGGAATACTGCCCGAGGGGCGAAGTTAAAAAGTTGGAGCACGAACTCTGGAATTTGAAGATGAAGAGTTCTGACATCGCTACCTACACCGCTAGATTCTGTGATCTGGCTCTCCTCTTTCCAGGAATGGTCACCCCGGAAAGCAAGAAAATCGAGAGGTACATTTGGGGACTGACGCAACCAATCAAAGGGAATGTCTTGGCTGCTAGACCGACTACATTTGAAAGCGCCAAGGATCTGGCACAGACTCTGATCGATCATGGAGTCGATCTTGACGAGGTAACGGCTGCTCCTGCACCACAGAAGGAGAGTAGTGGGAAGAAGAAATTTTGGAACAAGCGCAAGGGCCAGTCCTCTCAGGAGCCCTCCAAGAAACAACAAATAGTAGCAGTCCACGCTGCTACTACTCCTGCTGCAGTCCCCGTTACTCCAACAAACCCCACTCGCTATGCTGGAAAACTACCTTTGTGCAACAAGTGCAACTACCATCATCAAGGACAGTGTCGGGAGATGTCGTGCACAAGCTGTGGCAAGAAAGGACACATAGCCCGATTCTGCAAAGGACCAGTCCAACCAACCAATCAGGCTCCTGGGGCAGGTGCTGGTCAAGCCTGTTATGGCTGTGGAGAGGTTGGGCACTTCAAGAGAGATTGTCCCAAGGCAACAGCAGGTGGCAATGCAGGAAGGGTGGTGACAATGGTCCAGGAGGAAGCGGTCGCTGATCCTACCGTTGTTACGGGTACGTTCCTCCTTGACAACTCTTATGCATGCATTCTTTTCGATTCTAGTGCGGAGAGAAGCTTTGTTAGTCATGCATTTAAACATCTAATCGAGAGTAAATCCCAACCTCTAACCGAAACATTTACCGTCGAGATGGCTAACGGAAAGAAGGAGAGCACTAACGATATATTCATAGGCTGTACTCTTACCCTAGACGGTCATTCCTTTCCCATCAACCTTATGCCGGTATCGATTAAGAGCTTCGATGTCATAATCGGCATGGATTGGTTGAGCCCCAATCGTGCTGATATTCTTTGTTACGAGAAAGCTATCCGTCTCAATCTTCCCTCTGGCGAATCCTCACTATTTACGGTGATAAACTCAGTTCGAATCTTCGTATCATTTCATGCATCCAAGCCCAGAAGTATTTGCGGAAAGAGTACCATGCATTCCTAGCTCATGTTGTCGATGAGACGCAAAAAGTTAAAGACCTCGAGAGCATTCCTGAAGTCTATAACTTTCCTGACGTCTTCCATGAAGATCTTCCAGGAATTCCTCCCGAGCGTCAAGTCGAGTTTCGCATCGACTTAATCCCCGGAGCTACTCCTGTAGCTAAATCTCCCTATCGTTTAGCGCCGGCAGAAATGCAAGAATTATCCAGCCAGCTTAATGAGC
This sequence comes from Lactuca virosa, assembly GCF_052849685.1. Taxonomy (NCBI): domain Eukaryota; kingdom Viridiplantae; phylum Streptophyta; class Magnoliopsida; order Asterales; family Asteraceae; genus Lactuca; species Lactuca virosa. The sequence continues at coordinate 41,277,863 of NC_136431.1, read as the reverse complement.
TGATCCGCAAAGGATTCATAAGGGCGAGTTCCTCACCCTGGGGAGCCCCGATTCTATTCGTAAAGAAGAAAGATGGATCCTTCCGAATGTGCATCGACTACCGAGAGCTGAACAAGCTTACCATCAAGAACCGTTATCCCCTACCCAAAATCGACGACCTCTTCGATCAACTTCAGGGAGCCAATTATTTCTCCAAGATAGACCTTAGGTCAGGGTGCCATCAGTTACGAGTTCACGAGAATGATGTTCCCAAAACGGCATTCCGAACTCGCTACGGACACTACGAGTTTGTAGTAATGCCCTTCGGTCTAAACAACGCACCGGCAGTATTCATGGATCTGATGAATCGAGTGTGCCGCCCTTTCCTAGACAAGTTCATGATCGTGTTCATCGACGATATACTTGTCTATTCCAGAAGTGAGGAAGAACACCGACAACACTTGAGATTGGTGTTGGAAACTCTAAGGGCGGAGAAGTTGTACGCGAAATTCTCCAAGTGCGAATTCTGGATTCGAAAAGTAACCTTCCTAGGTCACGTGGTAAGCGAGGAAGGCATACATGTGGACCCTTCCAAAATCAAGGTGATAGAGAATTGGTCAGCACCGAAGACGCCCACAGAAATCCGTCAATTCTTGGGTCTCGCTGGCTATTACCGCATGTTTATCTAGAATTTCTCCAAAAGTTGCCAAACGCTTAACCACTCTGACTCAGAAAGGTGTACCTTTTTGTTGGAGTGAAAAGCAAGACACTGCGTTCCAGACATTAAAGCAGGCCCTATGCAGCGCACCTATCTTGTCCCTGCCCGAAGGGACGGAAGACTTCGTTGTCTATTGTGATGCATCCAACCAGGGGCTAGGCTGTGTGCTCATGCAGCGAGGAAAGGTTATCGCCTATGCCTCGAGGCAGCTGAAAGCACATGAAGTCAATTACACAACTCATGATTTAGAGTTGGGAGCAGTGGTCTTTGCGTTAAAGATCTGGAGACATTATCTCTACGGAACTTAGTGCACTATCTTCACCGACCATAAGAGCTTGCAGCGTATCTTTGATCAGAAGGAGTTAAACATGAGACAACGGTGATGGGTAGAGCTACTCAGTGACTACGAGTGCGAAATTCGTTACCATTCCGGCAAGGCCAATGTGGTTGCAGATGCCCTCAGCCGAAAGGAGTATTCATGGCGTAAGGTGAAGGCACTAACAATGACCATCCATTCCCATCTGTCCGCGCAGATCAGAGAGGCTCAGCTGGAAGCCTTAAAACCAAAAAAACATCTTGGATGAAGCCTTGAGGGGAATGGATAAGAACTTAGAGGTCAAGGGTGACGGAGTTTACTATTTCATGGACCGTATCTGGACCCCGAAGTATGGCGATTACCGAGAAGTTGTCATGAACGAAGCTCACAAGACGAGATACTCCGTTCACCCAGGGTCAGATAAAATGTATCTGGATCTCAAACGACTCTATTTGTGGCCGAACATGAAAGCATAAATTGCTACCTTCGTGGGCAAGTGTTTGACTTGTGCCAAGGTGAAAGTAGAATATCAAAAGCCCTCAGGTTTGCTTTCAGCAGCCGAAAATACCTGAGTGGAAGTGGGAAATGATCACCATGGATTTTATCACCAAATTACCCAGATCTCCGAGTGGGCACGATGCCATCTGGGTAATTGTCGATCGGTTGACGAAGTCCGCCCACTTCCTGCCAATCAAAGAAAACTTCAAGATGGAGAGACTCACACGGATCTACATTCAAGAAATAGTTCGCCTTCATGGGGTACCTGTATCCATTATCTCCGACCGAGATAGCAGGTTTACCTCGAGATTCTGGCAATCACTACAGAAGGCTCTTGGAACTAAATTGGATATGAGCACGGCTTATCATCCGCAGACTGATGGACAGAGTGAGAGAACAATTTAGACATTGGAAGATATGTTGAGAGCCTACGTCATCGACTTCGGTGCGTCATGGGACACTCATCTTCCTTTGGTTGAATTTTCCTACAACAACAGCTACCATACCAGCATCAAGGCTGCGCCGTTTGAAGCCCTCTATGGCCGCAAGTGCAGATCCCCTCTGTGCTGGGCTGAAGTGGGTGACACGCAGCTAGTCAAGGGTCAAGTCCCTGACAGCACTCTCACTGGTCCTGAAATTATCCGAGAGATGACTGAAAAGATCGTGCAAATCCGAGAACGACTAAAAGCCTCACGAGATAGACAAAAGAGCTACGCCGATAAGAGACGAAAACCCTTGGAATTCCAGGTCTGTGACCGCGTCCTTCTGAAGGTCTCGCCCTGGAAAGGCATGATACGTTTCGGAAAACGTGGAAAGTTAAACCCAAGGTACATTGGACCATTTGAGATCCTTGCCAGGATCGGTCCCGTAGCATACAAACTCTAGTTACCACGAGAGCTCAACAACATCCATCCCGTCTTCCATGTGTCGAACCTAAAGAAGTGTCTGTCCGATGAGACACTTGTGATCCCTCTCGACGAGATCGAATTGGACGAGGGTCTGCACTTTGTGGAAGAACCTGTTGAAATCAAGGACCGAGAAGTCAAGCGCACGAAGCAGAGCCGCATCCCGATAGTGAAGGTTCGCTGGAATGCCAAGCGAGGTCTAGAATTCACTTGGGAGCGAGAGGATTCAATGAAGCAGAAGTACCCCCATCTCTTTCCAAGTTCATGATTGTACTTTATTCTTGAATTTCGGGACGAAATTCCCTCTAACGGGGGGATGATGTGACAACCCGGAAACTTCAATCCTGCACACTTTTGTCAATTCAATCAATATTCAACTTGTTTTGTCGATTTCTGGTGCTATTCAAGGGTTCATTTAAGTGTTCTAAACTTGTATGTGACCAAGGTTGAGTTTAGGGATGAGTCAGAATGTAGCATAGTGAGAAAATCGGACCATACACACCTCTTGGAGGAGTGTATGACCGTACACATGGGTGTGCGGCCGCACACCCACTCCCTTGGCAGCACACTCACTCTTGGGCAGCACTCTCACCCCTATAAAAAGGGTGGACTCCTTTCCTTTCATTCCTTTGACACCTTGGCAGCACACAACGCATTTCCTCTCAAGTTTCTTCAACTGCAAACTCTTCAAAGCTTCAAAGAACGTGAGTAATTCATCCTCTAACTTGATAACCATGAAAGACCAATCTATCTAGACCTTAAGGGTGCAAAATCGACATGCTCTTCGTGTATGGAAGAGAGTACGGCCGTACACCCCCTTTAAGGTGGCCGCACACTCTTAAAACACCCTCCAAAGTGAGAGTTTGACTTATATATTCGAGAAAGACATGCCCCTAGCCTTGTTGTACGTTGGAAATAGCATTTTTGGACATTTTCGTGTGGGGTGTACGACCGCACACACCTGTGTACGGCCGCACACACACTTGTACGGCAGCACACTCCAAGTGTGCGGCAACACACCCAAGTGTGCGAACACACACCCAAGTGTGCGACCACACACTCACCCTAGGACCATAAACTCACTTCTAAGACCCTAAACTTGTACTACAACTAAGTTTGGACCAAGAACAATTCATGGATGCAAGTGTAGGCCATGAAAACACCACAAGAACACCTCTCATCTTGAGTGTACAGCCGCACACCCATGGCCGTACACACCTTTAAGGTGGCCATACACTCCCCTCATGCAACCCTACAAGGTCCTAACACCTTGTGCAAGCTGATCCAAGTCCCTAGAGTGGTTTTCCATCACATCTAGTGTTGAAAACGCCTTCGTTTGACTCCTTTATGTGTCATTGCGTGTTAATTATGATCGAATCGTGTTCAAGGCTTCACTTGAACATCCAGCTTTCCGTATCGATCCTTCAATCAAACCACTTACCCGAGGTGAGTTCGTACCCCTACGCTTTTTCTGAGTTTTCATCTTTTCAGGGGGGGGATACAAGCAAAAGTACAAGGAAACTTGTACTCAAAATATATTATTTTGTTTAAAATAATTATACTTTCAGCATGTTTTTAACACGGAAAACAATTTTACCAAAGGATTAAGAAAATCAACTCGTAGAAACAGTTTACAAAACTAGAACAATGAACTTGTGAATCATGTAGTAAAATGTATTATTTTATAAAGGATTCATGCAAATCATAAACAGAATTTTCAGTATTATTACTTGTAAATTTGTTAGTCTAAGTTGGAGACACGTCCTTGGTAACACTCACCACAAGAAACAGGGTGTAGGACTAGTACTCATGACCATAATCTCTTGTAGGGAGAGCGTAACTGTTGTGTATATATCTATACGGGACTGACTATCCCGCACCTCGCTGCTAGCTACAGTGGGACCGACAGGTCTACGGGTGACAAAGTAATAAAGGATACTGGCCCCCATACGTGCCATATCAAGTTAATGCATGGTTATAAAACTCACAATCTAGATAGCAGAGATTTACTTTTGTAATAATGAATCAAGTGAACTAACCTCAAAGTAATAACCGATAGATTACTGGAGGGTATTAATAATAATATCTTCAGGACTTAGTTCATCACGGTTTTCTTTTATTTAGTTTTTAAGACTAATATACCTCTCTGGGTGTAACTAGGGTTTTTAAAAGAAAACTGCTTTTATCGACACGAGTATGGTAGATACTTGCAAACCTCAGTTTAAAAAGGATAATCAACCATCAACCTTTAGGGAAAATATAGGATTTTCCTGGGATAAACCGGCTATTCAAAACGGATTGTTCATCATGTAACCAACGGATATTCATATTCATTCCACGACTCTTTGGATTGTACATACTTTGTACGGACATGGGAGTCATGGAAGGAATGGGTTTTTCAAACACGCTTTTCATAAGAAAATATAGGATTTTCTTGAGGAACACTTTTCAAAAGGATTTCAAGAACACTTTGCCACCAAAACTAAATGCTTATGAACTCACCAGCTTTATGCTGATACTTTTCAAACTGCTTGTATTCTCAGGAAATCAGTAGACAGGTACATCTTGGATTTAGAGGAGCCGGAGCAATAAGAGTCATGTTTTCTATATATATATATATATATTACATACTTTTGATGTACTTAAAACAAGTTTCAAACTGATGTAAACACTTTTGATATTTGTATTCAATGTTTGGTTGTGTTTACTATGCTTGCTATACAATTATTGTGATACTACGCATGACGTCCTCCACCCCGAAACGATTCCGCCATCACGGTTTCGGGGTGTGACAAATACGAATTTGTATCAATATGTAATTGTTCCCTGAAATTTAAGCTGGAGGCGGACGAATACTAAGATAGTCGTGCAAATCATCAAAAAGAACTCGCGACAGACCCTTTTTACTACATCAACTAGCTAATACTAATAAGGTGCATGTAGAAATCAAACTTCATCTTTGGCAACCATTTCTCGCACACAATGAATGTCCATTTCGATATGCTTAGTGCGTTGGTATTAAACTGGATTTTGCACTAAATAAATGGTGTTGACAGTGTCGCAATAGACAATAGTTGCTTTAGTGAAGGGGCAGTGAAGTTCAAGTAGCAAATTTCGTAGTCAACTTGATTCTAACACAACGTATGCAATGTATGTATACTTCGCCTTTACACTTGTTGTTTGGATGACTAGGAAATAAGATTGTTACCTAGATAAATACATTATCTAGAAGTAGACTATTGTGTATCCGGACTCCGCTTCCCCCGATCATCGTCTCCGTAACCAAAGAGGGTTGTGGTGGACAACTTCGTGAGGTGAAGTCCATAGGATAACGGAGTACAATCATATGACAACCAGAAAGATTATACATGTGCAAGAAAATTTGTTGAACCGCGTATGTAATGTCCGGTTTAGTGAAAGTAAGATACTAAAGTGCCTCAGCTAGACTACGATAATAAGTTGGGTCAGTGCAAGGTTGACCAGCGAGCGATGACAGTAAGCTTCGAGTTGGTGTCCACGAGAGTATACAAAGGTCTAGAATTGGTCATGCATGCATTTTCAATAATATCTTTTGCATACCGCGTTTGTTGAAGAAACATGTCTGATGAGTGTCGCTGAACGACTATCCAAAAAAATAACTAAGTAGATTACCAAGGTTCGTTATGGAAAACTCACTTGCTAAGTTGGGCATGAGATAATATATTAAGCTATGAATGGAGGTAGTGACAATAATATTATCAAGATATAATGAAAAATAAGTAACATCTGATTTGTAGCGATAAATGAAAAAAAAAGTGATCAGATTTATTGTGAGTAAAGACAATGGTGGAAACGTAGTTAGCAAATCGTTTGTACCATGCCCAAGAAGCTTGTTTGATCATGTAGAGAGATTTTTGTAACTAAAAAATATGGTGTGGGTGAGAACTATCACGAAAACCCATGACGACCCTTCCTTTAAGGTTTGGTGTGGTGGATCCTATATATCCGGTTACTTGTTATTATCCTTCGAGTTCCCTTTTTCAAGCGGTGGTTAGTTTTATATTTATGGGTGTGTTGTGAGTTTCCTAAAACTAATTCACATCAACACCCCTCAAAATTATTTTGTTATTATGCAACCACCGCCTCCATCACAACATTATACTTACTTTATTCCCATTTATTCTCTTTTTTCTCTGATGACCCCTTACCTCGGATGGCCTCCTTAGGTGAAATATATAAATAAATCAAGAACAGTGATGGTTGTAGGTATGAATTAATGAAAAAAGGAATGGTAGTTGTATGTGGTTGGTGATTATCGATGGTTTCATACCGGTGGTGGTTGTAGGTGATTACATATATGAAAAAAATGAATGGTAGTTGTATTATTGATTCTGTGGTTGGTGAATCTGAAGATGAAGGAGCCTCGCTAAGTGATAGATCATGTTAATAAGTTCAATTCAATCATATCAAGGTCGGTCTGGTATAGTGACGTCAATTAGCAGGTCAGCCGGACGTCTAAGCTATAAACTTAATCCTTGGTGACGATGTGTATAGAGAGAGTGCTGTAAAATCTTCTAGTAGTCTCCTGATTACTGAAGATAGAGGAAGAAAACCAACAGATAAGGCGACGGTAGAGGAAGGTCAAAATCAAGGAAGAGATGCCAGTCAAAGAATATGAAAGATATTGTAACATCCCAAAAATCAGAGTAAATTTTCAGTTTTCAAAATCAACCAATTACCATGATTGTTTACAAAACATTGATTCAAAAGTGATAGTAAAAAATCAGAGTATCCCAAAATCCAAATAACATAAAACCCGATTATCTGAAGAACCTGAAACCATAACAAACAACTGTAAGCGTGAAGCTTAGTGATATCTGCGACATCCCCATTTTCAAGGCCAGAAAAGACCGATTTGTTTATGCTTTGTTTTAAAATCAGAATAATCGTTTAAAGAAAACGGTTGCGGAATTTGTTCCCAAAACAAAATATGATAAGAATTTATCAAAGCATTTCTTTAAAGAAATGTATTTTCATTAAATAACAAAATCTCGGGATGTCATGTTCCGATACAGACCAAAAGCATAAACAGTATAAAATAGACCTTACAACAGTTATTTATAACTACTGATCTATAATCCAAAATCTCTCGTCAAGTCCCCCAACTTATACTCTTGTGTCATTACCTGTAATGCAAAGAAAACTGAGTGGGTCAGGCTTGAGAGCCTGGTGAGCATATAGGGTTTTCAACCCACAATAATATAATTATTATATTCAATCATCAAACAATCAACCCAATTACCCCTCCCCATTATCTTCTTTATTTCTTAAAGATTACCCTAAAAATCAACTATTCCTCGTTCATTTATTCCTAAGGATTATCCTAAGGAATCGGCATGAAATCCATCGTTGCTAAGGTTTTCTCAACAGACACTATATCCGTAGTTACCAAGCACTAACTCCACAGTCGTCGGGGTTTATCTCGTTTATTGACAGTATTGGTTCCGAGACATCCTCTAGCAATACATATCAATGGGTTTTTAGAGTACACCGGTGAACATCAAGTCCACAACACCTACAAGTTGCGATCTTGCTAGTGTTCCACATGATTGTGTAGAATAGTCCGTGGTTGTCATCCCTACTCTGCTGAATGACGGGGCCATCGTTTGGGTAAAGGTTTCACTCATTTTTCACCTGTCACCCTCATCTCATGATCTATATCATCTTTCGTCTCATCCTCAAACTCATCTTTCCTCACACACCAACTATTTCATCTACCCATGTTCTACCCAACATATTTATAGACATAAATTACATATATAGTTTAAATCATTAAAAAAAACCTGTATAAAACATTCATTGAACAACCATCTCAAGTAAACAAACAACGTATAAACACATAACATGTATTTCATAGCAAATACTTCATATCTATGTGGTAGAAGAAAGTAACTATACACTCACTTGATTAGACGAAGCTCAGACAGTACTACGGCTCTTTGAGTAATAATTCTCCGGTGAAACCGGGATATCTTCACACACCGGGCTTCTCGCAAGCAAAGCTTCGGCTCGGAAACTCTTTTCTTCTCGGGATCTTCGGGCTTCGGGACTCGCTTCGGGTCTCGGGATGATACCGGGGCTTCGGGGGGTTAAAAGAGGGCTTAGAGAGAGTATCGGGAGTGGGAGAGATGAGAAGGAGCAACCAAAATCAGCTGACCCTCGATTTCTATTTATAGGGTGAATTTTCTGAGTTCACCTCGTGAGTTTCTAATATTCACCTCGTGAACTGGCTCACCTCGTGAGTTTCTAATATTCACCTCGTGAGCTCGATACGTCATTGCGTTCGTCATGGCCACTTGCCCTGGAAGACGTCCATCATCTGTTCACCTCGTGAGTCACTAATGCTCACCTCGTGAACTGACTCACCTTGTGAGCCACATATGCTCACCTCGTGAGCTCTAACACAGCCTTGGGGTTCACGCCCCGAACTTCAGAAATTCATAACTTTCGCATACGAGCTCTGTTTTTGACGTTCTTTATATCCACTCGTAGGTGAGATTATGCTCTACAACTCTCGTTTAGACTCCGTTGGCTAATTTTGACTTTATTTTTATTATATTATAAATATATTATTTTTAGTAGACCGGGACAGGAAAACTCCGTTATAAATTCATAACTTCTTCATTCGACGTCCGTTTTCGTCTACCTTTTTACCGTTGCACTACCATTGACGAGATCTTCGATTCTCGTTTAGATTGTTTCGGCTAAAAGCCGCTCGATCTCAAATCAACTATTCGGGCTGCATACTGCTAAGTCGAAACTTCGGAAAATCATAACTTCCTCAAACGAAGTCAGATTTGGACGTTCTTTTTATGCACGCTCTCGGTTTAACGTATTCTACGACTTTTGTTTAGATCGCTAAGGCCAAATATCGCTCTAACGTAAATTCACTATTTACGTCGCGCTGTGTCGTGCCGCATCTGTCGCGAAACTTCGACAGGTCATAACTTCTTCGTTATAACTCGGATTTCAACGTTCTTTATATGTACGGAATCCTTGTAACATATACTACAACTTAGTTAAGATTATTCATTCTACATAATCTTCTATCAAAAAGTCATTTTTGACGCTTAACGTCTCTAAATTGACTAGCCCGGATCTACGGGCGTTACAATATCCCCCAAAGTACCACCACACAAACATATTGATAGGTTTTACATGTATTAACGCGGATAAATCCTTCACATTTAAGGGTACATGCAACCTAAAGATGTAAGTCATAACACTATTGATGTAGCATTCTATTGAACAATACAAACCCTAGAAACACCCTAAATGTCGTGCCTCTGATGGTTCACACCCAACACTAGCAACAAGAAGCTTTTGATAGAGGAGAGAGAGGATAAATTTTTGGCTATGGCTCTTAGAAAAGAAGTGGCTGAAAATTGTAGCTCAAGGGTAGCTTTTATAGTGCAACTTGGAAACCCTAGATAACCTTAATTTGAATAAAATAATATTAATTTAAATTGGTAATTATCCAGCTTCCTATTTATCTAAACGAATATTCCAGATGCCCTGGAATATCCTAGAAATCGTCCACCTCCTTCCAAGGAAGGTTCTGGAACCTCTCTTGTTCAACTATTGAACAATTGCACTTTTATTAATATAATTAATCCAAAATTAATTCTAATTAATTTCTGATTAATTATAAATTAAATATTACTATTTCTAATTAATATATTATTTTCATAATATATTAATAAATTCATTTATTTCTATTTATTAACCATATAATAAATCAATAAATCAGTCGCTCCCTCTAAAAGTTATCATATTCAATTGCTAAGTTTGAGGGCAACCCAAAATGACTTGCTAATAATTCAAGATTATACTAATTTAGTTATTAGCTTAGACACCTAATCTAATAGTCTCCTACTTGGATAAGTCTAAAACTAAATTACTGGTATAACTTCTAACTAAAACAGCAAAGAGTGCTTCCATAGCAACTTCCGAACTCTTAACTAAACATACATTGGTCCTAAGATAAGTGATCCAATATTCCTCCACTCTAAAAGATATCATACAGACATGAGACATGGATTAGAATCAATATCATTGTCCAAGATTTTGTTTCCCGATTTCCTGATTTGTCATGACGACATAAGCCTTCAAACTGAACACATCAATTGAGGTTTGGTTGGGCACAACACTACAAGTCAACACCAATTCACCGAGAGGCCCAAAGATATCGCTTTCCCGTAAGGGAAAAAGGAACGAATAAACTTTGACTTATATGCTTGTATCCTTTACTCACTAAATCATACATGATACTGCGTTTTATAACATCATGTTACTGACGCATTTTCGCAACACCAGTGCACAAATGACTTGTAAATTACAACTCATATATCTCCGTTTTAAGAATATAAGATATTATCGTCTCAGAATTACTCGTGATATAATCCATGAAGTAATTATCTGAGCGTGGGTTTATCCAATACTTAAATCTCCAGTTCTAAGTACTCATGAATGTTGTAGCAATACAATTGCTATGTCTAACTCCCTTACACAATCTACAATCAAATTCATGACAGTCTTAATTCACTACTTACTTCCCAAAGTATGAGTGACTGTGGAGTTTGAATAATTAAATTATCCGGGAAGTAAAACATGCAAAATGAAACACAAAAATAAATAATTGACAAGGCAGTGAACAAACTCATAAATAATCTCTATTATTTCATCATAAAAAATCAATTACATTTATTTTGTTACAAGTTTCAAACTAATCATCTAACTACTAAAACTAATATCATCTCTTAATCCAATGCTTCTAGCATGTTGATTATGCTTAATCCTACTTAGAGCCTTTGTGAGAGGATCTATAGGATTATCTTCTGATGAGACTATCATCATAGTCAACCCCTTAGGTTTGAGTAAAGCCCTTCGCAGCCAATCGTGCCTTGAAAGTGTGCACATTTCCATCTATGCCGATCTTCTTCTTGAAGATCCATTTGCAACCAACTGTCTTTAGACCAGGTTATTGATCAACCAAATTCCAAACTTGGTTGTCATACATGGTCTTGATCTCAATTTCCATTGCCTCTTTCCACTTTGCTACCTCAAGGCCTACCATTGCTTCCTTGTAGTTAGTTTGCTCATCAAAATCTATCAGTGTTTGATCACTGATAAACGTATCACCATCTGACATTATATGGAAACCATATAATGTTGCTGGCATGCTAACCCTATTGGAACGTCTAAGAGCTAACGAACTATCAACGGGTTCAACATGAGTCTTATCCTCTGTTTCACCGCTAGTATCATCTAAAGTTCCTTCATTGGTTGACTCTTGAATTTCTTCAAGGTCAATTGTAATCTTACTGTAATTTTTGCATATGCGCTCTCTCTCTCTCGAAAGACTCCTCTTCATGCTACAAAGACCACGTTTTCATTAGGTCTGTAGAACAAGTATCCAAAAGACTTTTGTGGGTAGCCAATGAAAATACATCTCTCACTTCTGGATTCTAGCTTGTCATGAGTCTCTCGTCTAACAAAAGCTTCACAACCCCAGACTTTGATATGTGCTAACGACGGAACTTTCCTTGTCCACATCTCGTGAGGTGTTTTGGCAACCTTCTTAGCAGGGACAAGATTGAGGATATGGACGGCTGTCTCTAAGGCATACCCCCAAAAGGAAATGGGAAGAGTGGCTCTACTCATCATGGAACGAACCATGTCCACCAAGGTTCGATTACACCTCTTATCCACATCATTAAGTTGTGGTGTCCTAGGATGAGTCAATTGTGAAACTATTCCACATTTGTTGATGTAGTCATGGAACTCAATACTAAGATACTCTCTTCCTCTATCAGATCGGAGCATCTTTATCTTGCTGCCTAGTTGATTCTCAACTTCATTTTTAAACTCCTTGAACTTTTCAAAGGTTTTTTATTTATGTTTGATTAAGTAAATATAACCATGTCTACTATAATCATCTGTAAATGTTACATAAAACCAATTAGCATCTCTTGTGGTGGATCTGAAGGTCCCACACACATCTTTGTGTATGAGGTCCAACAAACCTTCACCTCTTTCACAAGATCCAGTGAAAGGTGATTTTGTCATCTTGCCCAAAAGATAAGTTTCGCATTCATCATTTGGCCTTAGGTTAAATGATTCCAAGACTCCATCCTTTTGGAGTTGGGCGATGCGTTTCTTGTTAATGTGCCCAAGACGACAATGCCACAAGCATGCCTTGTCTAAACCATTAAACAAATCAAGGTGAAATACACTATTGCATAAGCTATCAATACAAGTCACAGTTTCATACACACCATTACAAACAAATGTAAAAACACCATTTTTATAAACAAGAATTGAACCACTTAAATCATTAAACGAGTAGTGAAAACCTTGTCTAAACAATGTATGAAATGAAATATTGTTTCATGCCATTTCTGATGAATAGCAACAATTTATGAAATCTAAACTAACTTCACTACTAAGCATAAGATGATAAGTCCCAATATTGGTCACAAGAGAAGATCGACTATTGCCCATGATCAGATTCATCCTCCCATGCTCCACCTCTTCACTTTCTCTTACCCCCTGGAATTTAGAAAAAAATGTGAAAACCACATCCTGTATCAAGGACCCAAGAACGAGTAGATGGTGAGTTATTAGTTTGAATAGTGTATATGCTGTTGGATTAGGTATCTAAGCCCATAACTATAATTGGTATATACTTGAATTGATAGTAGCACAGTCATTTTGGGTTGCCCTCATAACTATCAACTAGACATGATAACTTTTGGAGAGAGAGGTTGGATTTATTATTTGATTAACAAATTGAAATAAATAATTTTTAAATATATATGAGAATAATATATTAATTAGAAATAGTAATATTTAATTAATATTTAATCAGAATTTAATTGGAATTAATTTCGGGATTAAAAGAATTAGTTAAAAGTGCATGGGCTAAAGTGCAATTGCTCAATAGTTGAGCAAGAGGTTCCAGAACCTTCCTAGGGAAGACTTGGACGGTTTCCTAAGGATAATCTAGGGTTTTTAGATAATCCCATGTGGATAATTATAGAGGTGGATAATAACCAATTTCAAATAATAAGGGTTATCTAGGACATCCTTGTTGCACTGTAAATAGGCCCTCACCCCTAAGGATTTTTGGGCACTGGAAACCCTAGAGGAATAGCCGAAAAACCTAGCTCTCCATCTCCTCTCTCCTCTCTCATCCTCTTACTTTTTTGGGTGTGATCTACTAGAGGTGTGACACTTGTGACGCTTGCTCTCAAGGTTTCAAGAAGACTAGGTTTCATTGTTATTGCTACATAACAAACAAAGGTATGTTTACTAACCCTAGTTATGATTTTCGAAAATAATATAGATCCCCTAGGTTTTTCTATTTGATGTTCAAAAGTTGTATGTTCAATTAGAGAAAACATAGATCAAGAATTAGGGTTGCATACACATAGGTTTTTATTTGTTGTACTCAAATCCCAAAAGTGGTATCAGAGCCTTGGCTTGTTTTCTATTGAATTGATTACAGTTGTTTGAATCTGATCAATTAGGGTTTATGGAAATTAAACCCTTTTGGACTTAGGGATTTTCGATTCTAGAGTTTCTGAACCCTAAGTTTCGAAAATTTGGAAAAGGTTTTAACCCTTTCCCTTACCCTGCAAATTTCGAAATCAGGGTTTCCTTAACCCTCTAGAATTTCGAAAATGGCAAGGATTGAAATCGTTTCCTTCCTCCCCAAGATAAGCAAATTTTCGAAAATTAGGGTTTTTGGTAGGGTTATCTTATTTTTTGTAATTATCTTCTTCTTTGATTAATTGGATAATTAAAAATTTTGATTTATCCCTCCCATGATTTACAAAATTTACGGGGAGCGGATTAAGTTAAATTATCTTGATTAATTTAATTGGATAATCCTCAAATAGATTTAAAAATTAATAAAATGTGTAACATCCATAAAATTCATGAAAATTTTATACTTTTAAAACCATCCCACAAATCATCATCATTTATAATTTAGTTTTCAAAACATGTTTAATATCAGAGTTTTCCCAAAATCATAAATCAAAACACGAGGAGGTGCACGATCACGCCTTCGCCTTCCCGCGATCATCTGAGGTATGTGAAACATAACCCAAAACTTTAAGCCCAAGGCTTAATTAGTTCCCCCAAAATACCAACACAACACATAATCATAATAATAACAACAAACAGCATGCATACAGAGCCTCCAGTCTGACTGGAACGCCCCACTGGCCTACAGTCTACCTGGTACGCTCACAGAACCTACAACATGACTAGTACGCCACACCAGGCCTTCAGCCTATCTGGACCGTTCTTCGGGCCTTCGCCTTGACTGGTATGCCCCACTGGCCTTCAGTCTATCCGGGACGCCCTGGTTTAGTTGGCCTTCAGCACAAAGCAGGACCGCCTCAACCTAACCACACATACACTGTGTCGACACACATATATAACAGACAAACACACAAATAACCAACCAATAAACAAACAGACATATCTTACAGATAACTAAGCATAGCTTCATCCTATCAACCAGGATACATATCTAACATATCACTACAGTACACAATCATACGATAAATCAGGATAACAATCCATAGGGTCGGCCTTGGTGCCTTCGACCCGTAAGTACAGTGAGGAAAACTCACCTCGCACTGCCGAATCTCACAAAAAGAATCTGTGGCCGCTGTCTCGCTAAAATCCACGTGCTACAAATCACCATAATAATCATCCATCAATAAACGGACCTTACTTTATATGGTTCGATCCATGATGAGCAGAAGCACTCTCCCTTTATCATTTTGGAATTATGCCTTACTCACCACAACCCGTATCCTGAATATGGCACCAACTAAGAAGGTAGACAAGACAACTTATGAGATATGGTATGGAAAAGCTCCATCCCTATCTTATATGAAAGTTTGGGATTGTGAAGCCTATGTTAGACAAGAAGCTTCCAACAGAGCCTAGGTCTACCAAATGCATCTTTATAGGATATCCCAAGGAATATTTAGGATATTACTTCTACATCCCTTGTGAGAATAAGATATTTATCTCACGAAAGGCTGAATTCTTGGAAAGCAAGTTTGTAATGGATGAAGCAAGTGGGAGGCGTGTGGAACTTGAAGAAGATCAAGAACCACAACCTGATGCAAATCAAGTTGGCACTAGTATGAATAAGAGGTTGTTGAAGATGAAGAGATCATTACTCATCAACCTGTAGAAACACAAGGCGTTCGTAGATCCAGTAGAATTTGTCAAGAACCTGTGAGATATGGATTTCTCATTAATGAATGCTTCACGATGATGAATGCTGACGAGCCCGTCACCTACCGAAATGCAATGGCGGATCCTGAATCTGACAAATGGCTTGAAGCCATGAACGCAGAGATGCAATCCATGAGAGAATACCAAGTCTGGGATTTAGTTGAACTTCCTCCCCAATGTAAGACTGTAGGGAGTAAGTGGGTCTTCAAGAAGAAGACTAACATGGATGGAAACCTACACACATTCAAAGAAAGACTTGTTGCTAAAGGATTCACTCAAACCCAAGGGGTTGATTATGATGAAACCTTTTTCACCAGTTGTTATGATCAAATCTATTAGGATACTACTTGCCATAGCTGCATATCATGATTATGAGATATGGCAAATGGATGTCAAAACCGCTTTTCTAGATGGACACTTGGAAGAAGATGTCTATATGGTTCAGCATGAAGGTTTCGTCAACCAAAGGCATCCTAATAAAGTGTGTAAGCTCAAGAGATGCATTTATGGGTTAAAACAAGCATCTCGAAATTGGAATCATCGTTTTGATGATGAAATCACAAAGTATGGTTTTATTAGAAACAAAGATTAATCTTGTGTTTACATGAAAACTAGTGGGAGCTCGGTGACCTTCTTGGTCCTATATATGGATGACATACTTATCATTGGAAATCACATTCCAACTTTACGAGGTGTAAAGGATTGTTAGAAAAGTGCTTCTCAATGAAGGATCTTGGTGACGCTCAATATATTCTTGGAATCAAAATCTATAGGGATAGATCAAAACGATTAATAGATCTAAGCCAAAGTACATACATTGACAAAGTCTTGAAATGGTTCAAGATGGAAAATCTAAGAGAGGAGCTATACCAATGGCGCATGGAACAATACTAAGCTCATCCCAGTGTCCTAGCACAAAAGCTGAATTAGACAAGATGAAAGATATTCCATATGCTTCGGCAGTTGGATCTATCATGTATGTCATGAATTGTACTAGACCTGATCTTGCTTATGCTATGAGCATGACAATCAAGTTCCAACAAAATCCAGAGGAGATGCATTGGATAGCTGTGACGAACATCCTTAAGTACTTACGTAGAACTAAAGATATGTTTGTCGTCTATGGAGGCGTTGATGAAAGCTTAAGTGTAAAATGTTACACTGATGATTCATTCACAACAAATCAAGATGATTGTAAGTCAGAATCAGGATATGTGTTCATTGTAAATGGGGTGCAGTATCTTGGAAAAGCTCCATGATGGCATTCTAGATTTGGTGATTCTTTATTTTGATTTTTGATCTTCGTGTTTTAGAGAGTTTGGATTCTGGAAATCAAATTCGTCTTTGATTCTATTCATAATTCGATTTTCTTCACTAGAATTCAAGTGATTTTTACTTTCTCTCTCTCTAGAAAACCCATTCAAAATCACTTTCTCTCTCTAGAAAACCCATTTCAAATCACTTTCTCTCTCTCTCCCTCTCTCTCTCTCTCTATACAAAAACTCAAGATCTTGTTGATTGATCAAAGATGGTGTTCTTGGAGTATGATTCTTGGGTTGTGATCATTGAAGATGTGAACTACAAAGTCAACGAAAATCAATTCTATGAATTATTGTCAAGCGGGTTGATTTCATGGAGTAATAAGTTTTCTTATGGAGGTTTGAAGGATGATCATGGAAGCTTGGTATTTCAACCACTTTGTAAGATTGAATGGTTGAATAAAATTGTCTTGTCCATATTAGTCCGTAGTAGAAATCAAAAGAAAGGAGAAGAAAGAGATTTGTTTAATAAAAAATACATTTCTCTAATTGAATACCCAAGTGATCTTCATGCTCTTAAGTATGTTGAAGTTCAAGATTATGGAGTTCAATGTGATATTCTTGATGTTCTTGAAGTTCATGATAAGAAGATTCAAGTTGATTCTCATGAAGATGAAAAAGTTTTTTGCTCGATTGGAGTTCAAACCGATGATATTTTTTGTTCTTGTGATTCGTTTGCAGGAATGATTCCTTATCGAAAGCCGGTAATCCAAGAAATTCACAAGTATCAAACTCCAAAAGATTTGATTCAAACTTGAAAAGTTGAAGTTGTCAAGAATGAAGTGGTTCTTGAAATCAAATCTTCAAGATCCAAAAAGATGAGAAAGAAAAAGAATAAGAAGATTAAACGGAAGAACAAACGGGTTTATTCACAAAAATCGTCAAATGTTGTTGTGAATCCAAAATCCGTGAAGCAAATTTGGGTTCCAAAGCAACAATCTCCAAATGTTGCATTGAATTTGAAGTCAAAACCCAAAAGTGTTGATGGTTCTTATGAAGATGTTCTTAGATCGTTGAAGACCACGAAGAACGAGTTGTACAACATGCATCGTGGGTGGTACAATGTTCAAATTGGAGATTTTCTCATTCCAACAAAAGAACCAAGATCTTCTAAATTTTATTCGTTCATTGCAAATGGAACTCGGATCGTCAAACAGGTATCTCAAATTCTCAAATGGATTCCAAAACGTTCATGATTTCGATTTGTGCTTTACGTTTTTCATTTTTGACCGTTTTGATTCGTTGGATCTATTTCGTTTCAAACCCCATTGAAGATTTTACAAGTTCAGCCCTTGGAGTTGGTGCAAATTTACACTTTATGCCCAATTTCGCAAATGGGATAGAGTTTTGCATCTTAAGCTGCTTTTGGCGCAACGGGTCCCTGCAGAATTCAAAAAGTGATAGTTTTTATCCGGATTTTGGAAAATCTTGCAACTCTCACCCAAAAGTCGAAAATTTTCACAAATTGGAAATTTTTCAAGGCTTTTTCGTGATTGTTTTTCCATGCAAGTTTTTCGGTGTTTCATTTTTGGCACATATCAAGGGGGAGTTTTGTGAAGATTAATCTTCAGGCGCTTCTCACCCTTAATGGATTTTTATAATCATTTTTTTATTATAAAAAGGGGGAGAATGAAAAGTGGGTATTCGAAGCTTCTCGAGTTTTTCGGGTATTCATTTGCGGATTTGACGACCGGTGTTACTCCGAGGGGGAGTTTGGTCTTGATCACGCGAGCTCATTGGA
Source organism: Lactuca virosa (assembly GCF_052849685.1). Classification (NCBI taxonomy): domain Eukaryota; kingdom Viridiplantae; phylum Streptophyta; class Magnoliopsida; order Asterales; family Asteraceae; genus Lactuca; species Lactuca virosa. Next base: position 41,259,082 of record NC_136431.1, on the reverse strand, counting down.
TATTGAAGCCGGGACATCCATACCTAACTTTGAGGGGGAGAATGTTAGGGTGAAAAGCCACGCTTGATGTGGAGTGTTTAGGCTTACCCTCTTGTATGTGTAAATGGGTTGAGTCTTTCCGATAAATAAGAAGTGAGTGACTCCCATTATGTAATGAACCATTTGGAGAGCATTAGTTTTAGAGAGAGAAACTAGCATACCCATTTTGTACTCTTTCTAATCAAACCAACGAGAGCTGAAAAGATTTGTTTACTCCATGTGTTCATGATTTGTATGAAGTTTCACTAGATCTTTTCTTATTCCGCACATGTCATCATAATCAACACCACTACAGCATTGGTGCCTTCGACCCACAAGAACAGTGTGGAAAACTCACCTGAATCAAAGAACTTTGAAACACTGCGATATGATCCCTTTTTCTGCACTACTTGCACCGGCAAATCCTTTAACACCAGAACTAGATAAAATCTTAATCAATAGTCCAAAAATCCTCAAGTTTGACCCAAAGTCAAACTTTGTCAAAAATTCAATGCTCAACGAAAGTCAAAGCCCAAGACTGGTTGCGTACGCCCAACGTACTCCACGTACGCCCAACATACGCAATTCAAGTCCAGTACGCCAAGCTACTCTCACGTACGCCCAACATACGATGGCTGATCCCATAAGCACTTTATCCCTTAAGACCTTTTGTCGAGAGCTCAGATTTAGACTCAAAACATCGAATTAACTCATAAAGGTTCCACCTTTATGACTTTCCATGGCTAGAAAAGGTTTAAAAGCTAAAATCTAACTTATTAATCTATTAAGAAATCAAAACTCTTGCATGGAAGGGATAGAAGGACCAAGATCACATTTTTATGGTTCCTAATAGCTCCATAATGGATAAATTTTCCAACTTTATCCATTAGAATGGTCCAAACGACCAAAATCTAGTCTTTTATGTTTCAAAGGGACCAAAGGTTCATCCTTCTTACTTAATCCATTAAGTCCAGGTTTCCAACCTTTAGATCTGAATCAAAATGATGTTTAGATGGATAAAGTTTCCAACTTTATCCATAACAAGCTCACACACTTTCATGATCTAATCTTTATGCACTAAAGTGACCAAAAGTTCATAACATCCAAAACTAGCTAGTTCTAACAAATGCATCATCAAGATTTAAGATTTAGACCTCCAGAAGAAAGATCAAGGTGAACAAAGTCTGGATCTACAAGCTCCAATGCAACCAAACTTCTCCAATGAGCTCCTTATTCTCCAAGATGCACCAAGAACACTCCAAATCACTCAAGAACACCTTTTTTTGCTCACAAGGCTCAAACTAGGGTTAGAGTTTCAAGAGAGGGTGTTGGGAAGGTGGAGGCTGAGAATGGAAGGGGGTTGGGGAAGTTAAGGAGCATAAATAGGGCTCAAACCATGAAAATAGAGTTTGGGTTCTGATCGCATATGCCGGTGTACTCCTGGTATACCCAGCATACCAGGGATGCCTAGTACGCCCAACGTACATCTTGTACGCCCAGCATACTAGACTAAGCCCAAAACCTTCCTAACTTCAAACTGTCATAACTTCTTCATTCCAACTCCGTTTCTAATGATCTTTATATCCACAGAAACGTATTGAAGAGCCCCACAATATTATCTAGATATCTTGGACTAAAAAACTTCCTAAACAAAAATCCGTATTTCATGCAAGAATTCTGAAACATCACTTTTCGCGTTTTACCCTTTGACTCCAAAACACGATCCAAGGGCTTGGGTCGCATAACCAATATTATTAACATCCAATAGGGTCTAAACCCCTTTCCCTTGAAGCCCAAGGCCTTTACTTGATCAATTTATTGTCCACAATCCCGAAATAAGAAACTTCTCGAAACAGGATGTTACATATATTACATGTTGGCATAACAATGGGAATAGTGACTTTGAAAACTAGTGCCCAAAACTCTCAAAAGATAAAGGAAAGAAAGGTGACAACATGGCACCATGTTTCGGTGATGTGCTCTTATTTTATGTGTTGAAAACTCAATAGAATAATGAATAATGCATTCTCGTGAATTGTTTCATGCTAGTCATCCTATATGTTTAATGAATAATTTTAGGCACTATAAAGAGAAGATTCGGCTGGAAGACAACAAAAGCTTGGATCATAGGTGTTGGGGACGTTGTCCTTAAGACGACTTTAGGCATATATTGGACTTTGAAGAATGTTAAATACATTCTAGTTTTGAAGAAAATATTGATATTAGTGGGATAGATTGATAATGAGGGTCACCATGTTATGTTTGATGGTCATCAATGGAAGGTGACAACAAAAAATCGGGTGGTTGCAAAGGGATGGAAACGGGTAAACTTTATATGGCGGAAGTTTTTGAAGATGAAACAAACGCAGTAAAAGTGTTAGAGATAATTTCTAAGGTCATTATTTATTGTTAATATTTCTAAATAATAACAAGGTCCCTTTTAGTTGGCCTCATGACACAATTAGCAATAAGAAAATGGAGAAATATAAGTTGTTAACTAGTTATAAATTAATAAATTAATTAGAAGTTATTTTGGTAATTAATTAGATAGTTTTTATTATTTAAAAGTCTTAAATATTAATTAATTCCTTGAGATTAATTAGAGTATTCTAGCAGGCGCTTAGAAGAGGACGTGGACGATTTCGATATATCCCTGGGATAAGGCAAGTTTTGAAAAAAGTAATGATTATCTTTAGTTATTTGAATTGCTTAAGGATTAATTTGCTACCTATAAATAGGGTGCTAGGGATCAAACCCTAGACCAGTTTTCTCACATTATATCATTCACCCCTCTCCCCTTATTCTTCTAGTTCAAAATTTATATCCTATCTCCAAGGATATATAAATTTTGAATTTCCCTTCATAGGCTTTTCTTATTTTCTTCTTGGAGTCTTAGGTCTGACTACATCAGAGGTATTTTCCGCTGGGTCCTTCATCCTTTGCATGAGTTGTCAACCACAAGGTCTCAATCAAAAGATAAAAAGGTTAGTGTTCTTAACTTTCTCTGGTTAGATTTCAAAAGTAGGTTGATATAATTAGTAAACCTAGATCCTCGAGTGCATCTACACATATGGATTAAGTTTTATTGTTTTTTAGCGCTAATCTAGTGTGTATTGATGTATTAAAAACCCAACAGTGGTATCAAAGACTTCAGGTTTTAATTATGAGCACTTCTTAAAAACTCAAAATTTGGAAACCTGATAATCGCAGGACGTGGCACGCCCATGCTTGGACGCGACACGTCCCCATGATTTTTAGTTTCCGGATTTTTGGTTTTTTCGAATTTAAGGATAATGCCTCGTGTTTTAAATATTACTTAAAAAGGTTAAAATTTCAATATTTTATAGGATATATCTAAATATTATTTAAATAGAGAATTTAAATTTGAATATTTAAAATTAATTAAAATCTTAATATTATTTGAAAAGAGAAGTTAAATTTCAATATTTTTGATTAATTAAATTTAAAATATTGTTTGAATAGAGAATTTAAATTTGAATATTTAAAAAGATTAATTAAAATTTTGAATATTGTTTAATAGAGATTTAGATTAGAATGTTTAAAAAGAATCAAGACATGAATTTCAAAGTTAAATTTGTATATGTAATATATTACTATATGTAAAAGAATATTACAAATATGTTCCCTCACATGTTTAGCAGAAACGTTACCGTCGAACCATGACTAGGCTTACTCAATCTAATGCCTAAAGAGAGGTTTAAGGACAATTCATCGATTCCTAATGAGGTCGGCTTTTAAAACCCCTTAGGTTTACCACCATCACCCCCTATTTACATTTTGAGACTGGAGTTACCGTCATGGTTTGATAGCATAATTTTTCAAAAGTTGAAATTATCAACTAAAATTATTTAAAAAAAATCTTGTTTTATTAATATAGAAAAACATTAGTCTTAAGCTACCCATGAAAACATACATTTTTCGTTATATATTCAGTTCATGGAGCATGGGTGGTTAACCGATATCAAAGCAAGAATATAATGTGAGGAATGATGTGGCACTGAGAAAAACTATTTTGTTGATGGAGTGTGTATGGTTAATTGACACATCAATGAGAAAATAATTTAGATCTAGGGTCATGCGGTTTTACATGGTTGATTCACCATCTGTTCGGTGATCCGCGACATCCCCATCACAAAAAATGAGATGAGCTTAATCTAAGATTAACATGCCATTAATAGTCAATGAATCTTAAAAAATCAAGGAGTTTCATGGAGATTGAAACTGGAAAAGAGCTTCGCCTACCTAAATAACTTTGTTGTGTGTTTACGACGTCATAGAGCCAAATATGGATCCTAGCGTTATTAAATAGTTAATCAGGATTAAAAATTATTTTAAGATTAAATAAAACAAAAAAATGGAATTAATAAGGAATGATGTCTATAAGATTATCCACTAAAATCTATTGCTATAAAACCTCTAAAAGGATTAGCTAGAAGGATGATCAATATAGTCCAAACTACTAGTTTAGGAAAAGTTCTCATAGATGAAAAGAAAGATCATGCCTTAGATGAAACTCTTCCTAATGTTCCTCCAATCACTACATTCTAAAACTGATAGAATAGTTATTAAGCATACTAATGAAGTAAAATGGAGTTTCGTTAAGTTAGGAGTTGACTATAATTAATTAGTTGAAATATACGTATAACCAGTTCACTCTGATTTTGATATGAACAACTTGAAATGTGCATGAAGGTGAAGCATGACATGTTGAGGGACTTTTGGAACTAACATGTCCATTCATGATAACTTCAACTTCATATGCTTCCACATTCGTTATGATGAATAGAAGTGTTAAGAAAAAGAAAGCGAATTGCCCATGGATAAAAAGCGATTAGTTTTGGAATACCTAATACGACCTTAAACGCCAAGGATAAAAGGATGGTTAATTTTGAGACATGTTCTGATATGCTATTCGTTTCCATAAAAATAAAATGACATAGAAAGCATTGATTCCCAACTTATTTGTTCGAGACTGGAACATAGAAAGGATTCTTTGTTGAAGGATACCAAGCTCGTGTTACTATCCTTAGGAACAAAAGGAAACTCCTTTCCGAAATGTTTAGCTACAATCAGATATGAACAATTCATAATATGTCACACCCCCAAACCTGAACGACGGAAACGTTCGGGGGCGGAGGACATCATGTGCAGTATCATAACAATTGAATTGTAAAGAAAACACACACAACCATCATATACATAATTGAAAAGCTACATCATTGTAAGTGTTACATGTCTCAAAAGTCAATTACAATATGATGTCAAAAGTTTTGTTTAACGCCTTAGCGTCAGATCTTCAAAAGCTATTGATAACCTGTTTTACTGATTTCCTGAGAATACAAGTTATTTGAAAAAGGTGTCAACATTTAAGTTGGTGAGTTCATAAGCATTTATATGAATAATTATATGCCATTCATTGAAATGAAATCACGTTTGTTTCCAGAAAATCTGACGTTTTCTATAAAATGACCTGTAAATCGTTTGTTTATAAAATAAGAGTGTTTATCCCAGAAAATCCTATATTTTCCATAAAACTGAACTATAGTCTTAAATGTTCCAAGACCAAGAGTACAAGTATATATGCCATACTTAGTTTAGTAATTTGTAGTTTTATTCGTAAATAAACCGTTTGAAGAGATATGTTTTTACGTAAAATAAGCGTATTATTGATTTCACGTAAAAATAACGTATTGCCGTTTATCATGTGAGTTTTCATAACCGTGCTAAAATGAATTGCCTGCCTCGACGTTCTTCAGGCGTCGAAATGTTATGACATTTGTGTGACAACCGACAAACTTTTGGTCAAGTCAAAGTCAATTCAAGGCCAACGGGTCAACTGGTCAACTAAACTAGTGTTAATATGTTAGGGATTACCTTATGTTTACTAATGTATGACTCTAAATCTTAATGCAAAGTAACACTTGAAAGTTTCAAACGTTCAAAATTCTAAACCCTAATCAGATTGAGGGAAGTAACAACTCTATAAAACACTATTACGTGCCCTTCGGGGGTGTATAACACTCAAAATATAATGTAACTAAGTCTAAGGACCTTGCACTACGAAGAAAAACATTAATAAAGGCCCCCGACAAGGTCTCTCTCAATCTCTCCCACTGTATCTCTCTCTCTCTCCCAAATCTCTCCAAGTATGTGAAATCTCTCCTAATTCTCTCCAAGTATGTGAAATCTCTCCCAATTCTCTCCAAGTATGTGAAATCTCTCCTAAATCTCTCAAAGTATGTGAAATCTCTCCCAAATCTCTCCAAGTGTGTGAAATCTCTCCCAAATCTCTCCAAGTATGTGAAATCTCTCCCAAATCTCTCCAAGTATGTGAAATCTCTCCCAATTCTCCCTATGTACATTCCTCAGTCGAAAACAGCTCAAAACCTAAGGAGAAAACCCAAAAGGACCCTCTTGGTCTGGAACCCTCTTGGTCCGGAACCCTCTTAGGCCGGAAACCCCTCTCTACTTCGGAACCTCTGATGGATTCCAGAATGCCCTAGTTGCATCGGACAATCTCGTAAGCCCGGAAGGGTGACTCCGGAATAAGCCTCTCATCCAGAAGAACTTGTTTTGCTTCGGAAACTCTTAGCCGGCTTCGCACCTCGGTCCGGATTGTTGGCTTTGCTCCGGACTTCGCATGGACTTCGGAATCCGAGAAAAACACTCTGGAACTCGTCTGTTGACTCCGAATCTTTGAGAATGGCTCCGGAAATTTGGAATTGGCTTCGGACCCTCGCAGGCTCTAGACTCCACTCCGGATTTTTGTCCATTTCGGATTTTTTCTTCATTTTAAAGCATTTTGACGTCGGGAATTCCTCCAAACTCGTAATTTTCATATCATAAACCCTTAAACCCCCATTTTTATGCCAAAATTTATTATTTTAAACATATTTATATAAAATAATACCCAAGATTTTAAAGGGATTCTAAGTAGATAAGGAGGTTTGACTTTGTGATGTGATGCAAATCCCTCATTTCCCATGCAAATCTCAGTAAAACATGTATTATCCAAAGAGAACTAAGCCTTGTACACCAGTCCTCCAATCAAATGTCAAGTCACTCCTTATCTCTCCACTTAGAATACGTGAACTCCTCTTCTCCCATTTCCCCACTTCTCATTTTCATCTCCAGCAAACTCATAAGAGTGCTCTCAACTCCTTCAAGCTCCAAGTTTCATCCCTTCAAGGAAAATTTCCAGATTTTTGTAAGTGTTCATCTTCTTTGACTAGTGATTCTTCACAATATTCCTAAGGCTCCATTATATTTACATAAAATTTTTCTTAGGATATTTCTAAGTTCAAAGAAACTTCCAAGTGTTGGAACTTGGAAACTCCTTACATCTCTTCAAATCACCCAGCAAACTAAACCAAGGTGAGCTTCATACCCCACCTTTTTCTAAGTTTTTATTGTTTTTGGGGAAGAGTACAAGTCAACTCTTGTTCTAAATTCTTGAATAATTGCATGTATTTGTATGTTAAATGGGTGTATTAAAATAATATTATTTTAAGATGATTTTTCATGCACGTGAGATTTGCAAATCTCATATATTTTAATCACCACATAAAGGATATTCTATTTACAAAAGGAGCCTCCCAAATTTTTGAGTATGTCCAGCATACCCCCTTTTACCCATGGCTTATTGTTTAGAAGTAAAAGTTGTTGGAATATATCTTGATATGTTGACACTGTTTCTATAATTCTTTTGAAAAATTGGAACTTTATGTCATATTAGTGACTTTTTGCAAACTATTAGTGATTATTTATGAATATTTGAGATAAATAATTTCACCAAGAAAATTTACAAATAGAGCCTTTATGACAGAAAAATTTGCATGTCATAAAGCTCCTGTCATAACTTCACACCAGTCCTAGTTTACACAAATCATAACTTGACACCTTCCGACAAATGGGGTCTCACTTAGTAAATATTAAAGGGAAGAGCCATTTTGCCGACTTCTCTAATATTGGGTCGATTGATAAAATATGCAAAGTGGATTATTTTCAACAAACGAAACGCAACGAAACGAAGCGAAACGAAACGAAATATCTAGTCAACGAGTACAACTACTATTATTTAATTAGTAAATAATGGATTTCACGATTGTTCAAAAATCTGTTAGTATTCTAGTCAGACAAACTTCACACTACATATATTTATATAAATAGTGTACGCCTAAAGTCCTGCAAGAGTTATAACCAGAGTCTCCTGGAGGCGGAACGAGAATTTGTGTATAGATCTATACGGGGTTGACACCCCGCACATTCGCTGTTCGCTACAGCTAGACCGGCCAGTCTAGGGTGACAAATGTCTTAAACGAAACCGACGCCTGAAGAACGTCATAATGGGCACTCCGTCATATTAGTATGGTTATAACGACTCACTGGAATATATCATAAATGTATTTATACAGATTTCACTTTTGGTTTACAAACAACTATGTTTTGGTTTGTTCAAATGAAACTTTTCTACACAGGTGTTATAATTTTCAAAGCTACTATTTTATATATCAGAAAATCTAGGATTTTCTGGAGGAAACAATTATATAAGATTTCGAAAACAACTAACTAAGACACACATGCAACTATACTCGAGTTGAAACAAGACGTACAACTATTTTGATAAGAAAATATTGGATTTTCTGGATTTCTAACTATCATCAAAGTTTTATACAAAAATTCTTATGAACTCACCAACATATTTTATGTTGACGCTTTTCAAACGACTTGTATTCTCAGGAAACCAATAAGCAGGTTGTGGATCGCGGGCTCAAGATTATTTTGCTATATTTTGGATTTGCGTACTGATGTCTCTTTTGTGTAAAATTTGAGAACATAAACATGATATAAAACAATGTAAGATTGTTATATTGATGTATGATGTTTGGATTTTGCTATGTTTCAATTATATTCAATTGTAATGATACTGCACAATGAAGTCACCCGCCTCCGGACGTTTCCGCCGTCTGGTCCGGGGGTGTGACAGATTGGTATCAGAGCATTGTTTATAGTGAACTAGTATATCTATCCATACAAGATATACAACTATGAATACAATGGGACTAAAACACTCTGACTAAAAGTATACATACTTGCTAGGACCGTATCATAACAAGAACAAAACAAGATAACTAAAAGGTTGAACACTACAGTCAAACCTGGGCAGTTATGTAATCATATCTCGGATAAATATAGCCTGATCAACTATATTTATCTGAGGTATGACCGACATGTGTTTAGGAGTGGTAGTGGTGTTGCAACAAGTCTAAAGCTTCCCAACTTGCTTCCCAAAAGTTTTAAGGACCAAACCTAAAATAATTGAAATACTATAGGAGTATTTTGGCATTCTATCTATTTTCTCGTACTCATATATTCTTGCACAGACGACATGGCAGGCTTTCACCTCCCCGGAGACCCTTACTTTCTCAATCAGGGGAATGGGGGTTGGATTGAGGAAGACCCAGAAGAAGACCCCGAGGAACCCATGAAGGATCCCGAAGAACCGATAGATTTTGAAGAAGAGGACATCGATGAAGAAGTCGAGGAAGATAACGAGGAAGAGGTTGAGGAGGACGAGGAATCGGACGCAGAGTCTGAAGTTATCAACCCTCCCTACATGGCAAGAGTACCACCGTATAGGATGGGATACAATGGCCCTACACCACCTTGGGCTGACGATATTGAGAGATAGGGCCGACGCCAGGGTCAGCAACCGTCATTTGGGATGAACCGAGTTTACTACAACCTCCAGCATGGAGGACCAGCGGATCGCGCACTACCTGTCGTGGTCAGACGTATTAGGGACATCGGTGACCAGGCTCAAGTGACCACCGACCGGGTAATGCAGATGCTGGCGGCTATGCAGACCACGGATGCTCGCACGCGAGACCTAGAGCGAGACTTCTATCCAATGGAACGGCTCATAGAAGATCTTGCCACTGCACGAACGGAGGTCAGAGAATACCAGGAGAGACACACCGCACTGGAGGAATGTGTACGGGTCACCGAGCGTAGATTAGCCGAACTCCAGGTCGCGTCTACCTCATCGTCAGCACCACCAGGTCCTACTCGTCGCGACTAGTATCTGTTTATTTGCTACCGTATCGGTTTTTCCTTTGTTCATTTTCCAATGTATTATCGATGACATGGTTAAGTGATTACACTAACATGGAGTCGTTACTCTGTTAGATTTTATTTCACTTCAAAGTATTGTATGCCCTATGAAGGCAAATTTTCATGTACTCAAGAAATTAACATCAATGAAAGACGGATATATATGTTTTCTTATGGTGTGTTACCTATTATGTACTCTATTGCTACTATTACATGTTGATTCTATACACACATTTGCTTGTCCTTCTGATCCATGACAGAAAGATGCCGAGGAGACCAACCCGAAGGAATAACAACACAACACCACCATTGCCGCCGCCACCGGAAATGAACTCTGCGGCCTTCCAAGCGGCAGTTTCAGCCGCAGTGACAGCAGCTCTAGCCCACATCCAAGCCGGAAATAATGGTGGTGGACAAGGCCAAGGGACAGGAAGCTCCAACCACGGGATGAATCAAGGGCCCGTAAAGGCCTGTACCTACAAGGATTTTTCCAATGCAAGACCCCGAACTTTCAACGGGACTGGAGGAGTCATAGCTTTGAAACGATGGATCGAGAAGGTAGAGTCGGTATTCGAGATATGTGAATGTCCAGAAGGAAGTAAAGTCAAATTTGTAGCCTGCACTTTCATCGACCAAGCACTGTCATGGTGGAACGGTCATATCGAGGCCATGACACTTCCCGTTGCAAACGCTATGTCCTTGGAAGAACTCAAAGAAATGTTAATGGCCAAGTACTGTCCCCGAGGGGAAGTACAAAAGCTCGAGCAAGAACTGTGGAGCCTTACGGTGCAGAACTCAGACATTGATGCGTACATCTCAAGGTTTAATGAACTGTCCCTTTTGTGTCCTGGTATGATTACATCCAAAGGAAAGAAGGTCGAGAGACTCATCTGGGGGTTGACGCCTCCCATTCAGGGTAACGTGATTTCCTCAAAACCCGAGACCTACGACAGTGCAAAACGCCTGGCCAAGAAACTTTATGATCACAGTGATAAGAAAAGTACCAAAACAACAGAAGGAGAAAGCAAACAAGAAAGTGGGAGCAAGAAGAACTGGGGGAACAAGCGAAAAGGACAAAAGAATTCAGGGCCATCCAAGAAACCACAGACAATAGTGGTCCATTCTGCTACCGCACCGGCAACACTAGTCCCAACCGCCCCAGCCTCAACCACAACCGCGCCAACAAAGCCATACGCGAGATCCAATCCCAAGTGTGACAAGTGTAACTATCACCACTATGGGGCATGCAAGGATTTCCAAAGAACCAACTGCAATCGAAAAGGACACACTGTCCGGTATTACAAGATGCCCCCACAACAAAACAAACAGCCCAATGACAACAACGCCGGAGCCAGCCGCGCATGTTACGGATGCGGGAAACCGGCCATTTTAAATGCAACTGCCCCAAGAACAACAATCAGAACGCTGGAAGGGTCTTAACCATGGGGCAAGGAGAGGCGGTGCAAGATCCAACAGTGGTGACTGGTAGGTTTCTCCTCAACAACTCTTATGTGTGCATATTATTTGATAGTGGAGCTGAGCGAAGCTTCATAAGTCACGGATTCAAACACCTACTCAATCAAAATCCCCTCAAATTGAACGAAACTTATACGGTCGAAATAGCCAACGGTAAAACAGAATCAACCAATGATATCTACGTAGGGTGCACACTAACGTTAAATAATCACTCCTTCCCAATCAGTATTATGTATGTGATTGTTGGCATGGATTGGTTAAGCCCCCACCATGCTGAAATTATGTGTCACGAGAAGGTCGTTCGCCTTCATCTACCCAACGACGAAACCCTAATAGTTTATGGCGATAAACTCGGCTCAAACCTCCGACTTATTTATTGCATCCAAGCACGAAAGTGCTTGCATAAAAAGAACCACGCCTTTCTTGCCCATGTCATGGATAAAACAAAGGAGGAGAAAAACATTAACGATATTCCTGAAGTACGTGACTTTCCCGACGTATTCCCCGAGGAATTGCCAAGAATACCTCTCGAGTGCCAGGTCGAGTTTCGAATCGATCTTGTACCTGGAGCCACTCCAATCGCCAAATAACCCTACAGGTTAGCTCCTACCGAAATGCAAGAGTTATCTAGTCAACTAAGTTAACTTCTCGACAAAGGATTCATCAGGCCGAGCTTTTCACCTTGGGGAGCTCCGGTTCTGTTTGTCAAGAAGAAAGACGGATCTTTCAGAATGTGCATAGATTACCGAGAACTAAACAAACTCACCGTCAAGAATCGATACCCACTCCCTCGAATCGATGATCTCTTCGACCAGCTCCAAGGAGCCAGCTACTTTTCCAAGATAGATCTGAGGTCCGGATACCATCAACTAAGAGTCTGAGAGGAGGATATGCCAAAGACTGCTTTCCGAACCCGTTATGGGCATTTTGAATTCGTGGTCATGCCTTTTGGTCTCACAAACGCACCAGCAGCCTTTATGGAGCTGATGAACCGAGTATGTCGGCCGTTTCTCGATAACTTCGTGAGCGTTTTCATCATTGATATACTCGTTTACTCTAAGAGCAAGGAAGAGCACAGCCAACAATTACGACAGATTTTGGAAACATTGAGAGCAGAAAAGCTTTACGCCAAATTCTCCAAATGCGAGTTCTGGATTCGTAGAGTGGAATTTTTGGGTCATGTAGTCAGTGAAGAGGGAATACATGTGGACCATACCAAGATCAAAGCCATTGAGGGCTGGACAACTCCAAGAACCCCAACCGAAATCTGACAATTTTTAGGCCTTGTTGGTTATTACCGAAGGTTCATCCAAAAATTTTCCAAGATTGCCAAGCCTCTCACCGCTCTCACTCAGAAGGGTGTACTTTTCCATTGGAATGACAAACAAGAAGCTGCCTTCCAAACCCTGAAACAAGCCCTCTGCACTGCTCCAGTGCTGTCCTTGCCAGAAGGAACAGAAGACTTCGTAGTATACTGCGATGCTTCTAACTAAGGGTTAGGTTGTGTGCTTATGCAACGAGGAAAAGTGATAGCTTAGGCGTCAAGGCAACTAAATACCCACGAAGTAAACTACACCACCCACGACCTCGAGCTGGGGGCTGTGGTCTTCGCTTTAAATATTTGGAGGCACTACCTGTATGGTACAAAGTGCACCATTTTCACAGACCACAAGAGCCTCCAGCACATCCTGAATAAAAAAGAATTAAACATGAGGAAACGAAGATGGGTCGAACTGCTAAACGACTATGAGTGCGAAATCAAGTACTATCCAGGCAAAGAAAATGTGGTAGCCGATGCCTTAAGCCGAAAGGAGTAATCGGGTTGCCGAGTAAAGACGTTGAAAATGACCGTCCATTCCCATCTATCCTCACAAATCAAAGAGGCTCAGCAGGCAGCCTTGAAGTCGGAAAACGTCACCAATGAGGCATTGCGCGGAATGGAAAAGAATTTGACGGTCAAAGAAGACGGAGCCTATTATCTTATGGACTGAATCTGGACGCCGAGGTTCGGTGGATTTCGAGACGTCATAATGAATGAGGCTCACAAAATAAGGTACTCTATCCATCCGGGTTCCGACAAGATGTACCTAGATATCAAACAACATTATTGGTGGTCGAACATGAAAGTGGAGATTGCCACTTACGTAGGCAAGTGTCTCACTTGTTCCAAGGTTAAAGTGGAGTATCAGAAGCCCTCGGGTCTACTGCAACAACCCGAAATACCCGAGTGGAAATGGGAGAGGATAACAATGGATTTTATAACCAAACTACCCAAGACGGCAGACGGTCTGGATGCTATCTGGGTGATCGTTGACCGACTAACAAAATCCGCTCATTTCCTGCCGATAAAGGAGACGTACAAAATGGAAAGGCTAACGCGAATATACCTGAAGGAGGTGGTGAGACTTCACGGAGTCCTCATATCTATTATATCAGATCGGGATAGTAGATTCACCTCTCGTTTTTGGCAGTCGCTCCAGAAAGCATTGGGAACCCGACTAGATATGAGCACTGCCTACCACCCCCAGACAGATGGCCAAAGCGAGCGAACCATTCAAACTCTAGAAGACATGCTCCGAGCATGTGTGATAGATTTTGGCAAAGCCTGGGATGCCCACCTACCCCTAGTTGAATTTTCATATAACAACAGCTACCACACAAGCATAGGAGTCGCTCCCTTCGAGGCCTTGTATGGTCGGAAATGCAGATCGCCCCTTTGTTGGGCCGAGGTGGGTGACACCCAGGTGGCAAGAGGACAACTACCGGATAGCACCCTCACAGGACTAGAGATCATCCGGGAAACAACTGAGAAAATCGTCCAAATCAAGTCACGACTCCAAGCGTCCCGGGATAGACAGAAAAACTACACAGACAAAAGATGAAAGCCACTGGAGTTCCAAGTAGGAGACCGCGTGTTGCTAAAGGTCTCTCCATGGAAAGGGATGATCCGCTTCCGGAAACGAGGAAAGTTAAACCCGCGATACATCGGACCATTCGGGATTCTTGCCCGAATTGGTCCAGTGGCCTATAAGTTGCAGTTACCCTCCGAACTCAGCAACGTGCACCCCGTGTTCCACGTATCAAATTTGAAAAAGTGATTATCGGATGAAACCCTTGTTATTCCGCTAGAGGAGATTGCGATAAACGAGAATCTTTTGTTCGTTGAAGAACCAATCGAAATCATGGACAGAGAAGTGAAGCGTACCAAACAAAGTCGCATCCCAATTGTAAAGGTTCATTGGAGCGCCAGGCGCGGGCCTGAATTCACATGGGAGCGCGAAGATCAAATGATACAGAAGTACCCCCACCTATTCGCTAACCCTTGAAGACTACTTCAAACCAAAAATTTCGGGACGAAATTCCCTTAAGCGGGGGATGATGTGACAATCGGCAAACTTCTGGTCAAGTCAAAGTCAAGTCAAGGCCAACGGGTCAACTGGTCAACTCAACTACTGCTAATATAGGGATTACTTTATGTTTACTAATGTATGACTCTAAATCTTAATGCAAAGTAACACTTGAAAGTTTCAAATGTTCAAAAATTCTAAACCCTAATCAGATTGAGGGAAGTAACAACTCTATAAAACACTATTACGTGCCCTTCGGGGGTGTATAACACTCAAAATAGAATGTAACTAAGTCTAAGGACCTTGCACTACGAAGAAAAACATTAGTAAAGGCCCTCGGCAAGGTCTCTCTCAATCTCTCCCACTGTATCTCTCTCTCTCCCAAATCTCTCCAAGTATGCGAAATCTCTCCTAATTCTCTCCAAGTATGTGAAATCTCTCCCAATTCTCTCCAAGTATGTGAAATCTCTCCCAAATCTCTCCAAGTATGTGAAATCTCTCCCAAATCTCTCCAAGTGTGTGAAATCCCTCCCAAATCTCTCCAAGTATGTGAAATCTCTCCCAAATCTCTCCAAGTATGTGAAATCTCTCCCAATTCTCTCTATGTACCTTCCTCAGTCGAAAACAGCTCAAAACCTAAGGAGAAAACCCAAAAGGACCCTCTTGGTCCGGAACCCTCTTGGTCCCGGTCCGGAACCCTCTTAGGCCGGAACCCCACTTTACTTCGGAACTTCTGATGGATTCCGGAATGCCCTAGTTGCTTCGGACAATCTCGCAAGCCCGGAAGGGTGACTCCGGAATAAGCCTCTCATCCAGAAGAACTTGTTTAGCTTCGGAAACTCTTAGCCGGCTTCGCACCTCGGTCCGGACTGCTGGCTTCGCTCCGAACTTCGCATGGACTTCGGAATCCGAGAAAAAACACTCCGGATCTTTGAGAATGACTCCGAAATTTTGGAATTGTCTTCGGACCCTCGCAGGCTCCGGACTCCACTACGGATTTTTGTCCATTTCAGATTTTTTCTTCATTTTAAGGCATTTTGACGTCGGGAATTCCTCCAAACTCGTAATTTTCATATCTTAAACCCTTTAAACCTCCATTTTTATGCAAAAATTTATTATTTTAAACGTATTTATATAAAATAATACCCAAGATTTTAAAGGGATTCTAAGTAGATAAGGAGGTTTGACTTTGTGATGTGATGCAAATCCCTCATTTCCCATGCAAATCTCAGTAAAACATGTATTATCCAAAGAGAAATAAGCCTTGTACACCAGTCCTCCAAGCAAATGTCAAGTCACTCCTTATCTCTCCACTTAGAATACGTGAACTCCTCTTCTGCCATTTCCCCACTTCTCATTTTCATCTCCAGCAAACTCCTAAGAGTGCTCTCAACTCCTTCAAGCTCCAAGTTTCATCCCTTCAAGGAAAATTTCCAGATTTTTGTAAGTGTTCATCTTCTTTGACTAGTGATTCTTCACAATATTCCTAAGGCTCCATTATATTTACACAAATTTTTTCTTAGGATATTTCTAAGTTCACCTTTTTCACCCAGCAAACTAAACCAAAGTGAGCTTCATACTCCACCTTTTTCTAAGTTTTTATTGTTTTTGGGGGAGAGTACAAGTCAACTCTTGTTCTAAATTCTTGAATAATTGTATGTATTTGTATGTTAAATGGGTGTATTAAAATAATATTATTTTAAGATGACTTTTCATGCACGTGAGATTTGCAAATCTCATGAAATTGGGAGTATATTTTAATCACCACATAAAGGATATTCTATTTACAAAAGGAGCCTCCCAAATTTTTGAGTATGTCCAGCATACCCCCTTTTACCCATGGCTTCTTGTTTAGAAGTAAAAGTTGTCGAAATATATCTTGATATGTTGACACTGTTTCTATAACTCTTTTGAAAAATTGGAACTTTATGTCATATTAGTGACTTTTTGCAAACTATTAGTGATTATTTATGAATATTTGAGATAAATAATTTCACCAAGAAAATTTACAAATAGAGCCTTTATGACAAAAAAATTTGCATGTCATAAAGCTGCTGTCATAACTTCACACAAGTCCTAGTTTACACAAATCATAACTTGACACCTTCCGACAAATGGGGTCTCATTTAGTAAATATTAAAGGGAAGAGCCATTTTGCCGACTTCTCTAATATTGGGTCGATTGATAAAATATGCAAAGAGGATTATTTTCAACAACCGAAACGCATCGAAACGAAACGAAATTTCTAGTCAACGAGTACAACTACTATTATTTAATTAGTAAATAATGGATTTCACGATTGTTCAAAAATCTGTTAGTATTCTAGTCAGACAAATCTTCACAGTACATATATTTATATAAATAGTGTACGCCTAAAGTCCTGCAAGAGTTATAACCAGAGTCTCCTGGAGGGGGAACGAGAATTTGTGTATAGATCTATACGGGGTTGACACCTCGCACCTTCGATGTTCGCTACAGCTAGACCGGCCATTCTAGAGTGACAAATGTCTTAAACGAAACCGACGCCTGAAGAACGTCATAACGGGCACTCCGTCATATTAGTATGGTTATAACGACTCACTAGAATATATCAGAAATGTATTTATACAGATTTCACTTTTTGTTTACAAACAACTATGTTTTGGTTTGTTCAAATGAAACTTTTCTACACAGGTGTTATAATTTTCAAAGCTACTATTTTATATATCAGAAAATATAGGATTTTCTGGAGGAAACAATTATATAAGATTTCGAAAACAACTAACTAAGACACACATGCAACTATACTCGAGTTGAAACAAGACGTACAACTATTTTGATAAGAAAATATTGGATTTTCTGGATTTCTAACTATCATCAAAGTTTTATACAAAAATTCTTATGAACTCACCAACATATTTTATGTTGACGCTTTTCAAACGACTTGTATTCTCAGGAAACCAATAAGCAGGTTGTGGATCGCGGGCTCAAGATTATTTTGCTATATTTTGGATTTGCGTACTGATGTCTCTTTTGTGTAAAATTTGAGAACATAAACATGATATAAAACAATGTAAGATTGTTATATTGATGTATGATGTTTGGATTTTGATATGTTTCAATTATATTCAATTGTTATGATACTGCACAATGAAGTCACCCGCCTCCGGACGTTTCCGCCGTCTGGTCCGGGGATGTGGCAATTTGTCACCCATAACCTGCCGGTCTAACTGTAGCTAGTAGTCAGGGTGTGGGATCATCAGTCTCGTATAGATCTATACACAAGTATCACACTCTCCGGGATGAGAATCTGGTTATAAAACAGGACTTCCATGTATACCTTTGGTAGGTACGATGAAGACGAATGACTCACAAATTTCCAACGAGATACGTGTTTTGTAATGAAAATGTTCGTACATGAAATTGTTACTCCTTTCGTTATGTTTATAATATATAAAAATAATCGTATTTTTATATAATCGTTTCTTTGTCCCGAAAGGGTAAAATAATGTGAATGTTTCCCAAACTATACCTATTATAGTTTAAAATGTATGTTTCGTCGAAAATGATAACCGTTTCATTTTAAAATGTATTGCATGTAAATGTTTGACAATTTGATAATAGCGTTGTTTCGCAGATTTGATGTTTTCACTTAATAGGTATATAAAATGTAAGAAAACATAAACAATGGTTTGTATATTAACACAAGTTTCTTTGTGTTTTACTTGTATTCTACCCCTTAAAACATTGAAAAAGTTATGAAATGTAGGGGTATCAACTCACCTTGAGTGTGATAGCGGTTTAGATAACGGGATAGAAACAGTGACTTCGAGCTAGAATACGGGAAGGAAGTCGTGATCCTAATGATTTTAAAGCACATAATAATGTGTGATTAAAATGATACTATTAATATAAGTGTTGTATAACACTAGTTTTATGAGTAAAGCTTACCAAAGTTTATAACTAATTTGAAGTGAACATCTCCAGGAGGTTGCTTGCACTTTATTATGAAGGAAATGGATTTGATATTTAAGAGAGAAATGAGAGTGATTTCGTTTACTAGAAGTGGAAATGAAGAATGATCTCAAGTGTGGCTTATATATGAAGTAATTTATCAGGAGGTGATGTGATGTTTACATTGGTAAATGGGATTATCACATTGGGAAAATAAATAAGGATAAGATATCAAGATATTTAAGGAGTTTACTGCCTAATTGAAAGGCGTATGCGGCCAAAAGAATCAAGTATGGCCGAAATCTCACATAAGTACTCTCAAAAGAGAGTTTTCGGCCAATATATCCCAATAGTAAAGGGTTTTCAGCCATAAGGTTCGAACAATAAAGTGATTTCAGCCATAGCATCCCAAAAGCAAGAGTTTTCCATCCTAGGTGGTTGGGGTACATTCCATGCTTTTGATTTAATTCTTTGACTTTCATTGACTTATAATAATTAAATCTAACATGGTTTTCACACATATACTTATACATATATAACCCATATAAGTATAGTTTTTAAAATGTAAGTAATATAATTTATATAGGTATGGTTTTCAAAGTATGTTCATACAATAACTTATATAAACATGCCCTTATGGCATTCCAAGTTCTTATTGTATAACTGTTATGATGTGAATTTACTTGCACATGGTTGCAATTTAAACTTTTTATTTGAACATGTTTGATTTACATTGATTTGAAATAACGGGTTGTTACATTATCCCCCCGTTACAGGGAATTTCATCCTGAAATTGTTGCTAAAGTGGTACTCAAGTACTAGGGAAAAGGTGTGGGTATTTTTGTTTCATTTGATCCTCCCGTTCCCAAGTGAATTCAGGTCCCCTCTTGGCATTCCAGCGAACCTTCACTATTGGTATACGACTTTGTTTTGTTCTCTTGATTTCCCTGTCCATGACCTCCACTGGTTCCTCTACGAAGTGTAGACTCTCGTTTAACTCGATTTCGTCGAGTGGAATTACAAGAGTCTTGTCAGACAGACACTTCTTGAGATTAGATACGTGAAAAGTGGGATGAATGTTACTGAGTTCATGCGGTAGATTGAGTTTATACGCCACTGGACCAATTCTAGCAAGAATCTCGAATGGTCCGATGTACCTTGGATTTAGTTTTCCACGTTTACCGAAACGTATCATTCCTTTCCAGGGTGAGACCTTTATGTAGGTTTTGAGCACTCTAACAACCTTATGGTGCATATACAACCCTAGATGCTTTGGATCTATGTTTTCCCTAATTATACATGCAATTTGTTTTTCCAAAGCACACATCCTAACTAGCATACAATTTAACAATTGAACAATATAATGTTGGGATTTATACCAAAAATAGTTTCATAAACTAGAAAAATATGGCAACGGAAGACTTAATATTTTGAAATAACATAAACATTTTATACCCACCAAGGATCTTCTTGCAAGTTATGGAAAGATTAAAACACCAACCATAGAAAGGATGAAGAAATAACAACCTTTGTAGTTCTTTGGGTCCTCTCGGGAGGCTTGGAAGTTGATGAAGAATGTTGAACCTTTGAGACACCAACAATGACTCAACTTGATGTAGATGCTAGTCCAAAACTCTTAAACTCCTAGGCTTTAAGTTCATAACCCATATGAATTTAAAGAAGGCATGAAGATGTAAGTAACTTCAAGAAAAGAAAAACAAAAGGGAGAGAGTAACATGCTCTAAGCATGTCATGGTTTTAGGGAAGAAGAATGGAGCCCCTCTTCAAGAGTGGAAGCCTCATATTAATAATGTCTTAAAGTGAAGTCTTTACCCATTAGGTACTTCCACTTTAGACAATCTTGTCCCCTATAGCATACTTGTCCCCCCATGCTTTTAAAGTTATGTATACCTTTGATTAAATAAATCAAAGAATCAAATCATGTCCCTTAAAGTATAATTTCGAAATTTATATACAAAAGGAGAAGAAGATTGTATATTTTATAAAACCCAAGTTTATAAAATATAAACCTTAACATTTAGGTAAAAGACAAAAAGTCCTTTTGGTCCAAAATGTTGTACATGACTTAATAAATCATACCATATGATATCTTATGTTACTTGCTAATGAAAATTAATTATTTCCTAGAAATAAATAATTCCCAATTTAATTATAAGAGTTTTATTGAATATTTATTAAAATCAATTTCTAATAAATAATCAATTGTATCAAGTTGTTGTTAGTGTGACCCATTAGTATCATATGTTATTTAGCAATATCACTTTAATATGACTCTTGAGCATACTAGATCTTTCAATCTCCCATTTGCACAAGACTCATATTAGACTGATATAGATAGTGGTGAACGTCTAGCAACATTTCACTGCCCCTAAGACCATACGACTGTTTGTGTCATTCTATCAACACCCAATTACCAAAAAGCTCAAAGCTACAATTGGTGTATAAGGTAAATTTATCAGTTATCCCTTTGCTACAGACATCATGTTGAACATGAGATGCAGATCGCGATCAGTCTCATTAGTTGTTCAACTTTTGGTAAGGCGCCTTAGATGTCTAACTCTCAACACATAAGAGCTACAAATCCCATCTTGACTACATAAGCCTCTTGCATAGTTCACACCATACCTAAAAATGGCTTTTATAACTGCCCGATCAAGGAACAACATTTGACCATATCAAGCATAGTACTCCCTACACTTAAGTCCCACTATGTATCTCAGGTGTTAAGGATACAAAGATAGTACCTTTTAATCATGTATCATTCACGATAGCGATCCATGAGATGATCTTGATGCGGGTCAGTTCAATACTAGTTGTCTAACAAGTACCTATGAAACTTGGTTACAACCACTTGCCTACTTTCATCTAGTGAGAGTCAACCAATCCAATTCATATTAGTCTTACTTTATAATTGCTCCCACAATTATAACCGACTATGAACCTTTAGAATAATAATATTATTCATGGATTAAACATGTTAATATAGAACACAACAAGTATTAATGTGATGACTATATCCCAATATATCATAACATTATCTAATAGTTGTTGTTATAATGTTCCAATATCCAAATACTAAATCCAAATCAAAAACTCATTTCTAGAATAAGAAAGTCTTGTAGCTGAAGTGTGACCATTCATACTTAGCTCAAAAGAATGACTTTATCAATGGATATTACAAAATTTAATTTGTGTGAATTCTGTGAATACTATCATCTCCATACTTGACTTTACTCTAGGTATAGTTAAATATCTTGGAGAATATGATTGGTGTTCTTTTGTGACATAGAGTCTCTTAGCTTGATTAAGTATACTCTCGAAGTCAGAAAGATTTCTATGTGATCTTTGAATGGCAGAAATCAACATAGTTTTTCAATGATCCCATTCATCCAATCATATTTGAATTCAAATTCTAAAGTAGTGTATTCTTATTTTGTATTATATTGTGTCATTATGTTTTGCTTGGACCTTATTCCAACAAGACTTACTCTTCATTCCATAATGAAATCAAAATCCAATTATAATTCATAATTATTTGTCTGTTCAGAAATTAACATCTTGTGTAGCTCTTTCCATAAAGATCCTTTCTAAACTGATTGTCTCATATGCATTCTCTTAGTTCTTCTAAAGTACTCTTAGAATGCTCTCTTAGTCATCCAGTGACTTAACCATGTATTCAATTAGTATCCTATGACATTCTTACAACATGATCAAATACTATGTCCTATGCATAATATGGCGTAAATGAAGAATTCATTTGCTAAGCAAATAGAATATAAATCATTTCATTTAGTTCAAGCCTATGAGCTATGTACTTTTGAGGCTAGCTAAAAATGGTGCCATATGACAATACCAAGAATTCTCCAAAAGAATCTTGTGTCTTGATCTCTTTCAAGATATTGCCAATATATGTATAAGGACATAAAACTTTAAACATTCATTTTATCTATCCCTTATAGATTTTACATTCCAAGAATGTATCTTCTCCTTCCTAAGTCTTTCATTTTAGAAACACTTTCCGAGTGAAGGTGAAAACGACCTTGCTTAGTCAGAATGTGATTTCAAATGATTAAGTATGTCCTATTCATACAAGATTAGGAATTTCACTATGCTCCCACTAGTTCTTAGTAAACACACATGTTCTATTCATTTTGATATAAAAACATACCTTGTGGTTTTACATAAAATGATGATTGCAACATTGAGATGTTTGCTTTATATCCACAAGTGGACCTCAAGCTCTACACATTTTGTTAGGATAACATGGATTAAGAAAACCTCCAGGGTAATCTATATAGATATCTTCCCGTAGATGTCTATTAAGAAAAGCGTCCTTTCTTGAAATCTATTTGCTATATCTCATATTAAGAATATGAATTTATAGTAAATAATATCCTTGTTGATCTAATCATAGCTACTTGTGAAAAAGGTTTGATCACAGTCAATGTCATGAGTATGATGAGGATCATAGTCAATGACATGATTATGAGAAAATCCTTTTACTACAAGTCTTGCTTTAAATATGTATGGTTATCCATGTAATTTATTCTTTATAGAAGAATTATTTACTCCTTCTAGCCTTGCTATAGGGACAAATCTTAATCAAGCCCATTCTTGATTATCATACATGGATTACATCTCATGTTCATGACTCTAAGTCATTTATCAGATTCGAGATCTGACATGGCATCTTGGTATTTGATGGATTTTCCGGAAACCATCAAAAAAATATCATCAATGAGAGATTCCACATTTCTCAAGTCATAGATGAATTCTACCATTAATGCGAACACTTTGTGTTTGTGAATAGCTATTATTCAATTTTAACAATCCTTGTTAAAACTAGTGCCAACTATTACTACATAAGTGTATGGTTCTTGAGTTGTTTCAAGTTCCATGTACCTCTCACTTGCTTTGTCATTAGAAGCTTGCTTTCTACTAACTTAGCTTTCACAAGAATAAAAAGAACTTATTCATGGTGGGTTTGCATAAAATAATCTAAGCCACATTTAGAGTATCATACAAATATGTACTTAGTAGATTTTGGGTTTAGAAGCTTTAGTCCAACATCGGCTTCAAATCCATAAAACATTAAGTAAGATGAGGATGGAGCCCTTCCATACTAAATCTTATAAAGTGTTTATTCTACTTATTAGTTGGTGTTTGTACACAAGGTACAATTAATAGTGATTGAAGTATTATCCCCAAAATATTAAAGGAGGATATTTCTACTGATTAGAAAGTAAATCATACCGAGTAAGATTTAATTCATCATTTATTATCATTAAGGCCTTAGATGGTTCTTACTGGTTTGTATCTCAACTTTTGAAATCTTCAATAAGATTTCACAATTATGCTTTACCACGTAAAATATAATTAAAACTACTATAGTTGTTGATAAAGTTGATTTGGTATCTTGTGCTTAATCTCAGACATTCATTAGAAAGGAAGCCATATACCAAAGTGTATAGTTCCTTAATTATTTTCTCTACACCTTAGTGAAAATATCATAGGAATCCTTTACATATAAATAAGGTTCACATATGTCAAATAAACTACATTATTTAACTTCAAAGATCCCTTTCTTGAAGTTGGAATATGTGAATGTCATTTATATAATAAGGATAACAATGTCAAAGATGAGTTTGATTTTATACAAGTTTAAATCAAAAGTGCTTTCATATAGAGCTTAATTTTATTTACGAAATGTTGATATTTACTTCACAATTCTATTAGGAGATCTTGTCTCATAAATAGAAGTTAATCATTTCAGAATATGAATATTATCGTTATGAAAAACGATTGAGTAAATTATCAAACATTTCAATAAAATAACTGAGACATATATTTAGACATGCTAAAATTCAAACATATATTGTTCCAAAACAAATATTGTTTTACATTACAAGTAATTTATGTTCTAAGCATAAATAATAAACTAAACTTCGAGAGTGTAATTTCAATTTGATTGTGCTCAGCTGGTACTCTTCAGTAAATATATGCAAGCCATTTACAAATATTAGATTAACATTTAAGTACCAAGTACCTAAGTGTTATATGAAAAGTATGAGTTCTATCTAGTAGATACAAGAAGTACTAGTCTCTTCCAGACTTTCTTTCCAAATAAGAGGAGTAAATCCTCTCCCAGTGTCCAGTTTCTTCACAAAAGAAACAAGATCCATCTATGTGGGCTTTAGTAGATTTCTCGGGTTTAAAGGTGTTTAGTCCATAAAACATGGGCCTCCTTGATCACACAAGGTGATTCTTTTACCCTTGCATTATTCAAATGTTTAAACTAGCTTTAAATAAAATATCACTATATTAATTGAAATATTGCTTGACCTGTTATATCATCAGATATACATGTTTAAATTATCCAAGACTTCCTAGAAGTCATGAATAACTATTCCTAGCTTGATGTTAGAAACATCTTAAGCATCACGGTGATGCATTTACTAGGTATCATGTTCAGGTTCATTGCTCAAATAAAAAAGTTTAGGACTAGGACCTTTAAGTGTATACAATTTCATATCTCTTACGAGATTGTCTCTTAAGACATGAACCCATTCATTGAAGTTGTATATATTGAATGTTATTGTTTCATTAAGTCATTAAAGAAAATGACAATTCATGATAATGAGAATGGATTATTTAACTACAATATTATTAACAAAATTCATTTAGTATTTTCAATATTTAATCTTTAATAATTAATACCCTTTTAGTTTCTAAAAACATTAATTATCAAAGTCTAGGATCCAAGTTGCAAAACAAATAAATGGTTAGGTATCCTTTATCCCATCCATTTGAATTCAACCCGGTAGATATCGATTATCAATTATATCTCACCATATAATTCTTAGATTTATGGGATCACTAATAACAAATTTGATTAGACATGTTTGATCCCATCTATGCCTTGGAACTCTCTTGCTTATGTATCCTTTATCACAAAAGATTTCCGATCAAATCGTCCAATTTGAAAAACTTGTGTAATCGGCCTATAACTTGGTTATAGAAATCGCGAATACACCCCGGCCATCAAAAGATGACACTAAGCGGTTAGGTATCATTTATCACACTAGTGCATACAAGAGACGTGCGAGTGTTCTTCAAAAGGATTGTATAGATTTGAGGTTTGTAAAAAGGGTCTTTATATGTTTTATAATTCTAGTCTAAAAACATATGATATCATGGTTATTACATACATATAATAAACCATGGTAACAATTTTCAAAAGAAAATTACCTTTTAAAGGTTCTATATAAAAAGCTAGTTTTTATATAATTTGACGCAATTCAACTTCAATAATCGGTATTAAGTTTGAATGCATTTGAACCTTTTATATCTCTAATAAAAATTCATTTTATTACTTATATATTTGGAGTTTGTATATGTTATAAAAATCACCATTTTAAAACTTATAATGGAGTATTTCAAAATTTGTCGTTATTAACGATTTTATAAAACCGGGTTTTATTTATTTATTTTTTAAATAATAACTTGTTACATCTTATGTCTAATTTTGAAAAACCCAAACTCCATGTGATGTTTATTTTGTCCAAAATTATTTTAACATGTGAAAAACTAATTTATCAACCATGCATAATAATTGTATAAAATAAACAACACAAATATGCATAAAAAGATATGTGCATAAACATAACCAACTAATGACATTTTTGTGAGCCAACACAAAAATGCTAAGTCCATTCCTAAAGGGACATTTAAGGGGACCAAAATCTTCTTCTAATGTTGTTGTAGAAGCTCCCACTTGAGTAAACACCCATTGCTTGCAAAAGGTTTGAAAAGCTTCTTTAAAGGAAAGACTGCAGCTTTTATGACACTTTTCAGAAAGTGTCATCTTTATGTTCAGCTCATGTGTAGCATTCATAACACTTTTCAGAAAGTGTCATCTTTCTGCCCAGCACATGTATGAACTCGAAAATTGCCTTTTTTGTCTTAAAAAATGGCTCCAACTTCATTTCTTGTTACATCTTTGTACAAATAAATTATTTCTAAAAAACTAATCTATTACTTTACAAAAATAAACAAGAAAAACTAATATATTAATTATTATATACCATATGAATAAATAAAATATTACAACCATTTTACAACAAAAACAACAAACACAACAACATAACAACACATTGGTGATTGGCTAGTTTATGCACATCATATATCAACATATACATAAAACAACCTTTGTTTTTCTAAGACAACTTTAAATGACAAAAGATGCATGAAACTTTTGTCACATTAATTAACAATTAAAAGTTGTCAAAGAAAATATGTATGAACTTATTTTTATACAAAAATAAGTTATCCATATTCTCCAAAAACCAAGATTTCCAAAAATCAAAAGATCTAACCAAACTTGCAAGATGGCTCTGATACCAATTGTTGGGATTTATACCAAAAATAGTTTCATAAACTAGAAAAATATGGCAACAGAAGACTTAATATTTTGAAATAACATAAACATTTTATACCCACCAAGGATCTTCTTGCAAGTTATGGAAAGATTAAAACACCAACCATAGAAAGGATGAAGAAATAACAACCTTTGTAGTTCTTTGGGTCCTCTCGGGAGGCTTGGAAGTTGATGAAGAATGTTGAACCTTTGAGACACCAACAATGACTCAACTTGATGTAGATGCTAGTCCAAAACTCTTAAACTCCTAGGCTTTAAGTTCATAACCCATATGAATTTAAAGAAGGCATGAAGATGCAAGTAACTTCAAGAAAAGAAAAACAAAAGGGAGAGAGTAACATGCTCTAAGCATGTCACGGTTTTAGGGAAGAAGAATGGAGCCCCTCTTCAAGAGTGGAAGCCTCATATTTATAATGTCTTAAAGTGAAGTCTTTACCCATTAGGTACTTCCACTTTAGACAATCTTGTCCCCTATATCATACTTGTCCCCCCATGCTTTTAAAGTTATGTATACTTTTGATTAAATAAATCAAAGCACCAAATCATGTCCCTTAAAGTATAATTTCGAAATTTATATACAAAAGGAGAAGAAGATTGTATATTTTATAAAACCCAAGTTTATAAAATATAAACCTTAACATTTAGGTAAAAGACAAAAAGTCCTTTTGGCCTTCAAAAGCTTTAGCACCTCAAGTGTAATGCCTCTAATGTGTCACAAACACCAAGTGCAAAAGGAGGCTTGAGAGAATAAGTTGCTTAGCACAAAAATCCGTTTACACTCTCCAAGAATGTATGTGGCTACCGATTTTAGCTTTAGAGAGTTCCTTTTATAGTGTGACAAGTGCTAGGGTTACATTCATGCAAACCCTAATGTGCCATGACTCTTCATATTACTTAGGCTCCATAGGTTAAACCTCCATGGACTATCCATATTGGTTTAGCCCATCCTAAATAACCGTGGATCATTGGCCCACACTATAAGAATCAATGATTTACCAAATCAGTCCTCGTATATTTAATTAGTCTCTTTTGATCACTAAATTGATTCCAAATTAATTCTTGATCAATACTAATTAAATAATATGATTTCATATTAATACATTATACTTGTAATATATTAACATATCACAAATAACCTTATTCTCAAAAGTTCATCCTATCAAATTGAATTGGTGAAGGCAACCCAAAAGGACTATGCTACTCTCGGGTCAAGTACATACCAATTATACTTATGGGCTTAGACACCTAATCCAACAGTCTCCCACTTGGATAAGTCTAATAACTATAACTGCAAGTACGACTTAAAACCCGACTAGCAATCGTATCTCTTAAAAGCCGTTGTCGAACTCTGACCCAGTCAGTGACGCGTCCTTTAGATAAGGGATCATATAATCCTCTGTTCTTCAAGATATCAGCCGGATAAATACATGGAACAATGTCATACTTATTGTGAAACATTTTGTTTCTCGATTTCTAATTTGTTTAACAGAGAACGTAATTGAACACATCAATTTAGTCCCGACCGGGCCTGACACATATATCAAAATAAAATCATCGAGGGGCCCAAGATATCACTTTTAATCCTCCAAGAATTAAAAGGAACAGATAAACTTTGATAGTATATGCTTGTACAAACTATTCGTTAAATCATACACAACAATGTATTTTATAACATCAAGTTACTGATGCGTTTTTGCACTATCAATGTACAACCAACTCATAGTCAACAACTCATATATCTTGGTTTGAAGAGTTATATGATATTATCATCTCACGATCACTCGTGATAAATTCCATGAAGTGATTCAAGTGAGCGTGGGTTTAATCCAATACTCAGACCTTATGAACACTCATGAATGTTGTAGCAATCTCTTGCTATGTCTGAATACACTTCATACAATCTACAAGCCAAACTCATGACAATCTTTCCTCAATACCTATTTCCAAAGTTTGATTTACTGTGGACAGTTTGAATAATATAATTATTCTGGAAGTCAAAACATGCAAAATGAAACAATAGTAAATAATTGACACAAGATAATAACTTTACTCATAAATAAAACACCTTTTATTTAATCATCAAATGTCAATTACATTTTATCTATTACAAGTTTCAAAATAGCTATCTAATCGTTAAAACTAATATCATCCTTCAACCCAATGCTCCTCGCATGCTGAAAATGCTTAACCCTACTTAGTCCCTTCGTGAGAGGATCTGCTGGGTTCTCATCTGATGGTACCCTCTTTACCACGAGGAGTCCTTCTTCCACCCGATGTCTTATGAAGTGATATTTCCTGTCGATGTGCCTGGATCTGCCATGATCCCTTGGTTCCTTGGTTAAGGCAACCGCACCCTCATTGTCACAAAAAATCTTTATAGGTTCCTTTATAGCTGGTACAACTCTAAGGTCTCCGATGAAGTTCTTCAGCCATATCACCTCCTTTGACGCTTCTCTTGTTGCTATGTACTCTGATTCGCATGTTGAATCAACTATAGTCTCCTGTTTGGAACTTTTCCAAGTTTTTGCTCCTCCATTCAGGGTAAAAACCCAAGCCGACTGAGAGTGAAATTATCTTTGTCGGTCTGAAAGCTGGCGTCACTATACCCTGTGACTCTTAAGTCATCACTCCCACCAATAGTATGGACCCAGTCCTTAGTCCTGCGTAGGTACTTAAGAATATTCTTTCCTGCAGTCCAGTGAGCTTTACCAGGATTCCCATGATATCTGTTGACCATGATCAAGGCAAAGGCCACATCAGGGCGAGTACAAGTCATAGCATACATGATCGAACCAACTGTAGAAGCATATGGTACTCGACTCATCTCAGCTATCTCAGCCTCTGTACGCGGACTCTGAGTCTTACTTAGTTATGTATTGACTTGGATGGGTGAGTCACCTTTCATGGAATTCTCCATGCTGAATCGTTTCAACACCTTGTCCAAGTAGGTACTTTGACTAAGTCCAATTAGTCTTTTACTCCTGTCTCTCAATATCCTTATCCCTAGGATGTAAGCAGCTTCTCCAAGGTCCTTCATAGCGAAACATTTCCCAAGCCAGGACTTAACCTCCTGCAAGGTTGGAATGTCATTTCCTATGAGTAGTATGTCATCCACATACAACACCAGAAAGCTAACTATACTCCCACTAGCCTTGACATACACACAGGAATCATCCTCGCTTCTCGAAAATCCATACTCTTTGACTTTCTTATCGAAACAAATATTCCATCTGCGAGATGCTTGTTTCAATCCATAAATGGATTTCTCAAGCTTATACACTCTATTAGGGTACTTTATATTGACAAAACCCTCTGGATGACTCATTTAAACATCTTCAGCCAATTTCCCATTAAGGAAAGCAGTTTTGACATCCATTTTCCATATTTCATAGTCATGAAATGCAGCTATGGCTAACATAACCCTTATATATATATTTAATCTTCGTTACTGGTGAGAAGGTCTCATCATAGTCAACTCCGTGAGTTTGAGTAAAGCCCTTCGCAACCAGTCGTGCCTTATATGTGTTTACTTTCCCATCCATGTCGGTCTTCTTCTTGAAGATCCATTTGCACCTGTATCTCTTACGACCCGATACATTGTCAACCAAGTTCCAAACTTGATTGTCATACATGGACTGAATCTCACTTTCCATAGCCTCTTTCCACTTTGCAGACTCGGGGCCTGCCATGGCTTCCTTGTAATTGTTAGGTTCATCCAAATTTCCCACTGTGCTATCACTGATAAATGTATCACCCTCAGATGTTATATGGAAACCATATAACACAGGTGGGACACTAACTCTATCGGAGCGCCTCAGAGGTACGGACTCGTCAACTGGTTTAAAAGGAGTTTCCTCCTTAGGTTGATCGCTAGTGTTTGAGGTTCCTTCACCGCTTGACTCTTGAAGCTTTTCAAGGTCAATTTGCCTCCCACTGTCCCCTTGGCGTATGAGTTCTCTCTCACGAAAGACTCCTCTCCTCGCAACGAAGACAACATTGTAACTAGGTCTATAGAAGAGACATCCAAAGGATTTTTGTGGGTAGCCGATGAAAATACACTGCTTACTACGAGGTTCGAGCTTGTCATGAGTCTTGCGTCTCACGAAAGCCTCGCAACCCCAAACTTTGATGTGTGCTAACGAGGGAGCCTTCCCTGTCCACATCTCGTGAGGTGTTTTGGCAACCTTCTTAGTTGGGACTAGATTAAGGATATGGGCGGCAATCTCTAAGGCATACACCCAGAATGAGATAGGTAACGAATCTTGACTCATCATGGAACAAACCATGTCCAACAAGGTTCGATTGCGCCTCTCAGCCACACCATTAAGCTGTGGTGTCCTAGGTGCGTCAATTGTGAAACAACTCCACATTCATTAAGATAGTCTTGGAACTCGATACTAAGATACTCACCACCCCGATCGGATCGAAGCATCTTTATCTTCCTGCCCAGATGATTCTCCACTTCTTGTTTGAACTCTTTGAACTTTTCAAAGGTTTCTGACTTATGTTTGATTAAGTAGATATAGCCATATCTGCTGTAATCATCAATAAAAGTCACATAGAAGCGGTTAGCATCCCTTGTGGCGGTTCTGAAAGGACCACACACATCGGTGTGTATGAGATCCAACAAACCTTCACCCCTTTCACAAGTACCAGTGAAGGGTGATTTGGTCATCTTTCCAAGAGAACAAGATTCGCAAGTGTCATCCGACCTTAATTCGAATGACTCCAAGACTCCAGCCTTTTGGAGTTGGCCTATGCGCTTCTTGTTGACATGTCCAAGATGACAATGCCACAAGCATGCCTTATCCAAGCTATCGGAAGAATAAATGTGCAACACATTATTTCCTAAGTTGTCTACAACCATCACAGTTTCATATACACCATTACAAGGCAATCCTTTAAAATAAAAAACACCATTATAAAAAGCATTAATAGGACCAATTTCATTATCAAATGAAAAACTAAAACCTTGTTTGTACAAACCATGAAAGGGAATAACATTTCTCGACATATCAGACGAGTAGCAACAATTATTCAAATCTAACTCCAACCCACTACTAAGCAATAAAGAATAAACTCCAATCTTGGTGACAGGCGACATTTGCCTATTCCCCATGATCAAATTCATCTTCCCGTCCTCCACATCCTTACTTCTTTTAGTCCCTGCAAATCAGAACAAATGTGAATTCCACAACATGTATCAAGGACCCAAGAACAAGAATGTGATGAGTTATTAGATAGAATAGTATAAATACCTGCATGGGTGGGTTTAATCTTCCCATCCTTGACATCCTGCAAGTATTTGGGGCAGCTTCGCTTCCACTGCCCTTTATCATGACAATAGAAACACTCTGCTTCTTTCGGGTTGGTAGAGGGATTAGCAGAACCAACTTTGGTCCCACTGGAAGGGGATCCATCAAGAGACTTTCCCTTGCGGCTCTTAGAGGGAGCCTTCCTCTTCTTCCCTTTCCCATGTCCAGTTGCCAAGACAGGGGCAGTAGCAGTAGGAGTAGAAACAACAGATTTACCTTTGAGACTACTTTCAGCAGCCCTCAAAAGGCCTTGAAGCTTACTAAGAGTGACCTCCTCCTTGTTCATATGATAGGTCATTCCGAACTGATCATAACATGGAGGTAAAGAGTGTAGAATGATATCTATGGCCAAATCTTCATCGAAGTTCACATTTAACTTCAGCAAGCGGTCCACAAACTTTGCGTTTTCTGCAAGTGGGTCGTGATGGATTCTCCATCCTTCATCTTAGTTGTTATCATGGAGGCGATGATTTCGTACCTCTCTCGACGGGCACTCTGATGGTATCTTTCCATCAGGTCTTGGTGCATCTCAAAAGGGTAGAAGTCCTCATAGGACTTTGGAAAATTAGCTGTCATAGTGGCCAGCATGATACAAGACACCTTAGTGGCATCCTTCTCATGAGTCCTAAACTCAGCGATCTCCTCAGGAGTAGCAGAAGACTCATCAATTTCCTTAAGCTCTTTGTCGAGGACATATTCCTTGTCCTCATAACGAGTGACCATCCTGATGTTCCTGATCCAATCATTGAAGTTGGAACCATCAAAGATAACTATCCCACACAAGTTCATTAGGGAGAAAGATCCAGTAGGGTTTGAGCCAGAAGCATTGTTGGAAAACATCTGAAAAAGAAATACAAAGTTTAGATTAGATAAGAGTCCTTAATATAACACCCAAATGAAATATTAAGGCTAGGACCCAATACAATAATTTAGAATTTGGAAGAGGGATGTCGTAATAAAATTGAAAAAATATTTGAAGGTAGGTAAATGACGATTTACCAATTTCCACCATGAAAAACAAAATTGATTATTAACTTTTAATTGGATTGAAATTCCTAGATCCTTTTGAGATTCATTGAACTTTTCAATGGCATGTTTAAATCTCGATTATGCCCTTCAAGTTTGTGACTGGGATGCCGAGGATCACAAACAAGGTGTGAATAACCATGCAAATGTGCTTGGTACTCTTAATGTCATATATCACCTAATCAATGTGTCGGTTAACCACACACGCTCCACTGATCTATGATAAACATCAAGCCAACCTTTGCCACCCTTACTAGTCCATGTTAGTGTGTCGGTTAACCACACACGCTCCAGTAACGACTTGACAAGGTGCAAAGTGAAATTTCATGGATTAGCATCAAATTCACATTTTTCCTAAAGTAACTAAAATTGGGAATTTAATAAAAGTTTAGTTACTTAATAAATATCATTATACTTTTAACGAGAATTAATGTCCTATCCTACCCGTTCGGCTAACGACCCTCCACTAGTCAAGGAAGCAGTGGGTGAGAGTGGACACCCATTAAACCACCATTTTATAGGCAGTAACCTTATACCCCCCTTATAGACCGACTTCGTGAATGAGGCCTACTAACGATAAGACTGACTTGTCTTATACATATATATAATTATTAAACTTTTAATATTATAATAGTATGAGGGTTGAATTTTAAACTTTTAAAATTCTAGGGTTTGGAATTAAAGTATTCATAAGTGTGACTTTACAAATTCCAAAACTTGAGGGCAAGTTTTGAAACTCTTCAAAACTTTTCATCTCCATAACTTATGAGTTTAATGACTTTTTAAAAGTGAGACTTTTCATTTTCCATAACTTGAGGACAAGTTATGGAATTCATTAAAGCCATTTAGATCAACATTTTAACTAACAAAAATTATCTAATAATTTATCTATGATCTAGTTAAACTCATAAGTCAAGATAATTCATATCAACAATTTGCAAGAAATTAGCCTAATCATATAAACTAATACAAATCTTGAAATTTTGACAATTATCTTTTAATTGGATGAGCATGATCACTACCATATCAAAAAATAGATTTTATGTTTCAAAAAAACAGTTTGTGGTAATGATCCTAATCCAATTTTGGCCAAAAACTCGAAATTCTGCAACCAGAAACATCAACTCGACGAGTACATGATTCTGACTCGTCGAGTTGGCCCTTTACTGAGTGGACTCGTTGAGTCAGCCAGTGGACTCGGCTAGTTCATTAGTCAGAGGCCAGAAAATCGATTTTTTCAACTTTGAAAACTAATAAGCATCAAGTATAACAGAAAACAATCCTAGGCTATGATACCACTGAAGGGTTTTGAGCACTCTAACAACCTTATGGTGCACATACAACCCTAGATGATTTGGATCTATGTTTTCTCTAATTATACATGCAATTTATTTTTCCAAAGCACACATCCTAACTAGCATACAATTTGACGATTGAACAATATAACTAGTTAGATAACTTACCTCTTAATAGGACTTGTAGTTCTTGGCCTTCAAAAGCTTTAGCACCTCAAGTATGATGCCTCTAATGTGTCACAAACACCAAGTGCAAAAGGAGGCTTGAGAGAATAAGTTGCTTAGCACAAAAATCGGTTTACACTCTCCAAGAATGTATGTGGCAACCGATTTTAGCTCTAGAGAGTTCCTTTTATAGTGTGACAAGTGCTAGGGTTACATTCATTCAAACCCTAATGTGCCATAACTCTTCATATTACTTAGGCTCCATAGGTTAATCCTCCATGGACTATCCATATTGGTTTAGCCCATCCTAAATAACCATGGATCATTGGCCCACACTATAAGAATCAATGATTTACCAAATCAGTCCCCGTATATTTAATTAGTCTATTTTGATCACTAAATTAATTCCAAATTAATTCTTGATCAATAGTAATTAAATAATATGATTTCATATTAATACATTATACTTGTAATATATTAACAAATCACAAAAACCCTATTCTCAAAAGTTCATCCTATCAAATTGCATTGGTGAAGGCAACCCAAAAGGACCATGATACTCTCGAGCCAAGTACATACCAATTATAGTTATGGGCTTAGACACCTAATCCAACACTTTAGCAGGACGCGGTCCCTAACCTGGAACTCCAAGGGTTTTCGTCGTTTGTCTGCGTAGCTCTTTTGTTTGTCTTGAGAGGCTTTCAGTCGTTCACGGATTTGAACAATCTTCTCGGTCGTTTCCCTGATGATATCCGGACCAGTGAGAGTGCTATCAGGAACTTTTCCTTTAGCTAAATGTGTATCACCCACTTCCGCCTAGCACAGAGGTGATCTGAACTTGCGGCCATAGAGGGCTTCAAATGGAGCAGCCTTGATGCTAGTGTAATAACTGTTGTTATATGAGAACTCGACCAGTGGTAAATGGGTATCCCATGCCTTACCAAAGTCGATCACACAGGCTCTCAACATGTCTTCTAGTGTTTGTATCGTTCTCTCACTTTGTCCGTCTGTTTGTGGGTGATAGGTTATACTCATGTCCAACCTAGTTCCCAGGGATTTTTAAAGTGACTGCCAGAACTGAGAGGTAAATCGACTATCTCTGTCAGAGATAATAGATATTGGTACTCCATGTAATCGTACTATTTCCCTAATGTATGTTCTGGTCAGTTTTTCCATATTGTCTGTTTCTTTGATTGGTAGGAAGTGTGCGGACTTGGTTAACCGGTCGACGATCACCCAGATTGTATCGAGACCACCCATTGTCTTGGGTAACTTGGTTATGAAATCCATTGTAATCCGCTCCCACTTCCACTCAGGTATCTCTGATTGTTGTAGTGATGCCCTTCGGACTAACCAATGCACCCGCAGTGTTCATGGCTTAATGAACCGGGTATGCCGTTCTTTCCTAGACAAATTCGTGATCGTATTCATAGATGATATACTTATATACTCAGGAAGTAAGGAGGAGCATAGTCAGCACCTTCTTCAGGTTTTGGAAACATTACGAGTGGAAAAACTTTATGCAAAGTTCTTAAAGTGCGAGTTTTAGATTCGGAAAGTAGATTTCCTAGGTCACGTGGTCAGATAAGAAGGAATAGACGTGGACCCTCCAAAATTAAAGCAATCAAGAACTGGTCAGCACCAAGAACGCCAACAGAAGTCCGCCAATTCTTAGGCCTTGCTGGCTATTACGCAGATTCATAAAGAACTTCTCAAGGATTGCTAAACCACTTACTCCCCTGACTCAGAAGGGTGTGCCTTTCAGCTGGGGAGAGAAAACAAGACGTTGCATTCCAAACTCTGAAGCAAGCCCTGTGCAGCGCACCTATCTTGTCTCTTCCAGAAGGGACAGAAGATTTTGTAGTATACTGTGATGCATCCAATCAAGGGTTGGGATGCGTGCTTATGTAGTGAGGAAATGTCATTACCTATGCCTCGAGATAGCTGAAGACACACGAGGTCAACTATACTACTCATGACCTTGAATTAGGAGCAGTAGTGTTTGCTCTGAAGATCTGGAGACACTACCTTTATGGTACAAAGTGCACTATCTTCACAGACCACAAAAGTCGTCAACATATATTCGACCAGAAAGAGCTTAATATGAGACAATGGCGATGGGTAGAACTACTCAATGACTACGAATGCAAAATCCGTTATCATCCTGGAAAAGCCAATGTAGTAGCAGATGCCCTTAGTCGAAAGGAGCACTCAGGTCACAAAATAAGAGCACTAACCATGACTATCCATTCACACATGTTCGCACAAATCAAAGAAGCTCAATTGGAGGCCCTGAAACCAGAGAACGTGACCGGTGAAGCCCTAAGAGGAATGGATAAAAACTTAGAAATCAAGGATGACAGACCAAACCGGAATGGCGGAAGCGTTCAAGGGTGGAGGACGTCATGTACAGTATCACAACAATTGCATAATAGTAATCAAAGCAAACACAACCATTACATTGATAAAACATAGTGTTTACATCTGTTCAATACATAATTTGTATGACATCATAAGTGTATATAAAAAGTATAAAAGACGCGACTTTAAAAGCTCTGTCTTCTCAAAACCTATGGGTGTACTTGCCTACCGGTTCCCTAAGAATACAAGTGGTTTTGAAAGTGTATCAACACTTAAGTTGGTGACTTCATAAGTATGTTTTTGAAATGGATAGCTTGTCTTTGTTCTTTGTAAATGTATATTGTTCTTCCAGAAAATCCAATATTTTCTTTAGTGAATGAAATGTAGTCTTAGGTCTTAAGACCAAAATGAATGTTTGTTACTGTACTCTGAAATAGCTAACTGTACTCTGAAATAGTAAATTGTAGTCTTATTAAAAAATAAAACTATGTCATGAATGTTTCTTGAAATTGTATGTTGTACTAGTGTACTTTGTACTGAAATAGTAGTGTATCGTAGTAGTGTTTGTATGTAAACATTTTGTACGAGTGACTGAAATCCACCAGCTGTAGTGTACTGTAGTTTCATTATTTAAAATAAAACCTTTGAAGTAGTGTAAATCCCGTAAACAAATGTTTTAGTTGATACTATTGTGAGTTTCATATAACCATGCAAATATGACCTAGTCGCCTCTACGACGTTTTTCAGGCGTCAAAATATTATGACATTTGTCACCCCAGGCCTGCCGGCCTAGCTGTTGCAAGCAGCTCAGGTGTGGGATTGTCGGTCCCATATAGATCTATACACAAATTCATTCTCTCCCTCCAGGAGATTCTGGTTATAATTTATAGGAATTGAACTTGTACCCTGATGGGTACAACGAAGTAGTCCCTCACAACCATGTATTTGAAGGGTTTTGAGCATTCTAACACTCCTAAGGTGTACATGCAACCTTAGAAACCTTGGATCTATGTTTTACTATGATACATGCAAATTTGATTTCCAAGGTTTATATCCTATCTAGCATACATAGGGAACTTTTCAACATAAAAGTAAGCAAGAAAACATACCTTGTAGTAGTTTGGATTCCTTGAAAACCTTGTGAGCCTAGCACCTCAAGTGTGATGCCTCAAATGTCTCACACAACACCAAATGTACTTGGAATAACTTAGAGAGAAATGAAGAACACTTAGAAATAGGCTAGCCCTCACTTGTATATCTTAGTGGCCGATTTTGGTGAAGAACATGAAGCTTATATAGTGTGTTACAATTAGGGTTACACCATGTAAACCCTAATTGTCATGACTTTTCATTTCCATGACCCATGGGTTCTATAAACACCATAGAGCATCCATGGAGCATCCTATGGGTTTTAGCCCAACTTGATAATCCATGAAGCATTAGCCCACTACATAAGTATGGATGATTTACACAATCAACCCATATATTTAATTAGTCTCCTTTTGATAACTTAATTAATTCCAAATTAATTCTTGATCAATACTAATTAAATAATATTATTAATATATTAGAACTTATAATATATAATAAACCTTAAGTATTATTTCTCTCATTTTAGTCTATCCAAATGCACGATGCCATGCAACCCAAATGGACCATGCCAAACCGGGTCAAGTACATACCAGAAATAGTTATGGACTTAGACACCTTATCCAACAGTATTAACTAGTTTACGTGTAGTGTTATAGTGTTCTCTTGTACTTGAAACTGTATGTATTACCTTGTAGTAGTGTGCTTTGTACTGTAAAAGAATTATAAATCCAAGGTACATCGGACCATTCGAGATTGTTGCTAGAATTGGTCCAGTGGCGTATAAACTCAATCTACCACATGAACTCAGTAACATTCATCCCACTTTTCACGTATCTAATCTCAAGAAGTGTCTGTCTAACGAGACTCTTGTAATTCTACTCGACGAAATCGAGTTAAACGAGAGTCTACACTTCGTAGAGGAACTAGTGGAAGTCATGGACAGGGAAATCAAGAGAACAAAACAAAGTCGTATACCAATAGTGAAGGTTCGCTGGAATGCCAAGCAGGGACCATAATTCACTTGGGAACGGGAGGATCAAATGAAAAAAAAATACCCACACCTTTTCCCTAGTACTTGAGTACCACTTTAGAAACAATTTCGGGACGAAATTCCCTCTAACGGGGGGATAATGTAACAACCCGTTATTTCAAATTAATGTAAATCAAACATGTTCAAATAAAAAGTTTAAATTTCAACCATGTGCACGTAAACTTCACATAACCTCCTCATTTTACTTCCTATTTAAGATACATAAATGAGACCACTCTTCATTTACAATTCCAGTGAACGAAATCATCCACACCTTCTCTCTATATATCATACATCTTTTCTCTCAAGTCCTTCACAAACATCTTCACAGAAAGATTATTAATCCGTATTACTCCTAAGTATTTTGGTAAGTCTCTTATAGAATTCTAGTGTTTTCACAACCATCTTATTATTATTGTCATCTTAATCACACATTATTATGTATTTAAAACCATTATGATTACGATATCCTTCCCGTATACTAGCTCGAAATCACCGTTTTAGCTCGTTATCTAAACCGCGAGCACACATAAGGTGAGTTCATACCCCCATACTTTTTTTCAAGCTTTTTCTATGTTTTAGGGTGGGGGATATAAGTAAAACATAAGGAATATTGTGTTTAAAAATATAAATAGTTTATTATGTTTTCGTGCACTTTATATATATATTTTACGCAAAAATGATAAAATCGTTATTACCAAACTTATAAACTCTTACGTACAAAGTTGTTAAAAATACAAAGGTTTTACCATTTCATCGAAACATGCATTTTTAAACTATATAAGGTATAGTTTGGGGAAACATTCACGTTATTTTAATCTTATGAGTCAAAGGAACGATTATATAAAAATATAGTTATTTTATACATTGTTAACACTATTAAAGGATAAGATATACCATAACAAGAAAAAGAAAACTTCAACACACTTTATGTAAATTAGTTAATACAGGATTGTGAGCCTTTCCTTCGTTGTACCAAACATGGTACCCGTTAAAATCCTGAATTATAACCAGAGTCTCCTGGAGGGAGAGCATGAGTTTGTGTATAGATCTATACGGGACTGATAATCCCGCACCTTAACTGTTAGCTACAGTTAGGCCGGCAGGCCTGGGGTGACAAATGTCATAAACTTCCGACGCCTAAAGAACGTCGTGTAGGCCATTAGTCATATTAGTATGGTTATAATGAACTCTCACAATAAGCATTAACTAAATATTTACGTAATGATATATTTTCAAACTGTCTTAAAGGGGTATTAACTCTGTGATTACTTAGTATATACATCAGGATTATATAAAGTTAGTGTACGGTAGACAGTGGAATGTGTGATTTCCACCTTAATTCCTGTTCCTTGTTTGGTTGTGGGCTTAGGGCAGAATCACCCATTCGACTGTCTGTTCGATCTTGATTTTATATAACTCGCACGTACTAAGTGATCATAGGAGGGTATTAACATCACATCTAGTTTACGGTGCAAAAATGTCTTCAGCTAGTTTTACTTATGAATAAAACTACATATCATTAAATTAAGTATGGCAATTATACTTGTACTTTTCGATCTTGGAACGTTTAAGACTACAATTCGGTTTTATGGAAAACATAGGATTTTCCAAGATAAACATCATTATTTTACAAGCAAACAGTTTACAATTCAACTTTCTGAAAACAAATA
Organism: Lactuca virosa; assembly: GCF_052849685.1. Classification (NCBI taxonomy): domain Eukaryota; kingdom Viridiplantae; phylum Streptophyta; class Magnoliopsida; order Asterales; family Asteraceae; genus Lactuca; species Lactuca virosa. The sequence goes on along the minus strand of NC_136431.1, from coordinate 41,217,759 downwards.
CGATTACTTACTCTTCGGTTAGGAACATTATTATGGATACTATGATTTCTTAGTTTATACATCAGAGTTGTATATAAATAATATCCCATAGGCAGTGGAATGTATGATTTCCGCCTTATTTCCTGTTCCTTTTTTGGTCGTGGGCTTAGGGAAGAATCACACAATCAACTGTTCGTTCGATATTTGTTTATATATAAAAAGTATACATGAAGGAACCATAGTAGGAACCAATATGGGTCATATTACTTATACAAATTCAAAGCGTCAAATTTTATTCTATAAGCATAAGAAACATATATATTTTGGTCTTTAAGGCCTAAGACTACATTCCATTTTACTAAGAAAATATAGGATTTTCTGAATGAACAAACTCATCACATCTAAAAGGAACGTTATTGTTAACTCTGTAATTACCTAGTGAATACGTTAGGGTTATATATAATGAAGATCCGATAGGTAGTGGAATGTGTGATTTCCGCCTTACTTCATGTTCCTTGTTTGGTTGTGGGCTTAGGGCAGATCCACACATTCAACTGTCCATTCGATCTGGATTATATATAACTTGTATTCACTAAGTGATTGTAGAAGGAACTGGTATGGTCACATTAATTATCATTACTTATTAAGAAAATATAGGATTTTCTGGAGGAACACGTAAACATTTTCAAGGAACAAAGAACTTATTTTCTAAAACAAAATGCTTATAAACTCACCAAATTAAATGTTGATACACTTTTAAAATCACTTGTATTCTCAGGAAACTAGTAGACAGGTACACGCACAGGTTTCGAGAAGACGGAGCATAGTAGCTTCAAGTCTTTGTTTTGTTATTTACTTTTGGAGTCAATCATATGTGAATCGAATACAATGTAAACTCTATATTATTAATACAATGGTTGTTGTTGCTTTGATTACTATTATACAATTGTTGTGATACTGTACATGACGTCCTCCGCCCCCGAACGTTTCCGTAGTTCCGGTTTGGGGGTGTGACAAATTGGTATACCACTGAAACATTTCTTCAAATACTTGAGTATTTTACTATGGATAAAGTACCGACATTCGCAATATTTTGTATTGACTAAAAGGAATTAAGAAGACTGAAACAAGGAGAATAAATTTTTATCATGAATACCGCTCCCTACCTGCTAGTATTCATAGGATCAAAAGACATATCATTTCCCAAATATTTAGTTTATGATCTTATGATTCAAAATTGTTTATACAACTTCCATAAGATTGTTATGACTTAGTTAGAACATTTTAATGTGTCTAAAAGAAATTCATGAGATTTGTAAAATTAGTATAGTAAAAATAATTCAAAAGCAGATTCGAGTATTTAAATAAGATGTATTATTGTGGAATCATCTTCATGAAAATGAGAATTGCATTACCAAAGATCGAGTTGGATAGGACTTTGGAATTCATTTGACCATAAGTTTATGATAAGTACAGGTCTCATTTGTCAAGTTGGATGATGAAAGCACTATGTGATAGTACGAATATCTGTTGAAATTAGTTTTAACTAATGGTCCATTCAGATTATCCACAATACGTACTAATTCAAATACATTAAGAACGCAATCGTAAATAAGTTTTGTTTGGCTCATTGAATAGTCTGAAAGAGTATACAAGTACAAGAGAGAGAAAGTGAACGAAGTGCCCAAAATTTACTCTCTACTTGTAAACTAACCCTATTTATAGGGTGATACAGACTCACAAAAAATATGTAAGGACTAGACATTATGCTTCGACATCTAACAGTGCCTTACAAAATACATACATAACGATGTGCTAGACTTCGACACTATACATACCAAATTGGACTTCGACACCTCACTAGACATTTCGACCCTTACAATGTGACAACCAAAAATTTCTATTATGTACAACCATTCACTTCAATAGAATTCAGAACTGTTTCTGCTAACTTTCAAGATTTTAGGAATCAGTTTGAGTGTTTTAAAGTTAGTACTTCAAGAGATAACTGGAGAGAGGATGCCCTAGGGTTTATTGTGTAACAATAAAGTCCCAAAACTCCAAGATCTTGGAGTTTACGGCCTAAACATGGTGTTTACGGCCGTAAACCCCAAGGGGTATAAATATGACACTTACTCATTTTATACACTTTTTCACCTTTTCAAGACTAGAACTCAAGATCCTCTCAAGTATCATCTGGTTTTCCTTCTTGATCTTCAACTTTGTAAGTGTTTCTTGCCCTAATAAGTTGATATCTTACTTAATCTAGTCATCTTACATGATTCCATCCGTGAAATCATTCCATTTGTGTAGATCTTCAAGTGTTCTTAGTTTCACCAAGAACACACACTAGTGTTCTTGGACTTTTAACACCCTTTCAAGCTTCTATATAGTAAGTACTCTTACCTTGGCTTGTTATAAGGCTTGTTACCCTTCTTAATCATCTAGAAAACACAAAGAACACAAGATCAAAGGGAGTTTACGACTGTAAACCCCATTTTGGTGGCCATTAGGTCCATAAACCCTATAGGATGCAAGGCAAGTGACCCAGAACCCATCCTTGAAGTGCTTAGGACCTTAAACATCAAAAAGACCATGAACCATTAGAGTTTACGGCTGTAAACACATGGAGAAATGGTCCATGGGCCGTAAACTCCCTAAAGGGGTGAAATGATGCCACAATCACTTCCTAAGGCTTAGACTTGAAGTAGGAATGCTTCATTATGACTTTTAGGACTTCAAAACACAAAATGGGGGAGTTACCATGAGTTTACGGTCGTAAACTAATGGGTTTACGACCGTAAACTCCATGGGAGTTGGTCCAAAAACCGTAAACTCCAAAAGAGTTTACCCTTGGACCCTAAACTCAAATGCAAGGCCCTACAACCCTTATATGCAATCCTTAGTACTTATAACACTTAATCAAGGTGTTTCCTAAGTCCCGGAAGGTGTTTCCTTTCATATAGTTGTCTGTGAACACTATATTCATGTCAGTATGGGTCCTTATATGTCATTTAGGACTTATTGTGTCTCGGGACTTCATTCGTGGAACTTCTCATCCTTACACGCATACCCGTTTGAATCACCCACATCAGGTGAGTTCATACCCCGAAATTAATCTTTTATACTGTTTTCACTGTTTAAGGGGGGGAATACAAGTTGAACACAATGATAATTGTGTAAATGTTTGTTATAAACATCTTTCAAAATGTTACTTATGTTATTTATAAGTTTTCAAAACATTTCAAAAACTCTTTTAAAGTTATGTTACTTTTTAGTTATACAAAACTCTGTTTTTAAAGTACAAGCATAACTTGGTAGATAATCGAGTCTTTTCAGTAACAGTCCAAGTAGAACATTAGTAAACTATAATAGGTATAGTTTAGGAGAATGCTATTCATTACTTCTAGTACAATGAAGCACACAAAGAGTCAGTGCTTACATGAATCAAACAATACCATACAGAACATATAGTGAAGAAGAATCAAACAATACCATATAGAGAGAACGTACAAGATACAATACAAAACAAACAAGTTAGGTTGCTATAGCATGAGAACACACATACAGGATCTAATTATACCAATGAATCACTAACTCATTGTTTTAAACAAAAGGTGATAGTTATATTGGGTATACATGATCGTATACTTTAATGTGAATTACATGGCTTGCAAGAATTTGCAGAGGTCGTGTTTGGTTCCCCTAATCTCCTGACAGGGAGAGCGTATAGTAAGGGTTCTAGCCTTCACATTATAACCGTAATAAAACAAATATGTTTTTAGGTTATTAGTACATCCGCATGTCATTATAAACGACAAATGTGTACTTACACTTCCCTTTCTTTCATAAAGTGACGGTACCACTTGAAAGTCTAATTCAAACTATTTTCGAGTCAAGATAGTTATAAACTAGGGAAAATATACATTCTTACAATCGACAAACGGAACAGTCGGGTCTAGCACATAACAGAAGATGCATTGGTAGAAGGATACGAGTAAAAGATAGGACCATAATGCTAGTCTTATGATTCCTTAATGTATACAGAACAGGATATATATATATATATATATATATATATATATATATATATATATATATATACCAATAGGGTCCGACAGGTAATAGGATGTGTGCTCTCCGCTTCATTTCATGTTCCTTGTTTGGTTGTGGGCTTGGAACGAATTCACCCAATCTATTTTCTACCCGATCCTATATATATGTATGCTTAGTATACATCAAGTCATCATAAGGGTACCAGGTATGGGTCAGGTTATAGAACACACAGTCAAAGCACAGTTTTTCTAGTACAAAACATACTTTCAGTACTTTTGGTATACAAAACTAGAAACTTCCTGGTAAAGGGTTTAATCCATTTTATTAAACCAGTACAATTTAAAAGACCTTAGGTGAGTAACTCTATAATACCTTAGTTTATACATCATGTTTATAAATAAAACTAATACCCAGTAGGTAGTTGGATGTGTGCTTTCCGCCTTACTTCATGTTCCTTGTTTGGTTGTGGGCTTAGGGCAGATTCACTCAATTAACTTTCTATCTGATATTAGATTATGTATATCAGTATAAACTAAGCTATTATAAAAGTAGTCACTGTGGTCACCTTTTTATTATAAGAAATAAGGGTTTTCTTAAAGAACTTTTCATTAGATACAAAGGAACCATCACAACTAACTCCATGAGTAACAAGTGAATACACCAAGGTTATATATGATGACGATCTAACAAACAATGGGATGTGTGCTATCCGCCTTAATTTCTGTTCCTCGTTTGGTTGTGAGCTTGAGGCAGATACGCACAATCGATTGTTTGTTTACTCTGAGTCTTATATAACTTGTACCCACTTAGTACCCATAGAATGGGTTGTAGTGTCATTTTACTTAAACTTCCATCAAAGTAGGAAATATATGATTTTCTAAAAGAACAGGCGAACTTTTCACAACAGAACTTACAACTTACACCATTTTTACATATACATTTTAACAACACTTTACAATTTACTTACATCACTAAACTCTTATGAACTCACCAGCTTAATTGCTGATCAACTCTTTCAAATAACTTGTATTCTCAGGAGACTATTAGACAGGTGCTCGTGCTGGGGATTCAGAAGATGAAGCATTATAGCTTCAAGTCTTGTTTTGTTATTTGTGTATGAATTCTATGTTTTGTGAACACACACATTGTAAACACTTTCTTTCGAAATGAAATGGTTGTTCATTACTTGCTTACCATATACATATCTCGTGATACTAAACATGACGTCCTCCACCCCTGAACGATTCCGCCGTTCCGGTTTTGGGGTGCGACATAAAATCTCCCACTTAGTGAGAAGTGTTGAACTCATGCGATCAGCTTCATCGTCTGGTGAAGTACTAAATAATTGTTTTTCAAATTTCAGCCTTATCAACTGCATTATTCTATTTTCAATTGTTGAGAGGAACTAGAAGGCTTGTATGTTAAGAATTTGTGTACCTCTGGACGTCACAAACTTTGAACAAAAACTTAGTCATCTTCCCATTCTTGCTTTTTCCTTGAAAAAAAACTCCTAAAGGTTTATGCACAATCTCCCCATTAATATAATCTTTGAGATTAATCTTCCCTTTCAACATTATTTGAGGAACCTTCAAAATCCTATTAACAGCCATTGCTAGCTCGATATCGGTGACTTCCAGGCAATCATAGTAGTTATCTATGAATACCTTGTTATGAGCAAACCCTATAAGGAAATCATCCTTGTTGTTTTCTAGAGGCTTCGAAACATCAACAATACTTAAAATCTTTGTCACATTGATCAGGTCATTCAAGTTCATTAAAGGGAAGTCAGCAATCGAAAAGTCACATACTACATTATTTGCTCTGACAACAAAATAGCAAAAGTTTTGTAGTAGACCTTAGAACAATTTTTCTCTTGAAATATTCTTCACTTTAACAACCTTTACTGAAGACCATACTTCCTCTTCTTTCTTACCCAAGATTTCTTGAAATCTCATTTTCAGTCTCTTATATTCATCTTTATCATCGAACCGATCAACCAACTTATATTGTGCAGAAACAAACACCATATGATTTATCAGAAAATCAAGTTGATTAAAGTTGGAGTTTTCAATATCATAACTCTTGTTTGGAGCTTTTCAAAAATCATGCATTTTCCTTAAAGACACAACTTGTTCGATAGTTTCATAGCACCAGTGTTTTTGGGATCATCCTTGTTCAAACCTGGTGGATCATTCTTTCTTAGCCTCAAAATACTATTTATTTGTCTTTGCCTTTCAATTTCCAACTCCAAATTCTTCTTCTTCTCTTCTTCAGAAGGAGTTATCTCAATGCCTTTCCCTTTATCTCCTTTATCACCTTTCGAAAGAGGTGGTTTCGAACTTGACCCTGATCCTCCAACACTTTCTCCAATAACAATCCCTTTCGTTATCGGTCTTGATGTTGTAGTTGTAGAAGTGGTTGTCAACGAAACTGGAAGTGATGTAGAAATTTGAGTCGATATCACCTTCCCTACAACTGTACCCTTTTCAGCATCTTTCGAATGGCCAACACCTCCGCATCCTTTTTCTCCCCCTTGCACTATATACGTCGTAGGTGGAGCATTAGTTAGTATTAGAAATACCAACTCGAGGACGGGCTAGAGGCTGATTAGACTTGAACTGGGCCAATGGAATAGTTGTGGGGGCCCAAGACTTGAAGAAGCCCAAAATCCATCACACCTCATGTGGCCCGCTTAAGATTTCCACGCGACCCGCGTAGATTTCTGCAGGGGCAAATTCGGGATCTTTCTTGAAGCTCTATATTGGGAAGGTTGGTGTGCCTCTTTAGCCTAATCTTTAACATCCGATTTTGACTTATTCTCTCTAGAGTTTTGGAGCACTTTGAAGGCCAAGAACCCTCAAGAACTTCATCATTTCATCTCTTGATTCTTGTTAAATGTTTGGTACAATCTTCATTAACTTTGTTTTCTTAAGTTTAGCCATGCTTGACTAGACTAATTGTGGTTGACTTTGGTGGGATCCTTTGACTAATTGTTGAATGTTGAAGATTCCATGAACTTGTGTTTGAATCTTTATGAAAATGTTTTGTGTTTTAACCTCTTATCACTACTTGTATGTTTTTATTCATGAGTTTAAATGTGTTTGTGGTGATTAGTTGGTTAATTTTTTGATTAAGTAAAAGATCTTCAAATTAGCAAGCAACAAGTGATTTTTGTGTTAGTTTTACTTCTCACAATCATAAAAACATTTCCTCCAACATGGTAGTGAAAGCATTTGACTCCTCTTGGATTTGGTGACTTTTTGGTTCTTAATGCTAGTTGACTTTCACTAATTACATGCTTAATGGAAATTGTGACTTTGACTAAGGAAATTGTTATGAGCTTCTCTAACCATTTTAACAACTAAGAAAAGTCTAGGTAATCTCAAGCTTCTTGGATTACTATAGCCAAATTAAGGATTTAAATCAAGTATTGCACCATTGGATTCTAATGATATGTTCATCAAATGTCAAAGTGAGGAAACTTTAAGTCAACCATCTCTCCCTTATTGATTTTACATCAAACTCTTATTTTTGTTGAAATTGTCTATTTAAATCATAGTTTAATTCTAGTTTGTTTCAAGTATTTCAAAACACCAAAATCCCCATTTTTAATTTATTGTCATTTTCCAAGTATTTTTACAAAGAGATTTTTCATAAAGTTATTAAATTGACCCAATCTCCATGGATTCGATCCCTTTACCACTATACACTATTTTAGTGTAAAAGATTTAGGGTTATTAATTTTGTTGGCCTCGACAACCACCAAATTTTGGCGACGTTGCCGAGGATTGGTTTATATTTAATTAGTTTGTTTCTCTATGCCTAGATCTCAATGTGCAGGTACTCTAAGTTAAAACCCCGAAATTAAAAAAAGTATGGTTCGGAAATGAACACTCCTTTCACTAAAGACCAACTTTCTGAGCTAGCTCAGTTAGTTATGATGATTGAAAGTGACCAAAGTGTGCAACCCATGCCTCTTCCTTGCAATTTTGTGCCCAAAATGGACATCATTCTGACATGTGTCCATATTTAGAAGGAGAATGGGAAGAAGTGCAAGAGAAGGGAAGCTACTACTGGTCAAACCAATGGATTTATGATCAACCAGAACATGATCAATGGTGGGACAACAACCAAGCTTGGGGATACAACCAATACCAAAGCCCATATCAAGCTTGGAGAAATGAAAAATACCAACCAACTCGACAATTCCAACATCCATATCTTCCACCTCCTCAACAACCTGAAATTCCAAGTATGTCCTTAGATGACATTGTGAAAATAATTGCGACATCTACCCAAATTTTCCATGAAACAACCCAAGCTAGCCTCAAAAGCTTAGAGCAACAAATAACACAACTTGCTCAAACAATAAGTATAATGCAAGCTCAAGACCAACTACCATTTGAAGAGAGACCATGTCATAGCACATATGTCATTCCTTTAAAATATGAGAAAAGTTTTGATGGCCCAAGAGTGTTATATGGAGAGGGGGAAGAAGGAGTAGAAATGGAAGATGCTATCAAGGAGGAAGAAGAAATTAAGAAATATGTCAATGAAACTATAGAGGACGTGTTGGGGATTAACGAAACAGAGTTTGAGCCACCCACTGCCATTGAGAAACTAACTCCAGTGGTAGACCAACCAGAAGAGTCGAAAACAATAAATTTGTCGGACCCTTTAAATGATATGTATCCCGAGAAGGAAGACGCCCAACTGATCACCAACTCGAACACCATGTCAAAGACGGAAGAGTTGGTCACCTTACTAAACAAGTACAAGAAAGAATATGGTTGGATTATTGCTATTATCAAAGGTCTAAGTTCGGTATGGTTCTCCCGTAAAAAGAAAGTCAAATACAAGAAAAGAGTCCCAATGGAGGTGTGGAAATTAAAAAATGTTGACACGGGGCAAGTTTTCAAGGTTAATGGACATCGGTTGAAGCCATTATATGAAGGTTTTGATTCAAAAGTCCAATATGTCGTCCATTTGGAAGCCCCAAAGTGTTAAACTGAAGTTTGGAGGCGTCTCGCCAAAGACGTTAAAGAAGGGCATTTTTGGAAAGCATTGTGCGTTCACTTTTTCCAAATCCAATAAATTTTTTTAACAAAGCGTTTTGGGATTTTGAAACAAAATTTTTGAAATATTTCACCACTCATTCCCGTTTTTCTTCCAAACTTTTGTCAAATTTTCGAAACCGGGCTTTACGGGAATCATTTTGGCCAAAAATCAAGTTTTTAGAAAATTCTCAAATATTGAAGTGCAGGAAGTTGTGCGGGTTCCACGCGGCCCACGTAAGACTTTGTGCAGCCATCATGCGGCCCGTGCCTTGCCCGCGCAGATCCTACAATGAGAATTTTTTTTTTGTGTTCAGCTCATGCGGCCAGCATGCGGGTTCCACGCTGCCCGCGCAGATTTCCGATTCTTTGCCATTTTCAAGCTTCAGGACCCGCGGCCTCCGTGCGGCCCCCGTGCCTCATCCCAAAAAACTTTCTGGATCTTCTATTCACTCGAGGGAAAAATAAGGAAAATAGACGCGGCCAGTGCGTGGCCCGCGCCATGCCCGCGTGAAGTAGTCTTGACCAGATTTTTAAGTGTTCACCAGGGTTGACTTCCGTTGACCAAGTGGTTTAATGAGTTGACCAACATTGATCGGCTGTTGACCACTCTTGACCCTAGATTAAACACTTCCAGCCACTCATCTTCTCCATTCAAACCCTGCTCAAACTCCACCATTCTCTCTCAAGCTCTCAAGAACACCAACACCCACCTTTCACAAAAACTCGATTTCCCGTCAAACCGATGGTCGGAATCACGTGAAACCACCGCCATTCTCTCCTATTTTTCAAACTCTACAAACCCCACCTAAAATCCGGTCTGATCTGTGGCTGGAATTCCGGGCGCCACCGCCACCCACTACCGCCACGGACACTTTCCGCCGCCCGACCCTCCGATTTAGGTCATTTCCACCATTTCCTTAAGCATTGAGGACAATGCTTATTCTTAAGCTTGGGGTGGGGCATTTCCTTTTACTTTTACTTTTTCATGCATTTTTTAGTTAGGTTCTATTTCATTTTAGTTTTAAGCTAATTTGCATTCATTATTTTTTTTTATTTTTTATAAAATTTAAAATAGATTTTATTTTCTTCTTTTCTACTTTCTATTTTTTGCATAACATTTAGCTTAGGGAATTAGCATTCATGCATTTGTGTTATCTGTTTATTCTCACCCCCCTTGGATACCATGGAACAGGTTCACAATTATTGTATCATTATTGGTCCAGGATCTTGTTGCTATCTCACCCATCGAACCGGGACCACTAGCTACAGTTTAGGAATTCATACTTCGGATCAGATGCTGAAAGCTTAAACGGATAACTGATCATGGCCAAGTAGTTTCATGAAGAATTATGCATGCAATACTAACAACCGTATGATACACTATAGCAATGGGTGTTCTTAGCCCTGCGGTCCATGCCACCGAGAGGATCACACTTGATCATGTTTAAACCGTTAGGATAAAGCACTGTGCTTGTCCCCGAGTAGAATCCATATCCGGTCTCTTTACATCACCAATTTTTTTACGATTTTATTAAGATTTTAGAGAGTCTTTTAGTCCACATTTGGACATTTTCATTATTTTTGAAAATCACAAGTTTGAAAAGGAGCTTACATCTTTACGCTCCACACATGGTCATTTTCACATTTAGACCATTCTGATTATATTATTACCCCCCCGCCCCCCCCCCCCCCCCCGGGTTCCACTTACATACTCTTGGGAACCAAATTTTGAGTCAAAAAAAGTCTTCTTGATAAAAAAAACAAAATTCAATATGTTAGTGCATTACCTTCAAGTAGCATGTGTTTAAAAAAAAAAACTCAAGCAAATTCCAATTGGCGATTGTCTTGGATAGGTGATCGGTTCAATTATTGAACAAATTTTCCTACATTTTGGTCACCCGGCGTTTGATATTCATTTATTTAGGTTTGTTTTATTGTATATAGATCGAGTTGTTTTTCACAAATTGGTGATGTTAGGGAGACTGTTGAGTCAGATACTACGGGAGGTTTTGGCCAACACTAAGTGAACTGATTCCTACAATGGTGCTCGAGCGATGAAACCCAATCACATTTGAGAGTGACCAATAGACGTGAGATCACGCAACTTTGTGATAAGAGTGTGCACTTAAAGAAGAGCTCCACACGAGCCCATCCAGCTTCTTTCTCCCTACTACAGATGTTCTTCGTTGTATGCATGTTCCATTGGGGCTGCGACTGACCATCCCTCCTTACTCACCTAAAGGAGTTGTCCTAGCTGCGGTTTATGGTCCCATTGTCATCGGATGAAAAAGTAATGAGATAATAGCAAGATCAATTCTGACCATGTTGACTAACGGTGATCAGGTTCCGCGGTTCTATCCATTCTTTTTATTTCTCTTAGGATAGTTCATCCCGAGTTCATTTTAGTCTTGTCTTACTTGAGGACAAGTAAGGTTTAAGCATGGGGTGATTTGATAGCTTCATTTTATTTACTTCTTTTCATCGTTTATTTTAGCACATTTCATTCGCATTTTAGTTAATTTCCATGCATATTTTCCTTTTTGTTATTTTATGACCATTTCGGGTACTTTCTAGTTTCTTGAGCATTATTGCAGATTTTTTGGAGACAAGCGGAGCGGGATTTTTGGGAGGCGATTGGACTTTAAGGGCAATGGGGATTTTGGGCTTGATGGCTATGGAGATGATGCATGAAGTGGGCTTGCCAATTACTTGAAGGCTTGGAAGAATTAAACTTTAAATTTGCAAGATGCGGGAGATTTTTCGAGTGTGTGGAGATTGATGATCGGGCGATTACGAGAGCTTTAGATGATTTGGAAAAGTTAAATTGGGCTCAAATTGAAGAAATCTTGAAGAAAAATGGGCTAGAGGCTGATTAGACTCGAACTGGGCCAATGGAATAGTTGTGGGGGCCCAAGACTTGAAGAAGCCCAAAATCCGTCACACCTCATGCGGCCCGCGTAAGATTTCCACACGACCCGCATGGATTCCTGCAGGGGCAAATTCGGGATTTTGCTTGAAGCTTTATATTGGGAAGGTTGGTGTGCCTCTTTAGCCTAATCTTTAACATCCGATTTTGACTCATTCTCTCTAGAGTTTTGGAGCACTTTGAAAGCCAAGAACCCTCAAGAACTTCATCATTTCATCTCTTGATTCTTGTTAAATGTTTGGTACAATCTTCATTAACTTTGTTTTCTTAAGTTTAGCCATGCTTGGCTAGACTAATTGTGGTTGACTTTGGTGGAATCCTTTGACTAATTGTTGAATGTTGAAGATTCCATGAACTTGTGTTTGAATCTTTATGAAAATGTTTTGTGTTTTAACACCTTATCACTACTTGTATGTTTTTATTCATGAGTTTAAATGTGTTTGTGGTGATTAGTTGGCTAATTTATTGATTAAGTAAAAGATCTTCAAATTAGCAAGCAACAAGTGATTTTTGTGTTAGTTTTACTTCTCACAATCATAAAAACATTTCCTCCAACATGGTAGTGAAAGCATTTGACTCCCCTTGGATTTGGTAACTTTTTGGTTCTTAATGCTAGTTGACTTTCACTAATTACATGCTTAATGGAAATTGTGACTTTGACTAAGGAAATTGTTATGAGCTTCTCTAACCATTTTAACAACTAAGAAAAGTCTAGGTAATCTCAAGCTTCTTGGATTACTATAGCCAAATTAAGGATTTAAATCAAGTATTGCACCATTGGATTCTAATGATATGTTCATCAAAAGTCAAAGTGAGGAAACTTTAAGTCAACCATCTCTCCCTTGTTGATTTTACATCAAACTCTTATTTTTGTTGAAATTGTCTATTTAAATCATAGTTTAATTCTAGTTTGTTTCAAGTATTTCAAAACACCAAACTTTTATTGTCATTTTCCAAGTATTTTTACAAAGAGATTTTGCATAGAGTTATTAAATTGAACCAATCTCCGTGGATTCGATCCCTTTACCACTATACACAATTTTAGTGTAAAAGATTTAGGGTTATTAATTTTTTTGGCCTCGACAACCACCAGACTGCTCAAAAATTCCACCAGACTATCAAAAACTTTTGAGTCCTGTTCTGTTTTCGCATCAAGCTTGGTTGAATACAAAGTGTTATATTCCACAAGCTTCGCTATGGCATAAGTTATAACATCAACCTTGCCATGAAGAATTGGATATATCTTCACTAACTTCTCCACTTCTTTCGTCATTTTAGACTTAAGCTCTGCAACCTTGAGATTGATAGATTCTTACAACTTCTTAACCTGCTCAACAAAAACTTCATGACGTTCTTTAGCAACATCATGACGTTTTGTAACTTCATATTGAAAATTGCGAGCATAACTCTTTAATCGATAAACATGTTGTTAATCAATTTTCTCAATTGCAATCTTAAGGCGATTCTCCTGAGATTTGAGCATAAACTCCACTTCAACCCCAGAGACAAAGTTGTGTCCTCCTGTATTATCTTGGATTTCTAACAAAGAATTAAGCTTGTTGTTGAGAATCTTAAATTGTTTTCCTAACATAAGCATATTATCAGGAATATTGTCTTCTTCATGATAGTACTGTAAATCTGCAAAAGAATCCATAATGTCATCATCATTAGGATCTTCTTCTTGAACTATCCTTTCTCCTTCTGTGGATTAAGAAGAAAAAAGCGGTGTGATTGGTTCATGCATGATGTTGGAAAATGTTGGTGAGATTGTAGAAGCAGGAAGTGAGGATGGGATAGGAGAAGATAAGATTGGTAACAAAGTTGAGGTATGAAGTAGTGTGGTTTCGATGGTAGAAAAAAGAATAAGTGTTGTAGGAACAGTAGAGGTTTCAAGAGAAGAAGTACCAGGAGCTTCTTTATTCATCATCCCTTCACCCATAGTAACATTTGTGTTCGTATCAGATACACTCACAGGGATGCCTGAGGTTCGAACCTCCTCTGTAGTGGACTCAGTTAATGAAACCTCGAGTGGTGTGATTTTTTCCTTCTCATGGATGGAAGTATGTGGAGGATCACTCAAATTGGTGGTTGTATCTGTATTAGATACGTACACATTGCCACCAGGATTTTCAGTCTCTTTGAAAATCAAATTGACTGGGGAATCCCTTTGAAGTGAACCAAGACCAGTAACAGCATAACGAATGTCTGACCTTTCGCTTTCACTGTCAGTATTAGTTTCAACAACAACTTCATCAAGTGGATCTTCCATCTGTCTCTTCTTCTTCTTGATCTTTTTGACCATTGCATGAGATTTTCTTTTCTTGGAAGCAGGGGACATAGGAGCAGGAACTTCTCTTATGAGCACACCCCTTCTGTTATGTTGAGGTTTGCATATCTTCTTTATCCCTTTCATTGATGTAACTCCTGTGAACAATGTTTTCTATTTCTTTCTTTGTTTTTTGTCTTTGCTGCCCTCAGTGGCAGTCTTAAAGTCTGGGAGTCCGGCGACTTTGAGTTCACTTTTAATTTGTGGGTATGAATGTTTCTTGTTACCACACATATTCTTTTGTTTGGTTGCTTCGTGTATGGTTTATGTTTGCCATCACATAGTATTTACGCAGGGTTTGCTTATACCCCTGGTCTGGGTTCTTTTATTGGTGAACTCTTTGTGCTGTACTAATGCTGGTCTTTGAGAAATTCGTTCTAATTTGCTGCTTAAAGACCCTAGGTGTAGCCAACATCGTCATCTTGAGGCTCACCCGGTTGTGTTTTTCTCATTAGTGGAAGGTTATGACTCTTCTACATTTATGTCACATGTTCTTTTGTATGTTTGTTATTTGCTATAATGTAATTGATGAACATGTTTTGGGAGAAAGGTTATGAGCCTTTTTTATACAAACCCCCTGGCTGCCTCCTTGTAACGATTTTGCTCGTGTGACGTTGGATGATCAGTCCTAGTTGTCACACGGTAAATGTACACAACCTCTTTGTTTTACTTTTCAAGCTTGAAAATAAGAAGCATCTGAATTGCTTTCTCTTTTTTTTCTAGTTTTAATGTTGTAGCGTTATAAGACTGAAGATGGTAAAGTAATTTTTTGTTGGTTACATTTACATGTCAAAACTAATACAAAATGCCTTTGCTAGCATTGAATCTATCTTTAACACTCGTTTTAAGAATAAAAATGATGCAGGCTCTGTGCATTCCAAGTTCTTGGAATGGCACGTCTGTCCTGAACTTCTAGGACACAATCACCATTCTTATGGGCTTCCACAATTTTGTACGGTCCTTCCCAAGTGACACTGAGTTTCCCCAGTGGTTCAGTATGACTGGACTTGTTCTTTCTTAGCAACCATTCTCCAACCTTGAAGTTCTTGAGCCGGAATTGGCGGTTGTAATAGTTCTTAGTTCGTGATTTGTATAGTGCTTGGGGCATCGGTGTTGTCTCACGTTTTTCATCGAGCATGTCAAGGTCCTGGCGTCACCCTTCTCCGTTGGCTGCTTCCTCGAAACTTTATGTTCGTAGGGAGTCGACCACTATTTCCAATGGGAGGACTGCTTCCATCCCATAGGTTAGACTAAATGACGTTTGTCCCATGCTTGACCTTGTTGTGGTACGATATGACCACAGTACTGTCGGGAGCTCATTCACCCAGGCAGACTTTGATCTGAGTAACCTTTTCTTCAAACCATTTACTATGGTTTTGTTTGATATCTCAGTTTGTTCGTTGGCCTGAGGGTGCGCCACTGACGTGAATCGACAATGGATTCTCTTGTCTTCGCACCACTCTTTAAAGGGACTTCCTTCAAATTTCGTGCCGTTATCACTTATGAGGATTTTGGGGGTGCCAAAACGGGCCAAGATATTCTTGGTCATGAACTTTATAATTTTCTTGCCAGTGATGGTCGCCAGCGGTTCCGCTTCTATCCATTTAGTGAAATAATCCACGGCTACTAACAAAAATTTCACACCCCCTGGCGCTGGTGGGAAAGGTCCCACTATGTCAATTCCCCATTGATGGAAAGGCTAGGGGCTGGTAATCCTAGCCAGTGGCATGACCTGTTGATTTTGGAAAGGAGCGAATGCCTGACATTCTTTGCATTTCTTGGTTAGGGTTGCGGCGTCGTTGTATACGTCTGGCCAATATACTCCTAGGTGGAATATTTTACCCGTGAGCGCTCGAGCGCCTTCATGTGTCATCGAGTCTGCGTAATGACTTTCTTCCATGAACGTCTGCCCTTCTGTTTTAGAGATGCACTTTAGCCATGGGCTTAAATACCCTATTCGATACAATTGGTTGTCTCTGATTGCAAAATGTGATGCTCTGATATTGACTTTTCTCGCCTCATTTGAGTCATCCGGGAGCACGTCATGGCGTAAGTAATCGACGTAGGGTTTGGTCCATTCTGGAGTAGTCGATACTGTATTAACCCTTTGGTTATCAATACTTCTCTCTGGGAGTACTTCAACTAGCACTTTCTTTTTTAAGTGATCATAAGAAGTAGAGGCTAGCTTGCTGAGAACATCCGCCCTTGCGTTCTTTCCCCGGGAGATTTGTTTTATTGAAAAAATTTTGAAAGTGTTGGTTAGGCTATGGACTGCATCTAGGTATTTCTGCATCCTTGGGTCTTTAGCCTCATATGTTCCATTTATCTGATTTGTGATAAGTATCGAATCACTGAGAGCTGCTAGTTGCTTTGCACCAACCTCTTTGGCCAGCCGCAGACCCGCCAGGAGTGTCTTGTACTCTGCCTCGTTGTTACATACTTGGAAGTCGAATCGCAGTGCATAAGTGATCTCTTCGCCGTTGGGGCTTTGGAGGATCAGGTATGCGCCTGAGCCTTCCTTACTTGATGCGCCATCGGTGTATAGCTTCTAGAGTTCTTTGTCGGCTTCAGGCTCTAGTGGGTCGACAGATATTGTCGTCGGCACTCCCTTAATGGTATCTGTGATTTCAACCAGGATGTCTGCGAGGGCTTGGGCCTTGATGCTAGTCCGGGGGTGGTAATGGATATTATGTTCGCCTAATTTTATGGCCCACTTAGCCAAGCGCTCAGAATTTTCCGGCCTTAGCAACACTTGCTTTATCGGGTAACTAGTCTGAACATCCACTTTGTGGGCTTGAAAATACCTCCGTAGCCGTCAAACAGCATATACCAAGGTGAGGACCAGCTTCTCTAAGGTTGGGTAATTGACCTCTGGTCCTTGTAGGGCCCTAATAACAAAATGTATGGGGACCTACTTTCCTTCCCTCTCCACCGCTAACACAGAGGAGATAACTTCTTCGGAAGCTGCTAAATACATATGTAGTGTCTCCCCTGGTAGTGGGCAAGCGAGAGTCGGTAGTTGGTGTAAGGAATCTTTCAGTTGTTGCAATGCCGCATCTGCTTTTTCTGTCCATTTGAACTGCTTTTTGTCTAGGCACCCTTTGAGTGTTTGGTACAGAGGAAGCACATTTTCTGCATATTTGGCAATGAATCTTCCTAATGCCGTCAACCTACCGTTAATCTCCTGTACACCCTTGAGGTTGTGGGGACTTTTCGACTCGAGGAACTCCTGGATTTTGGTGGGATTGGGCAGAATCCCTTCCTTGGATATCTGATACCCAATGAATTGCCCTTCCTCTACCCCGAAAGTAAACTTAGTTGGGTTTAACTTCATCAGCGCTTTAGCTAGCGTTTGGAAAGTTTCTTCCACATCGTGGAGCAAAGTTTCTTCATTGCGGCTCTTAACTACCATGCCATCGACATAGACTTCGATATTCCTACCAATTTGATCGGCAAATACTTTGTCCATGAGCCTTTGATATGTAGCACCCGCACTTTTGAGCCCAAACGACATTTTCTGGTAGCAGAAAGTGTCATTATCAGTATGGAAGGCAGTTTTCGCTTCGTCCTCTCATTTCATCTGTACCTGATGGTAGCCCTTCTACGCATCAAGGAAACATATGAGCTGAAAACCTTTGAGCGATTGGACTTTCTGATCAATCTTCGGGAGAGGATGTCAATCCTTTGGACAGGCGTTGTTAAGGTCAGAGTAATCAAGGCACATCCGCCATGACCCATTGGCTTTTTTACCATGACAGGATTTGCTATCCATGTTGGGAACATCACTTCCCTGAATATGCCAGCATTTGCCAGATTGTCCACTTCTGCGTTTATAACCATGTTCCATTCTGCTTCCTGGCCCCTCTTCTTTTGTTTAACAGGATTGCTTCCAGACGTGATATTAAGGCTGTGTTCTATAACCTGTCGATCAACACCTGTCAGATCTATTGGTTTCCAAGCGAAAACGATGGAATATTGCTTCAGTGGTGTTACCAGTCATGCCCTGGTCTCGTCTGATAAGTGAGCGCCGATTCGCATGAGCTGTTTCTGGATAATCCATGTTTATTTGGTGTTGCTCGGTGGAACATCCCTCCCTCGACTTCTTTGGTGCTCGCACAAGCTCAGGAGCGGCTATGATCTGGTGGCAATGCTGTTCCCTGGTGTTTTTGGCGAGGATCGTCACTGATCCCTGGCGTGTGCTAAATTTAACTATGCCATGGATCGTCGATGGTATGAGGTGTAGTAAGGAGATTGTCGACCGTTTGAGCATAATATTGTGTTCTACTGGATACCGGATCACAGAGAATTTGATTGTTCGTGTGATTCAGTCCCTCTTGTCATGACTGCCCAACGTTAAGGGCGACCGAATAGTGCCCAATGGCCACAAACTATGTCCGGTGAATCCTACCAATGGCCCACCGGTTGGGGGCCGTAGCCCGTCCTTCCACGCATTTGGTTGTTGCCTAAAACAATGCTCATAGAGTATATCGGAGCAACTACCATTTTCAATGTATATCCGATGGATTTTCGTGTTACGAATAAATCAAGATATAAGGAGTGGGTCTTGCGGATCCCGGTTCAATGGTTTGGGATTGCTACTCGAGAAACTAATATTAAGTAGGTTTCTCGAGAGTACCTCTATCTCATCCTCCGCTGGGTGAGGTGTGTCCCTCTTACGAGAGTTAAAGATAGTGAGTACATCCGTGTCGTCATACGGAGGCTCCTGCAACAGATCGGGATGCGATATCACCGTCTGAGGCAGTGAACCATCCAACAACAGTTTCCAGAAACTGCTCTGGAGTACTGGCTCTGTAATCGGCGGGATCTGTGCCGTTAGCACCTGGGTTGGGGCATGTGTTCTATACTCACAGTGATGGTTGTTGGTTACCGTCACCGGTGTTCGAAACAGGTCATCTACTACAGTCGTAGATGCTGTTGGGTTTAGATCGCCCGTTTGTAGAGAGCCAACGTCGTTTATTGGTTGTATCACTCTGAGGATACGTCCGAATGGCGCCAAATGTTGTGCCATGATCTTCAGGGGATGGGATGTTGGTTGATGGATCGAACCTCGAAGTTTTTCTGAGAACATAACACAGAAGAACCGTTAAAGGACGACCGGGTGTTCTCCCGGGACGTCACTCCGACGATCAAGTTAGTTTTCTGAGAGAGAGAATTTTGGGTAAATTCAGTGAGTGAGAAGATGGATCCCTTCCTTGAGACAGAAGAGATCCTTTTACACTTGTTACTAACGGATCGTGGGGACCTTGCCCAATGAGTGTGAGACGTGGCCTCCTCTAACTGGGAGAACTATGCCCACATTAACTAACTGCCTTGTAACATCCGTCTCTCGCGGTATTATTTAGATTATGTAGCTTAATATTACCTTTGGACCTTTAAGGGTGGACCTTAGCAAAGATGGGCCAAGAAGTTGGGCTGCCCATAATCCGTACACTGGGCGTAACCTGGCGTACGCGGGGCGTAGTGGCACATTGGATTCGAGGGACTCAGGGGCGTACGCGCAGCGTACCAAGAGGTACGCCCAGCGTACGCGCGCTGATGCCAAACCCTAATTTTTAGGGTTTAAGACATATAAATACCCCATTATAGCCTCCCCTCTAGCCTCCTCACCAGTCCCTCACCCTCAGAAAAACCCTAATTCGCCTCTTACTCCATTGTTGTGTGTGCTTGACCTTTTTGAGTTCATTTTTGTGAAGAAAGGCTTGGAATAAGTGAAGAGAAGTTGGAGGAGAAGCAGTTAAGTATCTTGAGCTCAAGGATCTGGAACAAGTTCATCTTTTGGCACCCAAAGGAGGTATAAAGCTCCTACCTTTCCTCTTAGAAGTATAGATCTAGGGTTTTGAAGCTTTGGACCTTTTTAGGTCCAAACAATGGATCTTGTTCATGCAACTTCGTTTTTGAGCTTAGGGTTCCCACCCTTGAAGCTCAATGTATCCCTTAAGCAGTAAAGTTGCCACCTTGAAGCTTTGATGTAGCCATGCATGAGATCTAGCCATCTCCATGGAGGTTTATTGCTATTTTTAGAGTTGGGTTCATTTGGTGGGTTGCAATCCATCAAGTGATCGACTTTATGGGTCAGGATGAAGTATTAGACTCAAATTTGTAGTTTGGACGTAGTGTCTTAAGGGATTAAGCAGTTTTGGAGGAAATGGGTTAACAAGAGAGTACGATGGGCATCCACGCCACTACGCGCAGCGTACAAGCCATTCAAGCAGTACGTGCAACGTACGGAAGGGTACGCTCAGACAGTGGGCTTTATGCTATTGGGCCTCGGTTTGGGCCAGGCTTTAGATCTAGCAGTAATTGGGTCGATATGGGCCTTCAGAAGTCAGTCAAGGGCCCAAGGACTTGTTGGGCTTGTGAGGAAAAGCCTATTTGAGAAGTTGGGCCCAATTAAGAAAAATTGGGCCATTAGTGGGCCTTAGTGGGCCTTAGTGGGCCATGAGTGGACTTATAAGGACTAGTTCAAATTGGGTCTTAGATATGGCCCAAAGTTAGAGCAGCGGTAAAATGGTCAATTTACCCTTAGTAGGATTCTCAGTTTTTGACTAAGTGTTATTTGGTCATAATAGTCGGAGAGAAGTTGGAGCAGCAGACAGAGTTACCTTGCACGAGTTTTCAGCAGCCAAATTGAGAAGTGAGTTTCTCTCCAGTAGGAACGGGTCTAAGGCCACAATGTCGGCCCGTTTAGATGTTAGTAGTTCCGGACTACGGTCCGATGTCGGGGTGGTCCCGAGAAGAGTATATGTATGCTTTATGTTCTTGTGATTCATGCATCTTATGTGTTATGTGTTCCGGGCTTTGGCCCGATGTCGGGGTAAGCCGGATGCAGTTTATATGCTATGTTATGTGTTTATGATATATGTTATGTTGTGTGTGTGTCGGGGTAAGCCCGATGTCGGGGCAAGCCCGATGCCGGGGTGAGCCCGATGCCAGACGTAGTCTGATGCCGGGGTAAGCCTAATGCCGGGCAGGAGTCCGATGTCGGGTAAGCCGATGTCGGGTAAGTCGATGTCGGGTTCGTCCCGATGCAGTTGGGAGTAGTCCCAGAGTTATGCTGTTTGTTATATGTTATGTGTTTGGTACGTGGTAGTTTGAGGGAGCTCACTAAGCTTCGTGCTTACAGTTTCAGTTTTGGTTTCAGGTACTTCAGCTAGCAAAGGGAAGGGCTCGGGTTGATAGCATGGCACACACTACAGTCTTTCTGGCCTGGGAGATTACTCTGTTATTTTATCATATGTTTTTGGCACAATATTTGATCTGATGTTTTGTGATACATGATACATGGTTTTCTCTATGATTATGGATGGTTTATGGTTTTATAATAATTTTAAAACGAAATTTTTGGACTGTATTTTTGGGTTGTTTCAAGTTGGTATCAGAGCCTTGGTTTGAGGGATTTGGGCACACTCTCGGGTGTGTTTGAACTCAAACTAAGGAATTGGTATGAAAATTTTCAAAAGAAAATCGTTTTTTATAAAAAGAACTTTGAGAAAAAGAAAAGTATTTTGAAAAGAGAGAAGGGTGTGGTGCATGCGATCAGCCGAGCTCAAGTAAGTACTCCCAAATTACCCATACAAGTTATTGTTATGTGATGATTATCAGCTTTATGAGAACAACATGCTAGAATTAGGACTAAGGATCTAGGGAGGATGCCTTATGTGCCTATTATATGTGTCTCAGCATTATGAGAATTGCATGCTAGTTTAGGACTAAGCATCTAGAAAGGATGCATGATGTGCCTGTTATATGTATCTCAGCTTTATGAACTGCATGCTAGTTATATTAGTCAGAGGTAGCCTGAGAGAGATATGCTTGATTATGTTTACTCGATGCCCGAATGCTGTTTGCTTTGTGCTTTAGGAATTGTAGTTATCTTTTACTAAATAGTAAGTGTATATGTTACGTTACATATTGCGAGGATTAAATAATTCCATAAGGTTAGGTCTAGCTCTATTGCGCAACTCTTGTTTGAGTCCAACCGTTGTAGGGTAGGATCTCTCATTCGAAGAATTATCTAGTCTTAGTAATATGTAATAATATTCACGAGCTAGTTAGGGGGAGGTAGCAGGGACTTCTTATGTAGCTGATAGCGGAGAGTCGGTTGGTGATTACCCTAGGACAAGCTTAGGAAGAGTTTAGTATGAGATCAACAGTAGTAGTGGTAGAAGGGACTTGGTGGAGTCGAGGTAGTTCTTAAGGAAAGTACGGGTAGATGTGGAAGGTAGTGTGGGTCCGTACTACTAAAAGCAGAGGATCTGTACTCGAATCAAGGAAGGCTGAGATAAGATCAGGGAACTTTCAGTGTATGTGATCCCTTAAGTTATGATAGTATGTTGACGTTTGTTATGATGTGTTTTTCAGAATGGTGGTTTTGCGGCCTAGACCAGCGGTTGGCAGTTCAGGTGCCGGAGAGGGATCGGGCTCAGGCTCTGGAGCTGATCAGCTAGATGAGCAGACTAGGGAGTTCATCTCCTCAGAGATTACGCGAAGCATACTAGACCAGACTCCGGTGATTTTTGGATCGGTCAAGGAGGGTATCTTAGAGCTTCTGGATGAGAAGCTGAGAGCCTACCGCACTGAGATAGTGGTCATGATGGGATCGCGCACATTGACTTTCAAGGAGTTCAGAGCTTGTGGAGCTCCCGACTACCATGGGGCTCGGGACCCCATTGCGAGTACCAGATGTTTGGCGGATGTCGCCAACGCATTCCGCACCAATCGATGTCCCGAGGTGGACAAGGTTAGGCTTACGTCTTGTCTTCTGAAGGACAGGGCACGTGATTGGTGGGGGGAGGTTGGGAGAGCCATTGGTGATGACACAGTGTTGGATGCGGTGACCTGGGGTGACTTCACGACCAGGTTCAGGGCCGAGTTCACACCTATTATTGAGGTGCAACAGCTTGCTAGGGAGTTCCAGGATCTCCAAAAGACGACGGAGACGGTGGCGGAGATTACCGCCAATATTAGAGAGAGGGCCCAACTTGTTCCGCAGTATGTGGTGGACGAGGAGATGAAGAAAGCCAGATACCATGAGATGTTGAGGAGTGACATTAGACAGTTTGTGAGCCGCTCCAGCTGCAAGACGCTGGAGGACATGATTGATAGGGCTCGAGAGAGGGAGGTGGATTTAGAGATAGAGAGGAAGAGGAAACCAGAGGGGGTTCAGTCAGGGGGTTCGGGAAAGAAGCCCAAGGTATCAGGTCACAGATCTTGGAGCCAGCAGAGCCACGGCCGTTGTGTCAAATGCGGCAGGATGCACGAGGGGACGTGCAAGGCGGGGAGTTCGGGCTGCTACAAGTGCGGCCGAACTGGTCATATGAGTCGGGATTGCACAGCCACTACCACCACCACGACAGCATCAGATCTGATTTGCTTCCATTGCAATCAGAGGGGACACACGCGGTCCCAGTGCCCGAGTTTAGCAGCAGCAGGGAAGGTGGTTGTGCCTTCTCCTTCCACATTGAGGATTACAGATGGCCTTTAGGGCCGGGCTGAGGCACCTACGGCGCGGAGCAGGGCTTTTCAGGTTACTGCAGAGGAGGCACGAGCAGCTCCGGACGTGGTGACGGGTATGTATCTTTCTCTCATCTCTTTATTGATATTGTTTGTTGCTTATGTTTGCATGTTTTATTATAGGATCGTTCCTCATGAACGGTATATCAGCTTTAGTACTGTTCGATTCGGGTGCCACCCGGTCTTTTGTGTCTATCGCGCTCAGCAGACGGTTTGTAGGAGCTCCGGGGGAACTGGGTTGTCCACTGGATGCAGACATAACATATGACAGGACCGTCAGGGTCACGAGGGTTCACAGAGGGTGTACACTTCAGTTATTTGATCAACAGTTTTCAGTAGATCTGGTCCCTATTCCCCTGCGATGGAATAAGGTTATAGTGGGTATGGATTGGTTGAGCCCCAATGGGGCAGTGATAGACTGCGAGCAGCAGCTGGTTAGGTTTCACACTCTTAGTGGGGGAGAGTTAGTGATCCAGGGCGAGAGGCCACAGCGCGGACCGACTTTCTGTTCAGCAGCGAGAGTGAGGTGCCACATTCAGCAGGGTTGTGCAGGATACTTTGCTAATGTCATGGATACCCGGGATAAGGGTAAGGCGATGGTGGATGACGTACCGGTAGTGCGAGAGTACCTAGACGTATTCCCATAGGATTTACCTGGAATACCTCCGGAGAGACAGGTTGAGTTTCGGATTGACCTGGTCCCTGGTGCGGCTCCGATAGCCAAGACACCATATCGGTTGGCTCCTCCCGAGATGCAGGAGTTGTCTACGTAGCTGCAGGAGCTGCTAGACAAGGGTTTCATCAGGCCGAGCAGTTCACCATGGGGAGCCCCGATCCTGTTTGTGAAGAAGAAGGACGGGTCACATCGCATGTGTATCGATTACCGGGAGCTGAACAAGGTAACAGTGAAGAACCGTTACCCACTTCCGAGGATAGATGATTTGTTTGACCAGCTGTAGGGAGCATCTTGGTTCTCCAAGATTGATCTACGGTCATGATATCACCATATGCGAGTCTGGGATGATGACGTGCAGAAGACAGCTTTTAGAACTCGCTATGGACATTATGAGTTTGTGGTGATGCCGTTTGGGCTCACCAATGCCCCAGCCGCGTTCATGGACCTCATGAACCGCGTGTGCAGGCCGATGCTGGATCGGTCTGTAATAATATTCATTGATGACATCTTGGTTTACTCCAAGACTCAGGGGCAGCATGAGAAGAACATGAGGGAGGTGCTGGAGACACTGATGAGGGAGAGACTGTTTGCGAAGTTCTCCAAGTGTGAGTTCTGGTTGCGCGAGGTGCAGTTCCATGGGCACCTTGTCAACCAGAAGGGTATTCTGGTCGATCCGGCCAAGATAGAGGTCGTGATGCAGTGGGAGATTCCGAGGTCTCCATCTGAGATTCGTAGTTTCCTGGGTCTGGCAGGGTATTACAGGATATTTATCCAGGACTTCTCCAAGATTGCAGTTCCGTTGACCCGACTGACCAAAAAGTCGGTGGTTTTTCGCTGGGAATCTGAGCAGCAGGCAGCCTTTGAGACGCTCAGACAGCGATTGTGCGAGGCACCAATTCTCACCCTGCCAGAAGGTGTAGATGACTTTGTAGTTTACTGTGATGCATCGATCACAGACATGGGAGCAGCGTTGATGCGGCGAGGACATGTGATAGCTTATGCCTCGAGACAGTTGAAGCCTCATGAGGCTAACTATCTGACGCACGATTTAGAGTTGGGGTAGTGGTGTTCGCCCTCAAGATTTGGCGACATTACCTCTATGGGGTCTGATGTACCATTTACACAGACCACAAGAGTTTGAGGTACCTCATGGATCAGCCGAATCTGAACATGAGGCAGCGTCGGTGGTTAGATGTAGTGAAGGACTACAATTGTGAGATCCTTTACCACCCGGGCAAGGCCAACGTAGTGGCCGATGCCTTGAGCCGCAAGGCGGTAGCGGCCCCGATTCGAGACATCTGTCTGAGGATGACAGTAATTACTCCACTATTGGAGCAGATTAGAGAGGCGCAGGTTGAGGGCCTGAAGGAAGAGCGTCAGAAGTGCGAAAGGATTGTGGGTCAGGTGGCCTCGTTTGATTATGACAGCCGAGGGTTGTTGACCCTGCATGGAAGGTTCTGGGCACCGTACTGGGGAGGAGTACGACAGGTATATATGGATGAGGCCCACAAGTCGAGATTCTCCATCCATCCGGGGGCGACGAAGATGTACAGAGATCTTCGACCTGATTACTGGTGGCCCTGCATGAAGTGGGACGTAGCTTTGTACGTGGAGAGATGCCTGACCTGCAGGAAGGTCAAGGTGGAGCACCAGAGGCCGCATGGCAAGATGCATCCGTTATACATCCCTGTGTGGAAGTGGGAGGACATTTCTATGGACTTTATCACTAAGATTCCCAGGACCGCACGTGGGGTCAATTCGATATGGGTCATCGTGGATCGGTTGACCAAGAGCGCCCACTTTATACCGATCCAGGAGAGCATCTCAGCCGAGAAGTTGGCCGAGATTTACGTACGAGAGGTGGTGGCACGATATGGAGTGCCTGTATCAGTGGTGTCAGACCGAGATGTGCGTTTTACTTCCAGATTTTGGAAACGGTTTCACGACGAGATGGGTACTCGTCTCCACTTCAGCACCGCTTTCCACCCTCAGACGGACGGACAGAGCGAGAGGACGATTCAGACTCTCGAGGACATGCTTCGCATGCGTGTTGGATTTCGGTGGCAGTTGGGATACGTACCTTCCGTTAGCGGAATTTTCGTATAACAACAGTTACCACTCCAGTATAGACCGGCCTCCCTTCAAGATGTTTTACGGGAGGAAGTGTAGGACCCCAACTTGTTGGGGTGAGGTCGGTCAGAGGGTCATGGGGAGTACGGAGGTAGTACTCAAGACTACAGAGAGGATCCAGTAGGTCCGAAGCAGGCTTCAGACTGCCCAGAGTCGGCAGAAGAGTTACGCCGACAGACGGCGTTCGGACTTGGAGTTTCAGGTGGGTGACATGGTGCTCCTGAAAGTGTCACCCTGGAAGGGTGTTATCCGGTTTCGGAAGCGGGGCAAGCTGGGCACCAGGTACATCAGCCCCTTCAGGGTCGTAGCCCGGGTGGGCAAGGTGGCATACCGATTGGATCTTCCAGTCGAGCTCAGTCCGATCCACAACACTTTCCATGTTTCTCAGCTTTGGAAGTGCTTAGTAGATGAGACAGCGGTTGTACCCTTGGATGACATTGAGGTTGATGACATCCTGAATTACATTGAGAAGTCAGTGGCGATTCTGGATCGCAAGACGAAGGAGCTGAGAAATAAGAGAGTCGAGTTAGTGAAGGTGCAGTGGCAGCACCGGAAGGGTTCAGAGTAGACTTGGGAGTCCAAGGAGGAGATGAGGGAGCACTACCCGGAGTTGTTTCCGGATTCAGCAGCAGCAGACTTCGAGGACGAAGTCTGATTCAAGTGGGGGTGAATTGAAACATCTGTCTCTCGAGGTATTATTTAGATTATGTAGCTTAATATTAGCTTTGAACCTTTAAGGGTGGACCTTAGCAAAGATGGGCCAAGAACTTGGGCTGCCCATAAGCCGTACGCTGGGCGTAACCTGACGTACGTGGGGCGTAGTGGCACATTGGATTCGAGGGACTCGGGGGCGTACGCGCAGCGTACCAAGAGGTACGCCCAGCGTACGCAGGCTGCTGCCAAACCCTAATTTTTAGGGTTTAAGACATATAAATACCCCATTATAGCCTCCCCTCTAGCCTCCTCACCAGTCCCTCGCCCTCAGAACAACCCTAATTCGCCTCTTAGCCCATTGTTGTGTGTGTTTGACCTTTTTGAGTTCATTTTTGTGAAGAAAGTCTTGGAAGAATTGAAGAGAAGTTGGAAGAGAAGCACTTGATTATCTTGAGCTCAAGGATCTGGAACAAGTTCATCTTTTGGCACCCAAAGGAGGTATAAAAGCTCCTACCATTCCTCTTAGAAGTATAGATCTAGGGTTTTGAAGCTTTGGACCTTTTTAGGTCCAAAGAATGGATCTTGTTCATGCAACTTCGTTTTTGAGCTTAGAATTGCCACCCTTGAAGCTCAAAGTGTCCCTTAAGCAGTAAAGTTGCAAGCTTTGAAGCTTTAATGTAGCCATGCATGAGATCTAGCCATCTCCATGGAGGTTTATTGCTATTTTTAGAGTTGGGTTCATTTGGTGGGTTGCAAACCATCAAGTGATCGACTTTATGGGTCAGGATGAAGTATTAGACTCAGATATGTAGTTTGGACGTAGTGTCTTAAGGGATTCAGCAGTTTTGGAGGAAATGGCTTAACAGGAGAGTATGTTGGGCGTACACGCCAGTACGCACAGCTTACAAGCCAATCAAGTAGTACACGTAGCGTACGGAAGGGTACGTTTAGCGTACGCTCAAACAGTGGGCTTTATGCTATTGGGCCTCGGTTTGGGCCAGACTTTGGATCTAGCAGTAATTGGGCCGAGATGGGCCTTCAGAAGTCAGTCAAGGGCCAAAGGACTTGTTGGGCTTGTGAGGAAAACCCCATTTGAGAAGTTGGGCCCAATTTAGAAAAATTGGGCCATTAGTGGGCCTTAGTGGGCCATGAGTGGACTTATAAGGACTAGTTGAAATTGGGTCTTAGATATGGCCCAAAGTTAGAGCAGGGGTAAAATGGTCATTTTATCCTTAGTGGGATTCTCAGTTTTTGACTAAGTGTTATTTGATCATAATAGTCGGAGAGTAGTTGGAGCAGCCGACAGAGTTACCTTGAACGAGTTTTCAGCAGCCAAATTGAGAGGTGAGTTTCTCTCCAGTAGGAACGGGTCTAAGGCCACAATGTCGGCCCGTTTAGATGTTAGTAGTTCCGGACTACGGTCCGATGTCGGGGTGGTCCCGAGAAGAGTATATGTATGCTTTATGTTCTTGTGATTCATGCATGTTATGTGTTATGTGTTCCGAGCTTCGGCCCGATGTCGGGGTAAGCCCGATGCAGTTTATATGTGATGTTATGTGTTTATGATATATGTTATGTTGTATATGTGTCGTGGTAAGCCCGATGTCGGGGTGAGCCCGATGCCATACATAGTCTATTACCGGGGTAATCCCGGTGCCGGGCAGGACTCCGATGTCGGGTAAGTCGATGCCAGGTTTGTCCCGATGCAGTTGGGAGTAGTCCCAGAGTTATGCTATTTGTTATATGTTATGTGTTTGGTATGTGGTAGTTTGGGGGAGCTCACTAAGCTTCGTGCTTACAGTTTCAGTTTTGGTTTCAGGTACTTTAGCTAGCAAAGGGAAGGGCTCGGGTTGATAGCATGGCACACACCACAGTCTTTCTGGCCTGGGAGATTACTCTGATATTTTATCATATGTTTTTGGCACAGTATTTGATCTGATGTTTTGTGATACATGATACATGGTTTTCTCTATGATTATGGATGGTTTATGGTTTTATAATAATTTCCAAAACGAAATTTTTGGACTGTATTTTTGGGTTGTTTCATGCTTGATTTCGTCAGTTCTGGGCGTTACCTAAGCTTATTTTCATGTCCTGATTGGTCGTGAGTGAATGAGAAGATCACGGGGAATACTCTTTCCTCGTGAAGGGAAACGAATTGACACCCTGGTGCTGGATTTTTGTGTTACGAATAAATCCAGATATGAGGAGTGGGTCTTGCGGATCCCAGTTCAATGGTCTGGGATTGCTACTCGAGAAACTAATATTGAGTAGGTTTCTCGAGAGTACCTCTATCTCATCCTCCGCTTGGTGAGGTGTGTCCCTCTTACGATAGTTAGAGATAGTGAGTACATTTGTGCCGTCATACAGAGGCTCCTGTAACAGATCGGGATGCGATATCACCATCTGAGGTAGTGAACCATCCAACAACAGTTGCCAGAAACTGCTCTGGAGTACTGGCTCCGTAATCGGCGGGATCTGTGCCGTCAGCACCTGTGTTGGGGCATGTGTTCTATACTCGCAGTGATTGTTGTTGGTTACCGTCACCGGTGTTCGAAACAGGTCGCCTACTACAGTCGTAGATGCTATTGGGTTTAGATCGCCCGTTTGTAGAGAGCCAACGTCGTTTATTGGCTGTATCACTTTGAGGATACGTCTGAATTGTGCCAAATGTTGTGACATGATCTTCAGGGGATGGGATTTTGGTTGCTGGATCGAACCTCCAAGTTTTCCTGAGAACATAACACAGAAGAACCGTTAAAGGACGACCGGGTGTTCTCCCGGGACGTCACTCCGATGATCAAGTTAGTTTTTTGAGAGAGAGAACTTTGGGTAAATTCAGTGAGGGAGAAGATGGATCCCTTCCTTGAGACAGAAGAGATCCTTTTATACCTGTGACTAACAGATCGTGGGGACCTTGCCCAATGAGTGTGAGACGTGGCCTCCTCTAACTGGGAGAATTATGCCCACATTAACTAACTTCCTGGTGACGTCAGTTCTGGGCGTCACCTAAGCTTTTTTTTCACGTCCTGATTGGTCGTGAGTGAATGAGAAGATCACGGGGAATACTCTTTCCTCGTGAAGGGAAATGAATTGACACCCTGGTGCTGGATTACTTAGGCCAAGACCGGTCCTTGGCCAAGGTTCTAGTGAGATAACGTCTCGTTTATGCTTTCCGTTACATTTAACGTGGTTATTCGTGGTAACGTTAACATTCACGTCGTGATGATTTTAATGAACACGCGCATCATCTTTAGGGCTCATGACGTGAGCACATTTTGGCTCATGACGTGAGACATGTCTGGGAGGAAACCCTATGTTTGGGGGTTTTGCTTTTGTATTTAAAGAAAGTGGGGGCTAGGGTTAGCCCACCCTCAGCCTCCATCACCTCATTGCACTCCTTTTTGAAACCCTAGACTCTATATTTGATCTTAAAGCTCATTTGTGGTGATTTTAGCAGAGGAGAAGAAGAGGAAGAGCATCTAGTCCATTATTTCTACATTCAAGTCTCACCACGAAGCATTTGCTCATCTTTTGGACCTTTTGTGAGTATCAATTTCATTGCTTGATGAGTCCATAAGCTTTGATCTAGGTTTTTAGGCTTAATCCTTCATATTCTATATAATGTAGTGGATGGAATCCATAAAGTTGCCAACTTTATGGATCTTTAGTGTCCCTTGAGTAGTATAGATGTTAGATCTGGTAGATGGTCGAGTTTTA
This sequence comes from Lactuca virosa, assembly GCF_052849685.1. Classification (NCBI taxonomy): domain Eukaryota; kingdom Viridiplantae; phylum Streptophyta; class Magnoliopsida; order Asterales; family Asteraceae; genus Lactuca; species Lactuca virosa. The sequence continues at coordinate 41,186,701 of NC_136431.1, read as the reverse complement.
TGGTTCATGCATGATATTTGGTGTAATTTTACCTTTTGTGCCCTAACTAGTGTCTGGGACATGCATTAGACATGCATGTCTAAAAAGCCACGATTTTTATGATGTTCTAGAGTGAATAAGACACTATGGGGGGATTTCGTTGCTTGGGCAAAAAGAGATTAAGCGTTTCATTAAGAACTTCTGGTCAGAGCATTCTCACGACGTAAGCACGGGGTGTCACAACGTGAGGATGGCTTTCCTCAACTATTTTGGACTTATTAGGTCACGACGTGACCATTAGGGGTCACGACGTGACTAACGACTGTTGGACTTTCACGTTAAGATTGACTTTGACTTTGACCAAGTTTGACCTAAGGGCATTTTGGGTATTTTAAGTGGTAATTGAGATTGGTCTCTATTTGATGAATAGGTGACGGGTAGAGTTGAGATTCGGAGCAGAGGCATATTCAGCTATTTGTTCAAACTGATATGTGAGTTTTCCTCACTCTACTCGTGGGTTGAAGGCACTAATGTCGGCCCACTAGATTATGTATCCTGGTTATAGGATAGTGATATGCTAGTATATGAATGATTAATAAAGCTGTATGGTTATCTGTATTTGTTGGTTCTGTGTTATGTTTGTTTGTTGCATATGTCGACATATTGTGGTTGGGTTGAGGCGGTCCTGCTTTGTGCTGAAGGCCATGACACGAAGGGGCGGTCCAGATAGGTTGTAGGCCCTACAAGGCGGTCCAGTTAGGCCGAAGGCCCATAGAGCGGTCCAGATAGGATGTAGGCCCTGCGAGGCGGTCGAGTCAGGCTGAATGCTCATATTTGCATGATTTGTTTGTTATGTTGTGTGATGGTACTTTGGGGGAACTCACTAAGCTTTGGCTTACAGTTTTAGTTTATTGTTTTAGGTACTTCAAAGGATCGTGGGAAAGAAAAGGCCTGACTGTGCACATCCTCCTATTTTCATGATATTGACTTTTGGGACACTCTGATATGGTTTTACTTGAAACAATGGTTCTTTTGTAAACAATGATGGTTAATGGTTGTTTTGAAAAGTTTTAAATTCTTATGAATTTTGGGGTGTTACACTGCCTAATTTTCGTTAGAAAATTATTATAAATTTTATGCAACGAATAAACAATGAGTCTAGAAACTTTATAACTTAAATTTTACGGCACGCAATCACACACATAGAACGAGTTGAACTTAACAAATGAACGATAAGTCTAGTAACTTTATAACTTAAAGTTTAAGATACGAAATCACACACTTTTAGAATTGTTTAAACTCGGGATTACTATATAAGTGTCTCTTTATCAACTAAGAACAAAAATTAATTCAACCCTCTATGTTATCATCGTTAATCTTAAAGGAGTGAGGAACGTTATGTATAGATCTATACGGGTTGACACCCCTGTGTATGGTTGCTAGCTACAACCTCCATCCGACAGCCAATAACTGTTCATTATGTGTCTCTTTCACGACGTCGATGAAGCGTTGGTTATGTTGCTCGACATGCCCCCTTGTAGTGCCATACAGAGGCTTTATCCAGTCATATAGCTCAGTTATAGCCTATTGATAGACACGAAGTACATTCCATAAGCACTCATACGAGTTGAAATAGGACTATATGTAGCATGATCACATACTTAGAACGATAGATCAATATCGGTATTTTATATAAGTAAAAGTAAATACTTATATATTTATACTAATAGAGAGAACTATTGTTGTTATAAATCTTATATTTTTGTAAGTAAATAAGTATAAAGAACACATTTACTTGTACGGGCTTACAAGCAAGAATTCACATAAGTCATGTAGAACTTATACACAACACACACTTGTACGGGCTTACAAGCACGTATTCACATAAGTAAGGTAAGTATTTATACTTTATGAACTCACACTTTTTATATAAGTTGATCAATCAGTCATAATTATATAATACACTTTTGGAACTCGCCAACATTATTGTTGTTGTATTTTAAAATGCATTTATTCACATGAACCTAAGAGTTGGAAGTGCACACACATTGAATAATATGGAATCCTTGTTATCAATCATTATTCCTGTAAGGTCACACCTTATGATCTGATGAGTCAAACACTTGACACGCTGACCGCCAGCGCGAACATCATCACCAGCGCCAACGTCTCAAGACCTTATCAGCGGCAGCATCTAGATAGTGATCTTATGTAATATTTATATATTAGGTAATTATACATATATTTATAGAATAGATATTAGATCTGATATCTTGGTGATAAGGATTAGTTCTTAGTATAGATTAGATACAATCCCTTGATTTAAGGGATATACTAGTATAGTTTAGTATATAGTCAACATTAGTGTGAAACCCTAATGTTAACTTCTTGGTGACCGTCTTTGTGACAACCGTTTGCTTGGTGAGAACAACCCCTTTCTTGGTGAAAGACATCTTTGTGATTAATTCATGTTTTTTACTTTTTCTGTTCTTTATTTTTTAGTTAGTTTTTTCTTGTTTATTAAACTTGAAGTGTATCCAATCGATACAAACCTTCAATTGGTATCAGAGCGGGTTTGCTGATACACTCAAGTTATCATGTCGACTTCCTATAATCCTAAATCCTGTGGTCTCAAGAAGATTCCTCCTTCAGATTAGCACAACTTTTTTGCTTAGAAATCGAAGGCCATGGACATTCTCGAGATCATGGACTATGGCATGCTTGAAATCATCAACAAGGGTCCCATTGGCGTTATGCATCAATCATCCAATGATGGTGTATCTAATAGTGAGCCAAGGAAGAAATATGTACAAAGATACAACAAAGAAGAAAAAAGGGTGTTAAATCTCGATGTAAAGGTGAGAGCTGCTATTGGAAACTCACTCCCATATTTTGTCTATAGTTTAGTTCAAAACTGATCAACAACACAAGAGATGATGATCACACTATCATCTGCTTTTGAAAAAAGAAAACCTCTCAGATGATGAAGTTTCAAAAGGTAAGTGTATAATGGCCTAGATTGTTGAATCTCACTTTGATACATCGAATGACAGCGTTGGCACTCTTGACGCTGATCCTTCTCAAGCTGCTATAGAGCTTAAGTCAGAATGGGACTCAACCTCAGCGTATCAGGTAAAAAATCTTGTTAACTATTCTTCCATTGAAAACATCGAAAAAGATGACACTATTGATCACTTACGTTTCGATTTATCTGTTTCAAATGGAGAAAGATCTTCTCTCAAAATTGAGTTAAAAAAAACTCAAAGAAAAACTCTCCTTTTTCGAAAAATCTCTTTCTCTTTAAAAAAAAGGAAAAAACTTGTATCTCGCTGACCAACAATTTTCTTCACTCTGAAAGGGAAAAAGTTGTTGATCATGCTAGATGCATTCAACTTATTTTGAAATATTGGGCTTCGTCTCACTATAATGTCACGAGATTTATTAATGATCAGATTCCTGATCAGTGTGAGAAAATTCTTGGAGGCGATATAGAAGGTGTTGTCTCCTTAATCAACAAGAGTGAGACTAAACAAACCTTTTATAACACTGACTGTCTAGAAAAAGATTTTAAGAATATATTTGTAAGTACCTATTTTATAAATCAAACTTTAATTAATACTTATTTCACCACTGACTCTAATGGTAACACGAAATGTTTATCTCATTTATCTGCTCTTGATCCTTCCCGACACCCTCCTCGTCGTGAGTATGTTCTGCTCTCCACTAAGATTTTGTTGAAACTTCCTATATCTAATGGTGAAGTTCATTCGGTAAACGAAATACTTAGCATTTTTCCTCAGTGCTCCAACAGCAACTCTGAACCTGTAGATCAATTAAAAAAAGCATCTATTACATATGATTCTTCAATATCTCCTGAGCCTTGTGACAAAGTGTCATCTGAGCATACCATCGATGATATTTCTTGGTCCATAACTAAAGCAAGAATTTTTAAATTAAATGATCAAAGTTCTTCAAATTCATCAGTTAAAAAGGAATCAAAATGAAATGTTAAAAGAAAAAATCTTGGAACCAAAGTTTGTTATCGATGTGGTGATGCCTCCCATAAAGTCAGCAAGTGCACTTTTGTGAAGGGTTTTGTTCGCGCTAACAACATCATGACTCAAAATGATAAGTGGATCAAAAAGGGAAACTCTTTAATTGTCTCCCTAATGCTTGTTATCATATTTTTTCTTAAGTGACCCATTGCAAGATGGGTCAGTGAATATTAATTTTATATTTTAGTTTCAGGATAAAGAACATATTTGGTATTTAGATTTCATAAAAAATGATGGCCATATTGTTACATGTGGAGATAATGGCATGGGAGCTACAAATGGATATGGAACCATCAAGTGCAATTCTATTATTTTCAAGAATGTCTCTTATGTGAAAGGTCTTCAGCATAATCTCATTTCAATCACCCAATTGTGTGAAGCTGGCTATGAAGTTCTATTTAACAAGAAAGAAGGAAAGGTTGTTGATCAAAAGAATGTCACTGTTCTGACTGTAAATCTACATAATGACATTTATGTTTTGGATATGTTTAATGCTGACAACTCTATTCGTCACAGCTTCTTCTCTCGTGCTCGGTCTCATCTAAATTGGTTGTGGCACAAGAGGTTATCTCATTTGAATTTCAAGAACATATCAAAGATTTCTGGGAATTAGCTTGTAAGAGCACTTCCTAAGATGCAATTTGTCAAAGATAAACTATGATCAGCGTGTGAAAAGGGAAAGAAATAATTCCTCCTTCAAGCCAAAGTCTTGTTCTTCCATTATCAAATCTCTTCATCTTCTCCACATGGACCTTTTTGGACAGGTTCCAATTAAGTCAAGGGTTAGGAAGAAGTATACTCTCGTTATCATGGATGAATTTTAAATATTTACCTGGGTAGTCTTTTTAAGGAAGAAGAGTCACACTGCTGATGAAATCATTGCACTCATTAAACAATGGGAAGTTCTTTATGATCATAAAGTCAGGCAATTACGTAGCGATCATGGAACTGAATTTAGAAATTCCTCTCTGGAAAACTTTTGCACAATCTCAAGAATTTCTCAGAACTTATCTGCTGTTAGAACTCCCTAACAAAATAGCATTGCTGAAAAAAGAAATAGAACTCTCATTGAAGCTGGAAGAACTATGGTCGTTGAAGTTGGTCTTCCTTTGTTATTTTGGGCTGAAGCTATCAACACAGCGTGTTATACCCAAAATCGTTCCATCATTGTTAAGCATCATGGGAAAACTGCCTATGACCTACTTAAGGGGAGGAAACCGAACATCTCTTACTTTTATGTGTTTGGGTGTGTTTGTTACATTTTGAATCAAAGAGATCAACGCTCCAATTTTGAAGCTAAAGCTGATGAAGGAGTGTTTCTAGATTACTCTAGTGTATCCAAGGATTTCAGGGTATTCAATCTTTCAAGGCAAGCTATTGAGGAAACTGCTCATGTCACATTCGATGAAGACCCATTCATTCATGATCGAATTGATCATCCTTCATTCATTCTGAATGAACTTACATACAGTCCTTCAGACCCTGTTCTTGATTTCTTACCAAATAACATTGAGCTTGTTGTTCCCAATGTTGATTAAATTATCAGCTCTCCACCTATTTCTAAAGATCAGCATGTTATCTCTGAAGAAGCTGAGCCATCTAATCAGGAAGATTATGTTCCAAATAATACGAATGAATATTCTAATTCTAGAATTCTTCGAGATCATCATGAATCTCAAATCATTGGAGATGTAAATTCTGGGATTCTCACTCGTAGCAGAGTCAATAGCAACTTCTGCATTTTTTGAATTTTGTACCAATGATTAATCCAAAGAATGTCCCTGATGATTTGAAAGAAGCTGACTGGATCAAGGCTATGCAAGATGAGCTGGATCAAGGCTAAGCCTCAAGGAAAAACTATCATTGACACTCGCAGGGTATTCAAAAACAACATTATCACCGGCACCAACGTCTCAAGACCTTATCAATGTCAGCGTCTAGATAATGATCTTATGTACTCTTTGTATATTAGGTAATTACATGGATATGTATAGAATAGATATCAGATCCAATATCTTGGTGATAAGGATCAGTTCTTAGTATAGATTAGATACAATCCTTGATTGAAGGGATATACTAGTATAGTTTAGTATATATTTAACATTAGGGTGAAACCCTAATGTTAACGTCTTGGTGACCGTCTTTGTGACAACCATTCTCTTGGTGAGAATAACCCCTTTCTTGGTGAAAGACATCTTTGTGATTAAATCATGTTCTTTTATTTTTTTGATATTTATTTTTTTATTTAGTTTGTTCTTGTTTATTAAACATGAAGTGTATCTGATCGATACAAACCTTCATTTCCTTGTTTTTGTTAGGGCATATTTGTTTAGGCAACTGTTAAGTTTTAATGTTATGTTTTTATGAACTTGTAATGTTTTGATGTACTGTTTGATCGCAAACAATGTATTCTCCATTATAAGTTAATAGAATCATGTAATTAGTATTATGAGTTTTGTAATGTTCATTGTATGTGTTCACTGTGATCCATCGCTACGTCGCGCACCCTGACGTTCCCGCCGTAGGCCAGGGGTTTAACACAGTATTCTTCAGTGTAGATTTTTTTTTAATATTTGGATATGCTTTGTTGGCTGATGACAAGACCTGAGCAGGTCATGAGTCAAATTGCCTTGTTGGGATGATGACAAGACCGAAACATGTCGTAAGTCAAACAGGCCCGATAGGGATGATAGCAAGATCGAGCCAGGTTGTGAGCTAAAGAGTATATTGATATGTTATGATCGTCTGAGTCTGAGAGCCTTTGTTTGTATGCATTATATGTATGGTGCAATATGTGGTGTACTGGGTAACTTACTAAGCTTTATACTTATGTTGTTAAGTTAAATGTTTTTCAGGTTGTTTGTGAGGAAGGCGCAACGTGACTGTACATTTGCATTGATGTTATACTCTTAATCGACTTCTGCTGGTTTTCGTATTTTAACTCTTTATAAACCTTACGCTTTTGAAACAAGTGGATGTTTTGCTATGTTTTCAAGGAATGAATTTTGAAGGTTTAATCTGATTTTAAAAGAAAATTTTGGTTTGAATTTCAGGAGCTAAAGTTGATAGATTACTCTTACTATGTCTTATTTATTCTATGAAAGTGATGTGATTATTCTTGGTGAATGGGTTGGATGTAATATTTTCAACATAGTTCGATTTTTACATTGTTTTTTATGGTGTTGGGGTTGAAGATTAACATACATAAGTTAGACTTATATGATGTGGGAGTCTCGTTTGACATAATGGAAGAGTATGCATCGGTTATTGGACGTAAGCCAGATAAGTTTCCTTTTATTTATCGTGTCTTCATGTTGGGCAGAATATGATGAGGGTGGTAGGGTGGAAGTAGATAATGGATAGATTTTAAAAACAATTATCAACTTGGAAGGTTACAACTTTATATATAAGAGGAAAATTAGTATTATTAAAATTGATTTTGGGGTCGTTAGGGATATATTTTATGTCGCTTTTTCTTATGTATGTTACGGTGGCAAAGAAGTTAGAAGTGTTATGTTCATTTTTTTTTTTGAACTGATGTAGAAAATCAAAAGATGCATTAGATACACTGGGATTTGGTGTTAGCTTCTAAAAATAAAGGAGGCTTGGACAATGGGAGTTTGGTTGCCTTCAACTTTTCTCTCCTTAAAAAATGGAGATGGAAATTTTTTAATAATCAAGATATTTTATGGGTGAAAGTTATAAAAAGCTTATTTGGTGATGAAAAAGTGTTGCATATGATCAATAAAAGTGTTGTTGTAGGATAGTGAAAGGAATGAAAAAGTGTTGCATTTTATGGAAAAAGTGTTGCACTTTAAAACTGTTGCACTTATAAAATAGAGGCAACACTTTAAAAAAGTGTGGCAGATTCTAAAAAAATGTTGCTTTAGACCGAAGGCAACAAGGCCTAAAGCAACACTTGGTAAAGTATTGGATTAGGCATACTACAACACTTTTAAGACATAATGCAACACTTTTTGGGTGTTTCAATAGCTTCATTTTGTTGTAGTGTGGTCTCGATAGTCCTCTTGCTCAATTGGGAGCAAAGCCCGTAGGCTAGGATTGTTGCTTCAAATTATCGACTTCTCAATCAAGGTGTTATGATGGATTCGGTCTTATAGAAAAATGTAGGGAATGGTACAAATGCAACATTTTAGAAAGATGCTTGGTATGGTGATCATCGTTTTACAATTAAATTTCCAAGACTTTTCAAATTAGAAAGGGATCAAGATTGTTATATATTAGATAGAAAGATTGATGGTGTGTGGTGATGGAAGTGGTGAAATCAACCTAGGGATGGTAAAGAAGCTTGACAGTTTATGGATCTTATGGATTGTCTCCAATAGGTTGTATTATCGAATTAAAAAGATAAGTGTGGCGGGATATTAAAGAAAATAGGTCCTTTTGTGGGTGTGACTAGATGATGGATTGATGAAATTAGTCTTCCAGTTTCATTTATAGATACTAGATGAAACTCTTTCTTGCCAAGAAAGCTAAACATAATGATATGGCGTGCTCATTTAGATATAATTCCAACTAGAATGAATTTAGCAAATCAGGATATAGACATTCCTTCTATTTTATGTCCTATTTGTTCTCTAAAAGTAGAACAATTGGATCATTTTTTGTTAGATGTCAAGTGGCAGCAAGGACTTGGGATGATGTATGCAAGTGGATGGAGTTTTCTCTAATGGAGTTTGATTCGGTTATTTCAATTGATTGACAATATGTCTATTAATTCGAAAAAAGGTCGTGATAGATGTGATTGTATGTACTACCATATGGTACATACCATATGGAAGTTTAGAAACGACCTCATGTTTGCCACTGGAAATTTAAAGAGGAATGACATCGTAGATTTGATCCATTAAAGAATTTTTTTTCTTTGATACGTTAATAGAAATAGTAAATGTTTTGTTTCTTGGGTTAATTGGTTGAAAATCCCTATAAATTATTTATGATTGGTTTTTTGCTCTAATTGCTCGGTAGAGTCTTTCTTTTTATATATATGGATGGTTTAATAACAATACTTTAAGTTATGTTAAAAAAGAAAAATATTTTAAAAAATCTCAATGAATGTCTGGCCAAGTAGATGATGGTGTATCATAATTTTCCTATAGGGCATGCCACATAAAACTGACAAAAATCGATCCAACCCACCAATTCAACCCGAACTCAACCCAAAATTAGCAGGTTAGGTTGAGGTTTTCAACCCATTTAACATAAATGACTCAACCCACCTAACCCATTTAATTAAATAGATTGGGTCGGGTAAATGTTGTCAACCCGTTTTCAACTCAACAGCCAATTTAACTTTAATATATATTTTATTTAATAATTATTTAAATATTATTATGTATTAATCTAATTATTAAATTATAAATTACAATGTTGTATTATTATTTATGTTTTAAAAAATGCAATCCTAATTCCTACTTTTTTTTGCGCAAAACCCGTTTTCAACTCAGCAACCCATTTAACTTTAATATATATTTTATTTAATAATTATTTAAATATTATTATGTATTAATCTAATTATTAAATTATAAATTACAATGTTGTATTATTATTTATGTTTTAAAAAATGCAATCCTAATTCCTACTTTTTTTTGCGCATACAACATTAGTCACTTTTCAAAATCATTTCGAAATTATATATCTTTAATGTTATTTGAACAATTTTTTTGTATTTGTGAATTGAGATTATGTTTTTATTGTACTTTGAAAGTTTATTTAAGTTTGGAACTAATTTAAGTGGTGTAATCGTTAGTTAATTTATTTACTTTTTTATTTTAAATGGGTTAACCCAGGTTTAACTCATTTATTTAATAGGTTGATTTGAGAATTACATTAACGGGTCAACCCAGTGACAACTTATTTATCCGAAAGGGTTGGTTGGATTGGAAATATACATCCATTTAAATTAAAATGTTAGGTTGAGTTGAAATCTTTAACCCGATTAATAAATAGGTTGAACCCGAACTCAATCCAGATCAACTCATTACCAGCTCTAATACCACATAATCTTAATTTGCTAAACATGAAATAGTAGGTTGCAATGATTAAATCCATACAACTGGAAAATTTTAGAAGTCTTCATTTAGAATGTTTAAATTTTTATGACTAAATGATGACAACGACAACTTTATCAATAATCATTCTAACAATAAATAATAATAAATTAGTTAAAACTAAATATCTTATAGAACACTTTTAAAAAGTTAATTTACTATAGAATATGGATTATATAGATTTTATGAAGGGATTTTGATGAGAAAACATTACGTTTGCAACTTTTTACAGGTTTTTTTTTTTTTCCTATTTTACTCATAATTTTCATTGTGCATTCTAGTTGTGTTAAGTTTGTAGTTTTTATGGTTTTATATAAAGTATGTTTTTTTTTTCAATTTTATCTAATATTTTTAAAAGCATCCTGTTAGTTTCACTCGTTTTATCTTTTTTCCTAGTTCATGTTCGTTGGGCATTTTTTGTTAATGTAACCTGTCATGTCAACGTCTTATAAAAATAAATGAAAAAAATGATGAGAATCGTACGTATTAAGGTTGTCAAGATCGGGATCCTACATAGGATCGTTTTTGGGTTTGCAAGATCGGGATCGGGATCCTAAGATCCTACAAAATGAAATATAATTTTAATTTATAATTTTAATACATGAAAAATATTTTAAACATTCAATTTTTTTGTTCAAAAGTTATAAAAACTTCAAAATATTAGTCATAAGTCACAACATAAAATGATAAACGGTAACTTGGTAAACGGGTAAAAGACATAAAATGGTAAAATGATTTCATTTGTCAAAAAAAAAAAAAAAAAAAAAAAAAAAAAAAATCAAGGAAAGGTAGGATCGGATCGGATCCCGATCCTACGATCCTACCCCAAATACGATCCGTTTACGATCCGGATCGTTTTTCATACCTAGGATCGTAGGATCGTAAGATCCTACGATTAGGATCGCGATTTTGACAACCATGGTACGTATACTTTATACCTCTCGGGCGTACGCATGTGCCTTACAACTAAACCAAATGCTATTTTTGTAATTATACTACTTTAGTTACAAAAATGTATATAAGTGCAAATTTAATTATATTTTTGTAAATGTAATATATATATATATATATATATATATATATATATATATATATATATATATATATATATGGAAAAGTTGAATAGAGAACCATAATTATTGGTTCTTCAAGGAACCAAATCTTTTTTTCAATTTCTAGAGCTTATTCTTTATCGAAAAAAAATTCTAAAAATATCTAAATTCATATATTAACATTGTGAATTTGAAAAATATTTTTCGGATTCACATTGTGAATTTTCAAAGATTCACATTATGAATTTGACGTAAAAAAAAATCGAATTTGATATCATTGGAAAAAGGATAAAAAGTTATGAATTTCTGTATTTTTAGTTTTTTTTTTTTTTGATAAAAAATAAGTTCTAAAAGTTGAAAAAAAGATTGGTTCATTGGTTCCTTGGTTAATTATGGTTCTCTATTGAACCTCACCATATATATATATATATATATATATATATATATATATATATATATATATATATATATATATATATATATATATATACACTTAACACAATGTATATATGTTGGTATAAAATTAACGTATGTATACATATTGTAATATACATTGCATTAATTATAAATATTTAATTAAAGTATTTTTAGTTATATATATTTTTGTATTTAAAGTAACGTCTAATCACAAAATATTAATACATTGGTATGGTGCATGTATACAGAGGAGAGGTTTCGAGTTCAAGTCTCCTTCTAACCATTATTTTTATTTTTTTAATCAGACGTTCATGTCAAAAAGTAAATAAAAAAATAAAAATAACAACTAGCATTAACCGGGAAAAAATATGAAAAAAAAAATGAAGTTAACGAGTTGTATAAAAATTATGGGGTAAAATTGAAATATATATATAAAGTACAACCGTAAAAAATTGCAAAGTTAAAGGTTTTCATTAAGGAAAAAGTGAAAACCAATGATAACAAGGTAAAGATGAAAAAATTATAAATTTAAATAAAAAATATAAGGTAAAACAGGGAAAAAGTTTTAAAATTAAAACTTTGAGATTTTTTTGTTTTAACGATATCCTTTGAAAATAAGTTTTTAGAGAATAAGAGACACTAATAAATGGAGCAAATGCTTCTGTCAGGGGTATTTTTGTTAAAATCTCAAAACACAAGGGCAATTTAACCCTTTGCATGCCATATAAACGCACATATGCTCAATCTATTTTCCACTCCAAAACAACTTTATCCCACTCTCTTTCTCTCTCATTCCTTCTCTCCAAATGCACAGGGTTTCAATAATTGAAGCAGCCACCGTGATGTCGGTGTTGCTGCTATGCGCCACCGTCCACACCGCCGCTGTAGTCTCCGACGGTAACCCACAATCCTCTCACCTCCATTTCTCATGATACTTTATTAGTTCATAAGAATTAAAATATCTCCATCTTCATCTTACCAGCTAACTATTACAATTCTAATTTCGTTCTAATCATATTTTAATATTTTTTTATACATTTTAACAAATACAATAACTAGTTTATGGTACAATATATTTTTTTGACAGAGTTATAGGTTATGGAACAAGCATTCGTATTGCATTTTCAAAGTGTTAAAAAATACAAGTTTTATAACAATATTTGGGAGATAGCAAATCAAGTTTCTAACAATATTTTGTATAAGAAGGGACTAGAACAAAACATTTTTTTCCATGGACAACAATTTATGTTTTAAAGAGTTATATAATACGATATTTTAAAATATAAATTGTTTTGTATAAAGAAAAACCGTTGTATACGAATCAGTTACTGTTTAACTTTCATATAATCATTTATACTTATACAATATATAATATGTATTTTATGTTTATAAAATTCAATAAATTAATTCAAATAAATTATTAATATGTGACATGAAAATGAAACAAAGTTAAAAAATCAAGGAACAGGTTAATTAATGTTAATATAATATAATATGTATTTCAGTTAAGGATAAATGAATAAAATTTAAATATACGAGTTTATCTTTTATCCAAGTGAGAAATATCTATTTTGTCGATATATATATATATATATATATATATATATATATATATATATATATATATATATATATATATATATATATATATATATATATATATATATATTTATTTGGCCTTTAAGTAATTGTACAATCAACACAGATGGTTTTAGATGAACAGTCTGCATATGCACGTGGGTGGGCACATGTTCACGACACTCTGTCTAGAATTAGAATGAAACTTGATGGAAGTCGATCTGATGAAATTTAATTTTTACCTATTTAAACAAACAATAAAATCTTCTATATTTAATGTGGTTGAATAGGACTTTATTAAGAAATACTTCACATTTTTTTTAAATGGTTTTTAGAAAATTTTGTAATATTGTTTTATTTTAATTAGTAAATCACATCATTTGAACAACTTATGATGAACCGTCTTAGGTGATCCATGTAAAAGGTCAAACGTAAAACATTAATAATACCTTTAAACGTGTCAAAGTTCAAACTCTTGACCTCATGTGTGGAGGCACCTTAACCACTTGACTCCTATAAATATTTATTTTGAAAGCAAAACAAAATTAAAATATTCAACCACGTTTCATTTTATAAATGTTTATTTATATGTTTCATCATCTTAACAAATTTATGAAACAGTTTCCATCTTTTTTATCATATATAACAATGTTTTGTTTTTCACCGATTAGACAACTAACACAAATTATGTAATCATGTTTCAACAAGTAATATATGTTATGTTGTATGATATTATACCTTTTGGTGTTAAAAGGAAGCATCATTGCATATTTCTTATGAAGCACGTTAGAAGAAGAATTGAAGAAGAAAAAAATAATAATAATAAAAGGTGAAATTTTGTTGCATAAATACGTATTTGAATCTATTTAATATTATATGTGTTTATGTGATTGTAACTTGTTTATTATATCAATGCGTGAAACAAAAAAGACACAATGCATGATTTTTCTTTTGCTTGTAATTTTTTTACAGGGTTGTTATGGAATGGAAATTTCGAGCTTGGACCGAAACCTACGGATTTGAAAGGCACGGAGGTGCTAAAGCACGATGCCATTCCAGGGTGGACAATCTTTGGATTCGTTGAGTACATCAAATCAGGCCAAAAACAAGGGGACATGTTGCTAGTTGTCCCCGAGGGAGCCTATGCAGTTAGGCTAGGAAACGAAGCAACAATCGAGCAAACAATAAACGTGACGAAAGGAATGTATTATTCCATCACGTTTAGTGCTGCTCGAACGTGTGCTCAAGAAGAGACACTGAATGTGTCGGTAGCACCTGATTTTGGGGTGCTACCGATGCAGACATTGTATAGTAGTAGCGGATGGGATTCGTATGCGTGGGCTTTTCAGGCTGAGTACAATCAAGTTACTATTAAGCTACATAATCCGGGAGTCGAGGAGGATCCAGCATGTGGCCCGCTTATTGATTCCATTGCTATCAAATCTTTGTATCCTCCTAAACCATCAAAAGGTAACTCGATATCTATATATAACTATTAGATCGGGATCAAAAAAGAATGATTCGGTGAATATAGCGGTGAAAGCAGTTTAAAAATGTCTAATTCAATACTAACGCTCGGAATCCGGGCGGTTAAGTAGCGATTATGGGACATGTCAAAATTTATTTGGTGTGGGTCGGGTCCGAATTAAATTAATATAAATGTTATTAGTTAATACATTATAATGTTTTTATAAAGTGTTAACTTACCATATATAATTTACCTTTATAGTTTGTAAAATGTTATAAGCATTATAAAATTATTGAAGAAACTGAATACCTTTAGATATATAAAAATAAAGATGACAAACGTTAGAAAAATACATCCACTTATAGACATTTTATTGAAAAACTCATTAAGTTCTTGGCTTTTTAAAAATCTTTCATTATGTGAAATTGTATAATTGCATTCTTTTTAGGTTTTTTTTTTCATTAAGATGTTCATGGCAAAAATATCCTAGAGATTATAGGCTACAACTGTATATCATCGTAACATCATAACATCATAACAGTTGTATATTATGAGAGTTTTAGTAAATCAACATCTAGAGGACCACTTCGCTTTGAATTATTAAATAATGACCCTTTTTGTATGCAAGTTGTCATAATAGTTCGATTACAAAATCTAGCACTTTAATGCACTTTTGCTACACAAAATCCAAGTACTTGGTGGCATTGATGCATGAGGTCTTGTGGATGCAAAATTGGCACCTCATCCATGTGTTTCTCATTAAATGATGTCCCATCACCATAACATCACATATTATTATCTAAACTATATATATACTATAAGGTGAAAACAACTTCTTAAATGAATGTACATTTTGATTATATGAGTTAAATTGATGCAGATAATATATTGAAAAACGGAGGATTCGAAGAAGGCCCATATATATTCCCAAACACTACATGGGGTGTGTTAGTACCACCAAACATAGAAGATGACCACTCTCCACTCCCGGCTTGGATGGTTGAGTCACTAAAAGCGGTCAAGTACATTGACGCTGACCATTTCTCAGTGCCACAAGGTCGACGGGCAGTCGAGCTTGTGGCAGGTAAAGAGAGTGCAATAGCCCAAGTGGCTAGAACAATTGTTGGGAAAACGTATCAACTTTTCTTTACAGTGGGAGATGCTAACAACGCGTGTGAAGGGTCTATGGTAGTGGAGGCATTTGCTAATAGAGATACTCTGAAAGTACCCTATGAATCAAAAGGTAAAGGAGGATTTAAACGCGCGGTTCTTAAGTTTGTGGCAACTAGCACAAGAACTAGAATCATGTTTTATAGTACTTTTTATACTATGAGAAGTGATGATTTTTCATCGCTTTGTGGACCGGTCATTGATGATGTTAAGCTTTTGAGTGTTCGGAACCCTCGTAGACTTGCTTGAATGGGTTTGAAACATATGGTTGATTTGGTTCCAAATTGAAGTGTTTCGAATACTTGGAAAATAATTAAGAGTGTTTTTTTATTTAGTAAAGAATAAACAAGTTCTTTTTTGGGTTTTTATGACTAGTATAATGCACTTAAAAGGTAAGAGTTGTAGTATATGAATGGTATATAAAGAGAATTGAAAAGTGGTGTGGTTTTTATCTATATGTAACTTTACTTTCATAAATGAAAAAGAGTATACAAGTTGTGTATTTATCCTTTTTGTATTTTGCCCCTTTTATTTAGTTTTCATGAGAACTCGGCTTCTCCTAACATGCTCAAGCAATCGTACACACTTATAATGGTCTTGAGTTCAATTTTCATCTTATGAAGAAAAACATAAAAGATGCAACTAAAAAGATCATAAATTTTGGAAACTTATAATAGCCTTGATTTCAATTTTCATCTCTTAAAAGCTTGGATACATTGCATGACTAGAAACACTACAACTACCAACAGAGCATAGGTCATCATCAGAGTCATCGTTAAGGTGTGATATTCTTGAAAGATCATTTTTTAAACAACTGTCAAATGATGCTTGGATGTATTTGATACCCTTTTTGAACTTCATTAATTTGAACTTGTGAATAAATGACATAAAACCTGCAACAACAAAGAAAAGAAGATGAATCTCCCATCAGAAACAAAAACAAAATGTGTCTAGAGCTTTGAATTGATCATAAAGAACAAGATGATACATGTACATCAGTGAGAAGATCCGGTGTTGCAATAAATACTAGATGTTTCATCAATCCAGATTAGCAAACAGTATATAGATACAACGATTTGAAGATGATGACACTATCAACAAGTGGTTGAAAGCAAGCAACAGATAATCTCATAAGTCATAACCGCCATACAGACAAGAATTATTAGATTTTATATCATCAGAACACAACTCAAAAAAAAGCATGATCAAATCATAATTGCTAGTTATGAGTGCTGTGATACTGTGAGAGTTCCTAGATAGGAAAGTCTCGGTGCAGCCATGTGAGCTTTTGACTCCTTGATGGGATTATTATAAGATACAAAGAGACGACGATGATAAAGAGGGAGATGAATAGATGATTATCAACTTGAATTTATAAGGCTTACGCAGTCTACTAGTCATCAGTTTTTATTTGTGTGGTTCCTTACCACATACAAAGAAGTGTGGTCACACTTTTTTTAATAAATTAATTTAAATAAAAACTTTAATTTTAATTAAAAAAACATAACATTGTATTAATTAAAAATTAAAAACAATTACATTGCATTACTTAAAAATAAAAACATAACATAACTTTAAAATAATCCTAACAACTTAGAAAAAACTAGAAATCTTACACCTACAAACTTAATAAAA
This sequence comes from Lactuca virosa, assembly GCF_052849685.1. Classification (NCBI taxonomy): domain Eukaryota; kingdom Viridiplantae; phylum Streptophyta; class Magnoliopsida; order Asterales; family Asteraceae; genus Lactuca; species Lactuca virosa. The sequence continues at coordinate 41,169,276 of NC_136431.1, read as the reverse complement.
AAAACACACATCACACAATTAAAAACTTAGAAAAAAAAAACTAGAAACTTTAAACCTACTTAGCATAACGTTTTTTGACATCGGCTTTTTCATCGTCATAGTAACTTCAAACTTCTCCCTGTCATGCGCGATGTGACCATCATTAGTATTCTCATGTCACTATCCTTTTGTTTTCAAAGCTCTCTTTCGGAAGCAATTTGCAAAAAATTGTCAATTCTTTCTTTTATATCCTTCATATTGTCCCCCATTTCTTTCAATTCATCATAATCCGACGCTTTGTCTTTGTCTTTGCTTTTTTTTGTCCATTCTCATTGGTCGGAAAGGTGGTGAAACTTGAACGGGTTCATCATCGTTGAGGTCGAAACCAACACAAGCATCAGATGTAGTGTGGTTGGATTCTAATGTTCTTGAGCGTTTTGAACCACTATCGATATGTTCGTCGGATGTTTTGCTAGCTTTCCATTTTTTGTTATCTTTCACGAGATTCCAAATGTTAATAAACTTGAAACTCTTCTTGTTTCCTTTTTGGTACACTTTTAGAGCTTTTTGCAAAATCACATCATCACTTTATCTGCTTTTTCATTGACATTTCATGTTGTTATACAAATCATTAAAGAACATGACTTCATTGTTTGTTTTCCCCCATTTGGAGTACACTTGGTGTTTTGAACGATACTCTGGAAGTTTCATTCCTTTGTGGAACCTATGTCTAACCCGCATCCAAAAACGGTCATGTTTTTTGTATTTTCCTGTTTGCCCATCTTGTAAAATATCGATCCATGATTGTGCCAATACTAACACTTCTTCGGGTTCCCATCCTTTATCCGACGTCTTCTCTTTTCTTTTAGTTGGTGCTCGACTGGGTTGAGTTTCTTGAACGGATTCGGGTTCAGAATAAAATATGGGTGTTTGTGGTTGTGATTGTGTTTGTTGAACAACCTCAGGTTGAGACAAAAAATCAAACGAATCAAAATTTGGGTCGGGTTGTGGTTGTGTTTATGGAAGTGGTTGTGTTGGTCGTTGTGGTTGTGAGAATTGTTGTGGATAATACGATAGCATATCGTCATAGTGATAATACGGGGGTGAACAAAATGGTTGATCATAAGACTTGGGGTTGTGGTATTTCTAGTAGGTGTTTTTTGGTTGTTTGCCTTGTTGGAGACGACATGTTGAGAAGTTTTGAAAAAAAGAGAGTGAAAGATGTAGAAATTAAGTTTGATTAAAGTTTGGTAAATTAAGGGATGTATATATAGATAAAATAAAAGAAAAAAAATGAATTTTAAAAAATTTGACCGTTCAAACGGTCAATATAAGGAGAACTAATCAAAAAACACAGCCAAATTCTACCGATGCACGGCAAAACCCCACTACAAGCCGTATAGAAGGCGGTGTTCCCTTGCCAACGTGGCAAGGGTTGTGGCCAAACTGCACCGCACTCCCTTGAGTCTAATTAAATTTCTTTACCAGTTATCCTTTTAATTATTTATTTTCATAAATTTTAGTAATTTATCCTCACATTTAAAATATATTATAAAATTCTTATTGTTTGTTCTCTCAAGCACAAACAACGCTTAGACAATTGTTTGATTATCACGTACAAATAAAAATATAAATAAAAGTATATTCTATCTTTATTTTATATATATAATATAGAAAAAATTATTATATTATAGTTATTGAAAAAACATTAGAAATATTATATACTCATATGAAATTTATATTTTATAAGTAAATCAAGTTACAAGTTGATATTTAATAACTTTGGATGATTATAATATAAATAGGATACAAAACGATGTAGAATGATGAGGTTGAGTGTCTAAGCTTATATAAGACTTTAAGGTGTATTTACTTTTCACACACACACACACACACACACACACACACACACACACATATATATATATATATATATATATATATATATATATATATATACACACACACTTCCATACCCCTCAACCCTCAGTATATGCAAATTCATCCCTCCTATCTCACATAATATGATTCAAATATAGAAGCACAAAGGTAAAAGTTGAGAGTAAAGAAAAGAGAACAGGAGTGTCGGGCTCTTCAATCCTCTCAACCCACACATTTGGCGGTACCTTGTTGGTCAGAATCGTATTCACTTCCCACTTTCCAACTCGTATGACTCCTTCATCTCTAATAGTAATTAGCTTTAAAAACATCTTTCATTGTAGATGCTTTGAGGATTATTGAGAAGAGTGATTCTACTAATATCTGTTATACCCATATATATATATATATATATATATATATATATATATATATATATATATATATATGTGTGTGTGTGTGTGTGTGTGTGTGTATGTGTGTGTGTATGTGTTTTATAATGTATCGTAAGTGATGACAAGATGATGAACATGATTATGTATAAATAATTAGACATAAATGGTATATAAATATATAAAAAAAAAACATTAGGGATTATACTTAATTGGACCACATTCGGAGCTAGGAGTTAGATATTTTGGGAGGTCTTGAGAATCATTTGGTGAGATTAGAAATTCCTGAGGTTTCATATGATTCCATTAGAAGGTGCGTATATGCTAAAACGGGTGGAACCAAGTGATTTGTGTTCTAGTTGCTAGATACGTATAGACGAAACGATGTGACAAGGATACTTAGGTGACTTTATGAAAGCTACAATGATTATGGTGATCCTAGTTGATCTATATGTTTAAGAATCATTCTAGAATGATTTTTACCAGTAACATATGATCTTATTAGGTCAAACCTTTATAAAGCTGTCACTTATTGAATATTTATTAAGAATTTGATTATTAATAAATACATTTAACTCTTATGGAATGATTTAATCATATGGTATGATTTAATATGGTGTGTACAAGTTTCTGGACTCTTTGCATTCCATTAGACTTATCAATATACATTAGTTTAATGAGGTGAAGTGTTTAACAATCTATTCTCTTCATCTCTCTTCTTATTGGCCGAAAATTAACAAGAATGGGAAAAGGTTGCTTGTTATCTTTTCTCATACACACACCATACCCTTAAGAAGACTTAGTGTTGACTCTTTGAAGGTGTGGCCCTTGGATTTTGTGTATAAGTATATAAGAGAGTAAAGACTTTCATTTGAAGTTAGTTTTTCCTTTTCTTTTCTCTCTAGGTCGAGAGCATCCCCATCCTCTCTATTCTTCATCTCTTTTGAAGTGTAATGGTAAAAGTAAGTCCTTATGAAGTTCCTCTCCTTTAAGACTTATTTGTGATAAAATCTAAATTCTTAAGAAGTATTTTACAAGAGAGAACTAGCATTCTTGGTGAATATAATCTTGTTGGTGGATACATTATAGAGAAACTCTATTTCTGGTTTTTGCAATCTTCGTTAACTCGTCAATTGCTAAGTGGGATCAAAGTCTTTGAAGGTTGTCATCTAGACATCCTATGGTTGTTTGTAATCTTTCTAATTCATGTAATTGGATCCTTGATGATTTTGTTTTAAAATGGTCTTAAAATAATAGTTATTTTTAAATCGTGTCAGTTTTATGTTAATAAAAGTTTTATTAAAAATATTGTTTTTAGCTTATCAAACCTCCTTAGCAGTATCAGAGCCTCTATTACATATTAAAAAGATTTATTATTATGTTTGATAACCTTTGGATTTCGAAAATATGTTTGGTATTTCTTTTAGCTGAGAAATTACCAAATATATTTATTGTATGGAAACTTGTTATTTTATAATTGTTATTTTTATACAACCAAAATTTTTATGCATTTTGGTTGTATAAAGATGCATTAGAAAAACAAAAAGTTTGTTTGTATATTTCATATGATTATATTGTGTATAAACAAGCCATTAGGACCCTTATATTGTGTTGGTTGTTATTTATTTGTTCATAAGATGTAATAGATAAATATGTATTTTTTATTTATTTACTTGTTTGTAATAAATTAGCTTAGACTAGTTTTATTCTTTTTCCAATTGTAAAAAGATGAAAACTTTACCAAGTCTGGAAGACTGTTCCATGTCTTAACCACTTAATACTATAATCCTAACCTTGAGTTTGTACTCATAGTTTTGGACTTATTTATGGTCTTAATGGTTTAAGTGTCATGTCATCACAACACCTGGAGTCTTGAAGTCCTTTTGTAAGAAAGATTTGTTTTGGCAAATGGGAGCTAGATCACGTTTTAAAATGTCTCTTAAGTTCTTTTGAAACTACTTAATAATTCTTATGTTGGCTCACCAAAATTATTTCTAATATACTACTCGGTTTATAAAAAAAAATTGATGCATATTTGTGATGTTTATTTTATGATGTTATATATAATGTTATGTGTATGGAAATGTGTTTTGCATGCTAAATAATATTTTATCATAAATTAACATCATTGGGAGTTTAAGAATTAAATATTTTGATTATACATAAGACGTTTAAAATGAGTTTTCATTAAAAGTATTTTAAAATGTTTAAAATTGAGTTTTTGTTAAAAATATTTTTTATTGTAAAACTCTTAATGCCAACTTTTAAATATTTAAAATGTTTATAATATTTTTTAAACTAAATCTAAACTTCATGTCTTTTATAATAAAAGAATGTTTTATTAAAAAGATTAAAATTCTATTTATAGTGTTATAATGTCTAACTATAATATTAGATATCATTTTTACCTCAAAACTATATATATATATATATATATATATATATATATATATATATATATATATATATATATATATATATATATATGATATTGGGTTTTAAAATTTAACGTGTTATGTTGATGTTATGTTTATGTATGCTAAACACGATTTAAAACATAATTATCAACACAAGATGTATAAAATAAGATGTATATGTTTTATTCTATAATTAACGTCAAAAGATTTTTATATATGTTTTTTGGTTTATCAGAATATGACTTTTAACATAAGATGTATAAAATAAGTTTTATTCTATAATTAACGTCAAAAGATTTTCATTATTAAAATGAGATTTAAAATAATGATTTTAAAACTCATCCAAAACTCCAAGTTTGAACTATAAAATAAAGTTTTATTAAAAGAAAATAATTGGTTCTTAAAGTGTTCAATCGCTAAACCTTAATATAAAATATTAGTTTATAATTGATTGTGGCTAAAGGGTTCATAAAATAAAGTTTTATTTAGAACCAAAAGAACCTAATATAAGAATTATGTTTATTACAAAATATAACATGAATTAAGATAACATGAATTGTTGGATGAATACAATATTCATGAGACCATGATTTTAAAATTAGATTTGTAAAACATATATAAAAACTTTTCTTAAAAATGCATGTCTATATCATCGTTTTTAACAACACTGATGCATCATTGTGCGATCATTGTGAGTGATGGGTCACCTAACCACTTGGATTTTGTCTTGTGATGGCTGAGGTGGTTTTCGTATTTTTTTTGGTGGGATAAAAGTCACTTAACCATTAGTTAAATGTCGATACCGCAAGTTTTTCAAGTAGGATGACTTGATCTGTAACATCCTATTTTCACAACAAAAAAAATCATTTTTATTAAGGTAAAACTCCACATTATAAAATTTGTATTAAGAAAAACCATTTTTCCAAATTACATTTGTAGAAAATCAAGGTAATATAATAACGCGAAATCTTCAGTGTTGCTGATGAATGTGTACAGTCACGCATTCGCCTTCCCACGGTAACCGATGATACTTGAAACCATAACAGTTGGGTAAGCACAAAGCTTAGTGTATTTCCCCCAAAATACCACACTCAACAAACAAACAAGCATGCATATCAGGTCTTCAGTCATCGGACTGGAATACCCCCAGTCCACAGTCTCCCGAATGGAATGCCCCAGGTTTGTTGGCTTGTCGCCTTAACCCAACCACTCCTCCCGAGCCTCGGTGCCTACGGGTTACAGTCGACCCGCACCTGGTATCTTGGCCTACAGCACACAACAATATCGCCTCAACTCGATCTGCCGCCATATGTAGACATATAAACAAACAAGGATTAAGTAGGCACATAATATAGGCAATTATCAATCATATAGCTCACTACCGCCTACTAGACCCCTCATAGCACACTGCTCCGTTACTAGTTAACCTCCATGGAATATGTAATCATAAGTAACTAGAGGCGAGATAGCCACCCGAACAGATGATCCTACTCTAGAGCCACAACCAAACAAGGAACAGATACGAAAGCCTAAATCAAGAGTTCTCAAGCTATCCTACATTACTACATACAGCCCCTAGGACACTCCACTAGACGATAACCAGCCTAAGGTTATATATAAATCTAGTATATCACTACAACACAACAACATCCTATACATAAGGATACATAACCAACAATCCAAGGAATGCATAACCATATGGACCCAGAGGTGAGATAGACACCCGGACAGATGATCCTACTCTAGAGCCACAACCAAACAAGGAACATGCAAGAAAGCCTAGATCAAGAGTCCTCAGTCTATCCTATGGGACCAAATACAGTCCCTATGACATCTCTCTACTAAATGGTAACCAAAACTAGTTGTTCGGCATTGGTGCCTTCGACCCACGGGTACAGTGAGGAAAACTCACTTGAAATGAAGAACCTGGAATACTGCAACATGCTTCTCTTTCTGCACTGCTTTCTCCCGCGATCCCTATAACACCAAAACATGGAAGAATCTTAACTAACAGACCAAATCCTTCAAGTTTAACCCAAAGTCAAACTGGTCAAAAAGTCAACGGTCAATGATCAATGAAAGTCAACTGTCAACTATCACTCACGGCGTGACAGGCATAGCCTCACATCGTGTGATCTGTCTGAATGACATTTTGATGAATAAAACCCTTTAATCCATTAAGCCGCTAATACATCTTCTCCAGAAGGCTTCCTAATGTCCCAAAGACCATAAAAATCGATGCTTTAAGGTCTTGCATGTCCAATGCAAGACTTGACTCAAATTAGGGCATCTATGAATAAGAGGAGGTCAAAACCTCATGCATAATCTCAAACATCACCCAAACTTCAGATCCACCACATATAATCACCAAGGGACTCCAAGGACCTATAAAGTTGCCAACTTTATAGAGTCCCGACACTCTAACTCATCTAACCATGGCAATAAAGTTTGAATCTTGGTTACTCACAATGGTCCGGAGATGTTGCTAGAAGATGCAAATGAAGATTCCAAGTTGAATCTAAGCTCCAATGGCGATCCCTTTTTCTTCAAGCCACCAAAATACCACCAAAAGCTCAAAAATCACAATGAGAGGCTAGGATTTCGTTTCCAATGAAGAGAGGCTGAAGAATGTACCCTAGGTTATGAGATAAGTTTCTTAAATATGGAGAAAACCCTAAAATTTGTAGGCTTAGGCTGCAACCGGCCTCACGACGCGCGTATTATAATGTCATGCCGTGACTTTCATTTACACGTGTCACGTCGTGACCTCCTTATGGTCACGTCATGACACCTATTTTCCCTAAAATTCATGTCTTTGACTCCTTGATGCCCTAAACCGATCTGTTCTAGAAACTGGGTTTTACAATTCTCCCCCACTTAAATTAGATTCCGTCCTCGATATTGGGTCTCACTTCCACTCTCTGAGTAACCCCTTGTGCGTCCTTCAAACTCGACTCCTTCCAAGCGGTCTGAGCTCACTTGAATGCTAGCACTTACAACCAGCAACAACCAAGTTTTCAAAATCAGACCCATTAGCCACTTCGAGCAAAGACTCCAGTGGTATGGATAGCAACTACTACAACATCCCTTGATCAGTTTACCACCTCCCGACACCTCTGCAAACTTTAGCAGGAAACAAGCAAACTGATGAAACTACTACTCTACACAACATCCTTAACCCGTAAGAGAAGAATCCACTTCTCAGGACCTGCAAATCCTGAAACCATGGACAACCTTCAGGTGAACCAAACCACCCCAATTGTCACCCACTCTAACCAAAACTCCCAACCTGATCTGACCAAGGTATCTTGTCCTTATGCCGCTCATCGAACACCCAAAATAGGAACTACATCCTACACCATAGCTGCCAACCCCACACACTGATGCAGACAAGGCTAAACCACCCTTTCTATCAACTATGCATACCGAAATCTACAGATTTGATCAGTCCTAATCCTTCTCAGCCATACAAAGTCCTTCTAAACAATGAATCTTAGAACTCTCGGTCGGCCGTCTTATGCTAATCCCGCATATGAAGCACCAACGCAAGGAAAACCAACGATCACAGACTAACTAGACCATACTTTTACTCGGCTCTAACAGCCTTGCTCTACTATCCACTGATAACACTCAGGCTTACCCCCGATCTGCTAACCAATAACTGCAATCAGGCTTACCCCCGATCCTCTATCCAATAACTACACTATCAAACATCGACCCCAATAAAACTTAACTAACCCTACCAGGCCTTTAGGTTGTAACTCAAACTTCCAAGCCTTAATCAAACAAGAACATACAAGGAAATCCTCCTCACAACCCTCAACCTGGGCTCCTAACACCCTAGAGTCTAAAATGCGAGGACGCCCTACAAATTACTATCACAACTAAAACAAATACAATTCAAAAAGAAATCCAACAACTGATGATGATTCCGATGTGAAATCAAAAGATTAAGTAGTTGTGCGGAGGTCTTGATCTTGGAGAAATCTGGCTGAGAATAGAACCTTGGCATAAGGTCTTACTGCTATGAGGTTTCCACTCTTCCCCACTTGGAATATGCTAGACTCCGACAACTTCAACAATCCTTCAAATCCTAGGCCAACGTGAATTCTACTACTTGATCCCCGTCCTTAACATTCAGATGCTCGTGAAAATCTATACCCACAACAACATTCACAAATTCCAACACGCAAGCAAAACTACCAAGGATAATAATCCATCTCTTCAAAATAATAAATTACATAAAACCATAGCTAAATAAGTTAATTCCATTCCATTGATCATTCAAGATTACAGCCGAATTTCGAAACATAAACACAAAATACATATGAATACTAACACGGCAGTAACCGACTAAATCATAGAACTGATAACTTAATCCTCAGTCTCTGGGACTCCGACCGTCCCATAACGTCTGTCAGGTAACTGCCAAGCTAAGGGTGCAGGGTTCTGAACCTCGCCAAAAAAAAGGGACAAACTGCTCTGATCTGGCCCTAAACTGATCTGCTAGACTTATCAATATACATTATTTTAATGAGGTCAAGTGTTTGACACTCTACTCTCTTCCTCTCTCCTCTTGTTGGATGAAAATTGACAAGCATGGGTAAAGGTTGCTTTTTAGCTTTTCTCTTACTCATATCATACCCTTAAGAAGCCCTATATTTGACTCTTTGAAGGTATGGCTCGTGGATCTTATGTGTAAGTATATAAGAGAGTAAAGTCTTTTATTTGAAGTTAGGTTTTCCTTCCTCTTTTATCTAGGCCGAGAGCATCCCCATCCTATCTCCTCTTCCTTTCTTTTGAAGTGTGGTTATAGAAGTAAGTGCTTATAAAGTACCTATCCTTTAATAATTATTTGTGATAATTTCTTAAAGGCTTAAGAAGTCTTTTACAAGAGAGTACTAGCATTCTTGGTGACTTCATTTTTTTGATGGATTCATTATAGAGAAACTTTACATTGAGTTTTTGCCAATTGACATATTCATCAACTCCCAAATTTTCAAGTAGGATCAAAGTCTTCTACGGATGTCATCGAAACATTCTATGGTTGTTTATAATCTTTCTATTTCATGTAATTGGAACCTTGGTGGTTTTGTTTTAAAATGGTCTTAAAATAATAGTTATTTTCAAATTGCTTTCATTTGCCATTAATAACAGTTTTATTAAAAATATTGTTTTTAGTTTATCAAAACCTATCAGATCCATGGTTCATGTTAAGGTTAAGGTGAATGGAGCCTTAACCATACATAATGGAATATGTCAAGGATAAGAGGGTCACAATGGACTGAAACTTTGTACATTGTAACTCTATGTTCAGGATGATGGGATTATAATACATTGAATAAGTGTAGATTTTAATGGATTAACGTATCATCATTTCATTTTTCATGCAATTTTATTATTTTTCATTTTTCATGCAATTTTAAAAACTTTTTTCCCATTAAACGCCAGCATTACATCCCATTATGGTTGAGTTTAATATGTTGAATGTCAACTAGACATTCCACTTCATTTAACTGTTTCATTAAAATGTTCATTGTAGATGCTATAAGAAAGAACATGAAGAGAAAGTTAAGATCGCTAAAAAAGTACACTCATTATAAGAATTGATTAAATTTTGGGGTCATCATTGGCTATGGTGAATCTAAGGAACCCTATTTGAAAGATGGTATATATGAATCGGATAATACAACTAGGTTGAGTTTTCATGTGAGAAATTTGGTGACATATTAATAAAGAGGTATATATAAGCTATCTCATGAACTAGAGATGTTACGAAGTAAAAGCTATTTTTAGGTTGATAACAAAGTGACTCTAAAGACTTTTAAGAGGAAAGTTATATGACACCTGCAAATCAAGATGAGTTATATTTTAGCATTATGGTGATCTAATACTCATTTTTTGTGATTATTATGGGTACATTATGTAGGTGAATAATTAAGGACAAAATGGTGATTTCAGGATTGTGTATATTCTGTAAAACTTATAAGGCACAGTAAAAGTCTATAATACATTGCCATTACGTTGATTCTTCATTAATTGGTAAAAAAATATGTGTCATTGAAAAATGTTGTCTGAGAAGATGAGTCATTAGGGAACTAAATCTATTAATAGATTTAATTATATTAAATTAATATTCAAGAGTTTTAAGAGATTTTTAAAAAAGGTTTAAAACACAGATATAGTGTTTTTTTACAAAAGTTGACCAACAGAGTTGACAGGGGAGGATTATGATGTTGATGCATTAATGAATGAGTAATCAAGTTATGATTGATGATCGATCAAGAGCATGAGTTTTGGCGTGGAAAATATTTCATTCACATTGTTTTTGTGGTAAGTGAGCAATCCTTAAAACCCCAATTAAATCGCAATCTTCATTTGGTCTAGTGATAATTTTTCGTGTTAGGTGTGTTATGATGGATTTATTAGGTTACAACAAAATGCTCAATGCAGAAAATAACTTAACATTTAATAAAGGGCACATACAACGTAAGAGGATCTATGTATTTCACATTAAGGCTACATACTTTAAATAACAAAATCTAGCATAAACCCTAGCAATTTTGAAATCTAGAAGTTAGGGTTACATACCTCAAACTTGTTACAGCAAACAAGTTACTTCAATCCTTCCTTTGAAGAGCTTGGAAAGTTAGCACCAAAAGGATGATTCATCTAATGGCTCACACCCAAACCGTAGAACTAGAAGACACTTGAGGAGAGTGGAAAGAGGTATAAATTTCGTTCACCACATTTAAGGGAAGTGTATCAAAAAATTTGAGGTCCTAAGGGTTCATATTTATAGTTTAGGTAACTTAGGGACAAAACAAGATTTGAATAATTAAATAATTGATTTAATTCTAATTCAAATAATTTCCTTAATTACATTCAGGAGGCTTCTGGAAACCCTAAAATAGCTTCCAAAACCGTCCTCCCGATGATGGTTCTAGAATTGCCTCTTTTGTTCAACTACTGAACAATTATAATTCACCTCTTGCACCTTTAATTAATTCCAATTAATACCAAATTAATTCTGATTAATAATTAATCAATTCTAATTGATTTCTCATTAGTTTAGTAATCATATAAATTAACAAATCAATTATAATTGATCTCATATTAATTTATCAATGACATAATAAATTAACAAATCAATTGTCTATTTCCAATTAGTTTATTAATCATATAATAATCTAATAAATCATCCTATGTATAATTGTCATTCTAATCAAGTTCTATTTATGAGGGCAACCCAAAAAGGACTTTGCTTCTATTTGCAAGTTTATAGCAATTTAGTTATGAGCTTAGACAGCTTAATCCAACATGTTATTCATCTTAATGGTGATATTTAGGTGTTTTGTATCATGACATATAGTCCAAAACATGGAAAGCCATAGTACTAGTAGTGGAGTGGCTTGTTATTTTCAATCAGAAAAGGAAGATTGAGCAATGCAAAGGAGAAAGAAGTTGTCCCCTCTTATCTGGTAACCCGCCGCCGCATATGTCGAAAAAGAGGGAGAGGGGAAGGAAGAAAAACCGTTTTACTTTGGCACATGAGGTGGCAGGTTTGGCTAGGTAACATAATGGAAATGTATCGGACTGCAAATCCTGGTATGACGGTTTATGAGATTCCAAGGGGAGAATCGAATACGGTTTTAACAGCATTATTGTTCCCAACAGGCATCAGAGTATGATAACCTTGAGGTTGGGGTTTGTAAATAGTAGATTATCACTGTAAAAATCCAATGGCGTGGGATGACATAGTCGTCTCATCATATAGCCCATGATGTTGATCACGAAGCTAATAAAAATAAGCATAGAATTTGGAGGAACATAAAACATGAAAGTTATAGGTAATTGATATGCCACTTTATAGCTCTTTAAATGAGCCTAACTGCCTGTTGTTGGTTCCAGATAGTCATAAATAGAGTAAATTTGAAAAATAATATATTGGAACTACATAATTATTTAAATAATTTCAATAACAGAAAGACAAACAAATTGAGACACGCATCATTTTGTTAACATACCCTCTACTATTAATTAGATAACTTAAACACATAACTGTCTAGTGAAAACTATTGTGAACAGAAATATACCATGTCTAAGCTTAACATTACAATATATAATAATCACTATATAAACATGAATAACAACCCATAAGATCCATATATAACTTTAGTGCATATCTTTCACATGGTTTTCCTATCCTTATTGCTAAATTTTTTATCCAACTTAGAACTTTATCTTCAATCCAACTAAGACTTACTTAGAGTCAAGTTGTATTCAATATAGTTTGAAACTAACAAGTAATCCTTAAAAACAAACCATTCTAATGCAGCCCACATTGTCTTTGTTATCCAATTACTAATATAATCATATTTCATTGACTAAGTCAATATTGGTTTACTATCATGTCAGCTTGAATTATACTATTACAAAATATATCATCAAATATATCTTAACAATCTACTCCTATTTGATGATGTTAAAACCATACATATATATATATATATATATATATATATATATATATATATATATATATATATATATACTTGAAGAGTAATTGTCTATGCATAGTCCTTATACATTAAAAAATGAAATATTTTTGTTTTGTTTTTTTCAATTTTTCTTAATTACTAATGAAAAAAAACATGAGCATGATTATACCAACCTCAAAGGATTCTCAATGCCTTCATCCTCATCCAAATTTCTTTCTTAATCTAGATGAAATATTCCTCCTTCTATTCATCTTTCATTTTGAACAGATCCGAAGATATCAACATATACGATCCTTAAAATTTCCAAATGTTTGATTTGATTTACTAGGAAAATTAAGTGAGAGGTCGTATACAATTGATTATTCATCTAGAATTTCATTTATTGAAAGCATCAATGTTGAAGATTCTATAAATCAGGCTTGGTGAAGAACACGTTCTCAATAGGATCAACTCCAGCAGGCAAGAACTTGTTAAGACTTCAAACACCATGAGGAATCATGCATGCACTCACTTCCCTAAGAATTGTTTTTCAAGAGTGACCATGGCTTTTCTTTTGTATGTAATTCTCTTTCAATGAGCATATTTGGAAACTTCAGTAGCTCTAATAACTCCATCTAGTATTAGATCAAAATCAAAATCAGTAATATTCATGAGTCCCTCGGTAATTATGGTATTAAGTCCATGATTGTTTTATGTATAGCTCCTTACAAGAATTTCATTATCTACATCCACTCACTGAAGCTATAACCAATAAGTTCACTAGCCAATATGCCTTCCTTATACATCATAATCCATCGTCTAAACATGAAAATATAGGTCTCAATCAGTTTAAATCAAATAGATTTTGATAGAACCGATCCAATCCATTTATCTATTGGATGGTGATTGGATAATTATTGGAGTCATATTGGATATCCAATTGGATGGATATTGGATTGGTTCGGTTATTCATTGGATTATTGAGGTGATCCAATAACCAATCTAATCCAATTGGATTTTGAAATTTTGAAATAGATCCAACCCCATTGTAATTGGATATCCAATCTAGTCGATCGGTTCGTAATTAGATCAGTTAAATTCTACACACCCCTACATGAAAACATAAAGAACTCAATTCCTAGTAGGTTTGTTACATTCATAGCCACAATGTCTTCTGCATGCTTCCTTGTGTTGTAAAGATTATGATATCTTTGACAATTTCTTTAATTATTTCTTTTTATAATTTCCAATCGGTTAGAACTAGGGCTATAAAAGAACTGAACATTCAACGAACTGTTCGTGAACCGTTGGGAGGAAGTTCGTTTATTTAATAAATGAGTGAACATGAACACAAATTCTCGTCTGTTTAGCTAAACAAAGGAACATGAACAATGATCTTGTTCATTCAATTATGTTCGTGAACATTCATTTATGTTGTTCATTTACGTTCTGTAACGTCCCAAAAATCATGATAAAAATTTTCATTTTCCAAAACCATTTTATAACCCATAAGTCATATAAAACATTATTTCCAAAACATAGTCATAAAATCAGAGTATCCAAAAACATCTTTCAACATAAACCCAAGGATGATGCGTATGATTATGCCTTCTCCTTGTCTCGGTCATCTGATGTACCTGAAACCATGAAATCAAACTGTAATCCAAATCTTAGTGAGCTCCCCCAAAATACCCCACACAACAAAACATATACAAACATGCATGTTGGGTCCACAGTCATCAGACTGAATTTTTTCTGGCCTACAGTCATTAGACTGGATTACCCTACACACTGGGTCCACAGTCATCAAACTAGATTACCCTCAGGTCCACGGTCATCGGACTAAATTACCCCTGGCCCACAGTCATCAGACTGGATTGCCCTGGGTTTGTTGGATTACAGCACAGAGCAGTAAAGCCTCAACCCAAACGCACTATGTCGACATATGCAACAGATGAACAATAATCAACAAGTACATGTAATCATACAGTTCTACCAATATAACAGATCACTACCGCATAGCAACATTCTATAAACAAGGATACATAACACAATCTAGTGGGACGATATTAGTTCCTTTGACCCACGAGTACAGTGAGCAAAACTCACCTCACAGAACTGGAGAAGCACAACAGTGCTCTAGCTCCTTGCATTGATCAATCCCTCAAACCGACTAACACCCAAAATAGATAAATCCTCAATTAACACCCAATTTTTCCAAATTTGACCCAAGTTCAAACCGGTCAAAGCTCCCAAGTTCAACGGTCAGCTTATTCAAAGTCAACGTCACACTGTGACCATTCCTTGTTCGTTGGGATGCAAATACAAAACAATCGTGATTCTGGGCATCGTCATGTCGTGACACATACTACGTCATGTCGTGACTTCTGGTCAAAAAGTCAAATCTTCATTAAGTGCTTAATCTCTTTAGACCAAGGCCCATAATCTCATATCTACTTCCTAAATAGCTTCATAATGGATAAAGTTTCCAAATTCATCCATTAGGATGGTCCAAACAACCAAGATCTAATCTTTAAGTCTTAAAAAGGGCCAAGAATGCATCTTTCTCAAGTTAATCCATTAAGTCTAAGTTTCCAACCTTCTAATCTGAATCAACATGATGTTTAGATGGATAAAGTTTCCAACTTTATCCATAATAATGTCCCAAACTTTCAAGATCTAAACTTTATGATAGCTTATTTTATTTCCTTATTTTTTATTAGTTTATTTTAGATTTTTAGCTCTTTTTATTAGTATTGCATTGTATATTCTATATTTTCTTCATCATGGATCGTATCAGGGACTTTTTATTTTGCATGAGGAATTTTGCACGGTTTTGGAGCTTATCGCGATTGTGGATTAGAGTGAAGACGGACTTGTGGGCTCTCGAGGCGCTATTGGGCTTGGCGGATCCATAAAAGAAGACTTCGGCCTTAAAGAGTTGAAGACTTGGATATTTTGGGCTTGTGAAGATGGGTCATAAACTTCTATTTTTGGGTTTGGAGCATCCATTTTTGTAGCTAAATGATGATTGGTTGGTTTAAATCACATGGATATGGAGGGGACCAAAGGAATCTTTAGTAGTGGAAGGGTAGAGTGGAGGAATGAAGGACCAATAGCATTCCAGCAGCACTTGTGCGGGTGGAATTTTTGTTGCGCGGGTACCCGCGCAACTGCCCAGTTTTGGGCATTTTGGTCATTTAGCTTGCCATTACCTTGGGGGGATTGGATCTTTCAGCTATTACTTCGATTTTACACCATTAGAGACCAGAAGAAGGCGATTTTGGAGCTTGAGACTCATTTCTTTTCATCTTTCCAAGTTATTGGTAGTTTCTTTATGCAATTAGACTTTTGTGATTGTTATTCTATTGCCATGAGTGGCTAATTTATCTATTTTGGTTAGCCTTGGCTAAAACCTTCGAATGTTTGTGGGTTTTTGAAGGATTCATGTTTATTTATCATTTATCTTATGTCTATGATTCTAGTTCATATTTCCTATGTTTGTTTAATGCTTTGATCATGAGCTTGGTACTTGAATAAGCAATTGTTGGTTTATTTCTTTGGTTTAGCATTGAATCATTGAATTTACTTAGAACAATGGCTTTATGATGGTAGAAATCATCTCTAGCTTATGAATCATAACTCCTTTATGGATGTGTAAGCATTGACATCCTCTAGGAATTGGGGATTCCTTCATTCTTAAGGCTAATCAACTTCTTCGGTTCAATTGCTTCAATTGGATCTTTGATTTTGATTAAGAAGGTGTGTTGTGGGCTTCCCCAACCTCCATACTACCTATGAGGAATCTTGGCATATCATGCTTCATGATTGCTATAACCAATTTGGGATTAATGATAAGCTTCATATTGAATCCTAATGATAAACACACAGATGTTCATTGTGTTGAATTTCCTTGGTTAACCAATTCTCACCAATATTTGAGCATCTCATCATATTGCTTAATTGCAAGCTTTTTAGTTATTCAAGTCTTTTAGTTTTCAAGCAATCACAACACCCCCCCCCCTTTTAGTTTAATTGTAGTTAGTTAGTTTATTTACACTAGTTCTATTGGATTGCATTGGTGATTGAATACAACCATTTTCCCGAGGATCGATACTCCTTTTTACCATTATATTACGTTTTATTTGCAAACAAAGGGTGTAATTTGCTTGTTGGACTTGACATCCCACCAAGTTTTGGCGCCGTTTCCGGGGAAATTGGTTATTGTTATTTGATTGTTTATGCCTAGGTCTACAAGAACCGGTGAACTACTCTACAATCCAGAAATTAATACACCAAAATGACCAAAAGGACCAAGATAACTTGCATGGCTAAAAGGGGAGGAAAAATATCATACCTTTCCTAGTTCATGAGGTCCAAGAAGCATTCTAAACTGATCAAAATATGTTAGAGTTCACTAAACTCCAAAATCACCCATAAAATGGACCAAAAGTACCAAAACCCACAAATGAAGAGATCTAAAGACCTAAAGAGAAATATATGAACTTTATACTCACAATAGTCCAGAAATGGAGTGACTTTGATGGATCCAAACTTGAAATAACATTCCTTGCAACCAAAATAACCTTCTTGATCTTCAAGCTTCATCAAAATATCACCAAAAGCATCCAAAAGAGGAGAGAGGATAGGGGAGGAGCTCAAATATCGAAAAGGGGGGCTAGGTTTGCTCCCAAGGAGTTCTAAATGTGATGGAGGCTACAAAAATACCCTAAAACATCAATCCTTACCTTTAAATATGTTGAAAACCCTAAAATCCATAGGCTTGGACTGCACAACACTCACCTCGTGACAACTCTTGTAACGACGTAAAATTTTAAGACAAATTTTAAATTTCAACTACGATAAATCACATGTCACATTTCACCAAAACCTCAAATTTCAATATCAAACATTTTTCAAGTATTGTTT
Organism: Lactuca virosa; assembly: GCF_052849685.1. Classification (NCBI taxonomy): domain Eukaryota; kingdom Viridiplantae; phylum Streptophyta; class Magnoliopsida; order Asterales; family Asteraceae; genus Lactuca; species Lactuca virosa. The sequence goes on along the minus strand of NC_136431.1, from coordinate 41,151,201 downwards.
ATCATAAAACCAGGATCCAAAAACAAATATAACTCCATCTCGGTTGTGTGTGTACAATCAAGCCGGTGCCTTCCCGCGATCATCGGTAGTACCTGAAACACATAACACATAACACGGTAAGCACAAATGCTTAGTGAGTTCCCCAAAATATCACAAGTAATGCATTAGCCACTCGAGGCTATAACTCTGAAAGACCCTCTAGTCAATGTGTCTCATTGGGACCCTCCAGTCCCACAACTCTGGTGGACCCACCGGTCCTAACTCTTAACAATACATAGCATAAATCACATAGGAATGATGCAGTATATCACAATCAACATACAAGATACTCTGGTCACATAACTATAATTACCACTCTAGGTATGTATAGTTGAGAAGACTCACCTCGAGCTAGCAGGTAATAGACACGTACTCGGAAACCACGAACTAGCCTCCGCCTAACACATTAGACATGCATCACTAATCAATACCTATTCCTACTATGGAACACCACAAGTTCTCTTATTCCCTTTATAACACTTGGGATGGGTAAAAGACTGTTTTACCCCTCCATGGTCTCGAATGCTCATAAGTGACTCATCTTCAAAGTCAACAGAGTCGATACAAGTCAACTGTTAGAGTTGACCTAACTCGCCGAGTCCACTCGTCTCCTCAGAGGTCTTGCTAGGGTTTCTCTCCGCTCGTCGAGTAAGACCCCCAACTCGTCGAGTATCACTGGGTCAAGAACGCTGGAACAAACCCGACACGACTCGTCGAGTCCTCCTATAGACTCGACGAGTCTATCCAATAGAGTTCCATACTTGGGCACTTGAAATCAGATCTGCAACTCCAATCTCTAGATCTAGCCTCCCAATGTCCAAAAGTTACGTAAAGTTTCGATCTTGATGGTCATGCATGGCGTATTTTGCTCCATATGCCACCATGACTCCATTAATGTTTCCACAATGCAAATCTCTTCATTTGGGCTACTAAAGTTCTGAACTTTTCGACTCTCTGGACCTCACAAGGTCCAGATCTGAAGTCTAGACTTAACAAGGGGTTTGATGCATTCAAATCCCCAACAAAAGGTGATGCAAGCCCTAAATCTCAAGAACATGAGATCTAACCATTCTACAAGGAAAGGTAAAAGCTTTTTACCTCTAACTGAAGCCTGAGATGAAGAAGAACAGATCCACTGGCCCCTCCTTCTTGCTCTTGTGATGAAACTCCCTTCCTCTTCAATAGAATGAACCAAAAAGATCACAAGATTAGCTATCATCTCTACTCAAGCTCACTAAGGACGTTAGGGTTTCTCTCAAGGGTGTAAGGGTGCTGGTGAGACGGAATGGAGGCTATAAGTGTCCTTAAATAGGGCACAAACCCGAGAATTTAGGGTTTCCATCAGCAGCGCTGACTCGGCGAGTCAGCTCACAGACTCGTCGAGTCACCTCATTAATCCACATCACCGAATGCGACTCTACTCGACGAGTTGAGGCACCAACTCATCGAGTCACTCCACAAGTCGAAATAAATACATTAAAAACATTATACCTGGAAATCTGGATGTTACAATTCTCCCCCACTAGAATCAGACTTCGCCCTCGAAGTCATGCCCCTCAAATAGCTCAGGATGCTGCTCCCGCATCTCTGACTCCGACTCCCAAATCATATCGGATCCCTTCCGATACTGCCACTGGACCTGAACCAGAGGCACTTCTTTTTTCCTCAGAACCTTCACCTTTCGGTCTAAAATCGCGATCACCCTCTCAATGTAGTTCAGGCTCACATCCACCTGAATGTCCTCTAGCGGTACTACTGCCGTCTCATCGGCCACACACTTCCTCAACTGGGACACGTGGAAGGTGTTATGAATCTGGATCAACTCCGCAGGTAGCTCCAACTGGTATGCTACCCTACCCACTCGGGCGGTCACTCTAAAAGGACCGATATATCGGGGCCCCAGCTTGCCTCGCTTCCTGAACCTGAACACCCCTTTCCATGGGGATACCTTCAGGAGTACAAAATCTCCGACCTGAAACTCTAGCTCAGATCGTCGCCTATCCGCATAACTCTTCTGGCGACTCTGGGCTGTCAGTAACCTCTGTCTGACTAACTGAATCTGCTCAGTCATCTTCAGCACTATCTCTGTGCTGCCCATCACCCTCTGACCCACTTCTCCCCAACAAATGGGAGTCTGACACCTCCTCCCATAAAGAAGCTCAAAGGGAGGCATATCAATACTCGAATGGTGGCTATTGTTGTAAGACAACTCGGCCAATGGTATGTAGGTGTCCCAACTTCCTCCGAAGTCCATGAAACACGCACGCAACGTGTCCTCAAGCGTCTGGATAGTCCGCTCGCTCTGCCCGTCTGTCTGTGGATGGTACGCAGTACTGAAATGTAGGCGCATGCCCAACTCCTCATGAAATTGCTTCCAAAACCTGGAAGTGAAACGCACGTCTCTATCCGATACGATAGAGATCTACACCCCATGCCGTGCTACCACCTCTCTCACATAAATCTCCGTTAATCTCTCCGCAGAAGAGCTCTCACTAATAGCAAGGAAATGAGCACTCTTCGTCAGTCGGTCCACAATCATTCAAATTGCGTCGACTCCTCGCGCAGTCCTCGGTAAATTGGTGATAAAATCCATCGAGATTTGTTCCCACTTCCACTGGGGAATCTCTAGAGGTTGCAATGGACCATGTGGTCACTGCTGCTCTGCCTTGACCCGGCGGCAGGTTAAACACCTCTCAACCACCCAAGCAACATCCCGCTTCATACAGGGCCACCAGTAATCTCTCTTCAGGTCTAAATACATCTTAGTGGCTCCCGGATGGATCGAGAATCTCGATCTATGAGCCTCTTCCATCAATATACTCTGAGCTCCGCCCGTATAGGGCACCCAAATCCGCCCTCGGAAGGTCATAAGCCCTCGGCTATCCGTCACAAACGCGGATACCTGTCCAATCACCCGCTCCCTCTTGCGGTTTTGTGGTCTCACGGCCTCTGCCTGGGCCTCTCGTATGGTATCCAAGACCGCAGTCATCATTGTCATCCTCATACACACATCTCGGATCGGGGCATACTCTGATCTGCGACTCAAGGCGTCGGCTACCACGTTAGCCTTGCCCGGATGATACAAGATCTCACAGTCATAGTCTTTCACCACATCCAGCCACTTCCTCTGGCGCATATTCAGGCTGGGCTGATCCATGAGATACTTCAGGCTCTTGTGGTCCGTGTATATGGTACACTAAACCCCGTACAAGTAGTGGCGCCAGATCTTGAGGGCGAACACCACCGCCCCCAACTCTAGATCGTGAGTGGAATACCTCGTCTCGTGAGGCTTCAACTGCCTCGAAGCGTATGCTATCACGTGCCCTCGCTGCATTAGCACCGCACCCAGCCCAGATATAGATGCATCACAATAAACCACAAAGTCCTCCATCCCCTCGGGAAGAGCTAACACCGGGGCTTCGCACAACTTCTGGCGAAGAGTCTCAAACGAGGTCTGCTGCTCAGGACCCCAAGAAAAAGTAACGCCCTTCCGGGTCAACTTGGTGAGGGGGACGGCAATCTTGGAGAAATCCTGGATAAATCTTCGATAGTAGCTGGCCAACCCTAGAAAACTCCTGATCTCGGTGAGGGACCTCGGAACCTCCCACCTCATGACTGCCTCAATCTTGGCCGGATCGACCAAAATCCCATTCTGGTTAACGAGGTGTCCCAAGAACTGGACCTCTTGTAACCAGAAATCACACTTGGAGAATTTGGCATAAAGCCTCTCCGATCTCAATACCCCCAGAATCTCCCTCAAATGCTCCTCATGCTGCTCTCTAGATCTCGAATACACCAAAATATCGTCGATGAACACGATCACCGACCGATCCAACATGGGCCTGCACACCCTGTTCATGAGATCCATGAACGTTGTCGGTGTGTTGGTGAGTCCGAATGGCATCATCACGAACTCGTAATGCCCATAACGAGTCCTAAAGGTCGTCTTCTGGATGTCTTCCTCCCGAACTCTCATCTGATGATATCCAGATCTCAAATCGATCTTGGAAAACCAAGATGCACCCTGCAACTGATCGAACAGATCGTCGATTCTCGGAAGTGGATAACGGTTCTTGACCGTCAATTTGTTCAACTCCCGGTAATCAATGCACATCCGGTGTGAACCATCCTTTTTCTTGACGAAAAGGATCGGCGCTCCCCAAGGCGAGCTACTCGGTCGGATGAATCCACTCCCCAACAGCTCCTGAAGCTGCGAGGATAACTCCTACATCTCCGGCGGCACAAGGCGATAAGGGGCCTTGGCAATACGCGCCGCTCCCAGAATTAAATCGATCCAGAACTCCACCTACTTCTCGGGAGGCACACCCGGTAACTCCTCAGGAAAAACATCTGGAAACTCACTAACTATCGGAACCTCGGCGATAGAACTCGATCTCTCGGCAGCAACTTGCATATCCATAACATACACTACGAAACCCCTGCAACCCTGCTGTAGACTCTGTCTCGCTCTGGCGGCCGAGCAAAATGCTGACCCAGATCGGGTACCCTCGCCGTACACTGTAAGCGCTCCCCCACTAGGGTCTCGTATGGTCACCAGCTGACGCTCACAGTCGGTCACAGCTCCGAATCGACTTAACCAGTCCATGCCCATGATAACACAGACATCCCCCATCGCGATCGGTACCAGATCTATCGAAAACTCAACTCCAAAAATCTCAAGCACACATCCCCGGATCACATCAGTCGCAAATACTGCACGCTCGTTGGCTATGGATACTCTCAGAGGTCGACTCAACGCCTCTCGCCAGATACTGATATGACGACTAAATGCTAATGACACGAAAGATCGACTCGCACCCGAGTCAAATAACACCAGGGCAGGCACAGAACTCACAAGAAAAGTACGCATGATCACAATATAAGCACAAAATGTCTCAAATAAAATAAGCACAAGAATACATACTGGCTACAACATTAGGTGCTGCGCGGACCTCCTCCGCTGTCAGCTGAAAGGCTCTCCCGCGGGCCTTAGGTGCCTCGGCCTTCACTGGCCGACTCTCTGTAGCTCGAATAGCAGTAGGTCCAGATCCCTGTGCTGATTCCCGAAGCAGATGGGGACATTCGGCCTTCCGGTGGCCGGTCTGGTTGCAGTGAAAGCAAACTGCAAATCCCTTGGGGCAATCCTTAGCCATGTGCCCCTCCTTGCCACACTTGTAGCAAGATCCTGCTCGACAAATCCCCTCATGAGCCTTGCCGCACTTCCCACAAGTGCGACCCTTCTGACCTCCAGATCTCGAATCAGCGGGCTTAGCCCGCTTGGCTGCCGGCTGAGACTGTGCCAGTCGCCGATCCCTCCCCTGAGACTCCGCCTCCTTCCTGGCCTGAGTCTCCAGCTCAATCTCCCTCTTCTGGGCATTTTCCTGAAGCTCAGCAAATGTCCGGTAAGACGAGTTCGCCACGAACTCGCGGATATCCCTCCTCAATATGCTCAAATACCGGCTCATACGTGCCTGCTCAGTAGACACGTGCTCAGGGCAGAACAACGCCCTCTCATGGAACATCCTCGTAATCACTGTCACTGACTCTGTCCTCTGCTTGAGGGACAGAAACTCCTGAGCCAACCGTTCCCTCTCCACCGGGGGAACATACTCCTCTCTAAACATCGAGGTGAATCTCTCCCAAGTCACTGCAGTGAGCTCCGCAGGAGTAAAATGAGTTGTAACAAACTTCCACCAGTCCTTCGCCCCCAGGCGAAGCTGGTTCAACGCGAACCGCACCCTCAAATGTTCCGAACAGGAACAAGTGTAGAAACGCCCTTTGATATCAGAGATCCATCTCATCGCGGCAATCGGATCCTGAGTCCCATCAAACTCTGGTGGCTTCGTGTTGCTGAACTCCCGGTACAACAACGAGTCACCTCCCTGTGGCCTAGCAGCGGCGACAACTGCAGTGGCGGCAGCAACAGCAGCCTCAGTGATAGATGTGTATCGCTCATCAAACGTCTCGATCAGGGTGGTCTTAATAGACCTAAACATCTCCGGTATCTCTGCTCGAATGGCTGCAGCCACCTTCTCGTGGATCATCCTGCGAATCTCCTCGTCACTAGTACCACTGGTACCATTGCCCCCCGGGTTGTGGCGCGTAACCACCATGATGTCTCTGAAACACAACATAAAATTGTCAGAGGCTCGCTCGAGTATACACACACTCGATCACTCACCCCTACTTGTTCCTTAGTACCCTAAGGATTCTTACTTGGACTGTTCACCGATCCGGTGCTTCCAGTAGTACGGGCCCAATACTACCTTCCACACCGCATCCGTACTCATCCTAAGTCCTCCTCCTAGGATCCCAGATCGCAAGTACTCGATGCCTCTCCAAACACAGACTACCCTCTAGTAGACCTCTCATAAGCTCCTCACTGCTACCTACTCGCACTCAAAGCAACTTACAGCAGCAGTAACTCCTAGGCTAAGGCATCACACATCAGGCCACTCTAGTCCTAGAACATGAAATACCTAGCCTACTCTCTATCATGCATAACATATATCTCATAACACATAAAGTAAGGGTATTTTGGGAAATCACCGTTCGGGCGCTGGCTGATTGTACACACTGCTCTTTTCCGCTTTTCTCTTAGAAACTCTTACTTGTTTTTAGAAAAATCGTTTTTCTTGAAAAATTTTCTTAAATCCTCAGTTTGAGTCCAGACATACCCGAAGGTGTATCCGAATCCCTCAAACCAAGGCTCTGATACCAACTTGTAATGACGTAAAATTTTAAGCCAAATTTTAAATTTCAATTACGATAAATCACATGTCACATTTCACCAAAACCTCAAATTTCAATATCAATTTTTCAAGTATTGTTTATCATAAAACCAGGATCCAAAAACAAATATAACTCCATCTCGGTTGTGTGTGTACAATCAAGCCGGTGCCTTCCCGCGATCATCAGTAATACCTGAAACACATAACACATAACACGGTAAGCACAGATGCTTAGTGAGTTCCCCAAAATATCACAAGTAATGCATTAGCCACACGAGGCTATAACTCTGAAAGACCCTCTGGTCAATGTGTCTCAGTGGGACCCTCCAGTCCCACAACTCTGGTGGACCCACCGGTCCTAACTCTGTGGACCTTTCGGTCCTAACTCTAAACAATACATAGCATAAATCACATAGGAATGATGCAGTATATCACAATCAACATACAAGATACTCTGGTCACATAACTCTAATTACCACTCTAGGTATGTATAGTTGAGAAGACTCACCTCGAGCTAGCAGGTAATAGACACGTACTCAGAAACCTCGAACTAGCCTCCGCCTAAAACGTTAGACATGCATCACTAATCAATACCTATTCCTACTATGGAACACCACAAGTTCTCTTATTCCCTTTATAACACTTGGGATGGGTAAAAGACTGTTTTACCCCTCCATGGTCTCGAATGCTCATAAGTGACTCATCTTCAAAGTCAACAGAGTCGATACAAGTCAACTGTCAGAGTTGACCTGACTCGCCGAGTGCACCTATGTGACTCGCCGAGTCCACTCGTCTCCTCAGAGGTCTTGCTAGGGTTTCTCTCCGCTCGTCGAGTAAGACCCCCTAACTCGTCGAGTATCACTGGGTCAAGAACGCTGGAACAAACCCGACACGACTCGTCGAGTCCTCCTATAGACTCGACGAGTCTATCCAATCGAGTTCCATACTTGGGCACTTGAAATCAGATTTGCAACTCCAATCTCTAGATCTAGCCTTCCAATGTCCAAAAGTTACGTAAAGTTTCGATCTTGATGGTCATGCATGGCATATTTTGCTCCATATGCCACCATCACTCCATTAATGTTTCCACAATGTAAATCTCTTCATTTGGGCTACTAAAGTTCTGAACTTTTGGACTCTCTGGACCTCATAAGGTCCAGATCTGAAGTCTAGACTTAACAAGGGGTTTGATGCATTCAAATCCCCAACAAAAGGTGATGCAAGCCCTAAATCTCAAGAACATGAGATCTAACCATTCTGCAAGGAAAGGTAAAAGCTTTTTACCTCTAACTGAAGCCTGAGATGAAGAAGAACAGATCCACTGGCCCCTCATTCTTGCTCTTGTGATGAAACTCCCTTCCTTTTTAATAGAACGAACCAAAAAGATCACAAGATTAGCTATCCTCTCTACTCAAGCTCACTAAGGACGTTAGGGTTTCTCTCAAGGGTGTAAGGGTGCTGGTGAGACGGAATGGAGGCTATAAGTGTCCTTAAATAGGGCACAAACCCGAGAATTTAGGGTTTCCATCAGCAGCGCTGACTCGGCGAGTCAGCTCACAGACTCGTCGAGTCACCTCATTAATCCATGTCACCGAATGCGACTCTACTCGACGAGGTGAGGCACCAACTCATCGAGTCACTCCACAACTCGAAATAAATACATTAAAAACGTTATACCTGGAAATCTGGATGTTACAACTCTCATGTACTGACAATATGCTTGTCACCTCGTGACAGCTCTCACATCGTGAAAACATGCCTATCACCTCGTGACGACGGGTTTTCACCCAATTCCACTCCAACCTCAAAACGTCATAACTTCTTCGTTTCAACTTTGTTTTTAGCGGCCTTTATATGAAAGGAAATGTATTGACGAGCCCCACAGCTCTATATAATTACTTTTGACTTAATATATGTCAATCTAAAACCATAATTCATGCAAGAAACCCGAATATTACTTTTCTCATTTTACCCTTTTGATTCAAAGCACAAATCGAGGGATTAAATCACTCAATCCTACATTATCAACATCCAAAAGGGTCTAGACTATATTCTCTTGAAGACCAATACCTTTACTCGATCTATTTGCGGCCCATTATCATGGTATTAGAAACATCTTAAAACTTGGTGTTACTCGTTCGTTTATGTTCGTTCATAAAAGTCCCTTTCGTGTTCATATATGCTTAATTGTGTTTGATTACATTACTATATTATATGTTGATTGATATGGTTTTATTTAACTATATATTTTAGGCCATTATCTTAATATATTTGAATAAAAATGCTATATTATAAGATATATGATACTTAATATGATTTGAAATCTTCATTTACAGTTAAAATGGGAGCTGGGATGCAAAAGGAGAAGAATGGGGCTGAAACTGACAAAAAACGACAAAACCGAAAAAGACGCAGAAGTTGTGTCACGTCCTTTATATGGCGCGCCGCGCCTTATGAAAATTCTGCAAAAATCATGTTTTTTTCCCTAGGCGGTTTACGACTTCATGTCCAACACGGAATCCCGATACCACGGCGTGACAAAGGGATTACCACACCGTGGCGATGTTGAAACCTATAAATTAAGCCGAAAATTAACCCTAAAAATATATCTTACATTTCACTTCGTTTTCTTTGAAAATAAACATCGGGGCTACGATTTTGAGAGTCTACAAGGCGGCGGGAGGGTTGTTAAGCCGATATGGAGTGAAGATCTTAACGATTCGAGAGCGAATTCATGATGGGAATCTTTCGGTTTGCTTTTCTGATCATGATTAATATTCTGATTGTGTTCCTTCTGTTTTTACTTTCTGAATTTTGGTGTTAAAACCTTTTGTTTTGCGTTTTAGATTAGATGAATCATGCGATTTTGGATTAAATTGCTATTTGAATTGTTTATTCTTATTTAATTTATGATGTCAAGTTTGATTGAAGATTTGTGTTAAAACTCATTACTTTATTACCTATTTTTTTAGTTTACGTGATTAGAAGAACAATCTAGTTATATATTCATGAATCATAGTTGTTTTATTACCATAAAATAATTGTGACTAGTAAACCTAGGGATAAGTTAATAAAGTTATGAACTTTAATGTGTGTGCATGTTTTAAATCACTAATCTTAGCATGATTTAATTCTAATAATCTTTAAGATTAATAAAAATTAAATCTTACGTGATATGAACTGAACAATTAATTTAGGGATAATTAATGGCATGACGATGAAATTAAAAGTCTTTAGCGTCATTAGTATTCGTGTATGGACCAAATACATGAATCAATTTAAGAATCAGTAAATAATGAATAAATGACCTTTTCACTACAGTAATTTTCCATAATTTTGAGATTTAATCTAATTTGAACCAAAGTACCAGTAATTCATTTCCAATCAGTTTATTTAGTTAGTTTAGTTATTGATTTCTTGAGATTTAATAATAAAACCCCCTTTTATTGTTTTTTTATTAGTATAACCTATAATTAAATATTTTAATATTAATTCACTACCGTTCCATTTGAGTTCGACACCCTCGCTTATCAAAACTATACTATACTCTATCAGGTTCACTGCATGTAAGGTATGATTTATATGCGATAGACTATGAATTATAAATTTAAAACAAATGCATTAAAAATGCACATTATTCATTTATAGTCATATGTGTGCAATTATGTTTCTTTATATTTGTTCGTTTATATTAATTTGTTTATGTTCGTTTAGCATGTTCACGAACATAAACGGATGAACATGAATGATGTAATTTGTTAAACGAACGAACATGAACAAGAAAACTTGTTCGTTATCCATTCGTGTTCGTTCATTTGTTCGGCTAACTTAAATAAACATGAACAAGCACACATTCATGTTCTTTTGGTTCGTTTACAACCCTAATAAGAACCAAATAGATTGTGTTTTTTTAACTCTCTTTCTTGATCAAAGATTACAGGTTTCAAAGAGACCGATCCAACCTAAGTCACTATATCTTCCACAAACTTTGCATACAAATTTTGCATAGATTCAAGAATCAAGCTTGTTTGCAAAACTTGGCATACAAATTTTGCATAGACAATGAAGCTTGTTTGCAAAACTTGTCTTACAAATTGTGCATAGATTCCACAATCAAGCCTGTTTGCAAAACTTTATTGTTTTATGTGGCAATCTCCTAATTACTTTGCCTTTTACCTCCATTATACATTATTGCTCTGATTGTCATTACCAACATTATTACTTTGCCCATATCTTTAGGAGTGTCAATTGATCACATGACACGACAAAAATATGACACATAACGAAATTTAAACAATTTAATTTGAATTTGTGTCGTGTTTGTACCTAGTGTAGAAAACACGACACGATGTCATGTTTGTGCTAAAAGTTCGACACAATATTAACTTGTGGTTGTCATGTTTTTCGTATTTCTTGTATTTGTCATGTTTTGTATTATTAAGTATGATCTAAATAAACTGATGATTATTTTATATCATCGTTGTCGTGTTTGCTTAATTGAGTCGCTTCCGTGTTAGTAGAAAAACCATGACATCATGTTAAATAAAATTTATCGTGCCATTGTATCGTGTCAGACAAAAACACAACACAATTACTTGATTTGACATTTCTACTTAGGGTGGTGAGTATGGATCATTTCCATCCCTAGCATCCTCTCTTCCACATCATCATCACATTAGCTATTTTTCTCATCTGGTCAACCATAGCAAATGTACAAGTACCAAAGCAATATATTACAACCATCTAATGCAGAGAGGATGAAAATTGAGGTATCTAAACACCTGGAATGGTGTTCATTTGCAGTACCTAAATGCCATATGTGACATCCCTTCTGGTCCCAAGGGCATGTCACTCTACCATACAAAGCAAACTTGAAATTATAATGAGTTCCACAAGTTTTCATGTCATTAATGATAACAATAATAAAAATGAACTATTTTAAATATTATGCAATATTCTTTTATATAATTAATGGCTTGTATACATATGTATCCTCCCCAACTTAGAACACACTTGTCATCCTATAACAGAAAGTGTTCCTTTTCCCACAATCATCTTATAAACAAATGTTGTTCCATCATTCAAACTACCTTGGAATACACGTTTGTTTCATCATCATCTCGAAACACACAACATCCCTTATCATCATCAACATTTGGTAATCAAAAGTTACCATTAATAACCTATCACCTCCCTGCCATAAAAGGATAAAAAAGATCCTCAAAAGCAATAAAGATAACATCAAATCCATTATGATCAACAAATAAATGTGTCACATAAAGTTACCACAATTTGATGATTCATGGCCCACAAGTATCCAAATAATGTATTTGTTGTGTTTCTATTCCTCTTACTCAGACCGAGACTGGGTCAGATTCAGACTGTTTGATACCATACTTAGAACCTGGCTCCTCAGATATGCCTCTTACTCGGTCAGATTCAAATTCAGGAGTCAGACATTGACTCAATCAGATCTTTGACTCAATCAACAGCTATTAAACAATCATTCTCTTACATTGTTACTAACAAAGATCTATGAAAAAAAAAAGAATCTTTAATACTTACAGTTCCTTTTGAGGATTCTTCTCACAATAAACCTGCATTGGAGTTAATATACATGCATATAACATTGAATTGTTGATAGTTAATAAACAGGAAATGTTGACTTCTTTAAAGGGAAAGAAACACCAATAAAAATGGTAACAAGAGGACCAAAAAGGAAACATTTTGGATAATCAAAGAGCAATCTGAAGACATTCTTGTTTTTAACAAGAACACTAAGATACAAAAACTATATCTTATCTGAAGTAGCAAATGCAAATGGATCCTGCAAAACTTTTTTCCAACAGAAAGGCAGCAGAATCAGAATCTTGTTTGGATCTTTGGAAGCAAAAGATGCATGCCTCCAATTTTGTAACTCTGGAAAACGTACACCATCATTATTAATTAAACATTATAAAAGAAAAAAATAAATAATAATATAACAAGATGGGATCTTGATTTCAATTTTCATCTCATAAAATACATTGCATGACTAATTACAAAATCGAAACCGATTTGGGTAACATCTTATATTACTTCTTACATCTTTATTGGAATTGTACAAGAAAACCCTAATCTTGATAAAAAAAAAAAAAAAAAAAGTCAATTGACTCCAGAAGAAATTAAATGCCTTAGCTCTATCAAATGTTCATCATTTGAAATATGGAGATTAATTCGAAGATTTGTCAATAATGCTTCTTTTTCCCAACTTAATGGGCCAGAAGCATATAATGCCTCCAAAGTGGATCGATAAGCATGCAACTCTAACCTATGAATACTCACTGCCACGTCATCACTTGAAATATTCAAAGACTCCCCATCACTATTATCATCACTAGGATTAGGAACAACACTACAACTACCAACAGAGCATTGGTCACTATCAGTATCAGACTCATCATTAGGTTCTGATATTCTTTTTCTTTTCTCCATTTCATCATAATAACCATTTAAACTATTGTTGTTATCTACCTTTTTATAAGAATCGCATGAAACATATCTTCTTTGACTCCCAGGTTTGACTTTTTGACTTGATTCATGAACAGATGAGCAAAAAGGGGAAGCTCTCTTTTGTTTCCTAGATGCATCTTCTTCTTCTTCCTGACAGATCTTTGAACCAATCTTCTTTCTTACAAAAGGCTTGATGAATCTCCTAGATACCTTTTCCACACCACCTTCATAATCATAGTAACTAACATTGTTCATAACCTCCATTTTGCTACCTTTTTTGAACCTCATTGTATTTTTAATTCTTGTGAATGGAATGGATTTTACACAAAACCTGCAACAACAAAGAAAAGAAGAAGAATCTAACATCAGAAACAAGAACCGAAACATATATATGAACAAGATAGATAAGAAAAGCAAACAGAACATGTGAAAACACAGATCAATTGTTAGTTGTTAGGTATACAAGGGATAAAGATCCGGAACTTCTGTTTATCAATCCAGATTAGCAGATATTACATAAATTTACAACTGTCACTTTGTTTTAAATCAACGCAGATCTTTGTATAAACTAGATTACCAGAAAACAAAAAAGAAAGATAGGAGATGAACGATTTGAAGATGATGAAACTATAAACAAGTGATTGAAAGCAAGCAACAGAGAATCTGTTAATCGTTATACAAAGAAGAATTAGCAATAAAAAGTTGAAATATCATCGGAATACATCGGAATTACCTCTACAGCAAAAAGCATGATCGAATCAAAGCGTCAAGTATTTAAATTTAATAAATATGAATACTTGACTTTAATCCCCCAAAACCTAAACTCATTAAGCAAAACAATCAACAAGATATACAGCAATAACTCCAATCATCCAAAAAAAATAAAAAATTAAGCAGTATAAACTACAGAAAATAAAATTGAATAAATTACAGAAACGATTGAAACAAAACCAGTAAATTGGGGAAAGAATCAAAACGAGAAAATAAACAAAATCACTAACCTTTTTGTTCAAATTCGAAGATGAATGTGTATCGATGAGTTGTTATTAAGATGAATTGATGTTTGTTTAACTCTGGTATCACCAATTTGTGTTTTGTATCTTCTAGGGTTTGGTTGTTCTTAATTTTTATTTGAAAAAAATATAAAGAAAATAAAATCAAATTGTGAAATATATATGAGGTGGAGGGTATTATTGTAAAATTAGCTTTGGCTTAAACCTAAAAAAGGGAAAAGGAGAGAGAGAAGGGTGCGTAATGCGCGCAGTCGTACAGAGAGGGCCTAATTCGTGTGGGAGAGAAGTTTTATCTCCATAGATACCTTTCTTCACGCGTTCTTAAGAGCGTGTAATACCATCCACTTCTTTCAAAATTTATCCACAACTAAACCTATCAAAATGTGATATGATACCTTAACCTAACATTACCGTAATATAAAATAAGGATAATAATTTAAGTGGATAATATATTTTTTATTGGCTGCTATTATTATATGTAATTAGTTATTAGAATTTTTTTTTTTTTTTTTTGTATATTTGATCATTTATTTTTTTTTTTTTATATTCAGTCTTTATAATCGGTTATTTTAGATTATCCGGAAATATTATTTAATTGGGTAATATAACTTTCAGTTGGTAAACATGTAGTCATTAATGTTTTTGTACGTATTTGGTTTTTATGACCGGTTTTTATGACCGGTTTCTTAAGATTTTGTTCACGACATCATATGTGGGACAATCATTAATGAAGTGTTCTCATGTACGGCTCATCCTTCACTTATATCAGTAACCTAATTCACGATTCGATCAAATAATGTTGGTGTCTTACTTTTCTCTTATGCATTCGGATTCGGTTTCATCTATCTTCGTGGCAAACAACACAATTGTAATGTCTAAACCTTTAAATATACATGTTGATATGGCATGACATGAAAAATAAATACATAATAATGTTAGTATCAAATTCTTTTAACCCATTAAATATTTTCATTAATGCGATAGGACACGATTATAATGTCTCAACCTTAAACATTAACATGTAATATATGGGTCCGAGTTAAAGGTTCCAACTCATTTTAAGTAAATTTATTGTCACAACATAACACGAAAGTTAAATGGGTAAAGTAAGGATCAATTTTTTCAAATCGAAATTGGTTTAATGTTTTAACTAAACACAAGCCTAACATGATGTGATATATTTGTATAACCTGTTCAGGTCTATCCAAAATTATTCAAATCTTTGTTATGAGACAAAATATTTAATTATGGATCTATTCATAAATGTAGTATATCTTGTCTTTGTATAGGAATGTTCAAAAACTAGTTAGACCTAAGAAATTACATAAAAAAGGATTATACATTGATTTTTAAGCAAGCCTATCCAATTTATGTTTTAAAATGACATCTACTCGAAATTCAATTAAAGAATCGATAACAACTTGTTAGGTTTCGGGATTTATGTTGTGTCAACTCTTGTAAGCGACTGTGTTTGCAAGTTGTCTTGTATAGATAAAGTCTTCACTTCAGTATGTGAGGTGTGTTGTTTCCATTTCCGATATTTGTTTATGTTTAGGTTCGCAGCTTAGTTGTTGACTTAGACTTGTTCCTTTCTGACTCTCTTTCGGGATAATATATATAGAAGAGTTAGTTAGAAAAGAGAGTACTTTTTGACAGAATAGTTCCCTACTCTTGTACCAAACTGTTTTGTACTCTCTAATGAAAGTTTGATTTTATTTACATCATCGTGTTCATAATCTTTCTCTTGATCATGTTGTTCTCTTATTAGAATCATTTCGTTCCTAAAAATATATCAAGTGGTATCAGAGCAACTGATTTGTGTCCTTCAGATTTCTACTTTGAATTTTTGATCGTTTTCGAATTTTTCAAGTTCTTCTGCAAACTGATCTTAAGTTCTTTGTTCAGATCTCTTTCTTCGATTTAAATTTTGTTCTTTAACTCACAAATATGATTCTAATTAGATTTACTAGAAACACCATGTTCTGAATCGTTTCCTATTTTGGGGTGGTGATCAAGGATCGGGTATTAGAAGACTTAGGACCTTTGAGGAATTGAGATCTAGACTCATTTTGAGGTGGATGATGTAATTTAGATGATTCGGGTGTTCGGTTTGTGTTTTGGAGCCAAAGGGTATTTTGGTAATATGTCAGTTCGGGCTTTTATGGAAATTGGATTTTTGTTTGGGAAATTGTAAGGCAAGTATGAGTTGATTAAAGCGTAGAGAATCTCGTTACCTTTTCATGGATATAAGGATTGTCGAAATCGGATTTATAATGAGGAGGTTATTGCCTTCGGAGTATATTAGGGTTTAAGGGAAACCCTAGTACGCGGGGCGTACCTAGAGAGTACGCACGGCGTACTGGTGCGAGGTGCGGTACACGAGGTGTACACTAGTGTACATAGCGTACTAGGAAGGGCTGATCGTGGATGCGAAACCTCGTACGCTAGGCGAACGAGGAGTTAGTGGAAACCCTAATTTAGGGTGTTGTGCCCTATATAAGCACTTCAAGTCTTTAGGGTTGGTCTCTGTACCAGCCTCCAAGCCCCCAAAACCCTATAAATCTTCCCTTAGCCTCCATTGATGTGCATTTGAGCTCTTGAGGAGAATTTGGTGTTTTGCTCATTTTGAAGGAATTGAAGAAAAGTGAAGTTTCATTGCTTGGTGTGAAGCTTTAGATCCAAAATCCCCCCTCATTATGCAAGCCTCTTGAGGTATCAAGTTCATACCTTGGCTTTTGAATGCTTAGATCTCTTTACGTATTGAAGAGACTTGGAGTTTCAGATTGGGGATATAGTTCTCCTGAAGGTGTCACCTTGGAAATGTGTCATTGGATTCAGGAAGCAGGGCAAGCTAGGCCCCAGGTATATCGGTCCTTTCAGGGTTATAGCCCTGGTGGTCAGGGTAGTGTATCGATTAGAACTTCCGGAGGAGATCAGTTAGATTCACAGTACTTTTCATGTCTCGCAGCTGCGGAAATATTTGGCTGATGATTCCACAGTGGTTCTATTGGAGGACATTTAGGTGGACGACCGCCTGAACTATATCGAGAGACCAATAGCGATCCTCGACAGGAAGACAAATACCTTGAGGAACAAGGCGGTTGAGTTGGTTAAGGTGCATTGGCAGCACTAAAAGGGCTCATAATGGATGTGGGAGCCGGAGGAAGAGATGAGAGAGCATTAACCAGAATATTTCCAGCAGCGGACTTCGAGGACGAAGTCTAATTCAAGTGGGGGAGAACTGTAGCACCCGAGTCGCCAAGTATGAGTTATTGATTCATTCTATTTAAATCTAAGTAAAAAGGTGGTGGGGGACTCGTGAGTATGTTGGGCGTATATTTGGTACGCACGACGTACTCCTTGCATGCGCTTCATCAAGTGATCCCCTACGTACGTTGGGCGTACCCATGCGTACGATGGGCGTAATCAAGCCAGGGGTAAACCCTAATTTTTAGGGTTTGCACCCTATTTAAAGAACTTATGGCCCTCAAGTTCGTTACCATCTCAGCCTCCACTGCCCGTTTAGTGTCAATCTCGAACCCTAACCTTCTTGAGTGCATCTTTGAGCTTAACTTGAGTATTTTGGTGTTCTTTGGTGGTTTTGAAGAAGAAGGAGGTTTGGGAAGAAGCAAAGGAGAAGAAGGAGCTTGTATATCCAGAGGTTGTGCACCATTTCTAGCCTATTTAAGGTATAAAGTTTGAACCTTGATCATTACAAGCTTAGATCTAGGTTTAGGGTAGAATATGGCATCTTTTGGTCCCATAGCTTGGCTTCTTGGAGTATGAGTAACTCCAGGCCATTTGAGTTGTCCTTTTGGACCCTTGGAACTGTTTTGAGTCATAAAAATCGGATCTTGGTTGTTAAGACTCAACCATGCAAGTGTTAGTGACCATCCAAGTGAGTTAAGTGACTTAATTCATGGTTTAAGCCCCATTTATGCATGCAAAAGCATAAAGTTTGAAACTTTATGGCTTAAGACGTTATTTTGAGCTTGGATATATGTTTTGGACGTAAAGGTTGAATGGATTAAGACATGGAAATGAGTTGGGTTGACTGGCCAGTACGTTGGGGGTACTATAGAGTACGGTGTGCGTACTGGGTGAGTGTCCCGACTTTAGATGCGCATTAGCGTATGCTGGGCGTATGAGCCGTGTACGCTGCGCGTATGAAGTCTGTGGGCTTAGATGAATTTTGGGCTCGATTAGTGTTAGGCTTTTGGACTTCTTTAGGTTGGGCCTCAGGCCCACCTATTGTAACAGGACATGTTTGGGCCTAAGACCATGTTAGGTGTTCTTGGGCCATATTGGGCCTTATAGGCCTTGTAGTTGGGCTTGGATGCCTTTTTGGGCTTTTAATAGATTTGGGCCTTAGGGGGGAGGGAGGCCCATGGAGGCAAGGATAAAGGAGCGTTTTTTACCTTAAGTCAAGAATTAGGGTTTGGACCTTTGAGTTGGAGTGTGGCCTAATTTCTAATTAGGGTTTTATGCTTGTGCGTTAGGAAGAGGTTTTCATGAGTCATCTGTCGAGTGAAATTTCATATCTTCAGTCTGAGGCGAGTCTTCTTTCGCAGTATCCATGGGTCAAAGGCACCAATGTCGGCCCACTAGTCTATGATGTAGTGTGATGATTGTCTTTGTGACAATTGTCAGTTATGCCTGTATTTGCTTGATGACTCTGTGATTTCTGTTATTATATTATGTGGTAGTAGTAGGGGATGAGATAGACCCGGTATCCGGTTGAAATAGACCGAAGGGGATTGCAAGCACCCATATATGCTTGATAGTATCCGGTTGAAATAGACCGAAGGGGTAGGCAAGCACCCATATATGCTTGATAGTATCCGGTTGAAATAGACTGAAGGGGTAGGCAAGCACTCAGATATGCTTCGCAGTATGTTTATTTAGTATGTGGTATTTTGGGGGAACTCACTAAGCTTTGTGCTTACAGTTTTCAGTTTATGTTTCAGGTACTCCAGTTCGAAGGGGAAGGGATCGGCTTGATCGCACCACATCACCCTATGTTTTCCGCACTTAGTGATTTTGGGAATTTATACTCTGATAACATGTTACTATGATACTCTTTTGTCTATTTTGATATTAGTGTCATGTGATTTGAGTGAAATTAAAAACAAAATTTTATCCATATTTTTGGGATGTTACAAATACCATATCTATCTAAAAATATATAACCTTTTCCCACTTAGGGTTTTCTTTCCTGGTAAGTATATGAAGCACCACTCGTATGGGTTAGTTTGACATAGTAATTTAAACATCTCAAAAAGGTTTTTAAACCCACTTATAATATTTTGGAAGTTCTAAAATATCATAAGCTTTTAACAAAGAAAATTAGGTTCCATTTTCTTCATGTCATCTCACGAAATCTTTTATACACCTGCGCATACGTTCTACTTAAAAAAGAAGTTATGATTTTCATACACAAAAATATCGCATACGATCTGGAACGGAGAAAAACTACAACAACTTCGTTAGAAGAAACCATCAAAGGTTTTGATGAGCAGTTACATATATTAGAGACTATTCGTTCTTATCTATTTTCTTCAAGTACGTCAATGACAGAAGTCCTACTATACAAGTCAATCACACTTCATATCATGCTTGTTCCGTACTTAATGGAGTTGGTCAACTTTCTTGGTGAAAGGATCAACAAGAAGATATATTTGCTTGATGAATGCATGAAAGACTTAAAGATTGGCACTTGTTTTTTTGTCTTTTTTATAGCTTGTTCATATATGTTAGAATTTAATTCGTGGTGTTTCAAAATTCTTAAGTATACATCAAAAATAACTACTTTGGTTTTTTTCAAATTAAAACATAAAACTATTTTACCTTTTTACATTATAGGGATAGATAACAAATAAGAAAAACTTTTGAGAACATGATTTGATTCTATCATACTGGAAATAGTCTAATAAACTAGACACCGAATATATTAAGCAACCAAATCAATTATAAGTTTGCACGCAACACCAAATATATGTCCCCAATGAGCGACCTTCCCACCAGACATGTATTATTTTACCTTGAGATCGTCGTGCATCGAATACGTTTGTATGCCTAACATGTTCTTGACATCTGAGTTGAACGTAATCAATCAACTTTTTCCATTCCAAAATGGTCATGAAAGTTTTTTTTTCCATACATCTAGAAATAGTTTTTGTGTTATATGTACCGACTACCTTAAATCAACTACAAGTTTGCACACACTACCAAATATATGTCTCTATCTAGTAAGCGACATTCTCACTGGACATACCATATTATGAATAAGTTTTATGCCTAAAGAACATACCATATTATGAATAAGTTTTATGCCTAAATATATGTTCTTGACATTTTAGTTGAACTTCATCAATCAACTTTTTCCATTTCCAGAATGATCATGAAAGTATTTTTTTTTCATACATCTAGGCTCTTTAAATAGTTTTTGTGTTAAATAGTTTTTGTGTTATATATACCAACTACCTTAAGTTTCACTGATTTTAATACTTACATAACTTCTAAAAGGGCCATTAAACTTTTATTTGTATATTTGCATCTTGAAAATCAATTTTGCTTTACATTTCTTATGATTATTAAACATTTATTACCGACAGTATTATTAGATATGCAAGAGTGTTAACATTGAATTATATTCATATAAAAATTAGTTGGATAGTTTTAGGAAGTTTTTCGTTTGTTTTTACATTAAGAATAATGCTATTTAAAAATGGATAACAAATTCAAAATATAGCAAAAAAATATGACAAAAGACTATTTTATATAAATTAGGGTAACACGGGAAAAAATACATTGAGATTTCTTGACAATATCTAAACTTTATATTTGCCTGAACTTTTGAAGTAGTGATAACTTCACTATACCCTCAAACACCATCAAAACCTTCTCCAATGATGTTTCTTATTTATTGGCTCTCTTGATTACTTTAACAATATAGTTGTATGATATCTCTGCTTATAAAGTTAGGAGATGCAGAAACAGTTGAAATTATTGCTACTTTTTGTTGGTGTACCATATTTATCATTTCCCATATGTCTTGAAACATTTTCATACTTTCACCACCCATATGCACATCATATTGT
Source organism: Lactuca virosa (assembly GCF_052849685.1). NCBI lineage: Eukaryota > Viridiplantae > Streptophyta > Magnoliopsida > Asterales > Asteraceae > Lactuca > Lactuca virosa. Next base: position 41,129,826 of record NC_136431.1, on the reverse strand, counting down.
ATTTATTTCTCAAGCTTGGTTCTTTTTACAAAAGGTTTAAGTTGCCATTGTTGGATATGTTAATGGGATTCTTAATAGTGTAATTTTAGCGGTAAGTGAATGCTTGTGTATGCTACTCGTAAGCTTATATAATAAAGGAATCATATATACACAATCATACATGGTTTCCAAAATATATATTCAGGTTTGGATGAGATATTTTGGTGTTTACACGCTTCAAGAGTATAAACACATTGACGTCTATTTATGTGAATTATTTACTTAACATGACATTTGGGTTGCTTCTCTCCCTTTTATATATATTTGTCCTACCCATTAGAGTACTCTCTCTCTCTCTCTCTCTCTCTCTCTCTCTCTCTCTCTCTCTCCATCTCCATCTCCATCTCCATCTCCATCTCCATCTGTCTCTTGCGTCCATCTTTCAGCATGTCAACTAACATAAGCAGTGAGAAAGAATACAAACATGAGACGATTTTATTTTCGGAAGCTTATAATGAGAAACTAAAGGTCTACAACACGTTGATGGTGGATAACAAATCTTTCCTTGAATCCAACAAACATGAAAAAAATACTTGAGGCAACAGATAATGTTCTGATTGGGTCCCTAAAAGAGATTTTGGAATGCTTTGAAAAAGAGAACATTATCTAGAAGCTTTTGTTTTATTTTATAAGATAGTATAATGTTTTAATATGTATGTAAGTTTTTTGTTTGAATATAAATAAATCAAATAAGTTTTTTGTTTGAATATAAATAAATCAAATATGTTTGTTTACATATTGTTCATAATCAGTTTTAATGAGCAATGTCTACGAGACTTTCAAGTCCGTGTTTACACGGGCATATCTAGTAATTAGAGAATATGTTACCTATGAATGATATCTTCTCCTTAATCATGTACAAATACATAAATGCAAGGAAATAAGAGGATCGTATAAAATGGGCTTAAAATGACTCTAATAATACATTATCTATATACAGTAACAATTTTGAGAGTAGATATTAAGCAATTGTTGATTAAACATCGCATAGAGTTAGCACCTTGGTGATACGGATCATGTGAGTGTCCGCATGTGGATATTGTAGAGAGTATATTGTTGCTATCCTTGGAATTCAAGTGGCAAGAGTGTCTGTAAGGGAGGAGGGAGTCATTCCCTCCCAACCCACTGAACCCACTGTCACATCAATTTTTGTCTCTAATTTTTCTTCATCTTTCTCAACACACAACACACGGAAATCCTATCTTTCTCAACCCACTCAATTAAAAAAATACAAAACAACTAAGGTACAAGTTTTAAAACACATGGTACAAGAAAAAATGAGAGAGAGAAAGTAGAGAGAGGGGATGAAGTGGGCTAGTGAAACCAATTAAACAACCCGCTGAAGAGGGAGTGATACCGGCGGTAACTCTATTGCTAATTAAGATTTTACCTTGATTGTTTTGTATTTTTTTTTAATTGAATGAGTTGAGTGGGTTGAAAAAGATAGGGTTTTCGTGTGTTGTAGGTAGGGAAAGATGAGGAAAAATGAAAAAAAAAAAAACTGATGTGACAGTGGTTTTAGTGGGTTGAGAGGAAATACCTCCCTCCTCCCTAAGGTATAAAATTATAAACCCCTTATGAGTGAGCTTTTGTTTAATGTCTAGGATTTATTGTTTTATTCATTTCTTTATGTTACTTGTATGCGATTTAGTTACAACAAAAAATAAAATAAAAAATACATGTTTTCCGAATTCCTTAAAAGAATAACTTTTAAAAAAGGAGAATTTTTTTTTTGAAATGACAATTTTATTAAAAACTAGCAAAACGTTAGAAAAGACCCATTACAAAGAAATGAGATTTAAGACCGGATTTTGCAACGAAGAAACTCAAGTCTAATAAAGATTATAGGCTATAGCCATCATATGTGTATTCTTTTTATTGTAAAGAGATCAAGAAAAAATCTCACTCGAAAGTTTTAAAAGTCGTTTTAGTTAAACATAAAACTTCCAAGTTTATTTGAATCATATAATAAAACGTTTTACATCTATTTTATATATGAAAGAACAAAATTGTGGACCTCATGGATGTCTTGTGTGCGCCATCGATGGTGACCCAAATATGTGGTAGTGGTGCTTTCTTTAACTTCTTATTAAATTTCTTCATTCAGTAAAGTTATTTATTTTTCATAAATAGTAAATTAAGATTTTTAATTCCAAATACTTTTTCCTTTTCTGGAAAATATTATAATAATTAGACAAAATCACATAAATGTTCAATGGTGTGGTTTATCACAACTTCAGTCTCTGTTAATTTGTGTTGATAAACATAGTCCTTATGGTTTTCTACAACTTACATAGTTGGTTCATGAGTCACATAAAATGAACTACTTGTCCTTTTTAATTTCATTTATTTCTTTGAAACTAAGTTCAGTTAAAAATAAAAGAAAGTAAATACACGCTGCCCCTCCTCTTATTTGAGAAAACAATCACAAGGCTCAATTGTGATTCTCACAAGAACTCTCCAAAACATAACTACAGCAGGAGTACTCCAATTCTAGCGAAACTTCAGTAGCGCAAAACAGCTATTTTCGCTGACTCTTGAACGGATACTATCTATTTACATCCCAACACACTGTGAAAAAAGGAACCAAGACTTGGGTTAAAGAAGATTACCAGATGAGATCAATTATATCTTTAACACTTCAACATCAAACAAACACTTGTGTGATCAGCTTTCAAGACATGAAGATTTCTAGATGAAATCACACAAAAAATCAATTGCAATTCGAAATCAAACACAAATACAAGAAATCAATTACCAAAAATCGATTATCAAATGATTGTGTGCTGAAGACCATTTGTTTAAACCATTGTTGTGAAAATCGCTCTAGGCGACTGATTAATCGCTTGATGGTCTTCATCTGCCAAAGAATAATGCTAATAAGTATTATTAGGCAGGCTAGGTCAAAATCGATCAATTAAGCAGGCTAGGTGACCATTAATCGGCCTAGACGACCGATTAATTGGTCTAGGCTCTCAAAATTAGTTAAAATGTCAAATGGTCAAAATTATCAAACAAATGAAAAAAGTCAAAAAAATCTATAAAAAAATAAAAATTAAAGAATAAAATACACGAATAGTAAATTAAACGCCCTAACTACAACATCACATCTCTTTTCCTCTCATCACACTGACGTCTACGTTTCTTCGTCTCTTATCGGCTAATACCGACATTCACAACGAACCTAGTTTCTATATATCTAAGCATAAAATAAATTAGACTTTTTATTTGGTGATATATATATATATATATATATATATATATATATATATATATATATATATATATATATATATATATATATATATATATATAAACGTTTTTACAATTTAAGGTCTTTGATTAATCTGCGTTGATCACAAATAATCATTTAACTCTAGTCGAGCGACTAATTACCTCCTAACAATTTTTACAACCTTGGTTTAAACTAAAACACACCAAAATCGACCACTAGATGAGATCAAACCAAAAATAAGAAATCAGTTACCAAAAAATGATTATTAGATGATTGTGTGCTAAAGAACATCTATTTAATCTAAAACACAACAAAAATCAATTACCAAAGATCAACATCAAGGAGTTGTTGGTGTGACGTTGTAACATCCCAAAAATTACAAAGATATTTTTCAGTTTTAAATAGATTAACCAATCAATATTTGTTTTAAAACCCACTGAATAAAATTTGATTGATTGAAAACCATACATCATCATATTTAAGTTTACAAAACTGCGGAAACTAATATCATTAATGCGTGTGTACTATCCCGCCGAACTATTCTCACGAACGACCTACAAAATGTTTAATCCACAACCGTAAGCATAAATCAATTACCAAAGATCAACATTAAGGAGTTGTTGGTGTGACGTTGTAACATCCCAAAAATTACAAAGATATTTTTCAGTTTTAAATAGATTAACCAATCAATATTTGTTTCAAAAACCACTGAATAAAATTTGATTGATTAAAAACCATACATCATCATATTTAAGTTTACAAAACTGCGGAAACTAATATCATTAATGCGTGTGTACTATCCCGCCGAACTATTCTCACGAACGACCTACAAAATGTTTAATCCACAACCGTAAGCATAAATTTTAGTGAGTTCCCTAGTATACCATATATTCCACCATACATAAAATACATCCACATACAATCCTCGACTCTAGCGTCGAGAAACAAAAACTACTATTCACATGCATATATCATACATAACGGGCCCAACCCAAGAGTTCACGAGCCCAACCCAACTCATATAGCGGGCCCCACCCAAATATATATAACAGGGCCCGCCCAACCATACATAACGGGTCCTGTCCAACCATACATAACGGGCACCGCCCAAGGAGTAAACAGGCCCAACCCAAAATCCATTGCCAGAAGCTACATCCTGGTCTTCTATACTATTTCGATGGGCCAAATCCAGGTCTTCCATACAATGCTAAAGCCATACATAGTCGGAATCATATAGACATTGGAACAGATGATCCACCCAAAAGCAATAAATCAGACAAGAACCATGCAGTCGGGCATTAGACCAAGAGTTCTCTTGCTATCCAACTTGAGTACATACAATCCCTTAGGGTAAACATTCAACAACCAGTCAATACTAACATTAACCTAACTAATCATGGCACCTAGCAATATCATATAATCAACAGTCAAAACCCTACCAGTCCAGCATAGCAAGACACCAAGTGTTCTAACTACACATGTATAACAAGGAGTTAACTTAGTCAAATAGAATACTCGTACTCTCGCAGTACCTTTATCATACCAAGCAAATGATATATAATGTGATATATGAAACTCACCTGAATTGAAGAAATGGAGAAGAACAACAACACTCTCACCCCTTGCACTGATCAATCCCACGAACCGACTAACACCAAAAAAGGTGAATCCTCAATCAACAACCCAAATCCTCCAAGTTTGCCCCCAAGGTCAAATTGGTCAAAAGTCAATGGTCAACGGTAAACGAAAGTAAACGGTTAACCAAGTTAACAGCCACCACGACGTGGAGACCTCTAGACCGCCTTGTGGGCATGATAGGACAAAAATAGACAACATGCAGGACATCACCACATCATGGACCCTCCTTGGCCATGTCGTGGGCATATCCGGACAAAACAATCGCAAAGCTGGACTCCACCACGTCGTGGTCATTCCTTGGCCCAAACAATTGTGAAGCTGGACTCCACCATGGTTACTAGTAGAATCAACAATTCTTCATTACTGACAAAACTTCAGATCTAATCCTTATCATTGACTTAATGGATAAAGTTTCCAAATTTATCCATTAGGACCTCACTCTAGGGCAAGATCTAAAACCCTAAGTCCATTAAGTCCTTAAAATGTCCAAAGCTTGCTCAAGAACACACGATAGACCCAAACATGACTCTTTTCTCACTTCTAGTAACCTAAAGACCATTTAAGAGTCACAACAAGCTCTGGAGTTCCTCAAACTCCAAGTGCATCCATGGAAGGGACCAAAATCATCCAAAATGAATTCAAACTTGAAACAAGAAGATCAAAAGTCAAGGTATGAACTTTATAACTTCAATAACGTAGAAGTCAAAAGAGGGTGATGGATCCAAGCTAGTTCCTTGCTTCCTTGCACCAATATGAACTTCCTTCTTCCTCACGCTTCACCAAAATCAAGGAACAAGCTCTTCAATCAAGAAAATAAGCTCTCAATCATGCATAGAGGCTAATTTTTTGAAATGAACAGATAGAGGCTGATTGAGAAGACCTAATCCATGAATTAAGATGCTTAAGTATCGAAGAAACCCTAAAAATCATAGGCTTGGGCTACTACAGCCACCACGCCGTGGCACACTACTTGTCATGTTGTGGTGTCCAATAAAATACGCGTTCCTCGGATGCTGATATTGACATATTTATACATATATTTAGGCATTGTTTTAATACATTTTAAGCTATAGTTTCGTTAATTGCATAAATATTTGGTATTTATTAAGTTAAATTACATTTTATAGCAAAAAGGACACTCTTGAAGAAAAAGGATTGAAAATGACAAAAGTTGGAACCTGGAAGGACTAGAGCTGAAGTTGGGAGCTTAATCGTGCTTAAAAGGAAGAAAAATCATGAAAATACATTTACCACGACGTGGCTTTAGAGTTCCATGGTGTGGCTCATGGAAAGATCGCGATCATATGCGTAAACTAGAAGCTCACGACGTGAGCTATTGCCATTCACGCCGTGAGAATGAATATTCTAGAAGATTACTACATGGAGTACAAGTTTCCTTGTTGATTACACATTTCTACTGATCTCACTACGTGAGCACTATAATCTCACGACATGAGGAGCGTTATAAGGAAACTATATATCCTTTGATAGATCGACTTGAAAAGGATTGGAGAATCATTCTGAGGGCTTTAGTCGATTTTTGGGATAGAAAGCTGCGAAAAATAACCCTTGGGAAGAGAAGAATATTGAAGTCTAAGATTTTTGAAGATTGTTGAAATCATTCACACATCACATTCGGTTTGATTTAGATTAATCACATCTAGCTTGAATTCTATTGCTTTTATGTTTTTACTTTCTGCAATGAGTAGCTAAATCATTAGGCTTTCGTTTAGTGTAGATGAACCCTAATACTATGTGTTAGTTTCTAGCTTTCATGGATTTTATGAAGTTGGTTTAATATTGTGTTTGATTATCAATACCTAGCATGCTAAAGATTTAATCTTTGTTGCTTAGATTCAAGTTAAGTGTAGTTGAATGATCAATTTAATTGCATGAACTTATTTACCTAATAGTTTATGATCATTAAATTGCTAGAGCTAGGATTAGCCAAATCTTAGATTAGGTAATAAAGGTAACAACTTTAACTGTGTTAGAGAACATAATTGGATAATACTTGGTGTTTTGGTAATTAGTCTTGATCATAGATAATTATCTTAGATAAATATTACATAGCCCAATAATCTCAAATAATCTATTTTGTGTTTACTTGTGTATGATCATTACATAGTAGTTCATTAATTGGTGAAAACATTAGGAGATCGGATCAAGATTCTTAATACCAATTATATTGGTAACCAACAAAATAAATACTTGTGTTGAAACTATGTGACATCCCCAAATTTCATGGCCAGAAAAGACCGATTTGTTTATGCTTTGTTTTAAAATCAGAGAAATCTTTTAAAGAAAACTGTTGCGGAATTTGTTCCTAGAAAACATGATAAATACTTTATCCAAGCATCTCCGAAGAGATGTATTTTATTCGTTTTAAAACATTTGGGATGTCCTGGTCAATATAGACACATAAGCATAAACCGAACTTACATTCATCTACACTAATGATATACATCTCTTTAATCTTTCAGTGTAATGTGTCTTTGTATCGATACTTGTGATACAAAAATACTGAGTGGGTCAGGTTTGGAAAACCTGGTGAGTACATAGGGATTTCAATCCCACAATGTTATAACATATATATAATTTAGAATTCACATAATATAAATTTTCTCTCTCTCTCTCTCTCTATATATATATATATATATATATATATATATATATATATATATATATATATATATATATATATCTATATATATATATATATATATATATATATATATATCTATATATATATATATATATATATATATATCTATATATATATATATATAACCAACTCTTACCCCACCCCGTCAATCCTCTCAACGAGACTATCCATACCCTTGGACCTTAAATTTTAACTCTTACTCCCGGATCTAATCCATATTCTCGAGTCCATGATTGTGCCCATTCCATACTCCCGGATAAGGGACAATTGGTCTATGTCTAAATCCATACTCCCGGACTAATGACAGATTCTATGTCCTGTCCATACTCCCGGACTAAGGACAAATAACTATGTTTTAATCCATACTCCCGGATTAATGACAACTGACTAAGTCTTAATCCATACTCCCGGATTAATGACAATTAACTAAGTCCAATCCATACTCTCGGACTAGGGACGAATAACTATGTCTAATCCATGCTTCCGGATCAATGACATATTTTAAAGTTCTATTCTCCGTATATATCTCACTCGTACTCATAAAGAGATACTACCCCATAACCATTATAACAAACCTTAGGTTTACTCTTTAACCTAAGTTATCATAAACAATCAGGTATGTTCTTTAACACTTAATTCAGACATCATCAAATAACTCACACAAAACATATATTTAATACATTCAAACAATACTTGTATTAAAATCATGTTCATGAAAGGGACTATGCACTCACTTGATAAGACGATGATCGGACAACACTACGGCTCTATAAAGTAATATTCTTCGATGAAACCGGGATATCTTCAAAAACCGGGCTTCACGCGGGCAGAGTTTCGGCTCGAAAACTCTTTTTCTCGGGATCTTCGAGGCTTCGGGACTTGATTCGGGTGTCGGGGATGATATTGGGACTTTGGGGGGCTAAAAGTAGGCTTAATGATGAGAAAAGTAGGAGAGAGGTTGAGAAATTAGCAACCAAAATTGGTTGCCTTCGATTTCTATTTATAGGGCTGAATTCTGTTATTCACGTCGTGAACCAGGCTTGTTCACGTCATGAACTTGGTCGTCATCAGGTGCGTAGTCGCGACATCAGTCTGTCAGGCTCTGAAGGGCTCTGAAGGTGTCAATCACTGAGTTCACGTCGTGAACTCTATGTTCACGTCGTGAGTTCTGACACAGGTTGAAGTTCGTGCCCCGAACTTCAGAAATTCATATCTTTCGCATAAGAGATCCATTTTCGACGTTCTTTATATCCACGCGTAAGTGAGATTATGCTCTACAACATTCATTTAGACTCCGTCGGCTATTTTTGACTTCATTTTTAATATTATATTCTTAGTAGGCCGGGACAGGAAAAGTCTGTTATAAATTCATAACTTCTTCATCTGACGGCCGTTTTCGTCTGTCTTTTTACCGTTGCATTACTATTAACGAGATCTTTGATTCTAGTTTAGATTGATTCGGCTAAAAATAACTCGATCAAATATCGAGTTTTGGGCTGCATACTGCTAAGCTGAAACTTAGAAAAATCATAACTTCCCCATACGAAGTCAGATTTGGACTTTCCTTTTATGCACGCTCTCGGTTTAACGTATTCTACAACTTTCGTTTAGATCGCTAAGGCTAAAAATTGCTCTATCGTAAATTCACTATTTACGTCCTACAGCGTCGTGCCGAATCTGTCGCGAAACTTCGACAGGTCATAACTTCTTCGTTATAACTCGGATTTCAGTGTTCTTTATATATACGGAAACCTTGTGACATATACTACATCTTGGTTAAGATTATTTATTCTAAACACTCTTCTATCAAAAAGTAATTTTTGACGCTTATCATCTCTAAATTGACTAGCTCGGATCTACGGGTGTTACAGATTACCTAGTAATTTAGTGAAGATTAGATTATTAGAGTTAAGATTGAACCAATCTTAGATAAGTAATTGAAGTATTGAATTTGGCTCTACGGGCGTTACAATTATCTCCCCCTTAGGATGATTACGTCCCGGAATCATCAACGAAATAGGTCTGGTATAATGATTCCATACGTAATCTTTTCATCCTAGGTAATAATCGTACTTCTATGTTTCTTCGAATGAGTATCTAACTCTTAGACTTCTTGACCGCAGGCGATGCTCAATCTTGCACCTGCTCCTCGTACTATGTTGGACTTTCAATCGTAACCTTCGAGTTACAAAATAAATCCTTATTGAGGACTCCTTCTTCTTCTTAGAATAAGTACTTTCCTTCATTTATTGTAACAGACCGATGGGTCATGTTCTAATAACCTCTCATCGTATGATGCAACACTTAGACTCAAGTCTCTTAGAGTCAAATTCCAGAATGGAATATACCTTCCTTCATATTCTAATGTGATATAATCACATTTTTAGCATGTAGCATTTCTAGCTACTAACTTCTTTAACAACGAGAATGATACTATTGATCGCTTTGATTTCAATCTTCTGGCTTAAGTCAGATGCTACATCGAACTTGGTTCTCCGAACCACGTAAAAAAACTCATCGTAGTCGGACTCAATTTGATATGACCACTAGGGTCGGAATAACAATCACCTGCGTAGTTTATTACCGAAACAATGGTAATGACATACTTGAATAAACCGGAATCAATTACTAGCTTCTTGGTAACCTTGTGACTTTCCCTGATCCAAGTGTGAGTCATGTGCTTCCGGTAGTATAGGCCTCTACTACTATTCACACCTACTTATACCCGTCCCAAGTATTGTCTCGCAGTCCCCAAGTTCTTATCTCCTAAAATCACAAAACAATTTAACACATACGAATGTGTCCAAATAATCATAAAAATTTCCCTAGGCTCTATAAAGTAATATTCTTCGATGAAACCGGGATATCTTCAAAAACCGGGCTTCACGCGGGCAGAGTTTCGGCTCGAAAACTCTTTTTCTCGGGATCTTCGAGGCTTCGGGACTTGCTTCGGGTGTCGGGGATGATATCGGGACTCCGGGGGGCTAAAAGTAGGCTTAATGATGAGAAAAGTAGGAGAGAGGTTGAGAAATTTGCAACCAAAAGCGGCTGCCTTCGATTTCTATTTATAGGGCTGAATTTCGTTATTCACGTCGTGAACCAGGCTTGTTCACGTCGTGAACTTGGTCGTCATCAGGTGCATAGTCGCGACATCAGTCTGTCAGGCTATGAAGGTGTCAATCAGTGAGTTCACGTCGTGAACTCTATGTTCACGTCGTGAGTTCTGACACAGGTTGAAGTTCGTGCCCCGAACTTCAGAAATTCATATCTTTCGCATGAGATCTGTTTTCGACGTTCTTTATATCCACGCGTAGGTGAGATTATGCTCTACAACATTCATTTAGACTTCGTCGGCTAATTTTGATTTCATTTTTAATATTATATTTTTAGTAGGCCAGGACAAGAAAAGTCCGTTATAAATTCATAACTTCTTCATCTGACGTCCGTTTTCGTCTGTCTTTTTACCGTTGCACTACTATTAACGAGATCTTCGATTCTCGTTTAGATTGTTTCGGCTAAAAACCACTCGATCTAAATATCGAGTTTTGGGCTGCATACTACTAAGCTGAAACTTAGAAAAATCATAACTTCCCCATACGAAGTCAGATTTGGACGTTCCTTTTATGCACGCTCTCGGTTTAACGTATTCTACAACTTTCGTTTAGATCGCTAAGGCTAAAAATTGCTCTATCGTAAATTCACTATTTACGTCCTACAGTGTCGTGCCGAATCTGTCGCAAAACTTCGACATGTCATAACTTCTTCGTTATAACTCGGATTTCAGCGTTCTTTATATGTACGGAAACCTTGTGACATATAATACATCTTGGTTAAGTTTATTTATTTTAAACACTCTTCTATCAAAAAGTCATTTTTGACGCTTATCGTCTCTAAATTGACTAGCCCGGATCTACGGGCGTTAGAGATTACCTAGTAATTTAGTGAACATTAGATTATTAGAGTTAATATTGAACAAATCTTAGATAAGTAATTGAAGTATTGAATTTGGCTCTACGGGCGTTACAAACTAACCATAGGAAAAGGGGGGATTCAAAACTAAATGAAATTGTCTTCATTATCTTGATAACAATCATCTTAGTTAATTGTTTGCTTTGTTTTTGAGTTAATTAAGTAGTTAATTGAACCAGAACTTGCAAAATCATATAAAACCACCAATTTCTTTATTGTTTTTAGATTAATTTTTAGTAGTTATTTTATTAGCTAAATTATGTTCCCTAGGTTCGATACCCAACTTACTTACTATACTATAAACTGACTAGGTACACTGCCTAGAAGTGCATTAGTAGTTAAGTTAGGTTAAGTTATAAATTTAAAACTGGTAGGTATATCTTTTTCACATCAAGTTTTTGGTGTCGTTGCCGGAGAACAGTGATTTCAATTGTTAATTTAATTGCTTTAGGTTAATCGGTCATTTTTGTAGTGTAAAAACCGCAAAAAGTTAAGTGTCTGTATTTAATAATTTTTATGTTTTTACAGTTCTCACGACGTGAGTTCTGTTTTTCCAGTTTTTATTTTATTTGTTTTTTAGTTTGTTTTTACGTTTGTTTTTTTTTGTTTTTGTTTCAGTAATATATGACCAGGGGATCACAACTTCATACCATACCACCACTCAAAGATCCAGAATCAACTTTCCACAAAAAGAAGATAAAAAGGTTGGCGAATCGAGTAACAGTTTTCAATCAAACAAGGGTTTCGAAAGCTTCGAGAACACTCCTAACGAGAAAGGCATTGGGCACGAACCAGAAACCGAGGACGATTCAGAGGACGACATAAAAAGCGAGGTAGAAGAGATGGCCGACATAGAGGAGATGATGATAGAGGAGTACAAGAAGTGGATACGAAACGACAACGATCCTGGTCTTGTTTCACCTGAAATACCAGCTGCAACAAACTTTGAGTTTAAAGGCCACATTCTCTCAATGCTCAAAGACATACCATATTTCGGGAAAGATTACAAAGATGCCTTCAAACACATTGACAAAGTCTTGGACATTGCAAACTATTTCAATGTTCCAAATGTTTCAAAGGATACAGTTGTAATGAGGATGCTTCCAGTGACACTAACTAGAGATGAAAATATATGGTTGAAGTCGTTAGCACCTGGAACTATAAGAACTTGGCAGAACCTTCATGAAGCATTCATAGAGCAATTTAGTCCTTCTTCAAAGATAGCCAAACTTAAAAAAAAGATTGCTAATTTTCAACAAGAAGATGGAGAGTCCCTATATGAAGCTTGGGAAAGATACATGGGCCTTTTAAGAAATTGTCCTCAACATGATTTAAATGTGCAACAAGAAGTTTCCATATTCTATAATGGGGTGAATCTGACCACAAGGCAACTCATTGATTCTCAAGGACCAATGACTAAGAAGAATCCTATTATGATCAAAGAGTTAATTGAAGAATTCGCAAAGCACTCTGGAGAATACCATAACCCGCGAGATGATGTGACAAGAGATAAAGGAAGTGGAGATGTAGGATGTGACAGCTTGGCAATGGTGATGGCAAAACTAGATAATATGGACCAGAGGATGATAGAGATGGGTTAATCGATTCATCTCATACAAGTAGGATGTGAAAATTGTAGTGGAACTCACTTAACGAAAGATTGTGATTTGGACGAAAATGGGAACCGGTTTGAGTCGATGCGTAATAGATTCATGGAAGCCTCTGAAAAATGACATGATGCTACTGATGTTACAATTAGAAACCAAAAAGCTTCAATTAAAAACATCGAGACTTAACTCGGGCAATTAACTATATTCGTTAACAAAGGGTTACCATCCAAAAATCGTGATCCAAAACCACAACCTCACGTCATGGCGCTAACCACTTAAGAGGAGCCTCATTCTGAGCTTCTAATGATCCATAATGAAGCCTCGAAGCAGCTAAATCCATCGCCGAAGAAGATGGAGATCGAAGTAAAAGAGCAATCTAGTGCCCAGTTCTCACAACGTGAGCAGATACCTCTTACGTCGTGGGCCCAGTCAAATCAGAAAAAATATTCTTTTGTCAAGTCGTATCAGCCTCCGTTATCTTGTCCTTCTCGAGTAAGGGCACACCCATTAGAACTAGAGCATATGAGGTTTATCAACCAAGTTAAGGGTATTCCAATTAATACCTCATTTATTGAAGCATTAGCTAAAATGCCCAAATATGCGAAATTCCTTCAAGATCTTCTAGATACACCCCAACAATTGGAAAAGACTTCTAAGGTTGTTCTTAATGAACAATGTTCATCGGTTATCATGGAAAGAATACCAACCAAGATGGGAGATCCAGGACGCCTTACACTACCATGTGAGTTTGGAAATGCCACAAAGACATTCGCTTTAGCGGATTTTGGAGCTAGCATTAATTTAGTGTCATATTCTTTTTACCAAAAACTTAGCCTTCCAAAATTAAATTCAACAAGGATGACAATCCATATGGCGAATTGTTCAGTGACTTATCTGAGAGGCATAGTAGAATACTTCTTGGTTAAAATTGGAAACTTCGTTTTTCCAATTGATTTTGTGGTCATAGATATAAAAGAGGATGAGGATGTACCCATTATTCTTGGATGCCCACTACTTAATACGGCAAGAGCCTTGGTAGATATTCGAGAGTCTAAGCTCACATTACAAGTAGTAAAATAAGAAATGACATTTGGGGGTGATGAAGGATTCAAGAATTCTAAGTCATAATATGAAGTATTCTTTCTAGATGAGGACAATGACATAGAAGAGTTCGAAAATTTAATGGAAGAAAAAGTCCAAACAAGGGAAAAGCCCAAGCTAAAAGAGGAAGTCAAGCTTACCAAGCCAAGAGCATCGATTCCCATGATTTTTTAAGTTTTTGCATTTTCCACACCGAAAGCCCAAGTTGAGGATAAGGAGACCAAGCTTGACTATGGAAGTGAGCAAGAAGGAACTCGCTGAAGATAAGGAGAAAGGCACAAATGTTAAAAATTTTCAAGGAGTCAAAAGAAAACACAATGCAGGCGACAATACAAGGAAAAGGAAAAATTCAAAGAAAGCATATATATATATATATATATATATATATATATATATATATATATATATATATATATATATATATATAAGGCGAGTTCAGGCTTACAAAAGAGGATGGAAGGAACAGAAGGAGAAAAGGGAGATTCTGCTCCCAACCGACACAATGTTGAGCGGGACGGAGTCCGACTCATGACTCCATTAAAAGCAGCATTTTTCGGGAGGCAACCTGATGTTTGAAGAATTTTTATCCTTTTAATTTTTATTTTAGTTTTCTTTGTTTCATTTTTATTTTTATAAACGAATGATAGTGTTGTTTTATTATTTCACTTTTAGCATTTCCGTGGTTTGTTTATTTTCACATAATCATTAAAATATCGAGAGAGAGAGAGAGAGAGAGAGAGAGAGAGAGAGAGATAGAGAGAGAGAGAGAGAAAGAAAGAGAGCAGAAGAAGAAGCCATGAGAGAGTTAGAGTTTAAAAAATTGAAGACCACAATTTTTGATAAGGATGGGGTGAAATTCGTGTAGGAAGAAGAGAGAAGAGCAAAGTTACAGAAAAAATAGAAGTTTTATATGGGTCTTAAGTAGTTAAGAGCTGAATTAAAGTTTGCAACAAAAGAGCATTTTTGAAGAACTGCTTTCTCTGACCACTAGTATTCACGACATGACCATCTATATGTCACATCATGAGGAGTTTTTACATCGTAATTTCGAACCAATTATGCTAAATCCACGACGTGACAATTATCCCTTCACATCGTGAGGTCACCATCGCTATTTTCTGCTCTTTCATTTGACTTTATGACGTTATGTATGCTTTCCCACATTATTACTGAAGTTCCATACATTATTTTGAAGATTCTTGCACCACACTTTTCCAAGAAGCAAGTCTTTGATTCATATTTTATCCGACACATTTACGAGTAGCAGCAAAAGTCCAGTTCCAGCAAAATATTCAAGATGTTCAAGCTTTCCCACCAACGATCAAATTCGATCTCGCCACAACTACTCCAGGGGATTCTGTTCATTCTTCTCCCGTTTATTTGCATTTATTGCATTAATTATTTTAAGCATACAATGAGGGCATTGTATGAAATAAGTGTGGGGTAAGGGGTCGAAAAAGGATAATCAAGCATAAAAGTAGTTAAGTAAAAAATGTTAGAAATTTTTAAAAATTAATAGGCTTGCAAAAATAGTCTAATAAATCTAGTCATTTTAAAATTTTAATATTATTGCATTTGGGCTAGTTTGCTAGTATTATGTGGGATGATTCGATGTGAACCCTAAGATTTAGTTGAGCCAATGTGTTATAGTGTATTTGTGGCTTCCCAATCTTAGTGAAATCATGAGACAAAAACACGACCTTGTGTAGTTTAAGGGACATAATATGTTTAGCATCATGTACCAGAAATGTATCCAGGATAACTTATGTAGTCATTGCGCTTTAGACTAATACCTCTAACTAATAAAGGTTGAAGTTAAGTTCCTTTGCTTAAGCATATGTTTTTCTTTTTAGGATTTATAGTTTGAGTGAAAAAAGTGAGTATGAAAAAAACAGAAAAGAAAAAAAAGTTGCAAAAGTTTGAGTGAATAAGAGTCTACAAAGTTATGAAGATCAAGAAATGTTATGAAGAAAGTTCCAATTATTGAAGACTCAAGTTGAAGAAATTCAAGAATAAGGCAAAATTGCCAAATTATTATTATTGTAACTTTTATTTATAGGTTATTTTTTTATTTGTATGCTTGGAAGCTAAACCAAAAATACCTTGAGGTTAAGAAATATTTATGGGGATGGATTAGGAGGGATGCATAAAATGAATGTTGTTCAAAATATATGAGAAGCATTTATGAGGATCATAAGTATTTAGCGTTGGGCGGTAATTAGGATTTAGGCACAAACACATGCATTGATGTGACACATAGTTAGTGGGTTTAATTCGGATTGTTTTGTATGATTTAGTTGGCATGGTTCTATGTGGTGTATTAAAAGAAAAAGTTTTTCTTGAGGGCAAGTAAAAGACAAGTGTGTGGTATTTTGATATTGTCATACTAATACATATATTTAGGCATTATTTTAATACATTTTAAGCAATAATTGGGTTAATTGCATAGATATTTGGTACTTACTAAGTTAAATTATATTTTGCAGCCAAAAAGGATACTCTTGAAGAAAAAGGACTGAAAATGACAAAATCTAGAACCTAGAAGGACTGGAGCTGAAGCTGAGAGCTTAATGGAGCTTAAAAGGAAGAAAAATCAGGAAAATACACTTCTCACATCGTGTCTTTAGATTTCCAGGACGTGGCTCATGGAAAGATCGTGATCATATGCATAAACTAGAAGCTCACGACGTGACCTATTACCATTCATGTAACATCCCGAAAAGTGGTATACTTCGCTGACCTTAATCTTTTATGCATTTGTCAAGACTAGTCCTTATTTGAGAAAAGGGTGGCAATTGGGTACGTGTGTACGCGCAGCGTACTCAAGCACTTTGCATGATCACGGAGGCCACCTAGTACGCTGGGTGTACTAGGCTCAGAGTAAAATCATAATGCCCTTGTGTGCCCCTATTTAAGAAACATGATGGCCTCATTTCCAGCCACCATTTCCAGCCTCCAACCTCCCTCAAACCCTAATTTCGTATTCCTAGCTTGTATGAGTGTTTGTGGCTCATTTGAGTGTTCTTGTGAAGCTTTTGGTGAAGAAAGAGCCTTGAAGGAATGATAGCTTGTTCTTCTAGCTCTTGCATCCGAGTTCTACTCTTGTTGGTGCATCTTCCTGAGGTATCAAGTTCGAAACTTGCTCATTGTTGTGTTAGTTCATGTTTCGGGACCATTTTTAGGGTTTTATGTCCCAAGTTTGGAGCTTTGTGAGTTTGGTTAACTCCAGAGCATATCTCTTGTCCCTTTTAGTGTATTTGATTGTCTAGATTCATAAAAATGGGAACTTGATAGTCTAAACCTCTCCATGCATGAGTTATGTGGACTTTTGTGTTGAGAAGATTAGAGTTTATGAGTTTGGGACTTGTTCAGCCATGCTAAGGCTTAAAGTCCACGACTTTATGAAGTATGAGGCCTTATTCAGCTTAGATCTATAGTTATAGCATTTGTCTTAACGGATTAAGACCAAGTGAAATGAGGAGTGTAAATCTGAGATGTACGTCGTGGTACTCCCAGCTACGCGCAACGTAGCATTAAGACCCCCCCCCCCCAATGCATGCATTGTTGGTTATACGCCCAACGTACTTGCTGGGTGTTGACTTTCGTTGACTTTTTAGCTCTTGGCCATTTTGTGGACTTTTGGTCAAGGAGGGGAAAAATGGTCTTTTCACCCTCCTGAGATTTTGTAGAGAGACTCGGCCTAGCATTTTAGGGTTATTAGTATTATTTATTAATTAGAGATGAATGTGATATAATTAGGCGGAGTCTAGACCGGGAGTTCGGGTGCGAGATTGATTGCTTTCCAGCGAGAGGTGAGTCTTCTCACTATACTTACTTGTGTGGTAACTTTGGTGTGACCGGAGGGTCTTATTCATGTTATGGACCGGAGGGTCTTAATGGCATTACTGACCGGAGGGTCTTATCTGTTTATCTATTATTATGCATTCTGTCTTCGTAACTTATGATATTATGTTATTTTGTGTATCTATTGAGCCGTGATCGGAGGGTCCATACCGGGATGTGAGACCGGAAGGTCTTCACTGAGACACACGAGCGGAGGGTCCTTATCGAGATATAGCCACGAGAGGCTAAATATTTGTGTATATGGTATTTTGGGGAACTCACTAAGATTTGTGCTTACAGTGTTGATTAAATGTGCTTCAGGTACATGACAGGATCGCAGGAAGGCACCGACATGATTGTACACACCAACTTGATGTTTAGAGTTTATGTGGATTCTGGGATATTTGACATGTTTCATGATATTTTGTACTTGAAACTTATATTTTGGCATGGGTTAATGCTAAGAACTATGTTTTGAGAATTTAAAAATGAAAAAAAAAATGTTTGAAAATTTGAGTTGTTACAAGTTGGTATCAGAGCCTTGGTTTGAGGGATTCGGGTATGTCTGGACCCAAACCGAGGAATTGATAAAAAAAAATTCAAAGAGAAATGAACTTTTTTTTAGATTTTAAAAGAGTAAAGAACTTTAAGAGAAAAGTAGGACGAAGCAGTGTGTACAATAAGCCAGAGCCCGAGCGGTGATTTCCCAAAATACCCTTACTTGATTATATTAAGAGTATGAGTTATTCTTGAGCTGTTAGAACTGCATGCTAGAGAGTGGGCTAGGTATCTTCATGAGTATGAGCTAGAGTTGCATTTTTTGTGATGCCTTAGCCTATGAGGTCGTTTCTTTGATTGAACCCATCCTTGTTAATTGCTCTAGGTATGCTGCTTAGTTGTACATGGCTAAGATTTTATAGCCTTTGAATGCATAATTTTGCCTTTCTTCCTATCCTTGTTTGGTTGTGGACTTGAGGAAGAATTATTTATCCGACTGACTATCGAGCCCTATATCATGTACAACTAGTGTGCGTGGAGCGGATGGCGAGGGTGGCGAAGATCCTTGCGAGGTGATTTGCGTCAAGGAATAGTGTAGGCTGAGTGTCTAGATATCTAGTTGAGGAGTTCGTTGAGGGATTAGTTAGATATCCACGTGGGATAGAGTACTTGAGGCTTAGAGTCTTAAGAGGACAACTTGGGACAAATACGGGTTGGTGTGGAAGGTAGTATTGGGCCCGTACTACTGAAAGCGCCGAATCCGTACGCGTCTCAAGAAGGAATCTTAGGATGATAAGGATCTTGCAGGGACATATGAGTATTGTGTGTGTCGTAGCCTATCCCTGATGATTTCCGTGTTTATGTTTCAGAGAATATGGTGGTTACCCGAGGTTCAGGCTCCAGCAACCCCGAGAGGACGAGTACCAGTGACGATGAGATCCGCAGGATCATTGCTAACGAGGTGGCCGTAGCAATCAGGGAGGCCATACCAGAGACGTTCGGGTCTATTAAGACCATGTTGATAGAGACTTTTGACGAGCGCTATGCTTTTGTCACTGAGGTTGCCGCTGCCGCAGCCACCATAGCTCTTGCAGCTGCAAGACCTCTGGGAGGTGATTCTTTGATGTTCCGAGAGTTCAGCAACACGAAGGCACAAAAGTTTGACGGGACCTAGGACCCGATTACTGCAATGAGATGGATATCTGATGTTGAGGGATGTTTCTATACCTGTTCATGCCCTGAGAACCTGAAGGTTCGATTTGCGCTGAACCAACTTCACTTGGGAGCGAAGGACTGGTGGAAGTTTGTGACGACTGATTATTCTCCTGCAGAGCATGCTGCAGTGACTTGGGAGAGGTTCACCCAGTTGTTTCAAGATAAGTTCGTTCCTCAGGTGGAGAGGGAACGGTTGGCCCAAGAGTTTCTGTCTCTCAAGCAGAGGACAGAGACGGTGACAGAGATCACGAGGATGTTTCACGAGAGGGCATTATTCTTCCCTGAGCACGTGTCTACGGAGAAGGCACGTGTGAGCCGGTACTTGAGAATTTTAAGGAGGGATATTCGGGAGTTTGTGGCGAACTCATCATATCAGACATTGGCCGAGCTGCAGACCAATTCCAGGAGGAGGGAGATCGAGCTGGAGACTCAGACGGGGGAGGAGGGAGAGTGTCAGGGGACAGACAAGAGGCCAGTGCAGTCGCAGCCGGCGACCAAGCGGGCCAAGCCCGCTGATTCTAGAGCAGGAGGCCAGAAGGGTCGCACTTGTGGCAAGTGCGGTAAGAGTCACGAGGGACCTTGCCGATCAGGGATTTGTTTCAAATGCGACAAGGAGGGGCATATGGCAAAGGATTGGCCCAAGGGTTTTTTGTTTTGTTTTCATTGCAACCAGACTGGCCACAGGAAGGCCGAGTGTCCCCAACTCACTCATGGATCAGCTCAGGCCCCTGCTCCTGCTACCTTGTGTATTACTGATGGTCGGCCAGGGAAGGCTGAGGCTCCGAGGGCTCGTGGGAGAGCTTTTCAGCTGACTGCAGAGGAGGTTCGCACAACACCTGATGTCGTTGCTGGTATGTATCTCTTATTAATATTGTTGATCTGAATTGTTTATGCTGATGATTGTGTTTCTTGTTAGGTACATTTCTTGTGAATTCCGTGCCTGCTTTAGTGTTATTCGACTCGGGCGCGAGTCGATCCTTTGTATCCTTATCCTTTAGTCATTGTTTTAGCACCATGCACAAGGCCTTGAGTCGGCCATTGAGGGTTTCCATAGCTGATGAGCAAGCGGTTTTGCTACCGATGTCTTTCGTGGTTGTATTTTGGAGATTTTTGGCGTTGAGTTTCCGATTGATCTAGTGTTGATAGCGATGGGGGATGTCTGTGTTATAGTGGGTATGGATTGGCTGAGCCGATTTGGGGTTTTGATTGATTGCGAGCGGCAGTTAGTGACGGTTCGGGACTCAAGTGGGAGGGTGCTTACTATTTATGGCGAGGGTACCAGATTGGGATCAGTTTTCTGTTCTGCCGCCAGAGCAAGACAGATTCTGCAACATGGATGCATGGGTTTCCTTGCTTATGTGGTGGATACTCGGGTTGTAAAAGAGGGGTCAATTTATGTTTCTGATGTTTCAGTGGTATGTGATTATCCTGATGTTTTCCCCGAGGAATTATCGGGTGTGCCTCCTGAGAGGCAGGTGGAGTTCCGGATTGATCTTGTTCCGGGGGCGACGCCTATCGCCAAGGCACCATATCATCTTGCGCTGCCCGAGATGCAAGAGTTATCCTCGCAGCTTCAGGATCTGTTGGGGAAGGGATTCATTCGGCCGAGTAGTTCGCCGTGGGGAGCGCCGATCCTTTTTATCAAGAAGAAGGATGGTTCACACTGGATGTGCATCGATTACCGGGAGTTGAACAAGTTGACGGTTAAGAACCGTTATTCATTGCTGAGGATCAACGACCTATTCGACTAGTTGCAGGGGGCGTCTTAGTTTTCCAAGATCGACTTGAGATCAGGATATCATCATATGAGGGTCCGTGAGGAGGATATTCAGAAGACGGCCTTTCAGAGTCGTTATGGGCATTATGAGTTCGTGGTGATGCATTTCGGGCTCACCAACACATCGGCAACGTTCATAGACCTCATAAACCGGGTGTGTAGGCCCATGTTGGACCGATCGGTGATTGTTTTCATCGACGATATTTTGGTATATTCAAAGTCTAGGGAACAACATGAGGAGCATCGTCGAGAGATTCTTGGGGTGTTGAGGATGGAGAGGCTTTATGCCAAATTCTCCAAGTGTGATTTCTGGTTACGAGAGGTCCAGTTCTTGGGGCACCTCGTCAATCAGAATGGTATTTTGGTTGATCCAGCCAAAATTGAAGCAGTTATGCGATGGGAGGTGCCTAGATCTTCATTCGAGATACGGACCTTCCTTGGTCTGGCAGGTTATTATCGGAGATTTATCAGAGATTTTTCCAAGATTGTTGTTCCTCTCACTAAATTGACCAGGAAGGATGTTTGAGCAGCAGGCATCATTCGAGACCCTTCGCCAGAGGTTGTGCGAGGCTCATATGCTAGTCCTCCCGGAGGGAGTGAAGGACTTCATAGTTTATTGCGAAGCATCCATAGCTGGTTTGGGTGTTATGTTGATGCAGAAAGGGCATGTGATAGCATATGCATCGAGGTAGTTGAAGCCCCATGAGACGAGATATCTTACCCATGATTTGGAGCTGGGGGCGGTGGTATTCGCCCTCAAGATTTGGCATCATTATCTCTATGGTGTCCGGTGTACCATATACAAGGACTATAAGAGCCTGAGGTACCTTATGGATCAGCCCAACCTGAATATGAGGAAAATGAGGTGGTTGGATGTAGTGAATGACTATGATTGTGAGATTTTGTATCATCCAAAAAAAAGCTAATGTGGTAACTGATGCCCTGAGTCGTAGAGCAGTGAGTTCCCCGACTCGAGATGTATGTATGAGGACAGTAATGACTCCAGTCTTAGATGTCATCAGGGAGGCCCAAGCGGTGGCCATGAGACCACAAAACCGCAGGAGGGAGCGGGTGATCGGGCAGATTTCGGCTTTTGAGACAGATAATAAAGGGCTTATGACTCTCCATGGGCGGATATAGGTGTCGTATGCGGGTGGAGCCCGACAGATTTTGATGGAGGAGGCCCATAAGTCGAGGTTTTCTATCCACCCGGGGGCCACGAAGTTGTATCAGGATTTAAAGCACAATTATTGGTGGCCTTGTATGAAGAGAGATGTACCATGGGTTGTAGAAAGATGTTTGACCTGTCGCACGGTCAAGGCAGAGCACCAGAACCCTCATGGCAAGTTGCAGCCTCTGGAGGGTCCCCTTTGGAAGTGGGATCAGATTTCTATGGATTTTATAACCAAGTTACCGAGGACTGCGGGGGGTGTGGACGCTATCTGGGTGATAGTGGACCGGTTGACAAAGAGTTCTCACTTTTTGGCTATAAGTGAGAGCTCTTCCGCGGAGAAGCTGGACGAGGTCTATGTTCGAGAGGTGGTGGCTCGGCACAGAGTGCCAACATCTATAGTGTCTGACCGGGATGTGCGTTTTAATTCCAGATTCTAGAAGAAATTTCATGAGGAGTTGGGTACCCGGCTGCATTTTAGCACCGCGTACCATCCGTAGACGGACGGGCAGTGCGAGCGGACAATTCAGACGCTCGAGGATATGTTTCGCGCTTGCGTTATGGATTTTGGTGGGAGTTGGGTCTGACTCCTACTTTCCCTTGGATGAGTTTTCTTACAACAACACCCATCACTCCAGCATCGGGATGCCTCCCTTTGAGCTTCTATATGGGAGGGGGTGTCAGACTCCTATTTGTTGGGGGAGGTTGGACAGAGAGTTATGGGGCGCACCAAGATAATGCTCAAGACGACAAAACATATCTAGCAGGTCAGACAGAGATTGCTGACAGCCCAGAGTCGTCAGAAACGTTACGCAGATCGACGACGTTCCGAGCTAAAATTCCAGGTCGGTGACCTTGTTCTCCTGAAGGTATCTCCGTGGAAAGGGGTGATCCGATTCAGGAAGCAGGGCAAGTTAGGACCTAGATTCATTGGTCATTTCAGGGTGATTGCTCGAGTGGGTAAGGTGGCTTATCGGTTAGAGCTACCTGACGAGGTGAGTCAGATTCATGACACCTTCCATGTATCCCAGTTGAGGAAGTGTGTAACCGACGAAACGACAGTGGTTCCTTTAGAGGACATTCAGGTTGATGATCGCCAGAATTATATCGAGAGGCCGTTAGTGATCTTAGAGAAGAAAGTAAAGACCTTTAGGAACAAGGATTTACACTTGGTTAAAGTCCAGTGACAACATCGTAGAGGCTCAGAGTGCACTTGGGAGTCGGAGTCTGAGATGCGCGAGCAGTACCCAGAGCTGTTTCCGGAGGATGACTTCGAGGGAGAAGTCTGATCCTAGTGGGGTAGAATTGTAACATCCCGAAAAGAGGTATATTTCGCTGACCTTAATATTTTATGAATTTGTCAAGACTAGTCCTTATTTGAGAAAATGGTGGCAATTGAGTACGCGGGGCATACGCATGTGTACGTGAAGCGTACTCATGCACTTTGCATGATCGCAGAGGCCACCTAGTATGCTGGGCGTACCAGAGGGTACGTTGGGCATACTAGTCTCAGAATAAAACCCTAATGCCCTTGTGTGCCCCTATTTAAGGAACATGATGGCCTCATTTCCAGCCACCATTTCCAGCCTCCAACCTCCCTCAAACCCTAATTTCGTATTCCTATCTTGTATGAGTGTTTGTGGCTCATTTGAGTGTTCTTGTGAAGCTTTTGGTGAAGAAAGAGCCTTGAAGGAATGATAACTTGTTCTTTTAGCTCTTGGATCTGAGTTCTACTCTTGTTGGTGCATCTTCATGAGGTATCAAGTTCGAAACTTGCTCATTGTTGTGTTAGTTCATGTTTCGGGTCCATTTTTAGGGTTTTATGTCCCAAGTTTGGAGCTTTGTGAGTTTGGTTAACTCCAGAGCATATCTCCTGTCCTTTTCAGTGTATTTGGTTGTCTAGATTCATAAAAATGGGAACTTGATCGTCTAAACATCTCCATGCATGAGTTATGTGGACTTTTGTGTTGAGAAGATTAGAGTTTGTGAGTTTGGGACTTGTTCGGTCATGCTAAGGCTTAAAGTCCACGAATTTATGAAGTATTAGGCCTTATTCAGCTCAGATATATAGTTATAGCATTTTTCTTAACGGATTAAGACCAAGTGAAGTGAGGAGTGGAAATCTAAGACGTATGTCGTGCGTACTCCCAGCTACGCGCAGCGTAGCGTTGAGAACCCCCCGATGCATGCATTGTTGGTTGTACGCCCAGCGTAGAGGGCTGTACGCCCAGGGTACTCGTTGGGTGTTGACTTTCGTTGACTTTTTAGCTCTTGGCCATTTTGTGGACTTTTGGTCAAGGAGGGGAAAAATGGTCTTTTCACCCTCCTGAGATTTTGTAGAGAGACTCGGCCTAGCATTTTAGGGTTATTAGTATTATTTATTAATTAGAGATGAATGTGATATAATTAGCCGGAGTCTAGACCGACAGTTCGGGTGCGAGATTGATTGCTTTCCAGCGAGAGGTGAGTTTTCTCACTATACTTACTTGTGTGGTAACTTTGGTGTAACCGGAGGGTCTTATTCATGTTATGGACCGCAGGGTCTTAACTGCATTACTGACCGGAGGGTCTTATCTGTTTATGTATTATTATGCATTCTGTCTTTGTGACTTATGTTGTTACGTAATTTTGTGTATCTATTGAGCCGTGATCGGAGGGTGTATACCGAGACGTGGGACCGGTGGGTCTTCATTGAGACACACGACCGGTGGGTCCTTATCGAGATTCAACCACGAGAGGCTAAATATTTGTGTATATGATATTTTGGGGGACTCACTAAGCTTTATGCTTACAATGTTGATTAAATGTGTTTCAGGTACATTACAGGATCGCGGGAAGGCACCAACATGATTGTACACACCAACTTGATGTTTAGAGTTTATGTGGATTCTGGGAGATTTGACCTGTTTCATGATATTATGTACTTAACACTTATATTTTGGCATGGGTTAATGCTAAGAACTATGTTTTGAGAATTTAAAAATGAGAAAAAAAATTGTTTTAAATTTTAAGTTGTTACAATTCACGTCCTGAGAATTAATATTCCAGAAGATTACTACGCGGAGTACAAGTCTCCTTGTTGGTTACAGATTTCTACTGATCTCACAACTTGAGGAGCGTTATATATATACATATATATATATATATATATATATATATATATATATATATATACATATATATATATATATATATATATATATATATATATATATATCCCTTGATAAATCGACTTGAAAAGGATTGGAGACATATTCTGAGGTTTTTAGTCGATTTTTGGGACAAAAAGCTCCAAAAAATAACCATTAGGAAGAGAAGAAGATTGAAGTCTAAGAGTTTTGAAGATTGTTGAAAGCATTCACACATCACATTCGGTTTGATTTAGATTAATCACGTCTAGCTTGAATTCTATTGCTTTTATGTGTTTACTTTCTGCAATGAGTAGCTAAATCATTAGGCTTTCATTTAGTGTAGATGAACTCTAATACTATGGGTTAGTTTCTAGCTTTCATGAATTTTATGAAGTTGGTTTTAGCTTGTGTTTGATTATCAATACCTAGCATGCTAAAGTTTTAATCTTTGTTCCTTAGATTCAAGTTAAGTATGGTTGAATGATCATTTTAATTGCATGAACTTGTTTACCTAGTAGTTTATGATAATTAAATTGTTAGAGCTACGATTAGCCAAATCTTAGATTAAGTAATAAAGGTAACAACTTGAACTGTGTTAGAGAAAGTAACAGGATAATAATTAGTGTTTTTGTAATTAGTCTTGATCATAGATAATTATCGTAGATAAATCTTACATAGCCTAATAATCTCAAATAATCAATTATGTGTTTACTTGTGTATGATCATTACATAGTAGTTCATGAATTTGTGAAAACATTAGGAGATCGGATCAATATTCTTAATAATAATTATATTGGTAACCAACTAAATAAATACTTGTATTGAAACTAACCATAGGAAAAAGGGGATTCAAAGATAAACGGAAGTGTCTTCATTATCTTGATAACAATTTATCTTAGTTAATTGTTTGCTTAGTTTTTGAGTTAATTAAGTAGTTAAGTTAATCTGAATGTGAAAAATCATATAAAACCCTCCAATTTCGTTATTGTTTTTAGATTACTTTTTAGTAGTTATTTTATTAGCTAAATTTCGTTCCCAGTGTTTGATACCCAACTTAGTTTACTATACTATAAACTGACTAGGTACACTACCTATAAATGTATTAGTAGTTAAGAGAGGTTAAGTTATAAATTTAATACTGGTAGGTATATCTTTTGCCCATCAAATGTCATGCCACATCGTGGCATACAAGTTTCCTCAAAAATCATACATTTAGCTCCTTTAGGTCACCAACTGATCATTTATGGAAAACAGGTGTTACAGACGTTGAGAATGGACAATCAACAGCGCTGGAATATTCTTAAACATAGCCGTTAAGTTAAACTCGTAACAATTGTATCGAGGAGCTCATATTTTGGTGGAGACTATCATTGTTATCCACATAATCGTCTCCTAGTAAACTATCACTTTTTTCCACTATCTCCTACCCATTCTTACATAGTAATACATGTTATGAAAATTAGGTGTTACATTATATAACCTATCCCCAAGTACTCTCTCTCATAGTTTCACGGTGTGACTAAGTCACTTAATACCTCTATAGTTCCCAAGGGTTTGGGTATCACCTTTATTCTTATAAATTGAGGTCATAGTACTTTATCTCCACTCCTCTTGCATCTTGGTCCTCCTAAGGATTACGTTAATTAAGTTTGTCAACCATTTAACTGAAAGACCCCTTTCATAATTAACATTATTACTCCAAACATGCTACATGCATATTCATAAACATATTTTACATATATGATTTTCTTACAAAAGACTGGATACAAACCGACTAACGAGGTTTTTACAAAGTTTTATATATTACATAATTTCCCAGGAATTAATATACAAAATACAAAAGCTATAATATTATTTATTCTACATCTTCTAACAGTACATAACTATACTGGATGCTTATCACCTGCAATAATTAAACATTGAGAGGGATAAGCGGGTGACGCTTACTGAGTTCAATAACAGTTACAATATAACGTTATGCCATATATATATATATATATATATATATATATATATATATATATATATATATATATGACATAAGCAAAGACGGACAAAGAACAACAAAGGCAGATGAGTATCATATGACAGGATTTCCATATCAACGAATAATCTGATTCAAATATTTACAATCAATGAGATACAACAATTTCAACATGAAATACATCAATAAGACTTCAGCCCAAGTGGCATAGAAAACACAATTTCGAATTATCAGTTGGCTAGTACTTTACAGGCCTTCAGCCCTACCTAGCCTTCTGCCAATGCCAAAGTGATGCTTAATCATTCACTTCATGGTCAAAGGCTACATACCAATACCCAAGTGATGCTTAGTCATTCACTTCGTGGTCAAAGGTATAGCTCATTATCATAATAACACGGGAAAACACATTGCACATATAACACATAGCATATAATTGTCCCTATATTGAACTCACCATGAAATAACCGAATGATAAAATGATAATTTGGGCAACACTTCGCCTCTAAAAATGACTTTATTTGACGAAACCGGGGATTTTTGTTGAAAACCGGGCCTTGCGCGGGCAGAGTTTCAACTCGAAAAACTCTTTTCTCGGATCTTCGGGCTCTCCGGGGCTTGCTTACGATGCTAGGATGATATTCTTGGTTTAGGGGTATTTGGTGTAACATAAAGGAAAGTAGAGGGTGAGATAAGTGAAAATTGTAAACAAAAATCGGCTGGATTCGATCGATATTTATAGGGGACCGAGGGCTTGCATTACGTTGGGCGTAATTCTCCGGTACGCGGGGCGTACTGCCTCGCAAACCTCTTCGCTAGGCGTAACTTCGTACGCTGGGCATACGAAGTGGATCAGCTCGGACGCGTCAAGGCTACGATACGTGGCACTTATGCGAAGGAGTAGGGAGGGTGACGGACTCCGGATCACTTACACGAGTACGCTGGGCGTACACCTTCGGACCAGCCTCAAAGTTTGTGCCCAAAACTTCAAAAATTCATAACTTTCGCATACGAACTCCATTTTTGACGTTCTTTATATCCACGCGTAGGTGAGATTATACTCTACAACTTTTGTTTAGACTCTGTCGGCTAGTTTTGAATTTATTTTTAATGTTAAATTTTTAACAGACTGGGACAGGATAAGTCTGTTAAAAATTCATAACTTCTTCATCCGACGTCCTTTTTCATTTGTCTTTTTACCGTTGTACTACTATTGACGAGACCTTCGATTCTCGTTTAATTTGTATCGGCTAAAAATCACTCGATCTTTATTTCGAGTTTCGGGTAGTGTATTGCTATGCCGAATCTTAGAAAAATCATAACTTCCTCATACAAAGTCAGATTTGGATGTTCTTTTTATGAAAATTCTCGGTTTAACGAATACTACGACTTTCATATAGATCACTAAAGCTAAAAATTAGTTTATCGTAAACTCACTTTTAAAGTCATATGGCGTCGTGTCGGTTCTGTCACAAAACTTTAATAAGTCATAACTTCTTCGTTATAACTCGGATTTCGATGAGGTTTTCGCGTAAATGTTTCTAACGAGATAATATACAACTTTCAATAACATTATTTTTACTTATTTCTAGCTTTATATTTTCGTTAATTTCAATAGTTGACTTTTGATTGGAATCTCATAAGACTTCCAATACTCCCCGAATGATTCTAAACATAGTTTTACTTCAAATCTCATAAAACTATATTGTTAGAACTCAATGCTCAAAACCATATATTATTTAATAATATTCATTTTTAAACTAACAAAACACGATAACTGAACGTGTATGTTACAAATACCTCCTCATTTTGAGGATTTCGTCCCCGAAATCACAACGATTTAAACAAATGGGGATATTTCGTTCTTTTCTCATTCTTACTTTCCCAAGTATAATTTGGGCATCGATGGTGTTTCCACTTAATAAGCACTAACTCTACTTCTTTATTATGTAGATCAACCGTTCTCTCGTTTATAATCTCTTCGGGCTCTTCTACATATCTTAATTTATTATCCAGTTTCACCTCGGATAACGGAATTGTTTCATCATATATGCTCAAACATTTACGCATATGACTCACATGAAACACATCATGAATACCTGCCAAATCTTCAGGTAATTTCCAAGCGGTATGTTTGTTTACCAATTCTCTAGAGATTTTAAAAAGTTCAACAATTATAGGACTCAATTTTCCTTTCTTCCCAAATCGCATAATGCCTTTCCATGGAGATACCTTCAGTATTACGAATTCATCCACCTGGAGTTCTATAGGTCGTCTTCTCTTTTCTACATAGGACTTTTGTCGATCCTGGGCCGCTTTTATTCTTTCTTGTACAATTTGAATCTTATCATCGGTGTCTTGAATCATTTTAGGACCACCAAGGACTTTCTGTCCTACAACACGCCAATATAATGGAGTACGACATTTACGCCCATATAGTGCTTCATATACCTTCAATATATTTTCTACTGTTTGGATTGTTCTCTCCGTCTGATCATCTGTTTGGGGATAATAAGCTGTGCTGAGAGTGACACGAGATCCAAATTCACATTGCATACTTGGCCGAGAATGAGAAGTGAAGCTGCTATCACGATCGGAAGTAATCTTTAGCGGCATACCATGTCTCGCAACAGTTTCATCCAAGTATACTTGTGCGTATTTCTCCATTGGAGCTGTTTCACGCATGGCAAGAAAATGTGCACTCTTAGTTAGTCGGTCGACAATTACCCAAATGATATCATTCTGTCTAGCAGTCTTTGGCAATTGGAGCAGCACTAGACATAAAGTCAGTTCAGAATTCTATTTGCCTATCCGGGGGAAGTCCAGGAAAATCATCAGGGAAAACATTAGGATATTCATTAACAATGGGAACATCATTTACAGTTTTTCTTCCCCTCTTTTGAGATATCAACTGTATAGGCTAGATAAGTAGAATACCCCTTCGATATAATTTTACAAGTTTTTAGGAAATAGATTATTTTTCAGATTTTAAGTCTTTGTTTACAGTAGACATAAAATAGAATCCTTCCCTTCGATAGGGATGCGTACCATCTTTTCGTAACACAGGAGTTCTGTGCGGTTCTTTGACAACCAATTCATGCCGAGAATAATTTCAAAGTTGGTCAAGGAGATAGGAATCAGATTAGCAAGAAAACTATAACCTTCAATTTCTATGACACAATCTCTATAGATTTTATCAACAAGTAATGATACACTTCCCGCGGTATCTACATGAAATGATTGGGTGAATGTATAACAAGCAATTTGAAAAGAACGCGCAATTTCATGAGACACAAAAGAATCTGAGGCATTATAATCAAATAAGATGTGAGCAGGTCTAGAGTTGACGAGAAATAAACCAGTCACAACTTTCGGGTCCTCGTGTGCCTCCTCTATGGTAATTTGAAATGTACGGCCTTTAACTAAACGATTGTCAAACTCTTCAAACATCTTAATTGATGGCGGTGCTCAAATCTGCACTCGCTCTTCATTCTCTATTGGGCCTTCAGTCCTAATCTCCAAGTTAAAAACTCAATTCTTATTGCAGACTCCTGCTCCTTCTTAAATTTGATTTATAGACTCAACCCAAGATAAGGTCTTCACTTTTGCTGCAACAACAATTCGAATGGTCATATTCTAATGACCTTTGATTTCATAACGCAAAAGACACACAACGAATCATACTCTTATTTCTATTAGTCAAACACTATCCTAGAAGAAACCTTCCTTCATGTTCTAATATAATATAACATCTTCATAGCTAGTAGCATTTCTAGCTAATGGTTGCTTAATCCTTTAATGAAGGTTGTTATACTTTTATCGACTACTTCGACCATTTCCTTCTTCAATCTTCCGACTGAAGTTTCATCGCTTCACAAGACATGGTTCTCTGAACCAATCAATTCACTTCGCAGATCTATATTAGTCGGACTCGATTCTTTATGACCACTAAGGTCTGAACGAAAATCATTTTCTTAGTCATCACTGAAACGAAGGTAATGACATACTCGAACAAAAATGGAATTGATTACTAGCTTCTTGGTAACCTTGTGACTTTCCCTGATCCAAGTGTGAGTCTTGTGCTTCCAGTAGTATAGGCCTCTACTACTATTCACACCTACTCATACTCGTCCCAAGTATTGTCTTGCAGTTTTCCAAGTCACCATTCAAAAGTTTTCACAAAGCAACTTTTCACATCTGAGTGTGTTCAAACAAGTACATACAACAATTTCTCCTAGACTCAACTAGGGGTTTCACGTTTCAATCAAACATATCTTGGATTTCTTAAATTCACCTTTTAGAATTCTTTTTATGCATAAGCTCGATCTAGCATATCCTAATACTTTTCCTAGGTCGATAGGAATTTTACTTCCAAATTCTTCATATAAATTCTTTCTCGTGTAGTGTCTACTCTGCAAGACCCACTATACTAGAATTTACCCTAGTAGTATGGAGACAAACGGACTCCAACTATTTGCATCATCTTCTAACTCATGCAAATCACCATGCACATTTATTCATTTCATTATCCTTTCATGACATCGTCATTCCTTTATATGATAAAATTTTCTTCTCATGGGTGTATCTTTTAAGTCTACTTCTTAGGAATCTATCCTAGGAAGTCTGCATTTTTAACTGCATCTCAGCATGTTCTACTAGCTTCGACTTGGTTCTCTGTCATTCCTAACAACAACATCTCTTCTCATATAATACTATGAGTGTATATCTTCTTCAACTATATACTCTACCTTACTCTAACTAGTAAGTCATTCAGCCTTTCACAACCATCCTAATCATGTATGTTAAAGTCGGCTTAACACACTATGGAACTTTTATAAGGATGTGATAGAAGTCAATTGTCACTCGGTATTATTAAATACTAAGTCTGAGCATCTTGTATAGGGTTACATATCAGCTCTTACCATACTACTCAAATTGCATACTACATCACAATGTTAGGCAAGGTCTTGGCCTATTGAGTCTGAAAACTTTGTTAGCCTTTCCTTTGATCTTCATTGAATTTTTCTAAATCTTACACAACATCAATTTTCGATATTGTCGAAGTATTTATTACCATCTTCAGCTCTTCTAACTCTGTAAACCATCACTGCTTCAATCTGATCAGCGGTGGAACAACTTCATGGATTACACCAAAACATTCATCCCGTCTGAATGTACTTTGAACACACAACATTCCTCCAAAGGTGTTATTATTTTATCAAACATAGTTTGAATGTATAACACCACTCTATAGGTATTAATACATTATTTACGGTATCACTTGATAGATTTTATTTTACGATATCCCTTGACTGTTTATTTATGAAGTTATTGATGTCAACTATCGTAAGTCTCCTTATCACCTCGAAAAGTTTCATGCCGATGGAATAGAAGAAACAAAAACAGTTCTATCGACACGTGGATGCTTCGGAAGAGAAAGAGTGACACCACGTATCTCCAAGTCGTGCTCGCGCTTTCGAGTATTTTATTTATCTTTTAGCACATATTAGCATATAAGGCATTTCCCTTATAGTATGTTAGTGCACACTATAGCAAGTGAGGTATTCAACCTAAAGTATACTAGGCACACATTGTACCATCATTACTTAGCAGTTCAAGTTTAAGCCTAGAAATCCTTACAATTCCTAGTTTGCTTAAACTAATGCTCTAAAAATTTTGAAGTAGCTTAGTACTTTAAAATATTAAGATTTATCATTATCCAATACTCTACTTAATTCTTTCCTATGGTTTGTGTCCATATACTCCTAATGAATCCGTTCATATATTGAACTTCCGATGGTTTAAGTCTAAATACCAATATGTGGTATTTAGTTCACTTAAACTACTGCTCTGATACCATGACTGAAAGACCCCTTTCATAATTAACATTATTACTCCAAACATTCTACATGCATATTCATAAACATATATTACATATATGGTTTTGTTACAAAAGACTGGATACAAACCGACTAACGAGGTTTTTACAAAGTTTTATATATTACATAATTTCCCAGGAATTAATATACAAAATACAAAAGCTATAATACTATCTATTCTACATCTTCTAACAGTACATAACTATACTGGATGCTTATCACCTGCAATAATTAAACACTGAGAGGGATAAGCGGGTGACACTTAGTGAGTTCAATAACAGTTACAATATAACGTTATGCCATGTATATATATATATATATATATATATATATATATATATATATATATATATATATATATATATCAATATGATAGAAGCAAAGAGAGACAAAGAACAACAAAGGCAGATGAGTATCATATGACAGGCTTTCCATATCAATGAATAATCCGATTCAAAGATTTACAATCAATGAGATACAACAATTTCAACATGATATACATCAATAAGACTTCAGCCCAAGTGGCATAGAAAACACAATTTCGAATTATCATTTGGCTAGTAATTTACAGGCTTTCAGCCCTACCTAGTCTTCTGCCAATGCCAAAGTGATGCTTAATCATTCACTTCATGGTCAAAGGCTACATAACAATACGCAAGTGATGCTTAGTCATTCACTTCATGGTCAAAGGTATAGCTCATTATCATAATAACACGGGAAAGCACATTGCACATATAACACATAACATACAATTGTCCCTATATTGAACTCACCGTGAAATAACCGAATGATAAAATGATAATTTGAGCAACACTTCGCCTCTAAAAACAACTTTCTTTGACGAAACCGGGGATTTTTGTTGAAAACCGGGCCTTGCGTGGGCAGAGTTTCAATTTGAAAAACTCTTTTCTCGGGATCTTCGGGCTCTCCGGGGCTTGCTTACGATGCTAGGATGATATTCTTGGTTTAGGGGTATTTAGTGTAAGATAAAGGAAAGTAGAGGGTGAGAGAAGTGAAAATTGTAAACAAAAATCGGCTGGCTTCGATCGCTATTTATAAGGGACCGAGGGCTTGCATTACGCTGGGCGTAATTCTCCGGTACACGGGGCGTACTGCCTCGCAAACCTCTTCGCTGGGCGTACAAAGTGGATCAGCTCGGGCGCGTCAAGGCTACGACACGTGGCACTCATGTGAAGGAGTAGGGAGGGTGACGGACTCCGGATCACTTACACGAGTACGCTGGGCGTACACCTTCGGACCAGCCTCGAAGTTTGTGCCCAAAACTTCAAAAATTCGTAACTTTCGCATATGAACTCCGTTTTTGACGTTCTCTATATCCACGTGTAGTTGAGATTATACTCTACAAGTTTTGTTTAGACTCCGTCGGCTAATTTTGAATTTATTTTTAATGTTAAATTTTTAACAGGCTGGGACAGGATAAGTCCGTTAAAAATTCATAACTTCTTCATCCGACGTCCGTTTTCATCTGTCTTTTTACCGTTGTACTACTATTGACGAGACCTTCGATTCTCGTTTAAGTTGTATCGGCTAAAAATCACTTGATCTTTATTTCGAGTTTCGGACTGTGTATTGATATGCCGAATCTTAGAAAAATCATAACTTCCTCATACGAAGTCAGATTTAGACGTTCTTTTATGAAAATTCTCGGTTTAACGAATACTACGACTTTAATTTAGATCACTAAAGCTAAAAAGTAGTTTATCGTAAACTCACTTTTTACGTCATATGACGTCGTATCGGTTCTGTCGCGAAACTTTAATAAGTCATAACTTCTTCGTTATAACTCGGATTTCGATGAGGTTTTCACCTAAATGTTTCTAATGAGATAATCTACAACTTTCAATAACATTATTTTTACTTCTTTCTAACTTTATATTTTCGTTAATTTCAGTAGTTGACTTTTGATTGAAATCTCATAAGACTTCCAATACTTCCCGAATGATTCTAAACATAGTTTTACTTCAAATCTCATAAAACTATCTTGTTAGAACTCAATGCTCAAAACCATATATTATTTAATAATATTAATTTTTAAAACAACAAAACACGATAACTGAACATGTATGTTACATTAACCCCCCCCCCCCCCCCCCCCTTCAAGACATTGACATGCAATAATAAAGATTTTATCTGGACTATGTTCCTCACCATCTTCCTCATAGCCATCTTAACTTCCTCGTTACTTATCTTCGAGTAGAAATCCTCATTGTTAGTTTGTAGCCTCCCCAAACGCAAAAACACCTACACTCCATCTTGTCTCCATGAAAGAATTGTCATTATATATAGAATGAAAATAACTACCCCTTTTCCACTAAATATCCTCACCTTTCACAAGAACTCGTCCTATGTCGTCCTTATTATACCTACCAATCCCTAAATTCGTTTTCCTTCTTTCTCTGTCTTTAGCTAGCTTCTAAATTTCATGTTCCCCTTCTTTTGTATCAATCTCCTATACATATCCCTGTATGTCATGGCCTTAGCTATAGCCACAACTTTTTTTGCCTAAAGATTGGCCTCTTGTATACGTTTATTATATATATAGTTGTGTCTAAATATTTTGTAATAATTTATTTTTGGTTTTTATTAAATGTGGTGGCAAATCCGACCGATCTGGCAATGGTGTGTAATGCCCATGTCATCAAATCAAGATAAATATGTTGTTTGCTTAAGTTTTTGACCGTTCACTTCTTTTCTATTACTATTACTATTGGTAATTTCCCCCCTTGAACTAAATGTCATATTGTTGGATTAGAACTTGGGTCAACTCTATCTTGGAGTGTTTCAAACAATGTGATCACTACTATACAACATTTGGTTATCAATGGACAAATTAAGGGTTCATATTCTTATTCCATTTCCACTTTCAAATTAATGAAATATTTTAACATGTATGATGTTCAACATTGTGGATGTGATGATTGGAGGTAGGTGCAAGACATCATGGACAATCAATTCTTTATTGAAAAATCATTCATACAAAACTAAAACAAATGACAAGAAATGAATAATATACAAAAATCATTCTCACGTAACAAAGATTATGCTTCCATTGCAAATCAAGAAAACATCACCATGAAAACTAACCTCGTAACAAAGATTATGCTTCCTTCATTGATTCACATGTTATTGAAGAAATTAAACATTGTTTTTTTTAAACGCCTAACACAAACACCCACTATTATTTCTACCTCATTTTTATTAAAAGAAACCACATAAGCATTTATAACAGGTAAACCTAGGCTGCCGGAAAAGAAATCTTATAAGATAAAAAAATATATATTAAGTAAATTTTCTTGAAGGGGTAGACACGTGAAGTATAGCATCGCTCCTGATAATAATACAAGATTCTCCCTCGTCACTAATTCCATCATTTTGTCCTATTAGCTTCTACTTTTTAAACCTTTACTTTGTCCTCCATGTTAAGATTTTTGCCATTAGATTATACTTTCTGTCAACATTTCATGGTTCTTCGCATAAACTATTCAACAATGACTGATTCATTGTTGATCGATTCATAAATACTTTCATAACGACAATTCTTGCTTTACATTATGCATTCTAACCGTTGGATCTATCTTGATCTTTACCGAATAGCTTCGTTTTTGTCCATTCTAATTGTTCACCAAATTCACCAGAAATGCCAGATGGAAGTAGCAACATCAATACCAATATCATGATTCGATAATCAAATTATAATATTATAACTTCAATAACGACTTGTACCTTGAAATCATCGACATCACTACCACTAACATGGCCGGTGAAACTCGCAATAAATGACACCATTTTCACTTCTCGATTTACGTTCAAAAAGATGAGTTTCTCATTCTCACCACCATCTCCGCCGCTCTTCAATCTAACACAACCCTTTTCATTCCCTCCGAACTTGTTACCCGACGAAGCAAGCCCAGAATGGATGAACAAAGCCGACAATGCATGGCAGCTAGTGGCGGCGACGTTAGTCGGCATGCAAAGTGTCCCAGGTCTTATAATCTTGTACGGCGGCGCTGTGAAGAAGAAATGGGCAGTGAATTCTGCTTTCATGGCGTTATATGCCTTTGCAATGGTTCTCGTTTGTTGGGTATGTTGGGGATACAGGCTTTCTTTTGGTGATAAACTTGTTCCTGTATGGGGAAAAGCCTATATTGCCCTTGAACAGAAGTACCTTCTTGAACAAGCTTATTTAGGAATGTTTCCGAATGCGACTATGGTGTTTTTTCAGTTTGTGTTTGCAGCGATCACTTTGATTCTGATTGCGGGGGCAGTTTTGGGAAGGATGAATTTTTATGCATGGATGTTGTTTGTTCCTTTATGGTTGACTTTTTCGTATACTTTTGGTGCGTTTACTATTTGGTCTCCGGAAGGTTGGCTGAGTAAAATGGGAATCATTGATTATGCAGGTGGTTATGTTATCCATGTGTCTTCAGGAGTTGCAGGTTACACCGCTGCTTATTGGGTAATTCCTTGTACTTTTGGTAAGAGATGTGAAAAGAGTCCAAAACTACAACCGAAAAATTAAATATTTTCTAATTTTTTTTCTATTTATCTTGGTACTCTTATAAAACAATAACATGTACTTTTTTTTTCTATTTATCTTCGTACTTTTATAAAACAATAACACGAGTTATCCATTAATTCTTGTTCTTAATTTATTTTTTTGATTTTGATACTTACCTGAATCTAATGATAAGAAGAACAAAAGATAGAAGGATATTTGATTTCTCTTAAATTAATAAAAAAGAGGTTTCAAACTGAAACTTATTTCCGTCTAAAAACAACTAAAAAGTCTTTAAACAAACCAAAAAGAATCCTAAACTAGTTTAAAACTAAAACTACTATGTGAACAAACTAAGATCTACCCTAAATTGGATTGAAACCGGTGTTAAAATCATAAGAGGACAGAAATCCTTCTTAGAATGATACTTTTATTAAAAATATAATAGATAAGTTTCCTAGAAAGAAACATTTTGAAAAAACCTACTATAATATAGATATGTATGTGTTTTGGTATGTTGAATTGTCTTTATATGAGAAATAAAAATTTAATTAGAAAGTTTTCTTATAGTGGATGTTTAAAATTATGTTTATACTTTATAGTCGGAGTAGACGCATGACAAAATCTCAGGGTACTACATATGATTTTTGAGGTGGCATACTAGAAAATTTATATTACGCTGGAAAATTTCTCAAAAAAAGTACATTGTGTTGTAAAATTTGAGTGCTTTACCGGCCACCCTGGTAACCCTCTATGTCTGCCCTTAACTGTAATTGAATGTTATATAAAATAGTACTAATATGTTTTTTTTAATATTTATTCCTTAGTAATTATTGAATTCTTATACTAAAAGTGTTCTATAGAAAATACTAAAATTTATTTTTTGTCAAGAAAAATCCGGCAGGATAAAAAAGAAACATCGGACCAAACTAAACCAATAAAAAGGAATGGTTTTGTTTGTTCAAAAAACTAGACCATGTAAGACCGACTTAGACTAGTCTTTAAGCATCTCTCTATTTTAGTATCTCTTTCTATTTTTGGAATTAAACATTTTGTACATACAGGTTGGTCCTAGGTTGACTGCGGATAGGGAAAGTTTTCGTCCCAACAACATGATACTCATGTTAGCCGGTGCGGGTTTATTATGGATGGGTTGGACCGGGTTTAATGGTGGAGCCCCATATGTCGCAAGCATGGACGCTTCTTTAGCTGTTTTGAACACTCATGTATGTGCTGCTACAAGCCTCCTCACGTGGCTCATCCTCGATATCATTTTCTTCAAGAAACCCTCCATTTTTGGTGCAGTTCAAGGCATGATCACTGGTCTGGTTTGCATAACACCCGGAGCAGGTACTTATAATTTATAACCCTCTCCCTCCAAAGAAAAGTATATACATATATATATATATATATATATATATATATATATATATATATATATATATATATATATATATATATATATTTTGTTGGATAAAATAGAATGGACAAAGTAGTTGAATAAAGAGCCTAATAAAATGAATCATTATATTGTTAGCTTGTAGGAAATGAATGAGTTTTCATTTGAAATTTGGATATCATAAATGGGTTGCACTTGTTTTTTATAAAAACATCATTGTTTTAAAACGTATCATCAATATGTATGAACTAATTGTTTTGTTCATAAAATATCATCAAGACAACAATATTTTGTGGGGAAAAAGTTTCAGTTGTTTCGCTTTTGATACTATTTTTTTTTTTTTTTGGATAATGATATTTTGTGGAATACACAAAAATAGTTTGTTATTCATTTATGTATATTAACCGACATAGTCTTAATACTATTCTATATATTACTTAATTATAACTATAGAATTTATTATTTACAAACCAAGAGATCTAACGTGAGACTTAATGTGTGATAAAAGGTAGTTAAAACCCAAATGAATTTTTTTTTTTAAAAATCTGGCCCTCTTATGAAACTAATCACAATTTAAGTACAATAATGAATGTCTATAAAAATACTTTTATTAAAAATATTACAGATATAAATGGATCACATTATAAATTTTTATTACATTCTATAATGGAATTTAAAAATAAAAAATAAAATAAAATAAAAAAACTTTAGTTAACAATTGAAATTAAAAACGGTCAATTTCTTTTCCTTAAACAAAACAAGTTTAATTCTTTTATTATTATTATTATTATTATTATTATTGGCACTACACTCCTATTCTCTCGCACAAACACTACATAAGGCTTTATTTGTTACACGAGACATGACTAGATGAGAATGAACCAGATGAAAATTGATCAACAAACCCCTTTAGGGCTATTTTCGATCTGCAATTAAAAAAAATCATGTCTTTTGCACAGATCAAACAAGTCTGTCGCACATTTTTACGGGGAAAATGTATTTTTTATCTCATTAACATCTGTCTCGTACTAATTTGATATATAACAAACACACTAAAACTTGTTATGTTCCGTTTTATATTGTGTCCTCATGTGTAACAAAAAGACCTAAAATTTATCGTGTGTGTGCTATTGTACAACCCCATGACAATTTCTGAAATCTTTATATTTATAGGGTTAGTGCAAGGATACGCTGCAATTGTTATGGGAATTTTCTCTGGCTCAATCCCATGGTTCACAATGATGGTATTGCAGAAAAAGATCAAACTGCTCCAAAAGGTGGACGACACAATGGCGATGTTGCACACACACGCCATTGCCGGAATCTTGGGTGGCATTCTCACCGGACTCTTCTCGGAGCCTCATTTGTGCAAACTTTTCTATGGAAGTACAAGTAAATACATGGGATTCTTTCATGGATTGCACCTCGGGACATCACAAAGCATCTGTTTAGGATTTCGACAAATGAGGATTCAATTGCTTGGGATTTTGTTTGTGATTGTGCTTAATATTGTGATGACAAGTTTAGTGTGTTTATTCGTGAGATTAATTGTGCCTTTGAGGTTGTCTTATGAGGACATGGAAGTTGGAGATGAGGCAGTTCATGGAGAAGAAGCTTATGCTATTTGGGAGAAAGGAGAGATGGTTGGAAAATACTCGAGTTATTATAATGATATTGAAACCCCAAGTAAGAGTGGTATGATTTCGGTTGAATAGATGTGAAAATTAGATAGATTTTCAAGTTTATGAGTTCTTGCAAAAACATTATTGTCACACTTGAAAACAATAATCAGTTTCAAATGTATAAAGTGATTTTGATATGTTTATGTTGTTATTTGGGGGTTGAATGCAAGGAATAACAATGCACTTTCATTTGATTGTATATAGCGATTTTGATATAGTTATGTTGTTATTATAGCATAGGAAAACAAAAATTACATTATTACCCTCCTTTTTTTTACCTTCTTTGAATTACTTTTCACTCAGCTCTCTTATAGTTAACAACACTATAAGAAGAAAAAACACACCCGATGGCGATTATTACTCAAATACCTAATATACCCTTTAAAATTATAGTATAACAGAATCTTGTAGACCAAAATCACCACTATTATAACAACTGTACAACATAGAACCAAAACCAGAAAAAAGTACCTTACAGAATTTCTGTCATGTTGACTTGAAAGAAGTTGACTCACCCTCTTTGACTTTACCCATAACAAGAATATCATAAGTTTTATCATCGGGTACAAGACCTCTATCAAGCATCTCATCATGCAACTTAAAAGCCTCTTGCAAATTTCCTTCCCTAAAATACCCTCCAATCAATGAATTATAAATAACCACATTAGGAACCCTACCCTCCCTACCCATCTCTTCCAAGATTTTCCTTGCATCTTCTAGTTGACCTTTGTTACATAAACCGTTGACCAAAACCGTATACATAATAACATCTGGCTCTATATTCTTTGCAAGCATCTCTAAATACAATTCAGAAGCACAAATTATTCTCCCTGATTTAAGCAATCCATCAATCAATGTAGTGTAAGTAGCCAAATCGCATAAAATCC
This sequence comes from Lactuca virosa, assembly GCF_052849685.1. Classification (NCBI taxonomy): domain Eukaryota; kingdom Viridiplantae; phylum Streptophyta; class Magnoliopsida; order Asterales; family Asteraceae; genus Lactuca; species Lactuca virosa. Next base: position 41,087,590 of record NC_136431.1, on the reverse strand, counting down.
CCTCATTTATCATCTTTTTGTGAAAAACAAGAGCTTGTTCTATGTTATCAAGATTCCTAAATCCACTAATCATGGAATTGTAAACCGTTGTATTTGGAGATAATCCCACTTGACGAATCTCATTAAAGATTTCATTTGCACTTCCCATGTCCCGATTTTTGGAAAATCCATCTATCAAAACACCGTATGTTACAATATCTAATTCAAGTCCTTTGTTTTTCATCTCATTTCTCATTTTCAAAGCAAGATCCATGTTCTTGAATTTGCAAAATCCATATATTAAAGATGTGTATGTGAAAACATTAGGGGTAACACCCGATTCATGCATTGAAGTATAAATAGCTAATGCGGAATTAAGACTACCCTCTTTGATAAATCCATCTATAATGCTATTATATGTCATACAATGTGGATTGAACCCCATTTTCTTGACTTTTTCCAACATTAAACAAGCCTCGGATGTTTGACCAAGTTTGGATAAACCTTTAATGAGTATATTGAACGTGTAGTCAGATGGAAGAAACCCTAACTCAAAGATTTGGTCAAAGATAGTCAAAGCTTCCTCCTTTTTGCCTTTCCTAAAATACCCATCGATTAAAATACTATAAGTGACAACATTAGGTTTCAAACCATTTTCTTGCATCTTGTTAAACACATCCAATGCAACATCCATGTCACCACTTTTGCAATAACCGAGTATAATGTTGTTGTATGTAACAATACTTGGAGAAACTCCATTTTTCATCATCTTTTCAAACATATTATAAGCTTCATTCGATTTATCCACTTTACAAAACCATGAAATAAGATTGTTGTATGTGAATACATTTGCAATACCACTTTCAATAGCTTCATCAAAGAGGTTAATAGCTTCTTTTATCAAACCAGCCTCAAAATACCTTATTATCAAAGAATTGACATTGTAAACATTTGGTTTTATACCTTCGTTTTTCATTCGGTTGTATAATTCAAAACCTTTTTCATAATCACCATTGTTGAAGCACCCTTCAATAAGAATCGAGTATGTGATCCTATTTGGACAAAGACCATTTTCAACACTCTTTTCCAACAAATCCAAAGCACTATGAAGATCTCCATTAACACAGTACCCCTTCATCAAACTTGTGGCAGCTACTATATTCATAGGAACACCATTATCAACCATTTCATCTTTTAACCTTAATGCATCTATCATATACTTCTGTTTCACACAAGCTACAATGACATTAGTATAAGTTCCCTCAGAAGGAACCCATCCTTTTTCCTTCATCTCATTCAACAATGCACATGCTGACATGGCATCTGGTTTCTTGCAAATAGCATGAATAGCTGTACTATATGTTATTGCATCGAGTTCAATCCCATTTGCCTTTGCATCCCAAAAATACTCTGCAGCTTCTTCAACTTTACCTTCATGGCAACTCCCACGAATTATAACTCTAATTGTAGCACAATCATATGGAATTTGCATCCTTACTATATCATTGAATGTAGCTCGAGCTTCAGTGAACATATTATTCCTAACCATTGCATTCAAGAGAACATGGACATATGGAACACATGGAATGATATTTTTTTCAATCATTTTCCTGAAACAAGTAACAGCGTCTTCCAATCGAGAGGCTCGAACCAAACTACAGAGTAAGTAATTTATAACCCTAGAATTTGAATTGTAATCAAATTGAAACCTCTCTGCAGTAGAAACAAATTGAGAAACGAGCTCACCTGGCCCAGGAAATGCAAGCTCTGTAACACATTTGCTAATCAACTTCTTAGCCGTTCCATAGTGTTTTTCTGAACAGATTAAGATATGGACAAGAGCAAGAAACGGGTCACTAATCTCGTTATCTCGTATAATCATTTTTCTCGTAGCCCATTTAAAGTGCGTCAGGGCGAGATTTGGGTCATTTCTATGAGAAAGTAGAACTTCTGTGACATGGGTTTGAGTCAAAACTTGATCTTGTGAGAATGGTTTTTCGGTTTTCAGATTTAGTGACTGTGTATGATTGGGTTTATCAAAAGATTGGGATTTTGAGATCGGAATTTCGTGTTCTAAGGACGGATTATCGTCGGAGATTGAAGAAAATGATGAAAGAGGTCCTTTTATTGAATGGGGTCGAACAAGAAATGTGGAAATCAATGGAGGAGGGAAGCGAGATCTCATGTTTGTTCGATTATCGGAGTGTTTTTCTGAAACAAAAAAATTGAAGACAGAGAAACAAAACCCTAGTTCAGTAGCTCTGTTAAACCATCATGTTTACTTTGAACCTCTGTATTTCCAAAATGTTACAGTTAACACCCCTACTCATATTGTTACCTTTATTTTGTATCAAAGACAATAATCCCTATAAATCTACAATCATATCACACACATTAAATACTAAAATAAAAGCATAGTTCATTGTCTATACCCATTACTCAATCCTAAAATCAGTTTATGAATCATTGATCAAAATCTATGAAGGAAACCAATTTTAAAATAAAAAATAATCCAAAAACATCGATGGAAAAATGTTGTGTTGTTGCTAGAGAACCATCATCTCTGGAGAAGCCTCGATCGCCACCAAGGGTAATCGATACTGTCGTTAAGTCACTTGTTGTCGGGTTTCCTGCGTAGGCCGAGAAGGGGGCCAGTCTTGGTGTTACAGTTGGGCCTAGACCCAACAAGGTGGGTTGTGGCTAGCTTGACCCAAAGCTATCATGGTTATAGGGTCGAGGCAGCTAAGGCAGTGGGTTGCATTGTTGAAGGCTTAGTCGTGGTTCCAACAATTGGGTTGTTAGGTCCAGTGGCAGCCCTGAGGGTGTGCGAGTAGTGCGGTCGTACAGGGCCTCCGATTTTAAGGGGCCTCCAAATTTAGGGACATATATAGTAATGATGTTGGTATTTTCATAAAATACATTTTTTTTGTGTTATTATTAAAGAAAATTAGCAGTTAGCTATATACACAATGTAACATTTGGTTACAATCTTAAAATAATTTTAACTGTGAAAAAAATCAACGAAAATCAAAAAATCAACGAAAATAAAAAATTCTATAATTTATCCACAATTTCAAGAAAATATCTATATCAGAAAAATACATATATGTTTCTAATATGAGTTCAAGCAAACATTATAGTTTTTTATTAAACTCACCAAAAATATTAAACCCTAACACACCTAATAACAGCGTCAGTAGATCGTCAATGTTGTTCGTCTCTCTTTTTCTGGAAACTGTCATTTTTCTGTCTTGAATCTTGATATTTCGTTGAGTTGTTTGTAGTCGCCTTGATCACTTCTAAGCCCTCTAACTGTATCCCTGACTATAGTGAGTATCACTTATCTCTTTAAATTTCCAAAGTCGCAACCGTGCTTGAGTGCTTTCCCTCCTAGGCCAAATGCTCCTTTTTGTATGAATGATTTATTTATAAACCCATAATGACGCAGGGAAAGTAAAATAATAATAATAATAATAATAATAATAATGTTTTTTGTTTATCTTTTTGTGTAGTATAGTGTCTTGTGAATTGTGTTTTTCACTTTATCATTGTGTTTTATTTCTTTAGCTTTTCAATGTTTATTATAAAGAGGTTACAATAAGACATTGGTGGATTTTAGGGTGGTGGTGGGGGAGGGGGACAATAGGCTTCCTATTTTTTGGCTTATAATATTAATATTATATAGTCTAACAATTAGAAAGATTAGAAAACAAGAATTTTGTTTGATGCTCTCACTATTTTAAACATTAACATTTTGATAAACATATATTGTTAAGTTATTAACATTGATTTTTTTTAATTAAAAAATATGCATCTAACTATAAAATTTGAATAGTTTTAATTTCTAAACATACAAAAAATCAAAAAGAATAATTTATTCTTTGCTAAATCTATTAATTGATTTGTCGTCTAACAAATTTCGAAATACCATTGTAATGAAGAAATAGTTGTGGAAGAACATAAAAAAGAAGAAGCTAAATTGCGTGTGCCAAAAAACATGGATGAAGTTCATGAAGTTGTGGAAAACCTAAGTAGTTCAAGATGTTGTGAAAGAACTCAGAGAAGAAGAAGTTGAACTGTAAATGCTAGAAGATATGTCTTGTGTAGATGAAGATATAGTCATCTTGAATTGTAACGGTGATGACAAAGAAGATATTTTAGTGAACATCAATGATCCTATAAACCGGAACATCTACTGAGCAGAGACATGAAATTATGGTAGTGAATTTATGAGATATTTATTATCAACTTTGACTTTAGAATATAGTGATAAAAAAATTTATTTAATAATATTTAACAAGAAAAATTTTATGGGGCCTCACCTTGATTTTCGCACAAGGCCTCTAAAATGTCAGGGTCAGGATCAGGCTTGTTAGGGTCGTCTTCATCATGTTCTTCCCAAGCCTAAGATACTAGATTGACATGTGCTTAGTAGGAACAAATTATAGCACTATTTTTGTATATTCAAGGAGCTAGCTTGGATATTTAGAATCCTTTTTGAGAAGTTCGAAATAGTTAGACTTTGTTTTGATACATAGTTTCTTGCCTTGATTTTCATGCACTCGTATTTTTTAACAAACTATTTATGATTTTTGAAAGGACTTTTAAGTTATGGGACATCTTTCGCAAAGTTAATACCAAATACGATGGGTTCCAGCTTAAGAATCCACTTTTTCTCTTAGTTTCAGGATAATATCGAAACTAGTGTCAAGACTTACCTCTGAATATGGAAGTATTCATTTGTTTGAAGAAATAGTTTGATAGCATATCTAGATTAAGTATTCATTCTGTCTATGTTAAGTCAAAAAGAAACAAGCATATATAACTATCTAGATTAAGTGCTTAACTCATTAAGTCAAAAAGAAACAACCCCTTAGCCCATCAACTCCATTAAGCAAAAAACTCAAACAATACATACTACATAAACACAATCATATCAATACAATATAAACAAATCTTTATACTACATATGGTGCCAGTTTCAGCTTCATAAAAATGTCCACAACACCAAAACTATGATGACTCACTAAATAAATAATGAAGCAATGGAGCAACCACTGCTACACTTAAACTGTTTCCCAGCAATGCATAACTGCAAAAAAAAAAAAAAAAAAAAAAAAAAGAAAGATACACACTTTAATCGTAATAAAAATCATTTAAAAATACAAACTTCTAAATCATAACTTTGTAAGGGTATAAAATGGAAAAAAAAACAACATACCGTTGTCGAAGAGTCACATGTTCTGGGAACTCAAATTCTTTAGGGAAAGAGTGTAAATTGGAAACCTACAATATGATTTTTATTATAAAATTAATAAAAAAGAAAGTCCATAATGAATTAAGTATAATAATTAAAAATTAATAAAACCTACAAACCTCTCTAGGGGTGAAGTATCTGAGACAAAGTTCCTCAAGTGTTGTTTTGTCTCTTGTAATAGGCTGCAAATAACCATTTGCATTTTTCAGTATGATTCTTTCTATTTTTTTTCACAAGAATGATAGTTTATATGCAATAAAAATACAAATATAATGTTTGTGGAAAATTACCATAATAGTCGCCAAAAGGGAGCCAGTTCCCTTCACATAACGATAATAACTCTTTGTAAAACAACAACACCGCTTTGAATCAGGATACACAATATCTATTCCACTTTAAGAAACAACTTTTGCATCATTTTGAAAAAAAAAAACCAATAAGGGCAAATTTGTAAAAAGTTAGGACTTAAATGGGAAAAGCCTCATTCCTCTGTCTTTTTCTCTATTAAGTCGTTCTTTCTATATCAAGTCAAAAAGAATCAGATAACTTCAAGGATACCCATAGCACTCCCCCATCTTTCTATCAAATTTGATGGAACCAAATACTTATTTAAAGAATCTTCTTCATCTGAAAATGTTCCATTTTTGCCCTTGGAGTTTACAAATTCCAAAAAACTTTCTATAGGAAGGCATGTTTGTAGCATCTCATTATCATTTTCACCAAATAATGGTTTTGGCACATAAAGAAGTTGTCCATTGAACTCTGGGTTGCAGAAAGATAAAGGTTTTCTTTTTGCCTGAAAAAAATTAAAAAATGTAAAACCAATTTTTTTTATTTATTTGGATCCATTTTTTCATTAATGGTGTGTAGAAATAACATACAAGGCAAAAGTAACGGGGACGTGAGTAAGGGACACCAAATTGCAGTGGGCTTAATATGAACTCTTGTGTCACAAATTGGTTTTCTTTGAGTATCTGAATCATCTTCTGATGTGTATCAGATGTCTGAAACAAAACAACAAAAACGGTATATAGAAAATGTATCTATTAATAAAAAGATTGAAACTTTAGGTTGAATCTTGATTTCAAACCTCAAATCCAACTACATTTTCAACAAAGAGCATGGATGGAGGTAGCATCAGTTGTGGTATGATTTCAAGAATTTGAAGAAAAGAAAAGGCTCGAGCATCAGCAGATTGTTTCTGAAGACCTAAAAACAGGCTTAGCTTGGGGATAAATTATAATCAATGAATGATTATTTGAAAAAAAGAATAGGGAAATGTGATAAATGTTAAGATCTTACCTTGTCGTGTATAAGGTTGACATGGAGGAGAAAGAAGCCACACGTTTACTTTGTAACGATCAAGATCGGCAGCGGTTAAGGTCTGAATGTTGCCCTATATTCATCCCCAAAATGAACAGAAGTAACTATTTGATCCATTTTGATAAACATTGTTATGAGTTTGTACATTTGTATCGATTCATCACAAAATTGAACTTGAAAGAAGAGCAAGCAACGAAAACTGTGATGCAATCGTTACAAGGAATTACCATAGGCTCGTTATAGCTCGTGAACTGTATTATCAAAGATATACCTGAAATGGCCGATGCCCAAAATTATGCTCATAAACATCATTAGCCAAGTCGTTTATGTCGAAAGCTTCAACCATTTTTGCATTCACTCCGGCCTTAATCGCCGAATATCTCTGGTCAATTCCACCATGCCTCAAATGTTATTAAAAAAGCAATCTTGAATAAAAAGCATTCAAATGATTAAAGAGAGCAGGGTTAGGTTGGGTTACCATGCCACCAACGCCGCTGTAAAATTCGAGCAATCGCCATGGCTGTTCTTCGCGCAAAGCTTTTTCTTCCATGAGTAAAGAAATTATTAGCAAGTGTTCCGTTATTTGCCGTTTTTTAGGGCTTTGAATGACAATGTTAGGGCTTTACTCTTTAGGCATAATCGAATATTGATATAATATTAAATATAAATATATCTACAAACTAATCGAATATGGTAATTAACAAATACTGTAACAATATATAAATAACCAAGAATATTTAAACTTTCTCAAAATCTTGAACATCTCAAATCTAAATGAAAAACTATTCATAAGCCATGACACACTTGTAAAAATTAAATTATGAGATTTAAGTACATGAAAAACTATCAATTGATTTTTTAGATGTTCAAAATTTTGAGAAAGTTTAAAGCCTTAAATACTCTTGGTTATTTATATATTGTTATTTGTTAATTGTCAAAAATAATATTATTTAATAACATTTGACATGTTATAATGGTTAATGACTAATTAAATTTATAATAATATTATTAACAGTCTATTTTAAAATAATTTTTAGATAAAATGTACACATGGAAGTTCATGGAATGATGGTAGGCAATGCAAATGCAATTTTGAAAATTATTTAACCATTTATAATCATTGAAAATGATATCCTTTTTGTCTCTCTCGTCCCACATAGTCAAGAAGTGTATATTGATAACTTGTATGTTACAAGTGTTATTGCATATAAAATGAAAGATAGTTGTAGGGTGATAAAGAAAACTTGAAACAATCCCAAATGAGAAATTAAATATCATCCTACTTTTTGTTCATACAAATCCTCCTACCCAATTAAATAGTGACATATGTAATATTTAATGTTTATTTAATAATATTTTAATATACTAATACGACACATGTCATAATTTAATTGGATAGTAGGATTTGTAGGAACAAAAGTAGGATGAACTTGAGAAACTTGGGATTGGTAGGAACAAAAGTAGGATGAACTTGGGATTGGTGGTACCAAGACACCATTAGACGGTGTTCTCACCAAAACTTGTCCGCCACCCCTTCCCGAACATCCACGAAGGTATTCCGCCAATCCTTATGGGATTGAACTTGGAAATATAGATTAAGACAAAAAAAAATCTGGATTATTTTGAAAATAATATGTAATTATCCTATCCTTAAACTCTTTCCATTTTTATAATTTGAAATGTTTTGTTTATTTTGGTAGTTATTGACCTAAAATAAGTTGCTAGTTATGATATATTTGGTGTCAAAAAAATATGTATTATTCACTTTACTAACACATGTTATATCTACGTTGCAATAAAATAAAAATGGATTCTCGTCCATACATTATGGCCTTTTGTTTTGGTAAAGATATGGAAAGAAGACTCTCCCTTTAGACGATATACTAAGATATCGAAGTATATCGCATACTCTTTTTTGAACAACTTCTAGTTGAAATCATCAAAATTTGAATATTTGACCTCCTTTATTGAAAGCCAATGTCTTACCGAGTAGGTCACTCCTACATTAATAAATTAAAATTTTAACAATAAACAAGTAAATTTTTTTAACAATAAACAAGTAAATATTTTGAACGACAATATTGTCATATTTTGTGAAAAAAAAAATCATAGCAAGTACAAAAACATTTAACCAAAAAGTAACAACCACACTCTAAAACTTAAAACTACAAGGGGCAAAAGTGAATTGTGGTAAAAGATGATTAAAGGGTTTTTGTTTTCTTTCATTGGGAACCCACAGTGATAACACCACATCGCGCTCGTTGATTGTTTTCCTCAGGCGACTGCTTCTCTTCTAACATCGACGGCGGCATTAGCTCTCTCCGGCGACCTTAAGGTATCTATCCTCTCCCTATGTATATAGTCATAAAACTTACGATCAGGTGCCTCGGTGGGTTGTTCTTGTCGATTTCCGCATTCACTTGTTATTTAGGGTTCTAATCGAGAAAATGATTCAGTTTATAATCGAGAAAATCCTCAATTCTAGAATTGTTGTTTAACCTAACAGTCAAATTGAGTTGTTAATGCAACCAATCGAGTTTCTGAAGATAGTCGGAGTTATGGTTTAATCTTTATAAACAGTGATTGATAAAATGGAAGCTCAATTCTTTCGGTTTTTGAAGATCGTGGGAGTTGGATTCAAAGCTAGAGCGGAATCAGAAGGACGTTTATTGTTTCTGAAGCTGGGGTACAGCCACGAAGTTGAATTATCAGTGCCTCCTGCTGTTCGTGTGTTTTGTTTCAAACCAAATATCGTTTGTTGCACCGGAATTGACAAGCAAAGGGTGCACCAGTTTGCTGCCGCCGTTCGCAGCTGTAAGCCACCGGAGGTTTACAAAGGCAAAGGTATTATGTATGTTGATGAAGTTATTAAGAAAAAACAGGGCAAGAAATCAAAATAACTTTACGTTTGAGCTTCTGATTTCTTGGAATTGCTTTGCATTGGATTGATTTGTGTCTAAGAAATGTTTTGAATAACTTTTTGGATATATATGTACTTGGTTTTTATTGCAAATTTGTTGCTTTTGATAATTATGTGGAACTCGAATGGGTTGGTTTTTGTTTATTGCAAATATTGATTTTAATTTCAAAGGTTATTGTAGTTTCCAAATCCATAGATATAGTTAGATATGGTCCCTAAGCTGTCTAAATTTTTTGTTAGGTTTAATGGGAAAAGACTTTTTTGCCCTTGGGACAAAGTCTTTAGTACTATAGTAGAAACTCCATTGCAAAAGGATATAGAAGCAGTAGTGCTTGCTTACCAGAGTACACGTCAAAACTTTTCAGAAATTTTACTATCTTTAGAACACTAGCTTTCACATATTAGGATGTGTTTATGTTTCTAATGACAGAACCATATTTAGGGGTAAAACAAAAGCAATACAAATAGAATAAAACTAAAAGGTTGAAATCCAAATTCCAAACAGATTCTGATTCATGAATAATCAAACAATAGCATTTGGATTAGTAAGCAATCCAACTTCAATCTGTCAAATACTCTTCTTGTAGTCAAATAGAAACGAAAACAAAACAAATAACGAGCCAAATTTCAGATAAACAAAAACAAAACAAATAACGATATTGGGCCATTACATTCAAGCCAAGTAATTTTTGCCGGGGACGAGGATACTGCGAGGCTGTGACGAGGGTTTTTTGACGCTGCGAGGCTGTGACCGGCGAGGCGGCGACGGGGACGACCGGCTGGAGTAGTGGAGTTGATCTCGATCTGTGATGAACACGGAATGAAATAGAACGAGGGTTTTTTGACGAGAAAATAGAACGAGGGAGGCAGGGAGCTGGGAATGGGATTTGGACTTTGGACGAACATGGAATGAATCACTGATAATAATAAAAGATATTGGGCCATTATTTGTTTAATAAATTTTCGGGTAATCGGGTATACCCGAAACTCAAAACATTTACCCTTTACCCGACCTGAAAAAAAATCGGGTTACCTAAATACCCGAAATTTTTTACCCGATACCTGATTTATCCGACCCGATTTACCCGATACCCGAAAAAATAAGGCGGGTAATTCGGGTAACGGGTATTTTTGACAGGGCTAAATTGAACCAAGTCCTTATCGTCTACATGACTCCATCAAAACCTCCAGCCTCAAGCACTCTCCTTCTTACCATCTTCATTTATGCCAACAACCACGCTCCTATCATTGCACATGACTCCATCATACGACAACTCATCGGCGACTCTATAACTTCCGTTTTTAGAGATGCCATTTGTTAGTATAAAATGATGAATTTCATTATTTTGTTCCTACGCTGAGCGTATGTGAGCTACGCTAAGCGTAGGGCTATGCTGACCGTAGGTATGTCTACGTTGAATGTAGGTATTTCTACGCTAAACATAGCGCTGTTGTTTGCACAAAACCCTAGATTTTGGGTTTGGGCTCTATTTAAGCATCTCTAACTTTTAGGGCTTCTATGGATCAACCTCTATCTTCTAAAGAATGAAACCCTAGCCTTCATTTCCCTCTCCTCCCTCCTTTTGCTTGTTGTGGGTACCATTTTGAGAGTGTTCAAGGAAGTGCTATTCTTTGGAGCTTGAGTGAGTGTCTCCAGAAGAGATCCAGCTGCTTGTGCATCTTGTGGACCTTTGTAAGTCATCAAGCTCCCAAAGTTATGATTCAAGTTTTCTAAATCTTTCATATTATGGTCTTTGAGTCCTTTTTTGTGGTTTTGGGTTGGAGTTCAAGGAAGAACTCTAGATAAAGCTTGCAACTTTATCATTGTTAAATGTCCTTAGAGTGTTCTATCTTTTAGATCTGGAGTTTGGACATGTTTTGGTGTCATGTATGGATTTAAGGTCACACTTTCACCATTTTTGACCTAAAAGGGTGTCATGTATAAATACAGTAAAAAACGGATATCGTATGAGAAAGTTATGATTTTTATACGGACTTGAACAATCTAAACCTATTAAAAATATAACTTTAAAAATAAAGTCAAAATTAGCCGATGGAGTCTAAATGAAAGTTGTAGATCTTGTCGATAGCTACGTGTGGATATAAAATATGTCAAAAACGGAGCGCATATGAAGAATATATGAATTTTTAAAGAAAATAAGATTTTTCACGCGCAGCCACAAGCACAGACAAGAGGCACGACGCGCTTCTGACCCACTGTAAGATTTTGATACGTGTCACGAGCCAGACGACGCCACGTCAGCGCCATGACAAAGTACGCGACACGCTTCTGCTTTTTAGCTCTATATAAACTGCATTTTGCAACCTCATTTCTCACCTCTTTCGCCCGGATTCTCTTTGGAATTCTCTCATATCTTTAGCCATTTACTCTCTAGTTCCTGACCACTTCGGCGAAGTCCTGCAGTGTCAGATAGAAGGCGAATAAAAGCTCCCAGATCAGATTTTTGCCTGCATAATTCTCGCTTTTCGCTAAAAGCTCTGTAAGTTAAGCTACATTTATTTTATTAAAGCGTAACTTTTAATTATAGTCATAATTGTTATTATGAACCTATAATTAAGATTTATCAGGGATTCCAAGTCATTATACTGATTTATCTACTTACGTGGATGATGTCTAGGCTGGATTTAGTGAGATGTTAAAAGTGAGATTTCCAAACAATATACTTTGTATACCAAACAGACCATACCTCCGATATGATCTTACCTGGTTGTTCCTTACTTGATATATCTTGATGTAAACATTGAGATTAGTGAGGAATCCAAACTATCATTAGTTGCCAGGAATATAAGACTAAGATTTAGTAATGTGAACCTACGTCATGTCAGAGGAAAAGACAAGTACCAAGGCAAAGTTCTGCTCAAATTCTGAGGCATCCACTTTTATCAAGTGAGTGCATAGTTACTTTCATCTCACACGTAGATATGAAGTATTTAGATAACTGAATGTTATATGTGCTTATGTGCAAAGATGTTTTGCGTTAGATGAAATATTATAAAGATAAATTTATATGATTTATATCGTATATGTATTTTTATGAATATAATAGATTGGGTAATGAAGGGTAATGAAAGGTAAACATGATAAGTTGCCATAGTACGATGAAAGAGGAAAATGATGATAGGACGTCACAACTTTAAATGTATTATTGTACTAACAATGTAAGAACTAGTACTATTATACTAATGATGTAAAAACTAGTACTATTGTACTAACGATGTAAGAACTAGTACTATTTTACTAACGATGTAGAAACTAGTATTATTGTACTAATAATTTAGGAACTCGTACTATTGTACTTACGATGTAGTCATCTAATAGAATATATAGGGCAACCACAATAATTACAACGATGGTCCTTAAGATACGAGGTAATAGGAATGAGTAATCGGGTTAATTGTTTGATATGAAATACATAGTTAAATAAAGGGTAAATGTCATTGTGACCCAACCATCTTTCTAGTTATGGTTTAAATGGTCCCTATTGTTTTTTTTTTCGCACTTGAGAGGAACGAAGACTTAAAAAACAGTTTTTAAAGCCATTTTGTTCAAAGTGGAAGGGTTGTGCCGGTTAACACTATCCTACTTAGCATATTAGGTACACACGTCATCGAAATTAATCCACCTAAGCTGCCATGTAACCTGCTCGTTTACTGAGCTTGCCCTACAAGACACATTTTATAAAAACCCTCACGCTGTCTTCTTCCCCTTTTTTTCGTATTTTTTGTCTGCAAAATCACGTTGTCATGGTGGTTTACATGAAGATCGATCTTCACTTTGCTGGGTTTTTTACAAGGTACCCTGAAATTGGTTATACGGATGGAGCAGAACAAAGGTTCGAAGATGTTGATTTTGCTGGAATGGACATGAACGAGTTTGTTAACTTCCTACAAAGATTTGCAAATGAAATGTAAATGTTTTTTTTGCATGCCTGGAAAAGACTTTCCTGGTGGATTGAGGATCTTAGCTAATGAAATAGACTACCAGGACTTCATCGAAGCTGGGTATGCTGCTGGTTATGTCGTGGATGTATAGATGGATCATCTAGGTGTGAATTTGCAACAGTGGATTATTGATGAGCAACTTGATGAGAGCGTTGTGGAAGACAATCATTATCAGGGATTTGTGCAGAATGGCCCGAATGAACTGCAAGGTAATGTACACGATGACCTTGAACACGTAGATTGCAATCCAATGAATAAGACCATTAACGATGAGTTTTTGAGCAAGCTATGCCCAAAAGTGAATTCAACTCCAAACAGTCCACCTCATGAGGATCCATATCTTCAAAATGGAAGACAATGAGGTAAATCTTGAAGAGGTTACTACATACAATGGAAATGTGCATTGGAGAAAACAAAAACCTGTGTTAGGAATGCGATTTCATAGTCCAAAACAGTTAAAGCTTATGTTATGTAATTATGCTGTTGCTAATGAGTGTCGGTTGTGCTACAAAAAAATGACAGTAGAAGACTTTTAGTTAAATGTTGTTCTGGGCAGTGTAAGTTTAGGCTATGGGCTTCATGGATGAGTGAAGAAAACTCTTTCCAGATTAAGTCCCTTATAGATGAGCATAATTGTGCTAGAAATTTCAAACTTGGATCAATTGTTAGCTATGCTTGGATTGGTAGCCATTTTACAACTGAGTTCTTACAAAAACAGAAAATGAGTGTTAGGATGCTTAGGGAAGAGGTGAAACAGGCTTTTGGTATAGATGTAAGTATGGGTCAGTGCAGGAGAGCAAAAAAGCATGCTATTGAGCTAATTGAAGGCACGTTGGTTGATCACTATTCAAAGCTTTGGTCATATGGTGAGGAGATAAGAAGATCAAACCCAGGATCAACTGTGAAAATGGATGTCAATAATATGCAAGATGGGAAAATTATTTTAGTAAGTTTTATGTATGTTTTGAGGGACTAAAGCAAGGGTGGAGGGGCAGTTGTAGAAGAGTAATTAACCTGGATGACTGTTTCCTTAAGGGGATATGTACTGGAGAGTTAATAACTGCAGTTGGAAGGGATGCTAATAATCATATATTTCCAATTGCATGGGCAGTTGTTTGTGTTGAAAACAAAGAGAATTGGAAATGGTTTTTGGAGAATTTAAAAGATGACTTAGGAATGAACAATGGTTTTGGAATTGCATTGATGTCAGATCAGCATAAGGTATGTTTCTTAGTTGTATTCTATTTATTAATGAAATTTGCATATACTATTTTACCAATTCAATTCTTAATGTGAAGGGACTATTGGAAGCTGTGAAGGAGATTTTTCCTAGTGTTGAACACAGATAGTGTGTAAGGCATGTTGTTGCTAACTTTAGGAAAAGATTCCCTGGAGTAATGTATGAGAAGATGTTTTGGAAGGCATGCAAGGCATATACTAAGCCTTTACACAATGCAGCAATGAAGGAAATACAACTTCTCAATCCTTCAGCCTTTGAGTATCTAACAGAAAAGAACCCACAATCATGGTGTAGAGCTTTTTTTTTTCAGGAGGGCAAGATGTGTGATGCTGTAGAGAATGGGTTGTCGGAGAGCTTTAACAATGTCATAAGAGATGCAAGGAAAAAACCAATCATCACAATGCTTGAAGAGATTAGATTGTATGTTATGGAAAAGCAGTTTCATTTGAGCATGAAAGGCAGTTCAGGGCCAGATTTGAACCATGTCCAGCAATTACATCCTTACTGTATCAATTGAAAAAAAGTTCAAAGGTAAACTTAGTTTGATTTTGTTAACATCATAGAGAATACTAAACTTAGACTAACTTTAGACAATGTTATTAGATATTGGTAGGTTTTACCAACTGGTTTGAACCAATTTGAGACAAGAAACTTAGCAGAGTCTTATGTCGTTGACTTAGACAAGAAGACATGTTCTTGTAGAGTTTGGCAACTAAATGGGTATGGGTGCACTCAGTTGCAACTATTAGTTACCTAAACAGAGATGTCGGAAGTTATGTGGATCCCATGTTCTTTGGAGCTTTTTATAGAAACGCTTACAAGTATCCACTGAGAGGGATGAATAGCAGCAATATGTGGCCAAGTACCGATTTCATACCACCACTGCCACCTTTGAAAAGGAAAATGCCAGGCAATCCTAAAGTCAATAGAAGGAAGGACCCAGGAGAAAAGACTACTAGACACACTGTATCAACTGTTGGGAAGAAAATTCTATGTAGTGTGTGTGTAAACAAGTTGGTCACAACAAGGTTACATGTCCTAAAGTTGAGAAGCCAAAAAAACTCAAGGTGAAGAGAAAGAGATCAACTACTAAAGGTGGTAATGAAGAGGAAGGAAGTGGTTCAAAAACAACAGTTGCACGTAAACGAAAGCAATCTGAAGGTGGTAATGAAGAGGAAGGAAGTGGTTCAAAAACAACAGTTACACGTAAACGGAAGCAATCGGAGAGGATTATAAAGAAAAAATTAGCTACAAGGGTTGAAGGAAAAATGGAGAAGGAAATTCAGGTGACAATCTAATGAATATTGAATAAAGATAACTGCTATTTGGTAGTGTGTTAAGACTAGGTTGGTTGTTTGATGGGTTATTTAAGTTTGTTTCATGCAGTACTATGTTGGTGAAGTGAAAGACTATGTGTGGTCCCATACGTTTATTGTTATTTGCATGTTTGAATGTAATGCACAATCATGGGTGTAAGTGTTTTATGTTGTGTGTGTTCGTAGTAGTATTTTGTGGTATGTGTTTGTTGAATGTTATTTTATGTACACTACTAACACAAACAAAACGATGACACACAATAGCAGGGCACTTTCATTTATTTAATAGGAAAGGGATTACAAATCCATTACATACCCATTACAAATACATTGGTAAACATGAAATGAAACCATAATCTCAGCCTATCCATTACAACTTGTAGACTAATACCACAAAAAACAGCCCAACTTAGAAATAACCATAACTTCATCTTTCTAACATCAGATTGAAGCTTCTTATTTGCCCGAACCAAATTTGTAACCAAAGTTGTGTCACTAGTCGTGTTCGTACTCTCCACTTCATCTGCCCAACATATGAAACCATCACGAGGCCCCTACAATGAAGGTTATTATTTACTATGGATTAAGTTACCAAACCCAAGAACAAATTATCAAAATCTAGGTCAACAGTTAATGAATATGCAATTTACATTTACCTTTTTGGAGCAAGCATAAAAGAGTCGGCCATGGTTGTATTTAGTAGTTGACGTTCATAATATTGCTTCACATCCACATGAGCATTCAACTGATTTCATCGAACCCTTCATTTCAATGAGGTCACTTGAACGGTAAGAAGAATAGGAGAGCAAAAAAAGCTTATTATGTCCACATATGTGTCTGAAACATGAGTATATGTTAGGGTAAATTGTGAAATGACGAAATTACCCTCTTTCACACTAATTAATTGTAATTTCCATTAACTATTATTTTTCCATTAAATAAACCCAGTTACAAAGTAACTTTATGTTCTAAGTGCAAGATGGAAAGAAAATAACACCAATCTTCAATTCTTCAACTTCTTCTCCAATGTTCTTGAGAGCAAAAGAGTGGTTTTCTCCCAGTGTTGGATGAGAATAATGCCTCCAATCTCCAGCAAAAAGGGGCTCATTTCCAGATTCAAAAAGGTGCCAAAATCCATCCACCAACCTTCCACAAATAGAGTCAATAAGTCAAAACCCGAATTCAATTCTCCAGTCTTCATGCGGACCGCATGGGTCATGCTGCAATCATCCTTTGGCCCATTTGTAAGTACCATCCAGCTCAATCTTCTAATTTATGCTCCAGCCCATTTGTGCAAATTCTTGATAGCCCAAGTGTGGAAATCCAAAGCCTTTCCAAGATGCTCCAATGCTCCTTTAGTCTTCCATAGCTCGAGTTCGTGTCGCCTCATCATCATTCTCGCTCAAAAATTAAGTCCAACTTGATTTCTTGCTTATGCTGACACCAAGCTCAATCGCACCACTTCAAGTCCACCAGCAAACCACAAGCCTCCAAAAGTCCCGCACTCCTTCCATATCTCCAATAACAGTTAGTCTTCGAAAAATCCTGCAAATAAGCTCAAAAGATTGGAAAGCACCCGGTAAAGGAGAAAAATAATAAAAGAGAAAATATGCATGAAGATTAACTAAAATGAGATGGTTTTAACTAAAAACAAACTATGAAAAGAAGTAATAAAAACGAAACTATCAAATCACCCCAAGCTTAAACCTTACTTGTCCTCAAGTAAGACAAGACTAAAATGAACTTAGGATGAACTATCCTAAAAAAAAAAAAGAATGAACATCTTAGGTGGAAATTCACGACACGCCCTTAAAATAAAGACATATAATCCATTTTTAGGGATAAGAATCACTTTGAGGGACGAGCCTTTGTTACCTTTCTAGCAAGGGATATATGTTGATCAAGATGCAAAACGAGCATGCATACTTCACTAGTATGGTTTATGTGACATTGTTTCGTGGTCCGATCTAGCCCACTAGCCATAAGAAAGTGTCCCTCGGTTAGAATGTTCCTCACTCCTCACAACTTCAACCCCACACCAAGAAATAAAACCAAGCAAAAAGATAACTCGGGCCGAAAATGGCAAGGAACGAGCTATGTACAAAGGTTGGCAAACCATCATCATCTAGAAGAATAAGTGCTTCCACCAAAACAAGATCATATAAAGTGAAGAATCGAGCACGTGATGAGAAAATGCATCATCGTAGTTGCCAACAAAAATGATATCTAACTAGAAGAACATCAAACTAGAAACTAATTACATGAGCTAGAATCCGAAAAACTAAACATTTACAAAAGCAAACAAATGGATACAACTCCGTGGCCCGGCCCCCCCTTTTTTTTGGACAACAAAACCCCAAAGACATGTTACAAATACAATAACTTAAGACACAAAGAGGAAAGCACTAAAACAATATATAATTACATTCGTATTTTATGATTGCTATAATATCCAACTTTTTGAAGAATTTTTTTTATTTTATATATATATATATATATATATATATATATATATATATATATATATATATATATATATATATATATATATATATATATATATATATATATATATCTTCTAAAGACTAGAACCAACAAACATAAGGTTCAAATTTCACGAAAGATCCAAAATTTGACTTCTCCAAACAACTTGGATATATACGATATTTCACGCACACAAATACTTTTAACTCACAAAACAAAACTAGAAAAGGGGTAGTTGTCTTTTTTTTTTTTTTTTTTTTTTTTTAGGCTCACTTTTTTGGTTTACCACAGGTGTTTTACAAGTGTAGCCTGAAAATAAAAATACAAAACTATATACAACTATAAGTAGAGTCTAAGTCTAACCCAAACAAGAGGTCAAACGATCACAACTACATTAAGGCTAATTCGAGATCGAGTGGGAAAAATGTGCCTAAATCATAAGTTAGTGAGATATGATGTGAATTGTAGCGGTTAGACACTAGAGATCTCAAAATAGCACAATCTAGTTTTTATTCCTTTATTTGGGATTTGATTGTGGCTTGCAAGGAAAATTCAGGTGAGGTACTGGTCGGCACAGGGCTAAGTTGTCCCCCTACTTATGCCACACTTGACATGGGTCGATTCATATGCACAACTACTTGCACTCTCTCCCCACGTATATATAAGAGAAGGAGCAACAACTGAAAGTCCCTAAGAACGATTATTAGTTATGTGAGTTTCCAAAAGAATTGTATTTAAGGTGTGTCGTGTCTTTCAAGTAAAGATGTTTAGAGATGATAATAAAGAGATAACAAAAATGCATGAATGCTTATGCCCTAGACTAAATGCCATGCAAAAATAAAAGGGAAAAAGAAGAAAATAAAATCTTTTTTGAGTTTTATAAAAAAAAATGAATGCAATTTATGGCTAAAATGCTTGCAACCTAATTAAAATGCATGAGAAATCAAAAAGAAAAAGGAGAATACCCCACCCCAAGCTTAGAAATAAGCATTGTCCTCAATGCTTGGGGCGAGGCGAAAGTACCTAAACCGGGGGATCTGGGGGAGGGTATGGATAGGGAGGAGGAAGTGGGAGGTTCTCAAAATGGTTTTGTGATTGGTGCCACCCCCACATATGGTACATCTGTTGGGACATGATTTGGTTGGAGACACAAAGAGCCTCGAACCGTTTGGCAAAATTTGGGGGAAGCGGGTAATATCCGGGAGGTTCTTGGGGTTGGGCGTGCTGTGGACCATGGGTGGGCTCATCGCAGGGCTCGTCATCCACATGCATCTTGTCATCATCTTGATCCTGGAGCGCATCCTCATTGACTGACTGAATGATGGTCCTCGTGAGTCTCCACTAAGTGCGATCGTGGAAGGTGAAGTTGGTGACTCGAGGGTCGGGAAGAATGAGATATCCGACCCCTTGAGGACAATACCATGTAAAACTGTTCCTGTTCCTTCGGTGGATGTGATGTATGTTTGTGAGAACACGCTCATCCAAAAAAGTTTTATTGTCAACAGGTTGGTATCCGTCTGGGAGCTCGATGTCAAGACCGCGGGCTAAAAGGGTGACAAATCCACCAATGCAAATATCACCGGACGCTTTGGTTCTCATGAGTGCGCAGTTATGGAAAAAGAACGAAGCAAAGTCCGGGATTGGTGGGTTTTCACGTCGTGTCGTGCACCAAAGGAAGAAAAGCTCATTTTTTGTGACCTGACCGGCTTCTTTTCGGGCAAAGACAGTGCACACCAAGATGCGATGGGCAATACGGATGCACGGGTGAATGATGGAGGTTGCTTTATCTCGACCGACATATGAAAAGATACCCCCGATGTTTCCGTCCAAAAGGTCTCATGGTTGAACTCGGCAGGTAGGATGTCGAAAACCGTGGATGTGTTCGAAGAAGGTAAGTCCAAGATGTCGTTTATTGTTGCAAAATCAATATACCTTCGGTCCCCCAGAAGTTGGAATGCAGCTTTTTTCTTTTCGCTATCGATTCCCGACAACGGCGTCAAAATTTGGTTGTTGTCGAGGCCAACAAAATAAATACCCTAAATATTACACACTAAAATAGTGTACAGTGTTAAAGGGATCGTATCCACGGAGATTGGCTCAATTTAAATCTCTATGTAAATCACTCGTTCAAGTACTTGTAAAACAAAAGTAAAAGTAAAACATGGGGGTTAATTCTTTTTGATTGTTTGACAAAATTAAAACTAGCTAGAATGTAAATATGACAAGTAAACAAGTAAAAGATTTGATTAAATTCAATGAAGTGAAATTGGTTGATTTTGGGATACTCCACATGGATGACATGGTTGACTTATCATTAGACTAAATGGAGTAACGCTTGTGAATTGGTTTAACTTGGCTATAGCAATTCATAAGCACAAATTACCTCAACTCTTCTTAGATATTAAAATGATTAGAGAAGCTCTAACACATTCCCTTAATTAAAGTCACAAAATCAATGAAGCATATAATCTTGTGAAAATCAATTAGCTTTGAGTTCTAAGAGTCACCAAATCCATAAGATAATCAAATGCTTACATTATCATTATGGAGGAAACATTCCCATGGTTTAAATGAAATGAAGACAAACATATAAACCATTTGTTGCTTACCAACCTCAAAGTCCATTACTTAACCAAGAAATTGATCAACAAAAATATATGTTCACTCATCCAAGCTCATGATCAAAGATAAACAAACATAACAAGAATTTTAACTAGAGAACATTTCCATAAACTTCAAACACAAGGTAATAATAGTCTTCAAAACAACCAATCATCCATGAGATTAAACCCTAATCAACCAAGTGAAAATCTAGCCAAGCATGGCCAAAATAAAGGAAATACAAGAAAGTTTAGTGGTACCAAACATTGTTCTAAGTGCAAGATGGAAAGAAAATAACACCTATCTTCAATTCTTCAACTTCTTCTCCAATGTTCTTGAGAGCAAAAGAGTGGTTTTCTCCCAGTGTTGGATGAGAATAATGCCTCCAATCTCCAGCAAAAAGGGGCTCATTTCCGGATTCAAAAAGGTGCCAAAAGCCATCCACCAACCTTCCACAAATAGAGCCAACAAGTCAAAACCCGGATTCAATTCTCCAGTCTTCACGCGGACCGCGTGTGGATCCACGTGGACCGCGTGGGTCATGCTGCAATCATTTTTTGGCCCATTTGTAAGTACCATCCAGCCCAATCTTCTAATTTATGCTCCAGTCCATTTGTGCAAATTCTTGATAGCCCAAGTGTGGAAATCCAAAACCTTTCCAAGCTGCTCTAATGCTCCTTTAGTCTTCCATAGCTCGAGTCCGTGTCGCCTCATCATCATTCTCGCTCAAAAATTAAGTCCAACTTGATTTCTTGTTTATGCTGACACCAAGCTCAATCGCACCACTTCAAGTCCACCAGCAAACCACAAGCCTCCAAAAGTCCCGCACTCATTCCATATCTCCAATAACAATTAGTCTTCGAAAAATCCTGCAAATAATCTCAAAAGACTGGAAAGCACCCGGTAAAGGAGAAAAATAATAAAAGAGAAAATATGCATGAAGATTAACTAAAATGAGATGGTTTTAACTAAAAACAAACTATGAAAAGAAGTAATAAAAACGAAACTATCACTTTATACAAAATTGCCTGTGCTTAGACAGATCTTCAATCACCTTCGCCAGTACAGTGACATGTACATGAGTTAACTCAGAGTTGACTCAAGGTGTACTCACTTGCTGACTATGCTTATTACGTGTATGGTTTACCTATTAAAACAGGTAACTGGACCAATTTAGCCGGTAATTTAAGTCTTCGTTCCTCTCAAGTGCGAAAAAAAAACAATAGGGACCATTTAAACCATAACTAGAAAGATGGTTGGGCCACAGTGACATTTACCCTTAAACAAATTAGTTAAACTATTGTGGGTTGAAAACCCTATGAATTCACTAGGTTTCCCAACCTGACCCACTTAGCTTCCTTGAATTACAGATAGCGGTACGAAGGTACATGAATGTTGAGAAATTTAAGGAGATGTAGACTGTTAGTCTAAAATATTGTAAGGTCTATTTATGTTTATGTTTTGTATCAGTTATGACATCCCAAGTTTTCTTTTAAAGATATTAATGTAAAACGTTTCTTTGGAAATGCTTGATGTTAATATTATCTCATACTAAAATAATACTTTTGGGACAAATTTTGTACTAATAAATACCCTATTTTAAATAAGCATAAATAAAAAGTTTTAAAATGGCCGTAAATTTGGGGATGTCACAACACAATTTGTGTGTCATGGAATAAGTCACTTCCTTGTTTTGAATGGTTGGCTAATATGTTAGGCCTTTTTATGTTATGGTATCTTACATTTTAGCTGACCTTGTTCTAGTAAATGTCTCTTTTTGGATTGTTAATGATGTAATTCTTAGTACTAGAATTATGAAAGAAGGTCATGTTATTATAAAACCTCGTATTATTCAATATGGTTTGTTAACTGTGATCCAACATTGACGTCGCAACCTCGCCGTTTCCACCGTCGGTCGGGGTGTGACAAAAGCTTTCTACTAGTATTTTACTAATATGATTAAATGATTAAGATAAAGGGATTGGTTGGATTTGGTGAGTGGGATAGTCAAATTAGTCATGAAAGTCTTGGATTAATATAAATATTTAATGGTCAAAGATTTGGCCTAGGGCCTTAGGGCTCTCGGGGTCTCGTTGAATAATTAACTTGTATATATATATATATATATATATATATATATATATATATATATATATATATATATATATATATATATATAAATTCCTGTTTTGACTTTTTGTTTTATATATAATCTAGTAAATTTGTTTATAATTGTTTTGACAGTTATTTTTGGTTTTAGCAGTTATCTAAAGGAAGGCAGTTATTAACTGCCAATGAAAGCCTATAAATATGTTTCACCATACACATATTTCAGAGTTGGAAAAATCACATTCTTCTTAAATTTGTACTCTTCATTCATGATGGGAACATAGAGAAATTTTGTCGGAATCAAGATCTTATCTTGATTAGATTGTTGTATCTTCTAGATAGATCCCTACCATGGAAATTTCTGTCTCAGGACACTGCAAAACATGCCTCAATCTGTGCATTTTCGTGACTATATTTTGGTTGTAATCTTCATTCAAGTATGATTCCGTAAAACTAATTTTTTTAAATTACGTATAACTGAATTTTGTTTGTGTTATTTGTGTTGTTTTCATTGATTGCATATCATTTTCATAACAATAATTACTTTTTATAACCATTGTCACTGTTAGAGAAATCCATGTATTAAGAAGATAACTTCAGCCTTACCTGCTATAAATATGTTTTATCATAGATATTATTAAAAATATAACTTCATCATTACCCACTACAATACATATTATCAAAAGGGTTATTAAGAAGATAATGTCATCATTACCCATTATAGGCTTGAACACACCATACTTGGTTCAAAGTAAGTTCTAATCTTTAAGTCTGAGCTTTCCATATTGTATTCACTTTGCAATACATAGTAGATGGAATCTTGTAACTCCCAAAACTTCGAGTAAAACATTAGAGATATAATAAGTAATAATTATTATAATTAAAAACCCTCGAATAGGGAAATCGTTAGTCATGCGCGTTGCAGACTACATATAATAAGTCTTTTAAGGAATCTATCGACAAGCGATAAAATGACATTTTGATGGAATGTTATTTAGGAAAAATAATATTAGCCAAATTTGTAGTAGGTGTAATGATGATTCTGTATATATGAGGAACACTTGAATCCGACTTCGTATGAAAAAATTATGCTTCTTCGAAGTTTCGTAATCAAATCGACACAGATATATATGCGCATAATAAAAAGTGAATCAGAGATGGGTTGCTTATTAGCCTAAATGATCTAAAAGAATTTCGTAGTAATCATAAAAGTGAGAATGTGCATATAGAGAGCGTCAAAGTCTGACTTCGTATGGGGAAGTTATAAATTTTCGTAGTTTTAGAGCAACAATGAGGACACAAAAATCGAAATTCAAATCGAATGATTTTTAGACAAAACAATCTAAACGGGACTTGAAGATTTCCTGATTATGAGTCCGTCAATATAAAGACAGTTGAGAACGTAGTTCGTATGGAGGAGTTATGAATTTTGCATGGACTTTAATAGTCTAAACCGGTCTAAATATGAATTTTAGTTAGATTGAGAGTTAGCTATCGAGACCTTAACGAAAGTTGTAGAGCTCGTCAAGAAGATTCTAGGATAAAAAGAACGTCGAAAGTGGAGCTTGTAAGCGAAAGTTATGGACCTCTGAAGATCTACGAGAATTTACTTGGACTGATGAAATGGCAACACCTGGTGCGCCACTTGGCCATGTTGAGTAGCCGCCCTCTCCAAGAGACTCGGTGACATGGCCTATTCCGGTAGCGACACGTGAATCAACAAGATGTTGACACGTGACACCTTATAGAAGGAGGTGATGTGGCCCATTCCGGTAGCGACACATGGAAAGCAAACAAATGAGCCAACACACCTCTGAGGCAAGGCACGCCTCTTGTCTCAGTGCGGTGCACACCCCTTCAACCTATATATTCTGCATTTTTCTAGCTTATTTATCACA